>NC_134234.1:98888227-99513227 GCF_965152275.1 Natator depressus
TAATACAGGCTACATTCCCATTTTTCATTGATCAAGCCCTGCATCACCCAAGTCCATTGTTTAAATTTTCCTAGGCAAAATCCCAAAATGAATTCCCCTATTTCTCACAGCTAACTTAATTGTAGAGATAAAATGCCAGTGTTGGATGAGGAAGAAGGGACAAACATTGTTATAGCTCTTCCTTCTATGGTTCCTCTGGGAATAGTTCTTAATAACACCCCAAATGTTTGGCTCTTCAAGATGTTATAATCAGAAGAAAAAAATAATCTTATCTTGAGGGAGTTTTTTTTTAACCTCTTCATAATGAATTCCCAAGTGCTTTTTGGCTATAGATATTAAAGCTTGTATGTTTGCAATTTCTCTGGCAAACTGCCTTAACTAGAGAGGATATAGTGTTTTCTTGGTACTTTGCCCAAAGTAATTTTGCGAAAGACTGTGACTGTATTTAGTACGTCTCATTCACTTGAGACAAGTCATTGTAATTGCATTTGATCACAATCAGTTTAAGGTTGTTTTATCATGTTTTCATGGTGCATATCTACTCAAACATCATAGCAAAACTTAATGGCTACTGTTTTACTTCTATATAAAATATTTTATGGCCTTTTTGTGCAGTAGACATCAGGTTTCAATCATCATTGCCCTGTAGAGAGAGAAAAAAGTTGGATGAAGAACTATCAAAAAACTTTAACTACATAAAATTTTATTTCAGGTCAACTTCCCATAAAAGATATTAAATGTATTTTTGTGGTTTATTCTGCATGTTAACAATTTTAGAAGGGCAACAGTATTTTGGGGAAACTGTATGAAACAGAGAAGTTAATTCACATAAGATGTTGTGGGTTAGTTTTCCATTGTAAATGTACATAATAACATCTTGAATTGCACCTGGATAGCACCATGTCCACATTCTCAGGACTCTTTTAAAACCTTGGAATTGCATTTACAAATTGAATGTCTGACGTACAATAGTTGACTTTTAAACATTACACATTGTGATGAGACATCAAGTACACAAACACAGGACAATTTGTGTTCCTTACATAATATATTTTGGTGTCTAAGCACTGCTGAAGTTCTCAGCTGAAAAGTTTAATTAAAGGGGAAACTTTGACATGCTGCTGAGAAGATTAATTCACATTAAAAAGGTGAGAGAAAAGAAAATTTAGTTCTAATCTAATTAACACCAATTAAAAGTTGTAAAAGAATTTGCACCAGTAAATTGTTAATTATGCATCAATTTGCCTTTTCTGAGGACCATCCCCCCCCGCCCTCCCCTCACACACACAGAGGAAAAAGAAAAAGAAAATCATGTCGCATTTTGTTTTAGGATATGTATAATGTGATGATGATGCCACTATCATTTTTCATATGACATGAGCAAGATGGTAACACTTACTCAGTGTCTTTACAGTGTTTTGGTTTGTGCTTGGATTTTAGCAGAATAAAACTTCAGTTTAGTTTTGTTGTAGTTTGAGGACAAGTACAACTGATAGAACTGTAAATAGAAATTTAAGGTTTTACAGAAAACTGTCGAGCATATATGCCTCATGTTTCCTACTAACAATATATATATCACAGATTATTTTATCTGTTGAATTTTTCTGATATGGTATTCAGAAGAGAATCTTGCAGATTTTACAGGAACCCCACAAAAGTATCTCTGGTACTGATAGACTTCTGTTTAAGGTATTATGCATTTCCTCAGATGAGTGAGCTGAGAAGCTGTGTTGTGGATTGTGATGCAAAGGTCTGTATATCTGTAAACTACACATTGTACGATTTCAGAGTAGCAGCCGTGTTAGTCTGTATTCGCAAAAAGAAAAGGAGTACTTGTGGCACCTTAGAGACTAACCAATTTATTTGAGCATAAGCTTCCATGAGCTACAGTAGCTCACGGAAGCTTATGCTCAAATAAATTGGTTAGTCTCTAAGGTGCCACAAGTACTCCTTTTCATTGTACGATTTGCATGCTGGCAATAACATTGCACAGTGTGCAGGCACACGCCACTTTATAAACTGGGGTCCTTGCATCCTGCGAAAAGCCACTGTTTTTGCTGCTTGGAAAGTGATTGCTCTAAAGTTAAACTTTTTAAGGCCTTTAACTCTGCTGTTGAAAATTTAGAATGTAGATGAACTATTAAGATTTTAAACTGCAGAATTTTGAGTCCTATTTAGAAAAAGTGCTGGGGAGGTCCAACAGTTGGACTCTCATAAGCATTTTATTTTGTATTAATAGTTTAGTGAGATTGTGCATGAGATTATATGGTAATAAATAACATTTTAGTCCTCGTGCATCAGCTTTGTGTAGACATTTTAACAATAGGAAGTCTCAATATCCACTTTTCACTATTTTAGCTGATAACAAAATGGTTATAATACAGTATTTTACTCTCTGCTGTGTTAGTGGGTAACGCTCACTAACTGAAACTGATTTGCCAGTGGAAGATATGGCAGCACCCATAACAACAACAAATGGGCAACTAGTCCATTATCTTTGTATCTACTTTTCCCCTTGACTAACTAAAGAAAATGTAACACAGATTTTGGCAGGTTTTTGCACCATCACTGCTTTTACACTTTCCCTATTGCGTACCTGGGAAGTATATCCTGGGGACTGAGACTGCACTTCAAACCTTATTAGGTTAAGCAAAAGCTTGGATTTGCTGAGGTTGATGGCTATGTTAGGATTCCAAAACTTATTTGCTACAGGGGAGGTGCAGGCCATGCCTTTGTGGTAAGAGAATAACTTGCATCATTGTTGGCATGGAGGAAATATGAACTTGGGTTTGGGTTAACGGGAGAGATGGCCATGAAGGAGAATTCAGGTGTTGTTGTTCATAGAAAGAAATGTAGGTCTTAGAGTTACAAAATTAAGATAACTAAAAATGACTAAATCATACAAATAAATTACATTTAATATAGAATTTTAAAGTCAAATTGTACATATTGGGAGGAAAAAAGAAGAGAGATCATGCTGAAGGAACAGAAATATTAGTATTACACTGTTTTGTTTTGTTTTTGGTATCAAACATTACAATTAGGTTATAAAACTATTTTTGTCATAATATCCTGTTTTCACTTGGTCATAACCCTACATAAATTAGATAGTACTATAACTATTGGAAACTGTTATTCTTCCATATGCCCATTCCTTCACTCTATGCCATGCCATGCCATGCCATTCTGTATTCTTATAATTTCTTTGTACAAAGCGTTACAAAGGTATTTTACAAAGAAAACAAACCAGGAGCTAGATTATTAAGAGTGTATTACCGATTTGGCCAATCATTTTATAAAGTCTGATAAAAGCTTTTAAACATAATCTTAGATCTTTGGAGAATACTTTAGTTTTTAATATGTCTGTGACCTTCTTAAGGGGACTGAACAATTACTTAGAAGTGTCAAAGTGGTGCCTGGAGTTTTAGCTGTGTGATTCCCATTAAAGTCAGTAGGAGCCAGGTAGCTAAAACTCAACACAACTCTGAAAACATACTCCTTGTGTAGTTCTAAGTAGTAAGGCAATTCTCTGAACATGGCCGTGGTATTTCTAGTGCATTTGCTGGCGTTGTATATCTCTCCAGGGTTTGTATTTTATACTGAAGTTTCACTATTCTATGAAGATTAAAAAATATACACTTATGTTTAGACTAGTCTAAAGGTACAGCTGTATTGAAAAGGCAATTTTTAATATAGTTCTGTAATAAAATGTAATATTGCAAAAACTATTTTACACTAATTTGTAAATAATGCAAATTCATTCAGAGGAGGTCTTATCACCAGTCCTTTTGGGGGACAAGGTAGGTGTGGTAACATCTTTTATTGGACCAACTTTGGTTGGTCAGAGAGACAAGAGACCGACAGGGCTACAACTACTCTGGTCCTATAATCTTTACAGGTGCCAGAAAATACTTTCCATACTATCACTAATGGTGCCAATCTCAACCCTCCTTTGGTAGCAACATTGGAAGACCACAAGGTCCAATCTAAGAGTAAGGCTGAAATAATTCTTCTTACACTGTGTTGATTCTGTTTCTGACAAATGGGTCCTAGAGGTAATCCAGAAGGGCATCCTAATCAAGTTTACAGATTTTTTTTCCTCTTTTTTTCCCAAACAAATTCTTTGATTTTGAGGTGCCTGTAAATCTGACAAATTCATCTTCAGAACAAAAGCAATGAGGAGTCCTTGTGGCACCTTAGAGACTAACAAATTTATTTGTGCATAAGCTTTTGTGGGATATAACCCACTTCATCAGATGCATGGAGTGGAAAATGCAGTAAGCAGGTAGAAACATACAGCACATGAAAAGATGAGCGTATATGTGCTGTATATTTATACCTGCTTACTGTATTTTCCACTCCATGCACCTGATGAAGTGGGTTATATCCCACAAAAGCTTATGCACAGATAAATTTGTTAGTCTCTAAGGTGCCACAGGGACTCCTTGCTGTTCTTACTGATACAGACTAACACGGCTACCCCTCTGAAACCTATCTTCAGAACAGACATCATGGCTTTGAGTCTTGTCCTTCCTTAAGCAAAGAAGGAACAGGTTTTGTTTAAGGTTTTTGGGCATCTCCAAGAAGACAAGAAGTTTCCATTTGTTAAAAGAAAAGGAGTATTTGTGGCACCTTCGAGACTAACCAATTTATTTGAGCATAAGCTTTCGTGAGCTACAGCATAAAAGTGGAAAATGCAGTATCATTTTCCACTTTTATGCATCCGATGAAGTGAGCTGTAGCCCACGAAAGCTTATGCTCAAATAAATTGGTTAGTCTCTAAGGTGCCACAAGGCCTCCTTTTCTTTTCGCAAATACAGACTAACACGGCTGCTACTCTGAAACCTTTCCATTTGTTGTTACTCCACCTATCTCTCTGGAAGATCAGATTTTTGGATGGAAACCGCCCTCTATGTTGAGGAGGTGTCCCTTGAGTACTCTGTACTGAATAGATCTCAGCATATCCTAACCAGATCTTATCACACTGATAATTCTTCCAATGTGCAATAGCAGGCCTTCACTTTCAGTTTGTGACAATGGCTTTTGGGTTATCATCAGCATCCAAGGTATCTCTAAATAGGGAGCAGAGGTTTCTAATATGTCCCTCACCAAAGGAAATAGTTCTGTATAGCATACAAACTATATACCTTCTCCATAAATCAGTGCTTTTGCTTTCACCTGGACAATCTATCCTATATCTGTCCCACTTCTAGCAAAGGTAGACCTGAAAATCAGAGGCCTCGGTCATCCTCATTGTCCCCATTTTGTCCTCTTCTGGACTCCCAGGCCTTGGTACTCTTATTCAGTAAGAATGCCTGTGAAAAACTTATGGGAACTCTCTTTTACAGAGGATTCTCCACTGGGCTCTCTATGCATTCGGACCTGCCAAACTTACACTTGATTGATGGCCTGGAATTGAAAAGGCAAGCTTGCTTGCTTATTGAAAATGAAAAGCTTTTTCTCTGAGATCTTACAAAAGAACTTGGAAGGTTTAATTTATATGATATGCTGGGGAAGAGAGAAATTTCATGTAGTCTTCAGTCAGAAATGTTTCTAGAACACTGTCATTTAAAGTTGCATGTTACAGTATTGCATGCATATTTTGCAATGCATACTTGGTTCATTATACAAAACTGAAGTACATTTCAAGTGAACAAGAGAGTACATTTTCAGTGAACTAAACAAAGACATTTCAAGAAGCAAGAGAAAGGATATTGGCACACAACAAAGAAATTGGTTTATCTCCAGTGTACCAACAGACATAATTCAAATATTGATCTGATAAAAGAATAAATCAGAGTGGGTGTCTGTATCAAGCTTTATAGCATTCAAGAGTTTCATCATCAGCATGTTTTCACAGTAATGAGGAAAAAAACATTTTAGAATGGAATGTGGATAGAAAACTAACCAATATTAAACTATGTACAGAGAGGTGACCAGAGTCTATGGGAATAGTCTGTACTGGATGCCCAAAATGTGGTCTTAGTGACAACTTATCAGGAGCCCAAGTGTCCCCACTCAATTTTCATAAAAATGAGCAGATTGCAGCAATTCAGCTTTAATGCGGGTGGGTGGCTCCCAGAGACTACAGGTGTCAGCATGAAAGAATGCTCCATCTTGATCCAAACTGCTGCATCCTGTCATCTGTTGCAGAGATCACACCTCCATATTAACAGTGGTGCATCTTTTAGAACTCTAAACCACATTTAGCATTCACATCATTGACTACATCAGTTTATAATTTATATGAATTAGATTCCTTGAGTTTCCTTGTATCACTCCGACAGTCCTGTGTTGAAAGGTCACACCTTTCAAAACAGGCTCTTTATGGAACTACTGACCTAAATCACATGATACAGCCTTATGGTCAAGGTCCTCCTGGAATATCCAATCTTCCTGTCCCATCCACATTGTATTGCCCTGTTGGAAAATGTATGATGATCTTAATTACAGTGTGACAGTAGAGAATGCCTTTTGTGACATAGAATCATAGAATGTCGGGTTGGAAGGGACTTCAGGAGGTCATCTAGTCCAACCCCCTGCTCAAAGCAGGACCAATCCCCAACTAAATCATCCCAGACAGGGCTTTGTCAAGCCTGACCTTAAAAACCTCAAAGGAAGGAGATTCCACCACCTCCCTAGGTAACGCATTCCAGTGTTTCACCACTCTCCTAGTGAAAAAGTTTTTCCTAATATCCAACCTAAACCTCCCCCACTGCAACTTGAGACCATTACTCCTTGTTCTGTCATCTGCTACCACTGAGAACAGTCTAGATCCATCCTCTTTGGAACCCCCTTTTCAGGTAGTTGAAAGCAGCTATCAAATCCCCCCTCATTCTTCTCTTCCTCAGACTAAATAATCCCAGTTCCCTCAGCCTCTCCTCATAAATCATGTGTTCCAGTCCCCTAATCATTTTTGTTGCCCTCCGCTGGACGCTTTCCAATTTTTCCACATCCTTCTTGTAGAGTGGGGCCCAAAACTGGACACAGTCCTCCAGATGAGGCCTCACCAGTGTCGAAGAGAGGGGAATGATCACGTCCCTCGATCTGCTGGCAATGCCCCTACTTATACAGCCCAAAATGCCATTAGCCTTCTTGGCAACAAGGGCACACTGTTGACTCATATCCAGCTTCTCATCCACTGTAACCCCTAGGTCCTTTTCCGCAGAACTGCTGCCTAGCCATTCGGTCCCCAGCCTGTAGCGGTGCATGGGATTCTTCCGTCCTAAGTGCAGGACTCTGCACTTGTCCTTGTTGAACCGCATCAGATTTCTTTTGGCCCAATCCTCTAATTTGTCTAGGTCCCTCTGTATCCTATCCCTATCCTCCAGCATATCTACCACTCCTCCCAGTTTAGTGTCATCTGCAAACTTGCTGAGGGTGCAGTTCATGCCATCTTCCAGATCATTAATGAAGATATTGAACAAAACCAGCTTCAGGACCGACCTTTGGGGCACTCCGCTTGATACTGGCTGCCAACTAGACATGGAGCCATTGATCACTGCCCGTTGAGCCTGACGATCTAGCCATAGTTAATCAGTGGTGGTGTGTGTGTAATTGTTGGCATCATAGTAAAAATATGTATCTAGTTACAGAAAAGACCATTAGGAAAATTCTCATCCTTTCTGTACAGTAAGTAGCAGGCTGCTTGTGAGCAGTAGAAGATATAAGAGAATCGTGACATTGCTTTTAATAGACTTTTTAAATTTAAAGACATAATGGATTATGTTTGTTTCTTTAATTGAGAAATATTTGAAGTATATGGAGACTTAATCAAATCTTCATTATGTACGTGGTCAGGGACCAGGCTAAATGGTTATAGGTTTCTTTAAGCAGTTTGCGGGGGGCGGGGAGCCAACTCATTGATGACTTGTTAAGTTGTGTGAGAATATGTATTGAATGCATCTCTCTCTTGTGGGTATCTAGGTATCAGATACTTGCTTTACTGTGTGAGGTTTAATGCTTTTCTTCTAATTTCTAATGAACTTTACCACCAGACTACTTGATCATGACTAAGCCTATGAACAATGCAAATGGAATTGCCCCCTGATGGTGAGGAATGGGGCCCAGATGGCCCTTAAAAGGTGATAATTAGGAAATATAGCATATCTGAGTAGCTAGAAAGAGGGAAATTTGTTAAAGACAGTCAATCTGTTTGAAGTAATGGTCTTTCCCTTAATTGTATAGATTTTCATTTTGGATTGCTTTAAAGTACATTTTCCCAGAAAATGTTTTTTTTTGTGACTGAAAACTAGAAACCACTGATTTTATTACTTTTTGTTTCAAATTATTTTGGAAATTATTTCTTTTTATATTGTCTTCTAAAATGAGTATCAGACTTGCTGTGTGTGTGATGGCAATGTTTTAGGTCGTATTTGCTCTTATGTTGTAAAATTGTAATGAAAGTGAGAAATACTGTGGAGGGTAGGCATGTGTTGTGCAATATATATTTTATCCAGTTTTTGAAACACAAATATAAATCATAAAATATTGCGGTTTAGGACTTTGTGTGGAAAGATTGGACAATGTTGTTGGTTTCATTGCCTTTCTGGGTTTACAATGCCCGGATTTATGTTTCTTTGTTTAACTTCTTGATTCTGAAAATGCTACATGCCAGAAATATTCTTGTGTTTTAAGAAAAGTTTCCTATGTTAGCTGCAAATTGTATGAAACAATGTAAGTTTTAAATTATAGCTCAAGTGCTAATGACAACTATAATAAAGGTATTTAATGGTTTCTGTTATAGCTCCCGTTTTACAGTTGCCTTATGAAATTATATTCTACATTCTGACTATATTTGTCCTGTTTAGTGCAAGAATAATGCCACTAAGATGGGATGTAGCGTTCAGACTGTTGCCTTCTAGGTGGAGATTGAGGGGAAGAGGTAGGGGAACCACTTATTAAATCACTGCCACTTCAATAATTTAATGAATGAAAAACTGATTGCTTTGATTAATACAGCTATGAATTTCGCAGAATGAAACTATAAAGACTATTATTTCATTTTGAACACTGAATTCAAGCTTGAATTGAAGTGGGAAATTATCATTCAAAAAATTTCAGCAATAAAATTTCACAGAATTGTTTTGTTTTGCTGAAATTTACATAATTCATATTGTTAGAAATGCTCTTTGAAACAGAGGGAAAGTTATGCCTTGGATTCGCTATTCTTGGAGTCTAGCTGACAAAATATTTGGAAAGGCTCTTAACCAGAGCATTTCTTCCATAGCGCCTCTTTTGAAACACTTCATTTTAATCTAGATTCTGGCATCCATGAAAGTGGTATATAAGAGGGTCCACGTTCCACTCCATGATCCCGATTCTGTCTATGAGGAGTCCCATTGAAATCTCCCCAGTAGAGGGACCCATAGCAATGCATTGTATTATGTGGTTGGGGCCCATAAGCGCTTTGATCCTCATGAGTTACGTTAAGCAGTAAATTATGCTGTCCTCTATTTCTCTATGGTTCAGATTTTGACACTTCCAGTTTGCAGATTGGAATTGTGATAAGTAGAAACTAACATCAAATTTTTAAATCTATGCGCATCAATATCCTGATGAGTGATAAAGTGGAGAGTTATAGGGCTCTCTTTTCATAATGAACACTTTTCCTGGGAGGAAAAGGAGAAACAGAGTACAAGGGAATAAGGGTAAAGAAAGATTACTCTGTGCTACAGTCTTTCTGTTACTAGTAAAAACAGGTAGTAAAGAAGTGCCAAGGGAAGAGAGAACATTAAGAGATGAACTGAAAGAAAACAATTTCTCCAAGTCATCCTGTGTTTTAATTTTGTAAATGTGTATGGGATACTGTGACATATTCAAAATCCGTGCAATCATATATATTTGTTTTAATTATCACTTTTAATTTGCATCGGTGTTAATTCACTCAATAAGCATCCCTCCAATACTTTGGGTGCCCTTTTAACACTTACAGTTCCCCATATCATCACTCTTTAAGATGGTGGCTATAAAATTATTTTGAAATGTACTGTTAAAAAAGTAATCTTGATTGACTGTTTACTGTAAATATGTTCATGCTGAAATCCGCTAAACATGTCCGTGTGTTAGTCTTCAATACTCAGCTTTTTTTGCAGTTGTAGACCCCAGTTCAGGAAAGCATTGAAGCACATGCTTAAGTGCTTTCCTGAATTGGGACCTGAAGTGTGAGAACAAAGGTTGGGAAAAATATTCTACACATTTTCAGAAGATACAAAACACATTAGAAATTAGATTTAAAAAATTATATATATATTTAATGAAGTTGAATTGTTCTAGCATAGTGTCATTTAAATCAAGTCAATAGAGATTTAGGAAATGTGTGTACTTACTATTAAGTGGAAACAAAAGGATCAGAACCTAAATATGGTCTAGAGATTTTTCAAGCCTTCTTCATAAGGAGTAATACCCTACTTCACTGAAGACAGCGGGGTTGCCTGTGGAGCAAGGCCCCCTTCCTAGAACTGGCTCAAAACAGACAGACCTTTGCATCCTGTGCAAAGCCATTTGCAGGATCAGTACTAAATATAGAAGGATCTGGACATATGTGGAAAGTAGTTGCAAAACACCTAATTAATTCCTTTTGGTCTGCATATATTTTATCTTTTATTGTGTGAGGTGTTGGAGTAGCAATTGTGATAGACCCAGGCCAGTTGGCTACAACAAAGTAGTCATACTGGGATCCAGGAAGTGGGCAGGCTACAACAAAGTAGTCCTATTGGGATCCAGGCTACAACAAAGTAGTAGAAGGCAGATATACTGGCCACTGGATTAGCAGTTTTCTGTTCCCTGACTGACCAGAGCTGGGGCTGCTCCAGACTAATGAGAACATCTGACTTCAATTAACCTGCAAAGAGTCAGGTGAGGCCATTAAGGTAATGTTAAAACCTGATTCTAATTAAGGTCCTTCTGATACTATAAAAGGGCTCACTCCAGTCAGGCTGAGGAGAGCCAGAGGAGAGGAAGTGCGGTTGAAGGGCTGGTTAATGAACACACACTCAAGCCATAGGTAAGGGAGCCCTAAGGTAAGGGTGAAGAAGAGAGAAGTGGGAGATCTGTGGGGAAGTGGCCCAGGGAAATGTAGCAACTCTGGCAGGGAAAGGTCGGCTCCCAACAGCTGCTACCATTAGGGTCCTTAGGCCAGAACCTGGAGTAGAGGGCGGGCCTGGGTTCCCTCCAGCCTGCCACTACAGAAATACCTCCTGGGAGGTGAAGACAGGCCCCTGTCAGGACAGGAGGCTAAACTGTTTTGAAATAAGCCCATAGGGACAACAGAGACTGTGGGAGTTCTCTCACCAACCTCCTTGCTGGCTTATGATGAAAAGGGCTCAGTAGACTGGCCCTAGAGAGAGAAGGGCTACGTGAAGGGTCACAGTGAGCTACTGAGGCTAGCATAAACCGCCAAGAAGCACGGGACTCACGGGGACAAGGTCGGAGCTCTGCCACACAATATATATTTTTAAAAACAAACCGGCTGCATTTAGTCTGCGGTCCCGTTCCTACAAACACTTATGTACATGCCTAACTTTTCCCACAGAAATCAATGGGACTGCCCTTGTGGGTGACGTTACATGCATGTGTATGTGTTTGTAGCACTAGGGCCAAAATGATGTGTAGTTAATGACTGTGTAGAGCATCCATGGGGCTCAGGAGCGCTCTCAATTTGATAAAATAGTGTGACTGTCTTTCAGAAATTCTTATATTTACTTTCTTTGTACGCACGTGCTTTCTACTTCAGAACGTTTTACCCACTTGCTTGCCTTAAAGGAAGGCTTTCTTTCATCTTGTCACTTGGCTAACTCTCTGAAGTCTCTTGAGTGCCATATTCCTTTTTGTTCTAGCCACTGTAAGTCAAATAAGCAAGTCTTGTCTGCTGGTTACAATTGAGCTACTTCGTATATTTTCTGTTGTATAAGGATTTTGAGTTCCTTTCTGTTTTATGCAGAATGTTTTGGTTTATTTCATTCCTCCTTAGCAGTTGATTAAAAAAGACTTTTTGATGTCATTAATTTTGTTTAGGTTATTAAGAGGTGGGGTTTTTAGTTTCTCTGTTCCTACCAAAAACCACCCAGAACATTCCATCCTTTATGATTTTACAAGTAATTTAAGAATCAGTTTAATTTTGCACAGCTTGAAGGACTTGGATGATGACTTCATTATGGATTGATGGAATTATTAGTGTGTCAGTTCTATTTATTATAATGATTTGGGGATAGTTAAAGTACCTAAGAGCTGAACACTACATTGTGCTGCTATTTATATGGTGCTTTTTATACTCCGTCTGTCTGAAACCAGAAGCACAAAGCGTTTCCAAATAATTGATATAAACCTTGTAAAATTGTGGAGTTTATAGTGATTTCTTCAGAACACATATTTTTGTTTTAACTGGGTGGATGCTACTCAAAAACAAGCTCACATGTTTCTTATATTTTCCTTCTGTGCTTCTTCAGAGAAAAAGCTGTTTCTGGAGAAGAAGAAAACTAAAAATCCTTTTCTTTTACTGAGACAAAGGTATTATTGTAACTTTGTAAGTGGGCTGACATCTCAGGACATGTCTACACAGCAACTAGACACCCGTGGCAGGCCCATGCTAGCTGACTCAGGCTGGGGCTGCCGGGCTTATTCATTGCTGTGTAGACTTCTGGGCTAGGGCTGGCGCCCAGGCTCTTAAGACCTTGTGAGGTGGGAGGGTCCCAGAGCTCGGGCTCCAGCCCAAGGTGAGAAATCTACACAGCAATGAAACAACCCCATGAGCTCAAGTCAGCTGGCACAGGCCACCGTGGGTTTTTCTTTGCTGTGTAGACATACCCTCAGGTGGGCGGACTAACTGGGGATAGGGTGACCAGATCTCCGGATTTTGGGGTCTTTTTCTTATATAGGCTCCTATTCTCCCCCACCCCCCATCCCGATTTTTCACATTTGCTGTCTGGTCACCCTAACTTGGCACCTAATAATAATGGTGCATGACTCCCTTATAAGTACCTTATATTGATAGATTACCCAGCAACCTCTTCTCTGAGAGCTACCTTTTGTTCCTAGTTAACCCTTTAATACCTCTCCTACACTTTTTTCCAGCAACCAAGGTAAAGGCCCTATCCATGAGGCCACACCTAAGAATACCATGATTCCCATTTGGTTGATGCTGTCACAACTCAGGGGCGAGCTGCACCTATGTTCTCTTCCCCAGTCTCTTCCATGTGCACTCTTTCCAAGATATAGGCCTAGGCCTGTGTTCCCACCAGGTGACAGGCCTCTATCTGCAGTCTTTCCAGAGTCAAACTTTGTGGTTCTCCGATGTTAGACTGGATCACCAGGCTACAGCATTCCCTGTTCCCATTGTCCTGCCATCTTTACAGGGTGAGTGGTGCCTTATATTCGCAGTCCCTCACAAGTGCACCCCTTCAGGTTTCGCTACCTTCATCTCTCTTCATGTGTACACCCTGTGGTTCTTGCACTCTTAGACTGGGTCCCAGGATGGCAGCCCCCCTGTTTCCAACCATGTTAACATGACAGGCCCAACTGCAGTTGGTACCTGCAAGGTCTCCCTCTTCAGGGGCCTGTGACTAGTGGCTGAGTAAAGCGACTCAAAATAACTCCCTCCAAACAGACTTTATTGTCCATTCGCCCAAAGGTACGTGGCAAACAGGGAAGAGGGTTAAACTCATGACAAGCCAGAACATCTGAGACTTGCCTGCTCCTTATCACTTCTCTCAAAGCTTAGGGGAGCCCAGCTGTCTCAAGCACCTCCTGTGGAGCCCCTACCTTAGTTCTCCAGCACTGATGCATGCTCTCCCTATTTCAGTGACTTTCCCCAAGAGCTGATACCCACTCCCTCCTTTTTCTTTAGGCAGTTGTTGTTTTTACAGCTTAGTGTTCTTTTGATCTTAGTCTCAAATTTGGAAAAATAGTCCTGTCAGCGTGGCTGGCAACAGGTGGGTAGGGATTTCCCAATGACTAGCTCACCCCTTGTTTCTTTTAAGGACCCATGGTATGCTCCCTGGAGATAATTTGTTTGTTGTTGTTTTCTTTCCTGCTGACTTGCGCTCCCTAGGAGCCTCCGTTGATTTAACTCTGTGAAGTCATCTAGAATAATATCACACAGGTAAACTGAGGCACGCATACTGTTCATACAAAATAATGCAGATATCTTCTTCGTTCTCCACAAATGCACAGGTTGGGGAAGATTAAATAGCATGTTGCCTTGTTTCTCCTTTGTCTCCTCCTCAAGGAAAATTACAAATCCATTTCCTTCATGACACACACTTGAAGGCCACTTCTCTGGGGTGTGAGAGTTCTAACAATAGAAGTCCCCATCCAGGGGCTCTGTTATGGCAGTGTATTCTAGGGAACAGATGTAACTTGGACAATATGCCTTACAGGGCCTAAAGGGGAGTAAGAACCTTTGTTACACCACGTGAGAATTATCCACACCTTGGATGGAGCCTTGATTTTCCCCCTCTACATCCCCAGTGTACCAACCAGTACAGCTGACCTGACACAGGGGATGTTGTAATTTACTTCTGGTTTAAGCCAGCAGCAATTTTTGACACTGCCCATCCCATCGTCCCTAACTCTTCCCACAGCAAGGAGAAAGCAGGGAGGGTACTGTGCCTCGGTTGGATGTTTCAAGTCCCAGTGTCTCCAGGTGGGAAAGATTATTTACCAGCCCTTGCTCAGGGCAGTGCTTAAAGCTAGAAGCTCAAGTGTTTTTATGTGCTTTTATGTTCTGTTACATATTCAGTATTGCCAACCCCATGCGTTTAAAAAAATGGATTTTAAAAATTATAATTCACTTTGCATTTTTATTCGCTTCTGTTTTTTTAACCTTTGGACTTCACATTTTCAAGCTTTTTTTCTGAAACTATGAGGGCTTGAAACTTACTTTTTTCAAAAAATTGAAAATTATCACATACGCACATGTCTCCAGGAGCTGAGGCTTTAAGAAAAACACCAAATATTGAAGACTGTAATTTTGATGTACTTAAAGGCCAAAGGCAGTATATGAAAATTTCACAAGGCAGAGAGGTGCAAGTGCCCATGCTGGTGTGGCTGCTTGGGACAGTGTCTTACATTTATTTTTATAGGGGAGCTGTTTCTCTGCCCAAATGTATGCCTGCAGTAGTGGATGTCCTTTGTCACCCTTCTGGCACTACACAAAGTCCATACAGTATATTCTTTCCTGGATGTATGCAAATGAATACTATTAATGGAAGTGACATGTATCCAGGAAAGAACAGACCACTCTGCATAAGTGCCATGCCTTGCATGTGACTGAGGTTTTGGATCCTCAGCCCTTGTTATGTTTCACAAAAATATAAATGACCATACTTTTGACTTGTGCTGAAGGTTTAAAGCAGATTATTTTAAGAACCATTGAAACACGAAGCAGCAGATTTCTGATTATAGTCCTAGTCTGCAGTGGACATAGTGCAGTAATGATTTCTAACATCTATTTTAGTTTGGATTTAGAGAGAGAGCCAACCTACACTGAAATGTATTACCATGCTCTGACTTGTGAGCATTGTGTAGGAGGTTTAAGACAGATTATTTTAAGAACTCTACAAGCCTGAAACAGCATTTCTGTGATTATAGCTTTTTTTAAAAATCCTTTACACATAGAGCAGTAGTGAATACTAACATCTCTTTTAGTTTGAGTTTAGAGAGAGAGAGCCAACCTACACTGAATTGGCCTCTTTTGATGCTACAGTATTGACTGAGGGGAGGGACAGATGGGACAAAAGTCTTAATTGCCCAAATTTACAATAGATTCCCAGGAGTAGCCATCACAAAAGAAACGTTAATGCAGTAAAAGGCAAATGGAAGGAAGCTAAGCCCAGTTTATGGACCATTCAAAACCTGCATCAATTTATTTTAAACTTCTTGCAAATTGTGAACACCTCACTTGTCATAGTAGGATTTATTTGTTTTAACATTAGTCATCACTCTGCATGTCTTACTGTACTTTCACAATTTGTGAAATAAACTGGAAAATGTAACCAAGCATTCGGGACAAAATGTTTCCTATGGCCTTGGATGAACATTCTTGAAGTTATCTGATGAAAATGATCAATTTCTCATGCATGTTCATTACAGCTGCAACTGGAACATTAATTTTTCTCGTGATAGGAGTTGGGGGATATCTGCAAATACAACAGATGGCTGTAGTGTTTCCATGCTTCAGCCATGAAGTGAGGGGCAAAATGTCACCCACCATCTATCCAGTAACAGCTCTGATAAAATGTCAGTAATCACATTCATGATTGCCCCCTTTCTTTTCTATTTCCATGTACACATACACTTACTTGTATCTCTGTTATATTCCTATTTTAAAATCCATCTCTCATGTTTGATACTGTAGTTAGTTAGGAGCGCACACTAAACTGAAATTGCTTTGCAAGAAATGTGTCCCTGTTCCATGCTGTGAGATCTCTCCCTAGTTGAACACATTTTAAGAATTCATATATTCCATATATGCACTGAACATCATTACCTTTTATGATAAAGGGTATAATTGGGAATTGCCATTTCAGCTCTTAAACTTACATATTGTTATTATTATATTTATTATCTATTTTATTATTTGTATTGCAGCAGCATCTGGCCAGTTATGGGCCAGGAGCCCACTGAGCTAGGTGTTGTACAAACAGAACAAAAAGACGGTTTGACCCTCAAAGAGCTTACAGTCTAAGGGCTTGTCTACATTACCCACTGGATCGACGGGCAGCAATCGATCCAGCGGGGGTCGATTTATTGCGTTTAGTCTAGACACGATAAATCGAGCGCTCTCCCGTCTACTCCGGTACTCCTCCAAGGCGAGAGGCGCAGGTGGAGTCGATGGGGGAACATCTGCTGTTGACTCACCACAGTGAAGACACCGCGGTGAGTAGATCTAAGTACATCGGCTTCAGCTATGTTATTCACACATCTGAAGTTGCGTAACTTAAATCGATCCCTCCTCCCCCTGTGTAGACCAGGCCTAAGTAATTAGTACTTAATTCTTTTGTTTAACTTTTACTTGGGGTGGTTGCTTCTCAAACTGATCAGATGCTTTTGCTATATAATTGGTGGATACTTAGGATGACACTTTGCTGAGAAGTGAGTAATACTGCCTTTTAAGATTTAAGCAAGTAGGAAATTGTTGTCTATTTAGAGTAAATTTTCTTGTCCTCGTTTTGACCCTTGTAATCAAAATTGATAATGGCAACTTTGTAAGGGTCACATCCTGAGCTGAAGCCAATGAGGGTTGAAAGGGTTTAGTGCCTTGTAGGATCAGGCCTGAAGGTTCCAGTCCTGAAAACTTTTACACACATGCACAACTTTTGCACCAATGAGACTACTCACATGAGTAAAGTTCTGCACATGCACAAGTGTTTGCAGGATCAGGCCCTTAATCAATAAGCCATGATAGACAAAAGTTAGATGTGTACACATTGGTCATGAATTTAAAATCAACCAGTTCCTAGCAGTGTAACTTAATAAACCTCACCATCACCTTAACTTAAAGAAAAAGGGGGAAAAAAAGCTACTCCAGTACTTGTCTTAATGTGCACAGCTGTAGGGTCCCACTGTGTGAGGTGCTGAGCGCTGCCTGCCAAGTGTTGAGGGCTCTCTGTGCCTGGCAGGAGGCATTCAACACCTTGGAGGCATAGACCTTTAATATGGTAGATATTGTTTGAATTATATATTTAAATGTTGCTTGATACCCTCTGTTTTATTATACTATATAATAAAAGTAAGTACATTGTTTTTCATAAATAATCATAGAAGTTAGGAATGGCAAAGACCAGTGCAGGATTTTTTTCTTACAGTATATCTATGAGGACTTTGTCAGGTGTAAAAGTGCCAAGTAATAAGTTTTCCAGCACTTCCTCTGGGAGACTGTGCCAAGGAGTATTAGACATTTCCTCCCCTCCCCCCGTTCTGATATTCAACTTATATTTTCCGTTGCTCATTTTTATCACATTACTACTAGTTAGAGATGATTGAAAAAAATCCCCATTTTATTTTCAAATTTGAAATCATTCAGGAGGTTTTCAAAAGGAACTTTTTTTGTTTTTTTTTTGTCTTATTTTAATTGAAAATGTTTGGTTCTTTTCTCCACTTTTTTTTTTTTTCCAGTTTTGCCACTGAAAAGGGAGAGTGGAAAAATTACAAATTGAAAAATGAAAAAAGTTCTAACATTTTCACTTTCCAGTTTTGTAATAAATAAATAAAAGGAAAATTTGGAAAAAATATTTTTGTTGTGAAAATTCCTGATTTAGAAAAGTCCATTTTCAACCAAATTTTTTTTTCCAGAAAAATTCAACCAGCTCTACTAGTAGTTATATTGCAAATAATCCCTCTCCCGGCTCAACTGCTATACACTGTTGTTGTATCCAGTGGCTTTTTCCATCTATATTCTGTTCCAGGCTGATTGGCTTCCCACTTATCCTTTTCCTTCCTCAGCATTACTGGTTTCCAAGGAACTTTTTTTTACTGACTCTGTTGAGTTCCACTTCTTTCTTCATCTGTAGTAGCCTGCTTTTATTTTGTTGTTTCTTGTCCATATTTCTGTCCTCTAGATCTCTCTCTATTATTTTTCTGCCCTTATTGGTTTATGCATCAGACAGCTGTCTGTCTCAATGTAGATTTTACTAGCATGCCTATCACTGTGGTATCACAGCATCTTCATATCTGCTTGGGTGAACTGAGAGGAAAGGTAGAAGGAGTTTTGGGAGCCTCCCCTCAATTACCTAACACACCTGTGCTGCAGCAGCAGCAGCAAGAATCCCACTTTCTACTAAGAAGTAAGCTCAGATACTAAACAAGCCACCACTCAATAGGCTGCCCCAAGGGATATGATCAGACTCCTAGCAAGGTAGCGCCTCTGAAGTAGTGTGAAGTCTGCTCTAGCCAGTAGCGCACCCCATCCTCTTTAAAGGACTTTCTTCCATGCGTTCCAGCCATGAGCCATCTTTCCCTGTGCCAGATGGATGGCTCCAGTAATCAATGTGTAGCTGGCAGTGTTTCACTCTCTTCTCTGTCCTCCTCCAGCACAGCTCCAGTAGACAAAGCAGGATTTAGTCTGTAATTATAAAGGACTGTTATCACCTCTTCCAGATCATTAACCTGTTCTGTGCTGACTGCTTATACCTATGCTTAAATAGCATTTGTCAAAGCATGTCAAAGGAACATATCTATGTGCCTGTGGTAGCACTGTGAGTGTTATAGGCATCATGCACTAAAGTGTGGTGTTATGCAGCAGAGGAGTAGTTAACAAAGATATTAAAACCCATTCCATCCTCCCATTTTGGTTGTTAGCCCTTTCTCCAGATTAAAAGTTTTGTATAGAAATTTCAGTTCTCGTGAACCAAATTATATTTTTAAAAATAGCTGTTAAATGCTGTACAGTGTCTAGTTTCGGTGCCTTGAAGTGGTGTCACTTATTGGTCCTCTGCTAGATAACAATTCAAGGTCTGTACATTTAGTTATGAAAAGTCAAAGGTTAAATGATTTGGGAATAAAATGTCATTTGATGTGACAGCAATGAACCCTTCTGATGTTTGCATTACTCCTGGGATTTTCTTTTCACTTACAGGTTTAGTGTAAAGTCATAATTTTATTAACTGATGAGGAAAAAAACATTATTTGCTGACATTTTTATCCTAGTTGCTAAATTTATTCTGTGTTGCTTTGTAAATATTTTAAATAGTGAGATTGAGAAGGCAATGAAAATAAAAATTGAACTTGTTTTTCTTTTGTAGGTGTTATTTAAAACATTGTTTGAATAGTTGAGATTAATTGTTGCTTGCAGCTAAACAGATGATAAATTTTAAAATTATATTATTACAGTGTGTCAGCATAAAAGCTGTGTCCCCCAAGCGTGTCACCTTTTTATGTTTCTGTTGACAAGGTTCACATTTTATAGCACACCATCAGAAAGTGTTGACACATATTTAGATCGCTGATTAAATGTTTTAAAAACGTGCCACTCAGAAACTAACCCTGATGATCTTCGAAACAGGCATTTTGAGAGTTTGAATGCATTTTCCTTCATCATGCAGGCTCTAGGAACAGTAATATTAATTAACAATGCTTTTTTTGTTGTTTTTGAACATTGCTATTTTAAGTACAGAACTATGGATAAAATATGCCCTCAGTCACATACTTTCTTCTGTTTTCTAACAAAAGGAAGTTGCTAGATTACTTGTAAACACCCTTACTAAGCTAGCTAGTGAAACTGAAATGTAAGAAAGCTGATTAGTTTTTTTGGTATTTTGACTCCATCATGTTTGAACGATGGGAATGTGTTACAATGAATAATAAATTACTTCACTGTTACATCATTTATTTTGTCTAAAAGATAGCACTATGTATTAAAATTTCACTGTTGGGATTTAGGTCCAACTCCTGCAAGCCATTCTCCTAAATCAGAAACCTGCACCTGTTTAGAGCCTCTCTGAAATCAATGAAGTCAGTGAGGCTCCATACAGGAACAGGAATCTGACTATGTGGATCAGGGCTTTAGGGCTCAATCTTGCTGAGCACTTCCGATAAGTACCAAGCAGCCTCAGTTCCCACTGACTTTGGACTTGTCTGCATGGTGAGATAATGCATGCAAACCAGGGTGTGAATCTATAGCACCTCCTATGTGGTCACTTTAGACTTTAGTTCGAGAAATGACTCTGGTAATTTGTCTGGGCTTTTTTATATCTGAGAGTAAGTTTCTGTATTTTAACCAGATCTGTACTTGCTTCCAAGAGAAGGTGAAGAAGAGAGAGAATCTTCATCAAGTTTTCCCTGACCTAAAAAGCATAATCCTGCGGAAGTTATGAATGGCTGTTTGGCTAAATTCAGTAGCTGAAAGGCCTGTATTTGAGTTGTCTCCAGCTGTGACAATGACTTTTTTTTTAAAGCGTTCCAGGGATCACACTGAACTTTTAGCTACCAGTGTTTCTTTCTCCCCCCAAAAGAAAAAAAGTTAAAGGGCCTGCTCTTGCTTTTACTGAAGTCAGTGGAAGTTTGTATCTTTTCAAATGTCAGGCTTTTATTTTGTAGGCTCTTTTTGGACTGCTACAAACACATTTCCTGTTTTTATGAAATTTTACGGTAAAAATCAGTTGTTGGCTTTTACAAGACAGCACACACAAATACTGGAGAGAGGGGGAGAGGGGTTCTTAGTGGAAAAATGTTTGCAAATGATAAAAGCAGCATGGGATTTAGCTTCAAATGAAAACTACACAACGCCTATACTCAGTAGAATTACCCATGTTCCTAACTTTTTAGTTTTATAATTTAAATACATTATTTATAGAACAAACTTTTCATCTTTAGTGGTAAGGAAATATTTATTCTGAAAGTCTGGGTGTTCTGGCATTTCAGTAATGCAACAGCAAATTTCTAATCTGTTTCCATAACTGTATCCTCCATTTGTTTTCTCAGTATCATTGGACTAGATTCTGTAAATGACCCTCTCTCCAACTGCTCTTCCAGTACCCCTCTGCTGGCTTCTCCTCCCATTTCCTCCTCTCTGTAAGCATCCCTCAGGGGCTCTGTCCTTTGTTCGCTTCTCTTATTCCTTTTCATTCTGTTTTGCATCACCTCATTCACTTCTATGTGAACCATCTCTATGCTGAGGACTTACAATTCTAACTCCACACTTCTCCCTGTGTACTGTCCTACATAACTGACTCTCTTGACATATTCTTCAGGTCAAGCTTACCATGGCCAAAAGCAGGCTTCTTATTCTTCTCAGACTTTCTCAGCTCTGTGGAAAACACCACCATCCTCCCTGCCATTGGATCATCTTTAACTCTTGTCTTTGCACAGTCAGGTGGCTACCAAGTTTTGCAGCTTCTTCCTCCACAATATTTGGAGAGTCTGATACATTGTTTTCTATCCCAATGACTAAAATGACTGTCCACGCCCTGTTGATGATATATATTCCACAGAGCAAAGTATGCTAGTTATCATATGAACAAATAAAGCGACATGGTCCCTGTGCTGAAAAATTTACAATATACATATCAATAAGACAGGCAATATGGAGAATGGGAAAAGGGGAGCAAGAGTTCCAGCGAACAGATTGTTTTAGAAAACAATAGTGTATTAAAGAACGAAAGTGATGAAATGGTGCGAGCGAGTAAAAGAGGGGAAAGAATCAGGAGAGGAGGACACGGGGAGGGGAAGAGGAGGAATGAGGTTGGTGAGGGAATGAGGATGAAAGTAAGGAAAGGTGAGGAGGGTGAGGTAGATAGAGGACTAACAATGTTGCCTTCAGTATAGAACAAAATGAACAATTTAAACATATGATTCAAGCACTTCACTCTTGATATACTCCTCCAGGCAGTTTTATATCCATTATTAGATACGACAAGTGAAGAGAGAGAGGAAAAATAAAGGAAGAACTAAAAGAATCAACATTGACATTGATGCAAGATACTTGTTGAACACAGGAAATGTCCCATTAATAGCTCCAAGACAGGAATAATGTGTTCCTGCTTCCTGCTATTGATCCTATGTCCAGAAAGAAAACTGCAGAATATTGTGTCCAGACTGCTGAGGATGCCATCTAACAGTGCGGAGAACAGTATAACAAGGGAGGTCTTTGCCATCTGCTCAGACAGTGAAAAAGATGAGAGCATGTCTCAGGTGCAATCATCCTGAACTTTTTATGAATGGATGTTCAGTACACTCTTTCAACTGAGAAAGAGGTAACAGCTAACAGTCATAAAGTATATTGTGAAAATACAAAACCTCTTCTGCAGCTATGAGACAGGGCAGCTTCCCCTGTAGGCTAGAAAGCCTGGGGCTAACCAACCCTGATTACGGAATAAGAAAAGGAGTACTTGTGGCACCTTAGAGACTAACCAATTTATTTGAGCATAAGCTTTCGTGAGCTACAGCTCACTTCATCGGATGCTGTAGCTCACGAAAGCTTAAGCTCAAATAAATTGGTTAGTCTCTAAGGTGCCACAAGTACTCCTTTTCTTTTTGCGAATACAGACTAACACGGCTGCTACTCTGAAACCTGTGATTACGGAATGTGTCCCACCTGAGGGGCATCAGGGAATTACCTATAATGTGGAGAAGGTGGCTGCAGTAAAAGGGGGAAGCCTAGGGAGCTGCAGCTCTGCTGGTGAACACTGCAGGGAGGGGGGAAAAGCCTCTTGCAGGACAGTGACACCAAGAAGCTTGGAGGATAAAGCCCAGTGAGCAGGAGGCTCCTGGGAGGCAGGAAACCCTGACTTAGATGGGACTGGATGTCAGAGTCCCAGTGAGGGAAAGCTGTGAGGTCTGGCTGGAAGATCAGACCAGGATGGAAGTAGAGCCCTGGGGATGAGAGAAAATGCTAGAGCTAACTGGACTTTTTCTTTGTGTTATAGAATCATAGAAATATAGGATTGGAAGGGACCTTGAAAAGTCATGAAGTCCAGCCCCCTGTGCCAAAGCAGGACCTTGTAAACCTAGACTATCCCTGACAAGTGTTTATCCAACCTGTTCTTAATTTTTTTTTTTTAAGTTTTTGGAAGGGAGATAAACCCTCAGGCCTTTAATCACCTCTACTCAGGGCTCTAGGTTTTTTGCTGCCCCAAGCAAAAAATTTGCCACCCCAAGCTCCGAGAGTGCAACTGCCCAAGAAAAAAAAAAAAGATGGCCAGAATGCCACCCCTGAAATTGTGCCGCCCCGACCACGTGCTTGCTTTGCTGTTGCCTAGAGCCGGACCTGCCTCTACTTAAAGGTGTTAAGACTAATCTTCTCCTGTGGGCAGTTATTCTGCAATTGCAAACTGTGGGGATTTCTTGCACCCTTCTTGAAAGCATCTGGTACTGAGCATTTTTAGAGACTGGACTCCAGACTGAATGGACCAATGGTCTAGTCTGTTCTGGCAACTGTACTAAGACTGGACAATTGAATTCAGAATGTGGATTTTTAGAAGACCTATAATCTTGTGATCCAGCTCAGCACTAGTTGAGTGTATTTTTACTCACATTTGATTTGGTTGAAACTTTACAACAGGCTAGGTCCTCAAGACTGAAAATGCCCATTTTTAAAAATCTTTCCTCATAGGTCAGGTTTTCTAAAACTTTTATCATTTTTGCTGCTGTTCTCTGGACACTCTTCAATTGTCCCTATATTTCCTGAAATGTGGTGCCCAAAATTGGACACAGTACCCCAGTGGAGGCATCATCACTGCTGAGCAGAGCAGGACAATTACCATCTGGGTCTTAACATACAACACTCCTCTTAACACAGCACAGAATGCTATTTTCTCAACTGCATCACATTGTTGACTCTCATTCAATTTGGGATCCACTGTGATCTGCCACCTGGCCACTTATGTCCCATTTGTAACTGTGCATTTGATTTTTCTTTCCTAAGTGAAGTACTTTGCACTTGTCTTTATTGAATTTAATCTTGTTGAATTCAGACCAATTCTCCTATTTGTCAGGGTCATTTTGAATTTTAATCCTGGCCTCCAAAGTGGTTGCAACCCCTTCCAGATTGGTGTCATCTGCAAATTTTATAAGCATACTCTCCACTTTATCATCTAAGTCATTAATGAAAATTTTGAATAGAACCAGATCCTAGACTGTTCCCCTTTGGGACCTCACTAGACATGCCCTCCCAGTTTGACAGCGAATCATTGATAACTACTCTTTGAGTATGGGCTTTTAATCAGCTGTGCACCCACCTTATAGTAAATTCATCAGGATCACATTGCTCCAGTTTGCTTTTGAGGATGTCAAGTGGAATTGTGCCAGAAGCCTTACGAAAATCAAAATATATCACGTCTACTTCTTTTCGCCTATTTGCTAGCCAGTAACCTTGTCAAAGAAATCTATTATATGTATGCTTTTGTACGCTTGAGGAATAAGTATGTTTTAAGATGGGAATCACATACTTTTGTGCTTTCTGTTTAATTTCATAAAAATGTGGGAGTGTGATGTTAGTGGTTTTTCTTGAGCTGGGGAAAATCTTAAGCCCCCTGTCTGGTAGAGATACTTCAGTGTTTTCCCTACACAAAGAGCAATCGAGTACTTTAAATATGATTACATTTATTTTTTGATAGATTATTTAAACTAAACAAAAAAGAGAGAACAAATATAACATCTCCAAGAGACCGCATAATGTGTAAGAGACTTGCTTTGCAAGAGAAGCCATTTTGACCCAACTTAAAAGGTGTGTTCTACAGAAAAGCTAGGCAGCCCACTTTACTCCTAAAGGTGCAATGCAGAGGAATCAGTCTTATGATTACAAACACCACGCTGTTAAACTTGTTTTCCTTTTCTTTGAGGGCCCCCTGTGCATAATTTTGGAAGGCCTAATGAGCCCTCTTTTTTCCTGTTTTAATGCAGCTTTGAAGCCTTATTTTGTCTCTCACACATACACAGTCCTTCTAGTTGATGAAGAATGGAATGGCCTCCCTTCAGAACTCATCAGTGCCCCTTCTTCACTCTCCAGATGGGTTAAGTGTAGGATAAGCATCACAAGTTGATTCCTTTTCCCTCATCCATACCCCATGGGGGGCTGAGTGGCCTGCCTTTGCAACACGCCTTTTTTTCTTTTTATAAGAGTCTTTGCCGCAGTTGCTGGCTCAGTTGGCTGACTTTAAATGTAGGAAGGTATACCAAGGAGACAATTATGGCAAACATTTCAGGTTTAAAAAAAACAAATAATCTGTATAGTATGTGGAGTTTAATTATAAAGAATTTTGTTTAAAAATTTACACTCATGCATCAAGCACAAAAGGCAACCTGCCTTTTGCTTTAGCACTAAACACCAGCAGCACAACCAGCAGTGGCTGCAATAGTATCCTGTTGAAGAGGCATTGGGTGCAAGCAAAATTTACGTTTCTCTGAGAACATACCGGTAGAGAGTTCACAGTGATAAAATGAAGAGAGCATAGGACTTCTTTAATGGGTAAAGAAGTGGGAGGATAATGGAGTCATTTAACTGCCCCACATTACTTGATGTATGATGGTGGATTCATGAGTAGTTCCCATAACATTTTGCTGGTGGTTTAGTACACAGCATCATTACCAAGAGAAAAGACTAAAGAACTGCAGAGGACAGGACACTGGGCTTGTTTTTTTCCTTCTGTTTTTAAGAAAAGCTTGTCTTTGATGAGGTATAGCTGCAGGGTATCGTTTTACATTTTATGTCAGCTACCTTTTGTCAGAGACTCATTATTGATGCTGTACTCTGTTTTAATTCACACTTCTCTGCTAATCAATTACAGCGTTTATCCATTAATCAGGTATTCTGACAGGGTCAATAACTACTTTTCAGTTTTGTGGGCTGATGCATGTTATCAAGCAAATAGCAACAGTCAGTAGATTAGTTTGAAACGGTATTATTTTCACAGGCTGTTGGACATCCAGAGGGGTAAACATCTAATGCGGCTTTTGGCGATTATCCTGTTGTTGGACTCCCTATCGAAAACCTAAACTGCAGAACTCAACTTCACTGGGGCATGGGTGTGCATGCATATCTTCCTTTCTATTCGTCTGTCTAATCTGGATCTGTGTGCGTATATATCTTATATAATGTGCCCACTCAACTATATAATTTATAACCGATTCAGATGTGGTAAATTATCACAGGAATTAAAGGTTTTCATTTTAGCAAGTGGTGTAGATAACAGAGGGGGCAACATTTAATTGGACAGTTACAGTTTTGGTAGTTAAGTTACCATCTATAAGATGGTAACAGGTTTCAATTATCTTTTTTATGACAGATGTACCAACATTTAATTGTTTCTCATCAAGTGTGGAAAGAAAAGACACTTCTGTAGATTTTTCAATTCTTCTACGTGTCACTTAGCTGTCTGCACCATTGTTTGAGCTCCTTTCTCTCATCCTTTTTGCAGCAATGAGTTGTGTCATTCCCTCATGATCAGCACTTTTGTTGTCTTTGTTTTTTGCTGTACCTCAGAAGTCCATCTTTTCTTTCATCTCCTTTCCATTCATGCATGAGGGAACAGTTGTGCTCTGTTGTGGGGATGTTCCGCTGGATTTCAAACAGTAGGGTTTCTTTTTATTCTGTTCTAAGTAGTACAATAGGGCTGAATGTCTGTTGCAGAATGCACACACTAATATGCCAGGTTATTTGGTTTCTAAGAAGTCAATAAAAATGCTACATTTAGGCTCAGTACTTGGCTTGCTTTTTTGCTGTTTGCCTTTCAGTCTTCAGTTATAAATCTGTTTGTTTGCTTCTGATTATAAAATATAATCCTCCATATTAAATCCAAGCGTGGAATCAACAAACACTTAAGAAAAAATGTTACTGGCGTTTGAGTTTTTCACATTAGCAGATTTGGCATCCCTGATAGGGAATTGAAAACTGCCGCCAGATCTAATTAATGAGGACTATAACGGGGGGGTGGGGGGGGAGGGGATGTGATCATGAGTTGGTCTTGGCAAAACTTTCCTGTTTTTGGAGACTTAACAAGTCTTTGCATTTAGAAAAGGTAGCTTTAATGAATTTAGTTGTTCAGGATTGCTTTTTTTCCCTTATATCTGTGCTTGATTTATAAATTCTCAAAAGCCATCTCAACAGCAAAAGGCTAAAGATGTAAAAAGCTAGATATATCTTGAGACACTTTGTTCTCATATTCAGGAACAGTCTTCAAAATCCTTCTTAATGAGGTCATAAAAGAAAAAAAATCGAACAAGTGGTACTTGTGTACCTCTCTAGGATGTGTCATTGAGGTCACTTGCCACTAGGTTATCCTATTTAAAAAGGGATTGGGATAGTTCAATCAAGCATTGCATTAAGAGAGAGACTTTGATTAATTCCTTCTCTTCTGTATTGTGCTATGGATAATTTCAGTAAATTTGTGGTACTTTCTTCTTAGTCAGTGTTGAGGCTTAAAGTTCTTGATGCATCATGCTGAGTATTAGCATTTATTGGTCCTATTTGGCTCTACTAAAGAGGAGAGTAGGCTGCAGACAGCCCTCTAATCTTTGACAAGTGAGGCCATTCTTTCAACATTACTGTTATCTCTGGTCATAGAGAGAAAGTGTTCTGTTACAGGTTTGCTGCAGGACCAAATATTGCATGTAAAGGAAGGGGAAAAATAAACAGTAAGTAGGCTAATGATTTATTGCAGATTTATTTTTTTTTAAATTAGAGACTGCTTTTATTTAGAAAGTCACAGTCTAAACTTTTTTGGTTTCTTGCACACTAGGACAAAAGTAAGGAAATGCAATGTTAAGCTGCAACCTTAACTTTTGCCGATGTGGGAGAATTAAAGTAGAGCAGAGCAACGCAAGACTCCTAATTATTATGATTTTATTATGATTCTCTGTGACCTTAATTTATTGAAAATGTAGTGAATTTTGGTTTTTAATTTCCTTGTTTGCTTTAATTCTCTTTTTTTAAAAGTAAAAATATCTTTTGCAACAATTTCTAAAACATGTATCTGAGAGAGCGGGAGAGTTTCTTAGCTAAACATGCGCTTTTTAGACTTGTTAGAAGTCTTTTTAATGTTACATTTTTCATAATCTAAATATGAATATTTATTTTAAACATTTTAAAAGTTATATATTTACTTTACTTTGCTCTCTTTCAAAATGCTCATTTTGAAAATGTGTGGTAGTTACTCTGGAGACCCAAGGCCTATTGGGTATACACATATTTAAGCGCTCTTTAAAAAGTGGATTTTTGACCTGATAGACCATAACGGCTCCCAGGGAGCCACTATGGTCATTGTGTAAATCCTTCTTAGTTTTCAGTTTACTCACTTGATTTACCGTAACGACTCTTAGGGCCGTTATGGTCTATTGTGTTTAATCCAATTGCTGCACATGCGCACAAAGCCTTTGTGCCTAAAAATCCTCAGGAAGTTTTGTTGGGAGAGTAGTATCCATGCACAGGATTTCTTCCTTTCTAACTGAAAAAAGTGCTGGCTTTTCCTCATTTGCTTATGACAACAGCCAAAAGCACTAGCACACATTACAGCAAATGGACAGCCAAGTATTAGATTTTAAAATGAGCTCCTTTGAAGTTATAGACATTCAAAAAATCATCTGAAACCCCAATATTAAATAAACATATTAATAACTTTAAAAGAGACATGCTGATTTTTTTTTTTTAAATTTTACACCTAATATGTAGTATGTCAAGCTTCTGCCCAGAGGGATTTTTTGACAACTGAGTTATTGACCCTTGAAAACAGGGAGTTGTAAGTGAAAGGCTGATGCAGTCGTAACTATAGCAACACTGACAGTGTTGCTGTAATTGTTAATTATTGTAAATAGAAAAATTAAGGAGCCTTTCTTTTTTTAAAAAAAACCCACACTTTTATTGCAAAGTGATGATATCACCATACAAATGTAGTATACTTCATTCTCTGAATGGTGTTAATATATGTTAATGAAAATACTTGGAAAAGTACTGAAGAGGGAAAGCACACAAAACATTAAATATCACTTGATACTTTGAATATAGTAGCTCAGTTCAAAATGCACATTAGAACCTATTAAAACCTAGTAGACAGTATAAACAATTTCTTTGTACTGTCTAGGTCAGACTGAAAGTTATGTTTACATATCTCATGTAATTTTCATTTTAGGTGTGGTGCATTGAAAGAGTAATATTCCTGCTAGAGAAGGTCCTTCCATTTATATGGAATTGGAGTTGATTCTTTAGTGCATGGAGGGGAATGGTTTAATTTATAAATGGCTTTGCTTTGACCATAGATACGGGTTTTTGTTGTTTGTTTTTCTGTGTCTTTCACACAGCTATATTTCTGTGAAAGGCTGATTGGTGCTTAGATTCCATGACAATGAGCACCTTAGACATTCAGACCGCCTCTGAACTGTGACAGTGTCCATAACACCTTCCAGAAGCTCAGGAAAACTAGCCTATGTTAAGCATTGCTTCAATTGAGGGACCCCTAAGAATCGAGGGCCCCTTGGGATGGCAGGATCCTCAGCACATCCAGGGCCATCTTTTTGTATAGCAACATTTATTGTCTGTGATATCATTTTGGTTGCTGTTCACAACTTTCTTTACAAGCTTGACCAGTAGTGAAAGAACTGAAAGAACATCAACTGAAAGAACTTCAAAAGTAGAATGATCCCAGAAAATGTAGCTATTTCTATTTGTGGATAATTCTTAGCTCATTTGGGAATGCGATCAAGGTATTAGCCCTCTCATCCACAAAGGATATTTTGAGGATTTTCTGTGGCTAGGATAAAATTAGAGAAAAAATACTTTGTTACCATCACATGGAATGTCTTTTGTGCTCAGGTTGCTTACAGGATCCTGTCTTGATCTTGAGAGTCTGGATGCTTTTTTGATCCAGTTTTGCTCCTTTTAATCCATTTTCCAACAGGAATTGTAAATGCCTGTTATATATAAATTAGGTCCTCCTTAATATTTAATGTGAGCACAGCAGGTATTTAATATAGCCGTAAATGACAGTAGTTCTCTTATCCTTTGGGATGCCTAAAACATGGATATTTTTGTATCTAATCTAGCTTTCTGTTTCAACTCAACGGTCAGTTGCTAAGTTTTCCTTGGCCAGTTCTTTAGATAATAGTTTTTGTTTTTGCTCAGCCATCTATCCTTCTGTTAACTGTACTTTTTCTCTGGTCTCCACCCAACCCAGAGTTTTGACAAAATGGCTCTCTAGGGTTTTCTAGCTAAAATTTTCTTTAGTTGAGTACTTATGCCATCATAATTTTAAGCATTCCATGGGCATACTTGCCAGCTACTAAAGAGGAGTTCAGAATCAGTGGTTCTGCATCACAAGGGGGTATCACAAAATTAGTACCTTTTTAGCAAAGGACTGAACAAACAGATACTTTTATTTTTTTAGCTTTATTCCCACCTCCCACCCCCGCTGACACACTGATGTTGATGTCAAAAGGAAAGATTGTTACCAGCAAATAACTGTGTGGGGCAACTGGGTATTTAGAGCAAAGCTCTAGGATTTCACAAAAACATTCTCTTGGATCAGCATCCAAGCTCCCACTTCAGTTCACGTATTGAACTTTCATTCATTTCCTGGGGTTTACTCCTCCTCCTTCTCCTTCTCCCCAGTCATTGCCTGTGAACTCACTCACATTGGGCCCTAATTCAGCAGGGTACTTCAGCGTATTACTTCACTGGTACTACACACGCTTAATATTATGTATGTGCTTAAGTATCCCTTGTCCTTGCCTTCACTCTGAAACTCTCCCTTCTCTCTGACTCCTTTCCCGGCATGTATAAAAATACTTTTGGTTTCTCCCATCCTTAAAGTACCTATCCATGACCTTTCCTGTTTCTTCAACTATTAGTCTATTTCCTTCTCTTTATCTTTTAACTCATTTAGCTGGATGCTTATTACTATTGCCTTTCCTTCTTCTCTTCTAACAGTCCTTGTTTCCACCCTTTGTGCTTCACTGAATCATCTCTGACCAAAATCTGTATTGACTTCATTAGGCTTTGGGACCTTTACACCATCCTCACCCTCCTTGACTTTCCCCTGCCTTTGGCACTGTTGAGCCCTCCTTCCCCCTTGACATTCTGTTCTCCTTTGTTTCTCCTGGTTCTTCTTCTGCCTCTCTGACTGCTGATCCCTAAGAGTGACTTTTACTGGTTCCTCCTCCATTCTACTCCCCCTCTCCTATGGGAATTTGCCAGGGCTCTGTCCTTGACCCTCTTCTCTTTCCTATCTGCACTGTATGACTTCTCCCTTTCTTCTCCCTCCTGTCAGGTTGTAATGAAGACCTGCTGCTTTCTCCTGCACAATATCTCTAAATTTCAGCCTTTCCTCTCCATCCTAACCATTACATCAGTGGTTTATGCCTTTGTCATCTCCTGCTTGACTACTGACAGCCTCCTTTTCTGTGGTCTTTTGGGTACTAGCTTTGCTCCTTCCAGTATATCCAAAAGGTTGCTGCCACAATCATGTGTTTTGCTTCTCCCTTTGAATCACTTCCATGGCTCCCCATTGTGCTGCGCATCAAATTCAGACTTCTTGTCCTTACTCTCTAGGTCCTACATCTTGCACACCAAACCTCACAGACTTGGTTTCCTTGAAGGTTGCTTCTGTCCTCTGTGTTCTCTCAGTGATGCCAGCATCAATACTCTCCATGTCCTCCTCTTACAAATGTCTTTGTGCTTTCTTCCACATTGCCCATTCAACTTGAATGGTCCTTGCCTCATTCAAAGGACTCCTGACTACCCCATGCTGCAGCAGCATCTATAAAGAATACTAAGTGTTCCCAGTGTAATAAAAGTGGGTTGAATTGCCAAGATATAGGTATACCCCTCCACATCCTGGTATCCTCACTTTTCACTTGTTTCCATCACTTACATTGTAAGTTGTTTGAGTCAGGAGCCTGACTTCTATATGGTTTTTTTGAGGCATGTAGCACACCTGTGGATTCTAGAAAATAATAAAATATCATATTTTAAGAATAACAAATGAGTCTAATATTTCCCTTTTAAAATGTACCCAGTGATTTTTTTTCTAATTGTTAGAATACCTTCCTGAGGCAGGAGTAAATGTTACTATTAATGTTTAAAATCAGCCTTGTGTAAGGCTGTCTAAAGACATGAATGAGTCATGTGAAAGCCACTCCTATCATGGAGAAAACATCTTGCATTATAACTGTTTTATCATAAGAGCAACCCACAGCAGGAGCAGAAAGTAGGGCATCATAGCTTAAAGGTAACTTCTGCCCTTAAAGGAGAAGGGGGGAGAAGGACTTCTTCAGGCCAAATTGTGCCAAGGTCCTTTAGAGCGGTAACTCCGCCCTCACTCCCCCAGGATTCAGAACCCAAGTTCCAGCCCAAGCTGCACCATCTACACAGCTATTTTTAGTGTGCTAGAATGAGGCCTGCCCTTGTTGATGAGTGACTGCCCAACACTAACCCTTCAGTCCATAATCCCCACCTCAACAGCATAGGCACATTTCATCATATTGCGAATGAAGAAATCAATGCACCTACCTCAGGGAAGTTTTCTACTTACATTTGTTGTGGTCTACTCCTTGTCTGGCCTGTACTTAAGTATTATACTGGATTGAGTACTATGGTTTTGGGGCCAAAATTTGGGTGTTTACTTTTTACATGTGTCTGATTTAAATGTGTAAGTCTGGGTTGCGCACATGCATATCACAATGGAACTTTCTACCATAAGGGTAAAACTCATCTGTTCAAGTTTTTCTGGGGCTGGTCTAAGACTGCATTAACTCCTGCAGGAACTAAGAACCATTACAAACCCCGCCTCCTTCTGCTCCAAGTGCAAGGCGCACTTCTTCAACCTGCCTTCTCTAATATAAATACAGAGCAACATGTGTGTGTATAAAATCACCCTACCAAAACAAAAAACTCCATTGGAGACACAATTCTCCCCTTGGAGAGAGGATCGGAGAATAAGAGTGAGAATAAACCACATGTGACAGATAATAGTCACATTGCGTAATGCATTACTGGAAAGTGGTCAGATACTATGGTGATGAAGGTGTATAAGAACCTGAACAGAATAGAATAGAACCCCCTAAGGTTGCTTGCACACTTTGTGGACTTGTGTCCTCAAAGAAGGTGAATGCAAAAGTGCATGCTCACATATCATTGAAAATTTGAGCTTTCATCAAAATAAAAAAGCCTCTGGTCTGTGCACCTTTTATTTCATACCAGATTACCCAGCCAAGAACCATAGGGAATACATTAAATATCAGTTAAATAATTGGTGGTCTTGGGCTTGATCAGTACTATGTAAACTGTACAGGAGTGCACAGTGTGCTCCCTGAAGCACAACGGAATGTGTGGTTTTGGACTTAGTAAACTAGAGAGAAGACTTTCATTGTGCACTTTAGGGAACAAAGGGAATTGTTATAACCTGTTATCGCCATCACCTGTTACTGTGTCAGTCTATTTCCTACTCTCCCGAATGTACAGATTTCTTGTTGGAGGGGGAGCCAGTTGGCTGGGCTTTTTTGAAACTGGTCTGTGGCTTAACAAGTATCATTTTAGCAAAATTGCAAGCCTGCCTGTTTTCTTTGGGTATTTCTGAATTTATGACCATGTAGATACAGGCCAGACACATCTTGCCTGTACAGGGATTATGTCTCAATGCTTTTAGAAATGTTGTTTCAGTATCTCTGTAACTCTGAAGAGTGCTCATGTCCTTTGGGGCAGTGCTTCTCAACCAGGGGTACTCATACTCTTCGGGGTATGCAGAGGTCTTCCAGGGGGTACTTAACTCATCTAGATATTTGCCTAGTTTTACAACAGGCTACATAAAAAGCACCAACAAAGTCAGTACAAATTAAACTTTCATACAGACGATGACTTGTTTATACTGCTCTATATACTATACACTGAAATGTAAGTACAATATTTATATTCCAATTGATTATTTTACAAAATGGTAAAAATGAGAAAGCAAGCAATTTTTCAGTAATAGTGTGCTTTGACACTTTTGTATTTTTATGTTTGATGTTGTAAGCAAGTAGTTTTTAAGTGACGTGAAACTTGGGGGTACACAAGACAAATCAGACTCCTGAAAGGGGTACAGAGTCTGGAAAGGTTGAGACCCACTGCTTTGGGGTGTCTACATTAAGGACTAGTGTGTAATTTTTAAGGGGTGGTGCATAGCCCCAGGAACAGACCAGAGAACAAGTTCTAACACAGAATGACAGTTCTCTCTTTGCTTCCCTCTTGCTCTGTTGGGGGGACTGAGGAGTAAATTACTTCACCCTTTTGTGGAAGCTGTGTACAGCTCCCTTGGCACCTAACCAGCTACTTTCGTTGGCAAATAGGGTGGCAGAGCCAGGGGTTCCTCCCACTCTCCACTCCTTTCCCTGCTTCCCACCAATTAGATCATAGAGGGAGTGTTCTGAACAAATAACCCCTATTGCCCACCCAGGGCCAAAACTGGAATCTGAGCAGGGCCAAAGAGAGGGAATAAGGGGTCTTTTCTCTCCTTTACTATCCTGCATGGCCAAATGAGGGCTGAAACAATCTAGCTCCGAGTCTAAGAGACGAACCTGAAAGGCTACAGTTGCATGAAATAACAGGTAGCTTTACATTTCCTTACAAGGGTTCAGTGAAGAGACACAGCAATAACATTTGTAACAGAACTGTGTTGGCTAATCCACACTTAGGACCAGACCTCTGCTGCACTAAGTCAGTGCAGCTACACACATACTTGGAAGACACTTGGGGTGGATGCAAGATGTGCCAACATTACAAACTGAAGTCATTCCAATCAGTAATGGGTGTTGCCACACCCTTCTGTCTAGTGTTCATAAGGCCTCAATGAGACTTGCTATATTATTGAAACTTTCCAGGCTAATGACACTATTTGAGGCCAGGAAGGAGCAGGTTTACATTGCAAAGTATGGGGAATTCTGGAGACTTGTAAACTTGTTGTAAAGGCAAGTTCTATCATTTATTTGATTTTGTTGGGATTAATATAAGAGTAGTGTAATATTTACATGTATTTTGTACATAGGTTCTGTTAGTATGTATCTAATTTGTATGCTTTGAAATGCTGAGTTGCTCTTCCTGTATCTCAAGCTGTCAAGAAAGTGCTTTCCAGCTTCACTGTTATTTATTTCTATTATATGTAAGAGACTTTTAAATACAGTGATTCACTCTTTGCATCTAGACATAGTCGTGTATGTTATGTTACGTTTTCCCCTTTAATGGAAAGAAGAAAAGAATTTTCACAACTGAAAAAGCATTTTGCAGAGAAAGGTGTACATGCCACAATTTTATTTTCCAGCAAAGCTAATATTAATCACTGACGACAAAGCTTATTGAGATTATCTAAAATATTATTGGAAGAGATCAAAACTGAAAACCTCATGACAGTTACTATCAGCAAGGAATCAGACGATGGACAATGGATAATGTGAGACTAAGACAGAATATTTGAAAGCACCCAAATGACACACAGATTGACTCAGTTTCAAACTCCAGACTTAATATGAACATTTGAATTTGATCCACAACTTGTTTTCATGCTGAAATGACTGTTTATGATCCCCTTCCTTTTGTCCTTTATTACATGCTACTGGTGTGCTATGTATCAATATTAAAAGATATCTTGATAGTACTATTTCACTCATAATAAAGCATGGATATTATTATTTATTTGTATAATGATAAATCAGGGTCTATTGTTCTGTACAGATAAATGGATATCCTCCTCACACCACTCAAGTTAAAATATATAAAAATTGAAGGGCGATAAAAGTTGTAGAAATTGTGTTGATAGGTGAGATTTTATGCACATATGGCGGGCATGTCCAGTCATTAGAAAATGTTAAGATGCAATCCATAATCAGATATGACAAATTGGTAGATATTTATTATTGAATGATCCTTTGGTAATTCTCCTGGGTCTTCCTAGAGGAAACAGTAACACAAAAGGAAATGAATTCATCTTTCATCTGCTAGTATCTGCTCAGCTACTGATAGCCTCTCCCTGGAAAATGAAAAATAATCCAACTCCAGAGAATGATTAAAAAAAAATATGGGAGGTGGTTGTTATGGAAAAATTCACACACCAATTATGTACCCACCAAAATAGACAAAGAACAAATGCATATTTAGCTATTTCATTACCTTTTATTAATACTCAGAGGAAGCACATTCACCTGCAAATAAACCCCACACACCTGTCCAGTTTTTTAAATATTAACTTTTGATAGACATGCCTTGTCTGTTAAATGTTTAATCAGAGATTTCACTCAATGTAATAAAATCACTAGAAGCAACATGTCATAGGTGTTGTAATGGTGCTTATTCTGTAATATGGTAACACCCTAATAGAGAGATCTGATCAGAGGTGAAAGTAAGCCAGTTCGGTACGGCGTACCGGCAAGAGCCAGTATGCCATGCCAGACCGGACTGGCTTCCCCAGCCTGGCGCTTTAAAGGGGCTGGGGCTCCAAGCAGCAGCTGGAGCCCCGGGCTCCTTAAAGCGCCGCCGGAGCCCTGCCACCGTTACCCCAGGGGCTCTGGCAGCAGGGCTCGGGGGGCGCTTTAAAGGGCTCGGGGCTCCCTGCAGCGGCCAGAACCCCGGCCCTTTAAAGTGCCGCCGGAGCCCCTGGGGTAGCGGCAGCAGGGCTCCAGTGGTGATCTAAAGGCCCAAAGCTCCGCTGTGGTGGTGGCGGGTGGGGCCCTTTAAATTGCCCCTGAGCCCCGGGGCTTCCAGGCGGCTCTGCAGCTGGGAGCTCTCGGGGTGATTTAAAGGCCCCGCAGCTGGAGTCCTGTGGCCTTTAAATCTTGATTTAAAGGGCCCAGCCCCGCCTCTTCTGGTCGAGGCTACGCCCCCCTGCTCAGGACTCTGGATACTGGTAAGTCCTTTAAGTTACTTTCACCCCTGGATCTGATGACTATTACTGTAGAATGTCACTTTAAACACATCAGTGTTAAAACGATTATTGTTTTATTTCTGATATTTACATGGCAGAAATCTGTAAACCTGTTAGTACTTCCTAAAATAAATGAATAAGTTGTTAAAAACAAAAATGGGTCCCTGTGGCAAATTGCCGGCACTACTATGATGGTCTCACGCTTTCTCTTCTTGGGTGGGGGTTCAGGGCACCGTTTCTTGCCCCTGAACTGGGGTATTAACTGCCCCACTAGTGTCCTAGAGGAGGGGAGTGGAGAGGGAGGGACCTGGGCCCGCCCTGTACTCCAGGTCCCAGCCCAGGGATAGCGGTAAACCACTAGAACTAGCAGTTCCTTCCCCTGGGCTACTTCCCTCTCCTGCCCTTCAGCTTGTGGGTCTTCCTGCCCTCCCTCTGCACAAACCAGGTGTCCCTTTACCTAGGGTCTTGGTCTTCTTAGCCCACCACAGCACTTCTCCAAACTCTCCTCTGCTTCCCTCCAAACTGCTCTCTGCTCTAACACCAATCCACTCTGCTTCAACTCCTCCTCTCGTCTGATTGAAGCAGGGGGGTTTTATCATGTGACTGGCTTCAGGTGCTTTAATTGGCTTCAAGTGCTTTAATTAATTTTTAGCAAACTTTCTTCCCTGTACAGGGAATAAGGCTCCCTTCTAACACTTTCCTCCTGCCCTCTGGCCATGCTGTATCACAGTACCCAAACCAAAAAGTAGACAGATCAAAGCACAGGACACTTTTCTCCTTAATAAAGTTGGGGGATAGACACTACAGTATATAATTGTTTACTTTGCCCAGTAAATGTTTATCTGAACATATGATCATGGCAGAGGTGGGCTTTAAGGAGGTGGGACTTGAAGGAGAATAATGTGGTGGCTTTATAGATTTCCACAGGGAGATTTTTGCCATGTTTAGGAAGCAATGTGGGAGAAAATGCAAAGAGGCTAGATATTAGGGTTTTATACTGCTGCCCATCACCATAGTATCTGAGCACAATGGTGGTGCTAGGTGTACGTAGACTATGCAGTTGCTTTGGGCCCCAAACAGCTCAAGTGGGCCTTATTTAGTATTACTCCCCAAAATACTGTTCATTTTATTTAACATGGACTTTTAAACAAATTTATTAGTTTGTATTGTTTTGGTGTATAAATATAATTAGTATTTTTAGGAAAGGGTAAGGGGCCCTGCAAAACATTCCTGCTTAGGGGTCCCAGTGGATTAGCACCACCTCTGTCTAAGCACAGAGCAATAGGCACTCAAAGTTGGTATATTTAAATAACAAGAAAAATTGTTAAGTGGGCATAAACCTGATCCTGTTTCTCCTTCTTGTTGTTTGTTATAGAACACAGAGCACCTACTTACCAATTATTTGCAAAATAACAATATTTAGTTAGTTATGTGTAGCCACAAACTGAAGAAAACAAGAAGATTAAACATCTCTTTTTAATTGTATTTGAGTAAGCATCAAACACAAAGTCTTTTCTTGCATAAAGTATGTGCTTTTGTGATCTACTGCCCTTTTTCCTTTGTTTCCCACACCTTCAGCCAAGTCCAAAAATGTGAAACGCATTAAAGGGGTAAGAGGCTGATTTCAAAAAAATATTTTTAAGAAAGAGGAGGATTTTGAATGTTTTGTTGTGATATATTGATATAATAATCTGCATATTTAGTGAAAGTGAAACATTTATCAGAGAAAGAAGATCCAATAAACTGGGGCCGGTTGGGAGGAGCACAACTTTGGCTCCTAGAATATACACAAGTTTCAGTTTGGCTTTATAGTGTTGTTCAGTAACCCAAAAGAATGTATACTATAGCTGCGATAACCACATAATGTAATGTCACCTGTAAAATACAGATAAGAAACACCCACTGTGTCTATATCATGAGCATTTGCACTTTGCACTGTGTAGTTCCAGTCAAATGGGTCTTAGTAAACCAGTAGGTTTTTTTTCCTCATTTTTTAATAATGTCTTGTTTTGCCAAATCTTATTTTTGTCCTCATTGTTCTTTCCGTGTTTTTTTTAAATCAAATCTTTGTGAAGTTCAAATGTACATTTTGGAGGTGATGCTGGCTGCAGGGGACTTGTGGAAATCTAGAATGAGGAGTGAGGGGCTTCTTTCATGTGATTGTTTTGTTAGTCCTGTGAGAAGGTAGCAAAGTCAATCAAAAGATTAGTCACAGTATTTAAATATAATTTAAAGATAGATTATTCCTCCCCATTGTTTATTCAGAGCACTGGAACACTTAATACTGAATTTTGTCTCCTAACCACTGTTTCCTCCATCGGTCTCTCTGTCCCCCCGTTCCCTCCCCCCGCCTCTCTCTCTCTCTCTCTCACACACACACACACACACACACACACACGTTGAGCTGGTCTGTCTGTAGCTATGTAGTGAAAAGATCCTTGAATTCTTTGCTATGTAAATGAATTGCCAAGTTTCGCAATTTTATTGTGAGTTTCACAATATTTGGCATTTCAGTGTAGAGAAAGCTAGTTTCTATCCCTTGTTAGGGAGAAAAGCTTGAAAATGTGAAACCTGAAGTTTCAAAAACCAGAAAGCAAATAAAAGAAACCCACAATTTATTATTTTTTAAATGTTATGACTTTTAACTCCACCTCATGTTTTTGGGGGGGCTGGCTCATGAATTTTGAATGCTTGAGGTTGGTAATAATTAAATGGGCTGAGCGTGCTGGCTCTGGGGTGGGGCCGTGGATGAGGGGTTTGAGGTGCAGGACAGGGCTCCAGGCTGTGGGGTGGGGTTGAGGGATTCGGAGTGCGGGAGGGGGGCTGTGGGTTGAGGCAAGGGATTGGGGTGCAAGAGGGGGTGAGGGCTCTTGGATGGGGCTGGGGATGAGGGGGTAAGGGTATGGGAGGGAACTCTGGGCTGTGGGTTTGGGGGGGATCAGGGCTGTGGGTTGGGGCTCGGGGTTGGGGTGTGGGTTTATCTCAGGCAGGTCCCAGTCAGCAGTGCAGCAGGGCTAAGGCAGGCTACCTGCTTGTCCTGGGGCAACGTGCTCTGCCCTGGAAGCGGCCAGCAGGTCAGGCTTCTAGGCTGGGGGTGGGGGATGCAGGAGGCTCTATGGCACGCGGTGCTCTCGCCCACAGGCACCGCTCCCACCCCCAGCTCCCATTCGTTGGCAAAGAGCGGAGCGGGTGCTCAGGGCGGGGGCAGCGCGCAGAGCCCCATGGCCCCCCTGCCTAGGAGCCAGACCTGCTGGCCGCTTCTGGGGTGCAGCGCAGTTCCCCAGCCCAGGACAGGTAGGGACTAGCCTGCCTTGGCTCCGCAGCACCCCTGACTGAACTTTCAACAGCCTGGTTGGCGGTGCTAACCAGAGTCCCCAGGGTTCCTTTTCGACCTGGTGTTCCGGTCAAAAACCAGTCACCTGGTCACCCTAGATTGAAGTTAAGGGAGAATTTTTTTTATTGCTAATCAAGATGCCTTTGGGACATTTTAAGAAAATGTTACACTGGACTTGAACATTATACTAAAAATAAGAGTGATATTTCTTTAATTAAAACAGTATGGATATTGCTTAATGAATGCTTTCTTATCTGAGTGCGTAGGCATTAAGGATTCAGGTTGTTGCATTTTATTAACTTGTGGGGATAGTTAAAGAGCTGGTTAAAACAGTGAGTCCATATCAGGCTGCTATAAAATACTTATGCAGACATCTCATTGCTCTTATAAATCTGACTAGTTAAAAAATAAATACCAAGGCTTGTTTTGTGCCATTCTGAGCAATATTTCCATATAATTCTCTGCATTCAACCAATTGCTGAAATAAGTGAAGCTCTGGTTCGAGCAAAGTGTTATTTGCAGGCCATTTTTCGTTCCAAACTTTTTATCCAGCTACATATTTTTAATGTTTCTGTCATCTTGAATGCAGACAGAGGTTATATATCACTTTGTGTAGATAGACTCATGTTGAACCAATCCGAATACTGCATTATCATTCTTTCAATCTATCAGGTTCAAACACTCATTACATTACATTTCAGAGTTATAAATGTATAAGCTATACTTCAGAAATTCAATATTTACTAATAACTTCTTTTCAAATATTCTTCAATATCTAATGATTTAGAATGTAAACTATCTTAAATGTGTTTAATGGAGTCTACAATAGTTCCGCAGCCTAAAACTCTTAACTAAGTAGAGTCAGCGTTCTGCTTTTCAGCTTACCAGAAAATATCATGCAATATTTTTTCTCCACTTAGTGCTAAGTGTTTTTATTTTCTGTGAAAGACATTTTCCAACTACATTGCATGAGCATGCTTCTAACACTCAATTTTGCACCAGTCTGTGTATTTCACATCTATAATGACAGGTTTCAGAGTAGCAGCCGTGTTAGTCTGTATTCGCAAAAAGAAAAGGAGGACTTGTGGCACCTTAGAGACTAACAAATTTATTTGAGCATAAGCTTTCGTGAGCTACAGCTCACGTCATCGGATGCTCAAATAAATTGGTTAGTCTCTAAGGTGCCACAAGTACTCCTTTTCTTTTCACATCTATAATGTATACAGAACTTGAAGGAAAGGCAGGTTGGCCTGGATACATTCCAAAAACAGTTAGAAATTGAACTGTTTCAGAATTCAAAATGAGCCACAACTCTGCAGACATTGAAGCACATGCATAAATCCAGATAAAAGACTGTATTGTTTTTGCTTTTCTTGGTGCAAAAATAAGTAGGCTTTATTCATCCACATAACTAACCCATATGTCTAAGTAAGTATACAAGAATTATAGGGCCAAATCATGCCTTGACTAACAGTAGAATGACCGGTTGCTTTTGCTCAAATAAATTGGTTAGTCTCTAAGGTGCCACAAGTACTCCTTTTCTTTTTAGTAGAATGACCAAAGTTGCAAGCCAAGGCAGAAGGTGCCCTCCTATATATGAGTCTCAAGAGTACACAAGATTCCTCAAAATAGTTAACAAATTTGTTCCTTCTTATGCCTTCCACAATACTGGCGCCTTTGTATACATTTTGGCTTATTAGTCATGTTTTTGTTTCATTTAATAATTTATTTTTTCTGAAGATTCTCAACTTATACAAAATAAATCTGTTTTGACCATAACTTGCAACATAAATTAAAGTTGCTATGTTTTAAGGTCTGCAACATTTTCCTTTTGTCTTGTACCATGTGTGTATGAATAACTAACCTGCATAATTTGCGGGGGGGAAATAGTCACTTTCTGCCAGCATTGTGGTTTAGCAAGCTGGAATGGCACTTTATAGGTTCTGCTGAACGTGTTGTGGGTTCTGTTTGTTTGTTTTTTAATTCGTAAGTAGGTCCCTCCTAAACTCTATTGGAGGCTTTGGCTGCTTGAGACCCAGATTGTAATCACAGTAATTAGCACTGAATTTTCAAATCTTGATATTGACCTTGCCAATGTGTACACAGCTGGATCAATGGCAGGAATTGAAAGAGCTCTGTAATGTGTTATGGGGACTAGCTTTGATTAAACAGAGAAGTACAGTGTAGAAAAGAGAGGGAAAGTATAAATATATATACTCTTTTAGGTGTATAAATATTGGTGTAAAAATATTGTTAACAGAATTTTTAAAGAGAAGTATCAGAAAACTGACCAGAGTAGAGAATTTAAATCCTTTTTTCACGAACTAATTGGGGTTTTTTTGATAGCAGATACACAAAGGAAATACCTCTTCAAAACTCACTTCTTCTGCAGAGTCAACAAACATGAACCATTTTCAGGGGAAATTCAACCATTTATATCTCTGCATTTATTACAGATCAACATTCTATAAAGATAGAACTTTATAGTGGATCTTTCCGTGCATTCTGTGATTGTTCTGCCTCCTAAGATTCCAGGGTTCTTGGGGTAGGAAGTCATGTTGTTGTCTTTGTGTTGTAGGGCTTTGAGCACAATGTTGGTGTACAATAAATAACAACAATAGAATATATTCAAAATATATAAACTTTTAGCAATAAAAGAAGAATTATTATTTTTTGAGGTAACTTGCACATAATCCTTTGATAGATTAGTGGCTGTTGTCTTTAACTTTAAATAACAAAAAACATTTTTAATTAAAAATGTTGTACCCTGTCACAAACTACTGAGATCAAACTGTATTATATCATGCAGCAATTTCTTCCAAGAAAATACTCTCTAATGTTTCCTTATAATGGTATAGATAAAATTACATGTAGAGTGACATTAATAAAATATGGAGAGAGGCAGACATATTATATAAACAGACACTTTTAAAAGTTTAATTTTATTTTGTATATGATGAGAAATGAAGCTCAAATATTCCAGTCAAGTAAGTAAATGATTATTCTAATTGCACCTTCCTTTATTTAATACGTCTCCATGTGAATGTCAGTCTGTGACAGACAAATGCAGAGTTTTTGCATTGCAGTTAAGTGATTCTGGTTTCATTAAGCAGCAGTTAGCGTCCCAAGGAGCCTAAAACTTCAGTAATGCTAAAGGTGAAAGGAATGAACAGTTCAACTCAGTGATATTTTATTGGCATGGCAAGTTATTCAAAGATTGGCATAGTTATAAAGAGAGCAAATGCTCAGGTATACATCAGAAGTGTGATTTTTTTTTTAATTACCAGTAATTTATTTAGCAGTTTTAAACTGATAGGGGGGAAAACTGGTCTTCAGTCCAAACTACTGAAGTATGGTGGAGCCCTGAATGTTCATGAACAACAGGGTCAATGTAGTTGAAAGAACATGATGGGGTAAATAAAAGGTCATTTTTTAGGTTTGGGGCTGGTGGGAGGAGTAGGTTTGGTTAACTATTTAACCTATGATACCCTTTTATCATTTTATGGTTCAGGGGTCTACTATTTTAAGCCTTTGTCAGTAAGCTTCTGGTTTGTGCTCAATCTTTTTTTCTTTCTCGGTAAGGTTCTGTTTTCTGTTTATGTGATTTATGTTGGATTTATTGTGAGATAGAAAAAAGTTATAAGTAGCAACTAAAATCAAAATTCTGCACTAAAGGGACTTGCACTTAGCATTTGATTTTTATTAATTGTCCAATTTAAACACTAACCTGCCTTGTTTTCACACATTTCTACATGACAACTTTTTTTAACAGCAAGACTTTCCTTTCCTATTTTATTTACCTCTCTGGTTTTTTATATATACTGTGGTGTGCACTATCAGTTCTAGCAACTGCTTGCAGAAGTTTACTTGAAATTCCCCTTTTCATTTCTCCTCACTACAGTTTTTTCAATGGGTAACTGCTCTACAGGGTGACTCCGTCCAAACCGTTTTTTTGAGATCCAGAGGTGCTTGCTATGAGGGTTAAATTTCTAAATTCACTAGGTAGCTGGGAGCTGGTTTTTCAGCCCATGGTGGTGTCCCCATCACTGTGCACACATCTCCTGTATAGGTTTCAGAGTAGCAGCAGCGTTAGTCTGTATCCCCAAAAAGAAAAGGAGGACTTGTGGCACCTTAGAGACTAACAAATTTATTTGAGCATAAGCTTTCGTGAGCTAAAGCTCAATTCAAAGTGAGCTGTAGCTCACGAAAGCTTATGCTCAAATAAATTTGTTAGTCTCTAAGGTGCCACAAGTACTCCTTTTATTTTTATCTCGTGTATAGTTATTGGTTTGGTAGAAATGTTTAACGTTTATAGTTTAAACATCTTAAAGCTTAAGGAGAAGCTGGGTCTGATTCTGATCTTGCTTACCATGGTTTTACAACTGTATAACTCCAACTACTTGAGTGGAATTAATTTTAATTTACATCAGTGTGAGATCAAATCAGGCCTATTGATGTGTTAGAATCAAATCATGTATGTTTCAAAATACTTTTTTTCTTATAAGGAAAGATTACTTTTCCAAAGTTTTGAAACTGCAAAATCTAGTCTCTCTTAATTTTTCATAGCAAGTAGCTGTTGGCTTACATTTTGAGGGAGGAAAAAGTGTATTCTTTGTTTCAAAAAAACAGCAAGGAAATGCCCTTATCTGTTTAAGAACAAAGGAAGAAATCAAAATGTAAAGCTGTGTGTTTCATATGTTGATAGCCCTTAGTTTTGATTTAAGCATAATTGGATCTCTATTAGTGGCATTTGTTAAGTAAAATACCTTAGGAAAGTTCTGAATGTATTTGGAAGTAAATATCACATGTTGCCTTTTTAACTTAATAACTTTTTTAAAAAACTTACTCTGAATTTCCTTACGTTAGGACAAATGTGGATTTTCAGAGGTCCTATATTCTGATTTTATAGCTTGTAAAGTGATCTTCTGTTTCCCATTAAAGAGAGCTTTTTTTTTTTTTTTGCATGTTCACTTTTAACAATTGCAGGAAATTTGTTTTTCTTTAAAACTTTACTCCTTTTCTTTCTCCTTTTCTTTTCTCTCTTCTTGATATTTTTATTTTCCTTTTATATGTAGAGTTGTAGATTTTGTCACTTCAAACGTTAACTGTTCCTCTTTTCTTTTGCTTTACAATACACACTAGGAGAGATTTATTTTTTGCATATTCCTCCCCTTCCTCTGTGAGATATTGTAGTGGACCAAATTTAAAACACTACAGTATTTAGAATCCCTGCAGTGCTATTTTAAGTATTTGGACCTGGAAAGTGCCCCAAGCAATAACTACCTGAATTGCTTTTAATTACACAATATAGCTGCATCATTTTACTTCAGATTCTTTTTGATTGATGCTGTAAGGCAATTGTAACCATGGATGATGGGATTAAGTGCCTCTTGAAGTGACTTTAGCTTCTTGTGGGAACAAAGGGAAAGAAGAGAACACTTAGCCCCTTTTTGAGCAAGCAGCCTTTTTTCACTTGCTATATAAAGAAATACAATTAACAAACATTATCCCCAGAGGTAAATTGAAATGTACATGCAGACAAGAACGGCTCTTGACTGCAATTAGACATATATGATCTGAGGTATTCTGGCCATTCATTAGTGCTAATTGTTTGAGAAACAAGCCTGCAGAACAAATGATTAAAATGTTAGTACCATAACTGGGATTATTAGCATGTGTGATAAAATTCATGCTCTGCAGCTGTACCAATAAAACTCTTTGAAAAGTAGTTTTGATTAGACAAATACTTAGCTTGGCTCAGTTGTGAGCTGTTAGTGTTTGCACAAGGCACAACCGGTGTTTATAACAAACAATTTATATCTTCTTTTCCTAATTAGAAGGAATTACTATGCAAATTGCGGTGTTTTGTAATTTCATATCACTTTCCTTTGTTTGTGCCTTTGGTAGATTATTTGCCAGCTAGTTCCTGTTAATTAAACAAAGTAAAAATAGTAATAGAATATTTATTTGAGGGGAGGGGGTTCACATTTATTTTTATTCTGTATTTTTTTAAAAACAGAATGGGGGAAAATGTAAGTGTTTGCTTCTTAGACTGCCTAGATTATACCAGGTTTTTTATCATGGGTCTCAGAACCTCTCTTAATTTGACTATCATGAATATATAGGATTGCATATAGCCAATGATCATGTCTCTAGGGGTTCAGAAACATGCATTGAGATTGCTGAATGTGACTCCTTTTTTGTGAATTGTCTCATCCAGGCCTGTAGATATGCTCTTCCGAAACAGTATCCCAAACTTAGACCATCGTTGGTGCCCCGTCTTACAGAACTAGAGGTTTGCCATTTCAATCTGTCATTTGTTAGACACATTATAGCATAGCAGCCCTTCTGGAATTACTTTGGTCTAGAATAATAAACATGAGAAAGAACTGGAAACAGAGTACAGCCATGATCCTGAAACGACTTATGCACATGCTTAACTTTATGTACTGTGAGTAGTGCCGTTGACTTTAATGAGACTACACACCATGTGTAAAGTTAACTATGTATGGAAGCTTGTGTGTGATCAGCACCTGGACACATACTGTAGTATGTAGCAGGGAGATTTTATATCATCTTTTAAACTCACTAATTTCAGTAAAAAGAAAAGGAGTATTTGTGGCACCTTAGAGACTAACAAATGTATTTGAGCATAAGCTTTTGTGAGCTACAGGTGCCACAAGTACTCCTTTCCTTTTTGCGAATACAGACTAACACGGCTGCTACTCTGAAACTAATTTCAGTGACATTATACAGTGGAAAGTGCAGCATCTTTCAATAAACAGAAAAGATTTGTTTCCCTTGTTCAGAAGAATGAAATATTTTTGTTGAGGTGAAATTATGTAGAGTGAATATGGGTGCTTTTCACTTGGCCATTTTTTTTTATTTAATATTTGGAGAAGAGATATGTATAGTGCTACAAATCTTAAGAAAACCTAGATACAATTCCAAGACCCCATTGAATACCAACATGCTGCAAAACTATATGATATGAATGAATACAGCTTGCAGCAAAACAATTAAATGGCTAATACCTAATATTCTATTACTCATTTTTATATACTTAAAAGAAATAGCAGTTCGTTAGCCAACCTCCTCTTGGAGTATGTTCATTTGTTTGGTTTAAGCTCAATCACACATAGTTTTACATAATTAAGAAAATATCTACCCATTCAAAGAGACACATGTGAAGCAATTTTCTTGGTGCTAACAATAGGACTCAGATTTTATTATGATAAATATTATTATTATTCACAGTTAAAGAGATTTATGTTAATTCAAAACACCAACAAAAATGGAGATAAGTGAGACAATGTTAATAGAACACCAAAATGTTGTTATATGTAATGTTCTGGGTCTAACTCTTGCCATTGTCTCTTTTAAAGAAATCCATAGGTAGATCCCGTAATGAAGGGTGTCCTGTTGTTCCTCAAAATTTCACCATCTTTTTAGGTAGCATAAAATGAATCTGTGATTATGCAGAAGAGGAATTTACTGGAGAGGAAAAATCCCAAACCTATGCACTGTACATCAGAAAGAATAGTGTGAAAATGCTTATTGTAGTCATGCCTAAATATATTTGTAACAAGCTCTTATTTTACATTTTGGCCATGTTATCTTTTTAAAAGAAAATAGGGAAAAGAATCTGTAATTATGCCTGTCAAGTGAGACCATTTTCCTGCAACAGCTTTTAAAAGAAAAAATTGATGATTTTGTTTTAGATTTACTAAGCCTAAACAACTTGACAAATTGACCGTATATCTGTAATAGTATGAGTTCTAAGAAACACATACAGAGCCAATGGGGTTCCAAGGTTGATGAGTTTAAGGGAAATTTCCAGTGGTCCCTGGTTAATATTATTCTCAGTCTTAAACCTATGAGCTGATGATATTTTAATAGATCAACTCCACTGCTTCTTTAGATTCAGATATTCCTTTAGTGGAGTCACACTGCTGAACTGTCTAAATGAAAGTTTACACTCGTAAGTGGTGACAGCTGACGCATGATTTCTAAATCTGGACTGAAGGTCATGACAGTTTTTCCTTTCAGAAGCTATATCATTGAGTGTTGGATTCAGAGAATCAATGCTGAATAACAAACAGTGTCTGCAGATGTAAAGGGAAGCTGGTTGGTCCTGTAGCTTTCAGTTTAATTACAGCTAGCAATAAGTCTTATGTAACATGTTTGATAGGTGATACATCTCATCTTGGCGTGCTCTGGGATTATGGTTTTATTCACATCTATCAAATTACTCTAGGTTAGACAATTAGTAATAGACAGTCATCAAGGATGCTTCAGAGGCTACTTGTCTGTACTATTAGAGTTAGCTATTAAGGAACTGAGTTCTGGTAATAGCTCACCTTAAGTGACCACTCTCGTTAGAGTGTGTATGGTAACACCCATTGTTTCATGTTCTCTATGTATATAAATCTCCCCACTGTATTTTCACTGAATGCGTCTGATGAAGTGAGCTGTAGCGCACAAAAGCTTATACTCAAATAAATTTGTTAATCTCTAAGGTGCCACAAGTACTCCTTTTCTTTTTGTGAATACAGACTAACACGGCTGTTACTCTGAAACTTGACTTCTTTGTGTCTTTGAGAGCTACAGGTGGAAGCCATCAGAGAAAGAGAATAGAAACTAATTGCTTTGTCCCCTCATATATGTTTAGTGAGGGACTGCAGACTTCTTCACTGACCTCTGTGTCACACTGAAAAAGACTCTCTCCAATCTTCATTTAAAAGAAACGTCTCTTCCTCCTCCTCCTCCTCCCCCCCCCTCCCGAATATAGTGCACAAAAGTGGAATTAAATTAAATTAACTACCAGCCACGCTAGTTGTCACAATTTCCATTATCATTAGCGCTTCACCATAAGACAAGGAACATTAGCCGTTAAACAAAAAAATTGGCAGAGGGGTATGAATCTCAGTAGTACGTCGTGTAGGTCCCAAGTATCAAGATCCCCACTGCATGTGTCTTGAAGCAGTTACAGTCATAGATGAAGAAGATTTATTAATAAGGATAGCACTGGCACTTCTAATAAATAATGCATAATTTTTATTTATCAGCAAAACTGTCCTGTTGATTAGGCCCCATTTAGTATTACCAGTCAATAGAACAGCAGCAGTTTCTTCCACGCTACCAAAGCGGGTCCACCAAGGACCGTTACATAACTGGCAAGGGAGGTCATGGTATAGTTGTAATTTTCAAGTTGGTTCATAGAGTTAAAACCCCAGCAGATATTTCTTAATACTTTTTTTTATTAAATCTATTTTTAATTTTGAATATAACAACCTTGAGGTGAAGAAATCAGTTCTTGACAGGGACTTAATTATTCACTGGAAGTATTGCATCTCTCTGCCATTGTCGTACTTGAAATTGATTGTATTCATTTTCAAGCATTTAGAAGGTTTGGTCATATATAATTTGAAGCAAACTGTTTCGGCACACTAGTGCTTTGGTGTGATCAGAAAGTAACAATATGGAAAATATTAGGTTAATGGAAATATAAAAGTATATGTATCAATGACATTCATGTGTAGATTATGTATTCTGCGTTAAATGTGGATGACTTAACGTTATTCCTACATGCTGTATATGTGTATGATAATTCATACTTGTGTGATGTGGCAGAAATGGCATGAAGTTAATTATGGAGGTCATCCCAAAGGAATGCCATTAAAACCTTTATTCCACATTATGTCATGTGTTCTGTACAGGCCACATATTTTACATGAAGAAAAGGAGTACTTGTGGCACCTTAGAGACTGACAGCTCATGAAAGCTTATGCTCAAATAAATTTGTTAGTCTCTAAAGTACTCCTTTTCTTTTTGCGAAAACAGACTAACATGGCTGCTACTCTGAAACCTGTCATATTTTACATGGTTCCTCAAACTTTTTCAAAGCATGGATCACATCTCTCCTGGATGACTCCCTCTCATTCATCTTTCCTTCGCTTCACAATTGCCTAACATCATTGTGGAAACTACAGCAATTGCTTACACAGAGTAATACTTTTTATTCTGTCCTATTCAGGTTCTTATGCCATACCCATCACTGTGGTATCTGAGAATCATCTATTAGGTGACATGATTAGCAACTGTCACCTGTGGTTCTCTCTCTCTTTGTCTCACTCTATTTAAATTTTTCTTTTATTTCATAAATTCATAGATTCCAAGGCCAGAAGTGGCCATTGTGATCATATACTCTACCTCCAGTATAACACAGGCCATAGAACTTCCCCAAAGTAATTCCAAGAGAATATATTTTAGAAAAACATCCGATCTTGATTTTTAAATTGTCAGTAATGGAGAATCCACCATGATCCTTTGTAACAGTTCCAGTGGTTAATTACTCTCACTATTTTTTCATCAGATACAGAACAGAAATATTGATTGATGTATGTATGGAATGCCATGCAGGAAAACATTTAATATATTTTAGCTGTATTCAAATACAGCTTAACAGCTAGAAACAGGCAATGACTGGTGACATTATTTTTTCAGTGAGTCCTAGTAGTAAGCATGAAGTTCCCCCTCCCCAAAATCTTATAACCAAAGCAAGACTAGAGAACTAATCTTCTTGCCTCATTATTCATAGTTTCTTCTTTAAAAGAAAGAGCGAAGTTCTTACTCACCACCATTGTAAATTATTTCATCTTAATAAACCCATCATTTATAAAAGGCCAACAACACAAACCCAAATATTTTTTTCCTCAAGCTTGCAAATGCAAATCCCATTGTAGGTATAAGAAAGTCAGCTGCCTGCCTGCCTGGTCACATGGGTAAAATGGAGCACGATTGAGGTGTTCAATCTAATGAGAAAGATCCCAGCTCCAGAGATTTCCTCCTTCTAATGAAAACAGGCACATTTTATACAAGCAGTACCCTTTCAAAAAAATAAAATCTGTTTGAAGCAGTGTTTAGACAAATACATGCACTAGCTCTTTGATAGAGAAAATAGGAATGTATGTTCTGATGAGTGAAGCCCTGTTTACATAGGGTTGATACCATGTTTAAACACTGTTTTTGTTAGCGTTGTTTTCCTGACCAGTATGGACATGTTTGGGGCTTTTTTGTCTGAGACAATTTTATTAAACTATGTTCTAGAACAATCACTCATCTACTCATGTTTTGGCTAATATAGTTGCAAGAAACACAAAACTCTGGTCCACGATGGTCAGGAATTCTTGTTACACCACTTGCAGAGTGGCCAGCTGCTATTTATATTTATATTACATCATATATACTTTTTTGCTTTCAGTCTCTCTAAAATTTATGTTTAAAGAGATAGTTGTGTGCTTATAGTTTAGGGTTTTTTTATTATAGGTGACTGGCAGCATGTCCAGTCATTAAGGTTGTCTAAAACTTTCCAGCATAAATCCCAGTTTTCACCGAACTGTAACTGTTGAGGCTGATTTTGTTTTTCCCATGCAGATGTCCCCCTCAGGTTAATTAATTTGGAAAGTTTTAGCTAAAATGGTTCAGCTATTTCCGAGAACAATGTTAAGGGGAAAATATATTTTGCCCATGTTAAAAAATGTGTGAATATCACTTTTCACATTGCCACCCTTTCTTTTGTGGTGCTGCTGACACAGCACTACCTTCAGAGCTCGGCACCCAGCCAGCAGCCACTGCTCTCCGCTCAGCTGGATGGTAGTATATGTATTTGCGGGGGTGGGCGTAAACCAGGGGTCTCAAACACATGGCCCACGGGCTACATGCCGCCCGCGGGGTTATTTCCTGCAGCCCGCCAAGCTCCCTGTGCCCCCCCCATGCACTCCCAGAGTTATTTTCTGCTGTCTGCCAAGCTCCCCTCCTGCCAGCGCACCGCATCCCTGCTCCTCTGCCTACCTCCAGGCGCTTAGCACTTTCCAAGAGGGAAGTGAGAGGAGCGGGGAGCCGTGTGCTCAGGGGAAGAGGCGGAGAAGAGGCGGGGATTTGGGGAAGGGGTTGGAATAGGGGCAGGGAGGGGGCAGAGTTGGGGTGGGAAGAGGCGGGGAAGGGGTGGGGTCTCATGGAAGCAGTGGGGGTGGGGCCGGGGCAGAGGGGTCAGTGATGCGGCCCTCGGGCCAATGTACTAGTCCTCATGTGGCCCTCCTGGTGATTTGAGTTTGAGATCCCTGGCGTAAATGATTACAGACACAAAGAAGTGGGGCCCGATCAAAGAAGCTTGAGAACCATCGCCCTAGTGTCATAGATGTTCCATGTGGTGTCCCCGTGAAAATCTACTCAAGTTTGCCAAGTCTTAAGCCTTTGAAAATTGCAGCTTGCACACACTCAGTAGATGTTTGTTGGAGGCTAGCAGCATTGTACTCTGAAGATTCCATCTGCAGTGTGTGACCATGCTCCCACAGATCTTATGTGCTAACTGGACTGAGCATGCTCCATCCTGAGCTGCAGTGGCTGAGCAGGGCTTTTCCTGCATTTCCATCAGGGACCACAACTGGGAGTAGAGAGACTGTCTCCATTATTTATTGATTTGATTTGATTACCATTGTGCTTTCACTGTCCCACTGCTGGCACCCAGGCAATATGGAGGAGAAGGAGGAATCAGCCTGATTTGTTGGAATAGGGACAGACTCAAGGGTGCATTCTGTGGGGCGTAGGAATGTGGAGAACCGGGACAGACTAAGAGTGGGAAGCAGAGGGAGACAGGAATAGAAGAAGACAGTCTGGGTGCGGACTCACTAAAGGATGGAGCAAAGCTGGCAGGCTGAAGTAACCTTAACTCTGGCATTTCCTAACTTTTGAGTGTTGGACTTTGCAGCCTTAATGTTCTTTCAACGTAGTTTTTTTTAAAATCTATTTCATTGTAAGATAGATTTCTTGTGACATAGATTCTGGTTTCAATAGTTGAGAGGTTCCTCAGTAGGAATGTCCTCTTTTAAAAAAAAACAAACAAAAAAACCCAAACCCCACATTAAAATATTTTTAAAAATTATAATCAGGAATGTAACTTCAATTCCCTTTTTTACAGGACAAGCTCCTCACTGTCAGCTGGTGTTCCTAAACTTGATTATCACTCCAGGTCTTCTCACAAGTATGTACCTAGGAGAGCTGTGCTATATGTACCTGCAGACGATGAAAAGAAGATACAAAAAATTGCATCTCTAAATGTAGATTGTGCTGTATTGGACTGTGAAGATGGTGTGGCTCTGAACAGAAAGGTAATTAATAAATTATTTGTTGAGTGCCATGCAGTCAATGCTGTACAGAACACATACAGGAACACATACCATCCCGGCTCTGGGGACTTTACGTGCTGGAGACAGACAGTGGTTAAGACACACAAAGCACTTAATGACCATGAGAGAGATTCCTCAGACAGTAGTGACGTTTGCATTTATTAGGTGGCAAGCTAACATTGATGAGCTTTATGCAGGCTTTGAGAAAACCTGCTTGCTTACAGGGCAAGTGGGAATTTTTGGACAAGCATGTGAGCAGCAGCTGCTGAAGATGTAAGGAGCCAGGAATAAGTCCTGGCCATGGAAAAGTGGAAGATATGAGGTTTTCTGTAGAAAAGGAGGAAGCAGGACAGAAGGAAAGGAGCAAAAAGCAAGGAGGCAGGTCAGAACCACTAACTATTTTGTTGAGGTAAAGGTTTTACAGATTGTGAGGAGCACATATAGCGAATATGTTATGGGCTTGAGGTTAGAAGGTATTACTTCTTGGGGTTGGGTAAATTTTTCAAGCCTGGGCTCCATGGAAGAAGTGTAGTTTGAGGGAGGTATTTGAAAGAGGAAGAAGGTAGATGGTTGGTGCACCAGCGCCCGGAGGACATTCTAGACATATGAAGGCATCAGGATGAGTGTTGGAGAAGGATACAAAGGAAGTAGTAATGTGATTACCGAAGTTCACTTTATGTCAGTGTGTGGTAGTGTTTTCAGAGTTCCTCCTTGAAAGCAAAGGTTGAATTTTAATATTATTTATGTCTCAGTGTGTCTGTAAGAGCTGACATAAATTCGCATACATTTTTGTCGGCAACTTTTGTAAGGATCTCAATTTTGTCATTTCCCTTTTAAAAAAAAAAAAATCTTCCATACCTTGAACAAAGTACATCATTAACTGCCTCAGAATGAGGCGTATGTTAGGACTGGAACATTTAACTCCAACAGTACTATCTTCATATTCCTCAGTTTCCCTACATCATTTTCACACATTCCACATTACAGCATGTCTCCATTTAGAGTTTCTGATTCTGGGCATGTTGTCTTGGAGGCAGGGAGAACAATCTTGATTTCCCATATGATTTCAGAACCTCTGTCCAGCAAGTTCATCCTTTCCAACCAAGACTCAGAATAACTCTTATATATTCTACTTAACCTTTAAGATGTTACAGGTCTATCAGAAACCCTTGAGCATAATGGCTTCCTCGTGTTGTTAGAAGTCTAGTACTGAAACATGAAATTAGTATTGCTAAATGCGCCAGTGCATCAATATACAGTACTTGAGAGATTCTTGCCAACCAGTGGTATTGCATATAAAAGACCTCATCTGGGAGAGATTATGAATCAATCTTTAGTAGCAGACTTAGATTGTTTATTTCATATTTGGGAGACATCAAAATAGACATAATCATGTTAAACGATCAGTTTTATGTGCGCTTTGACTATGAAATTCTGGCCCCATTGAAATCAGTGGGAGTTTTGCCATTAACTTTTCTGGAGGCCAAGATTTCACACTTAACCTTTATCAGTTACGTAGAATTGATGGAAAATTCTGTAAGAAAAATTTGACAGCACAGATGATTTTGTAGCAAAATATAGTTCAAGGGAATCTGAAGATTTGGGTTCTCTGTCCAGCTTTGCCACAGACATCCTGTATGACCTTGACCCTCAGTGTCCCTAGTTGTGAAACTGGGAGTATAATACTTATTATTTAACGTTTGTGAAGCATTTTGAGATCTTTGGATAAAAGATAGTATAGAGTATGCATTGTCAGTATAATATTCAGTGACACACTGAAAACTGAACCTTTATGGGTAGCATAAAATCAATTGAAAAAGAACAGAGCTTAATTTTATATTGAATTTACTATTGAAATAAATAATACAAAAAGTCGTGTACTGATTTTATTATTCGTTCTCATACTTAATACAATAAAAAACCTCCGTGTTTGAATTTTATTGCAGCTGAATATCAGTGTTTTGCAGAAAGCAAGGAGCTTAGAGCTTAGCTTTAGTAGCTGGGTGCTGTTTGCTACATACTGCTTAGGCCAAGCTTATATGAGCTTGACCCTCATCTTGTCAAAGCAATTTTACAATATATGTGGTGTGTCATGGAGTCGCAGTCTGCCTGGAGTGAATCCGTTAGTGTGCTGGGGCCCAAGGACCCACATGGTTCCACACAGCAGGCCTCTGGCCTTCAAGACTCCAAAACTGAGCCACCAGTACCTGTGTTCCTTGTCTCTCTCTGTGGCTCCTTGCAGCAAATTCAGCCACGCTAAACTCCTGCAGGAGGTTTGCACTGTGCCCCTCAGGGTGCTCTCAGTGAGCATTCACAGTGATACAGGCTGCCTTTCTAAAACAAGGTACCATTTATTAATCACCTGGCATACAGAATCTTACAGTCCTTAGGTTAACACAGAGATGCAGAAGTTAAGCTGAAGTCTACCCTGGTCAAACCAGTGCCCTGATGGGCTAGCCTGGTGGGCTAGCCAAGCTGTGTTGGGCTCCATCTCTGGTGCTCGTGCTCTCTCTCTCTCTCCCCCCGGTCCAGGTTCCTAAGTCCCTCCAAAAAACCCCTCCTTCCAGTTGCCTGATACCTTGTTCTGGCATTTCCTAACTTTTGAGTGTTTGACGTTGTAACCTATATAAAGTTATTTTAAAGTAGGTTTTTTTTGTACATAATTAACAAAATATATTAAACAGTATCAGCCCTGGTATAGAACCTCATATCATGCAATTGCTAAAGTTTTGTCATTATTAAAAATGACCATTCATTCTTAATGTTCCTTTCTGTCTCTTAGCCAAATTCTGCTCTATGACACTACAGTGCTTCTTACTTCTGGTTATTTACTAAAGAAATTAACTACTTGTAAAGAGATTTTTGTCTTTGTCAAAGCCTTTGAAAATTCAAATAAAAGTATGTCAACCAGTTCTTCTTTACCTTAGTGTTTTATAATTATTATTTAAACCAATTTCCCAGGTATACAAGTCTTACTGCCCAATAATGCTCCAGATCAATCGCTATGCACTTTTTTAAATATAAGTGCAACATTTGCTACTCTCCAATCCATCAGTATATTAGCTGATTTTAATGACGTTGTGGATTTTTGTTAGCTGCTCAGCTACCTCATTCTCAAGTTCCTTCAGAACTCTTGAGTGTATACCAGCTAGGCCTGGTGACTTGTTGCTTTTCTGTTTGTCAATATGTTCCTCAATCTTTGGCAGTACCTTATCTGAATATTTTAACCTCTACTGCAGTTGGTTATTCTGCTTCCTGAGTCTGGGGCTCTCACTACACTACTTTGGTAAGTCGACCTAAGCTACGCAGCTGCAGTTGCGTAGGGTATGTCTAATTAGGTCGATTTTATAGAAGTCGATTTTTAGAAATCGATTTTATACAGTTGATTGTGTATGTCCACACTAAGCACATTAAGTTGGCAGAGTGCGTCCTCACTGCAGTGGCTAGTGTCGACTTACAGAGCGGTGCACTGTCGGTAGCTATCCCACAGTTCCCGCAGTCTCCGCCGCCCATTGGAATTCTGGGTTAAGCTCCCAGTGTCTGATGGGGCAAAACCATTGTCGTGGGTGGTTTTGGGTACATGTCGTCAGTCGCCCCTCCCTCCGTGAAAGCAATGGCAGACAATCGTTTTGCGCCTTTTTTCCGTGCAGACGCCATACCACAGCAAGCATGGAGCCCACTCAGGTCAGCTCACCATCACTGCTGCTGTTGTGTCCTGGGTGCTGCTGTCAGCAGATGGTGCAGTATGACTGCTAACCGTCATCATCCACTGCTTCCGCTGCAACTCTGTTCTCCTGGTGCCATGAATCCACCTCGCAGGTCCTCTTGTCGTTCTGTATAAATATCTATTCTCATAGCATCCGTCGTCATCCACCGCTTCCGCTGCAACTCTGCTCTCCTGCAGACACCATACCACAGCAAGCATGGAGCCCGCTCAGCTCACCGCTGCTGTTGTGAGCATTGTGAACACCTTGCCCATTATCCTGGAGTATATGCAGAACCGGGCGAAGAGACGCCAGCACAAGGACAATTTTGATGAGGACATGGACACAGACTTCATGTGGCATGGGCTGTGGCAATTGGGACATCATGGCGGCAGTGGGGCTGGTTGATACAGTGGAACGCCGATTCTGGGCCCGGCAAACAAGCACAGACTGGTGGGACTGCATAGTGTTGCAGGTATGAGATGATTCACAGTGGCTGCAAAACTTTTGCATACATAAGGCTACTTTCCTGGAACTCTGTGAGTTGCTTTTCCGTGCCCTGAAGCATAGGAATACCAAGATGACAGCTGCCCTGACAGATGGGAAGCGAGTGGCGATAGCCCTGTGGAAGCTTGCAACTCCAGACATCTACCGGTCAGTCGGAAATCAATTTGGAGTGGGCAAATCTGCTGTGGGTGCTGCTGTGATCCGAGTAGCCAATGCAATCATTGACGTTCTGTTATCAAGGGTAGTGACTCTGGGAAATGTGCAGGTCGTAGTGGATGGCTTTGCTGCAATGGGATTCCCTAACTGTGGAATCCCATTGCAGCAAATGGATCGCATATCCCTATCTTGGGAGCGGACCACCTTGTTAGCCAGTACGTTAACTGCAAGGGGTACTTCTCAATGGTGCCGCAAGCACCGGTGGATCACAAGGGACATTTCACCGACATCAACGTGGGATGGCTGGGAAAGGTGCATGACGCTCACATCTTTAGGAACTCCGGGCTGTTCGAGCAGCTGTAAGAAGGGACTTACTTCCCAGACCAGAAAATTATCATTGGGGATGTTGAAATGCCAATAGTTATCCTTGGGGACCCAGCCTACCCCTTGCTCCCATGGCTCATGAAGCCGTACACAGGCAGCCTGGACAGTAGTAAGGAGCAGTTCAACTATAGGCTGAGCAAGTGCAGAATGGTGGTAGAATGTGCCTTTGGATGTTTAAAAGCTCGCTGGTGCTGTTTGCTAACTAGGTCAGACCTCAGCGCAACCAGCATTCCCACTGTTATTGCTGCTTGCTGTGTGCTCCAAAATGTCTGTGAGAATAAGGGGGAGACGTTTATGGCAGGGTGGGAGGTTGAAGCAAATCGCCTGGCTTCCAATTTTGAGCAGCCAGACACCAGGGTGATTAGAAGAGCACAGCAAGGCGCGCTGCGCATCAGAGAGGCTTTGAAAACTAGTTTCATGACTGGCCAGGCTTCGGCGTGACAGCTGTGTGTATTTCTCCTTGATGCAAACCCTCCCCCTTTGTTGATTTTAATTCCCTGGAAGCCAACCACCCTCGCTGCTTTGAAATAAAGTAACTATTGTTTTGAAACCATGCATTCTTTCTTTCTTAATTAAAAAAAAAAAAGGGGGGGGAGATAACTGACAAGGTAGCCCGGGTGGGGTGGGGTGGGCTGGGATGGAGGAGGAGAGAAGGACAAGGCCACATTACTTATTGTAGCCACACTACAAATCAAACTGTTTGAATGACAGCCTTCTGTTGCTTGGGCCATCCTCTGGAGTGGAGTGGCTGGGTGCCTGGAGCCTCCAGTTTTTTCACATCCTTTGTCTAGTTTTGGGCCCCACACTACAAGAAGGATGTGAAAAAATTGGAAAGCATGCAGCGGAGGGCAACAAAAATGACTGGTGGACTGGAACACATGACTTATGAGGAGAGGCTGAGGGAACTGGGATTGTTTAGTCTGCGGAAGAGAAGAATGAGGGGGGATTTGATAGCTGCTTTCAGCTACCTGAAAGGGGGTTCCAAAGAGGATGGATCTAGACTGTTCTCAATGGTAGCTGATGACAGAACAAGGAGTAATGGTCTCAAGTTGCATTGGGGGAGGTTTAGGTTGGATATTAGAAAAACTTTTTCACTAGGAGGGTGGTGAAGCACTGGAATGGGTTACTAGGGAGGTGGTGAAATCTCCTTCCTTTGAGGTTTTTAAGGTCAGGCTTGACAAAGCCCTGTCTGGGATGATTTAGTTGGGGATTGGTCCTGCTTTGAGCAGGGGTTGGACTCGATGACCTCCTGAGGTCCCTTCCAACCCTGATATTCTATGATTTCCGCCCCTCCCCTCCGCTTGTTCTTGGGCATCTGAGTGAGGAGGATATGGAACTTGGGGAGGAGATCAGGCGGTTGTACAATGGATGCAGTGTGGGTCTGTGCTCTTGTTGGTTTTCCTGCAGCTGCACCAGACGCTTCATCATGTCCGTTTGCTCCCCCATTAGCCTTAACATTGCCTCCTGCCTCTGCTCTTCGTGCTCCTACCTCTGCTCTTTGCGCTCACTTAATGCTTTCCTAGCCTCTAACACTGAATGCTTCCATGCATTCAGCTGTGCCCTATCAGTGCGGGAGGACTGCATGAGCTCAGAAAACATGTCACCGCAAGTGTGTTTTTTTTCGCCTTCTAATCTGTGATAACCTCAGGAACGGAGATGATAGGGGGAGCCTAGAAACATTTGCACCTGGGGGGAGATAAAAAGGGAGAGTAACATTTAAGATGATAAAAAGAAAAGGAGTACTTGTGGCACCTTAGAGACTAACCAATTTATTTGAGCATAAGCTTTCGTGAGCTACAGCTCACTTCATCAGATGCATACTGTGGAAAGTGTAGATCTTTTTATACACATAAAGCATGAAAAAATACCTCCCCTCACCCCACTATCATGCTGGTAATAGCTTATCCAAAGTGATCACTCTCCTTACAACGTGTATGATAATCAAGTTGGGCCATTTCCAGCACAAATCCAGGGTTTAACAAGAACGTCTGAGGAGCGGGGGGGTAGGAAAAAACCAGGGGAAATAGGTTACCTTGCATAATGACTTAGCCACTCCCAGTCTCTATTCAAGCCTAAGTTAATTGTATCCAATTTGCAAATGAATTCCAATTCAACAGTTTCTCGCTGGAGTCTGGATTTGAAGTTTTTTTGTTGTAATATCGCAACCTTCATGTCTGTAATCGCCTGACCAGAGAGATTGAAGTGTTCTCCGACTGGTTTATGAATGTTATAATTCTTGACATCTGATTTGTGTCCATTTATTCTTAAGATGATACATTTCTGAGAACAAAAGGGAGAATCTTTCACAGTGAATCAAGCAATTCACAGCAGACAGCACATGTGCTTTAGGTACAAGGTTGCATTTTGCCTTTTATGTTGAGCGCCTACCTGTATAGTGACACATCACAAATGGCTGGGCAACGGAATTCGGTTTCCATGCAGCCACGGTAAGGCAAAGGGTATGTGGGGTTGGCTTCTTGCACATAACATGTGGGAATGGTTTCAAACTGCAGCACCATCCTTTCCCATAGCAAGCAATGCCGGTTGGGTTTCACATTTAAAAGAAGGGACTGCGGTTTTCGGTGGATGTGTAGCACACAGCTCCCCCCACCCCACCACGTGGCTATTCTCCGGGATGATCCCTTTTAGCCAAGTGCAAACAGCCCAGCATGAACGGGGTCCTTTTACTGTTCCCTTACAAAAATTCCCCTATTTCAACCAAGTGACCATGAATGATATCACTCTCCTGAGGCTAGCACAGAAAGATGTAGACCAAATGTTGCTTGAATGCAACCAAAACCCAGGAACATTCACTGCCATGCTTTGTGCTGCAATGATTCCAGAATACTTTCAGAGTACCTCCAGGAAAGCTTCATGGAGATGTCCCTGGAGGATTCCCGCTCCATCCCCAGACATGTGAACAGACTTTTCCAGTAGCTGTACTGTCCGCGAATGCATCCCAATTCCTCAGGGCAAATCAAACAAACACTATTGCTTTTAAACCTTGTACTGTAGTTACAAATGTGCACTCACCGGAGGTACCTTCTCGGGGATCCCGCCTTGGGAGGGCATTGGCTCCAGGGTAATGAAAAGGTCCTGGCTGCTGGGGAGAATGGATTCACTGCTTGCCTGCTGCACATCCTCCTCTCTGTTACATGAGAATCCTCCTTTGCAGGTGTCCACGGACAGTGGTGGGGTAGTGGAAGGGTCCTCTCCTAGAATGGCATGCAGCTGATCATAGAAGTGGCATGTATGGGGCTCTGACCTGGGGTGACGGTTTGCCTCCTTTGTCTTTTGGGAGGCTTGCCTCAGCTCCTTAACTTTCATGCGGCACTGCTGTGTCCCCCTGTTGTAGCCTCTCTCCAACATGCCCTGTGATATTTTGGCAAATATATTTGCATTTCTTCTTTTGATCAGAGTTCTGCCTGCACAGATGCTTCTCCCCATACAGCAATCAGATCCAGTGTCTCCCTTTCAGTCCATGCTGGAGGTCGTTTGCGATTCTGGGGGGACTGCATGGTCACCTGTACTGCTGAGTTTGCCATGCTGACCAGCAGGAAATGAAATTCAAAAGTTCCCGGGGCTTTTCCTGTGTACCTGGCTAGTGCATCGGAGTTCAAAGTGCTGTCCAGAGCAGTCACAATGGAGCACTCTGGGATAGTTCCTGGAGGCCAATACCGTCCATTTGCGTCTGCACTACCCAAATTCGACCTAGCAAGGTCAATTTTAGCGCTACTCCCCTCGCTGGGGAGAAGTACAGAACTCGATTTTAAGAGCCCTTTAAGTCGACGGAACGGGGTTGGTTGTGTGGGCGCATTCATTTTTAAATCGACCTAACGCGGCTAAATTCAACCTAACCCCGTAATGTAGACCAGGCCATAACTAATGTAGCTGGAGCCGACGTAGCTTAGGTCGACTTACCGCGGGGTCCAGGCTACTTTGGGTCAACAGGGGACTTTCTCCCGTCAACTTACCTTACTCTTCTCATTCGGGGTAGAGTAACGGGGTCGACTGGAAAGCGATTTGCAGTGAATTTGGCGGGTCTTCACTAGACCCGTCAAATCAACACTTGCGCATTGATCTCCGGAGCGTCAATCCATGCGGTAGTGTAGACATAGCCTGAGTCTATTCTCCTACAGTGGTATAAACATAAACTTTGAATTGGTTGAGTTTGTAAACAATTTATTGTGTGTGAATAGTATGACTAAATATTGTAGGATTCATCTCTGGAAGTCTCAACTGCCAACAGGACATTGCAGAGAACACTAAACAAAGAACAGGCACAGATGGTGAACTGTAGTTGCTATTACTGTCTGTCTGCTGAAGTTAGACATTTTTAAATTAGGAGGTTCAGATAGCTTATATCCAAGAGTTTTAAAAAAGCTGGCTGAGGAGCTCATTGGACTGTTAATGTTGATTTTCAACAAGCCTTGGAACACTGGGGAAGTTCCAGAAGATGGTAAGAAAGCTAATGTTGTGCCAATGTTTAAAAAGGTATATGGAATGATCCAGGTAATTATAGTTAAGGCCCTACCAAATTCATGGCCATGAAAAATGCGTCATGGACCATGGTCTCCCCTTCCCCACCGTGAAATTTGGTCTTTGGTGTGCTTTTACCTTATACTATACAGATTCCACAGGGGAGACCAGCATTTCTCAAACTGGGGATCCCGACTCAAAAGGGAGTTGCAGGGAGGTCACAAGGTTATTTTAGGGGGGTCGCAATATTGCCACCCTTACTTCTGCACTGTCTTCAGAGCTGGGCAGCCAGAGAGCAGCAGCTGTTGGCCAGGCACCCAGCTCTGCAAGCAGCTGCGTAGAAGTAAGAGTGGCAATACCACACTATGCCATCCTTACTTCTGCACTGCTGCTGGTGGCGGCTCTGCCTTCAGAGCTGGGCTCCCGGCCAGCAGCCGCCACTCTCCAGCTGCCCAGCTCTGAAGGCAGCACCGCCACCAGCAGCAGCGCAGAAGTAAGAGTTGCATTATCACAACCCCCACTATAATAACCTTGTGACACCCCTGCACCAACTCCTTTTTGGATCAACACCCCTACAATTACAACACCAGGAAATTTCAGATTTAAGTAGCTGAAATCATGAAATTTATTATTTTTAAAATCCTATGACCATGAAATTGACCAAAATGGACTGTGAATTTGGTAGGGCCCTAATTATAGTCCTGCCATTTTGATACAAATCCTGGGCAAGATAATGGAGCGGCTGATATGAGACTCAATTAATAAAGAATTAAAGGAGGGTTATACAGTATAATTAATGTGAATCAACATGGTTCTATGGAAAATAGATCTTATCAAAGTAACCTGATAACTTTTAAAATCAGACTGTAAAGTTGGTTATGAAGGTAATAAGGTTGATTTAATATACTTAGATTGTGGTAAGGTGTTTGACTTGGTACCACAGGACAGTTGATTTAAAAAAAACTAGAACAATCTCAAATCAACATAGCACATATTAAATGGATTAAACTGGCTAACTAGTAGGTCTCAAAATGTTGTTTACAGTATTGCTGTAGCCATGTTGGTCCCAGGATATGAGAGAGATGTGGTGGGTGAGATAATATCTTCCACTCGACCAACGTCTGTTGGTGAAAAAGATAAGCTTTCAAGCTTCACAGAGCTATTCTTCAGATCTGGGAAAGGTAATCAGAGTGTCACAGCCAAATACAAGGTGAAACGGATTGTTAAACATAAGGAGTTAACACATGTTGCAAGAAACCATTCAAAATGAAGTGTGCAATTAACACTTCCACAGTCATAGGGCAAAGGAGAGTTTGCCTGCATCGATACTTAGAATGCTACAACAGCATATCTGGGGCACACTTCTCCCATCTCTGTAGTTAATCCTCCTCCCCGAGAGGTGGTAGCTAGGTCAACGGAAGAATTTTACACCAGAGGTTAGTGCTGTCTACACCAGCGGTTAGGTCTGTTTAACTTCATCACTCAGGGGTATGGATATTTCACACTCCTGAACGACATAGCTGGGTCGATTTAACTTTTTAGTGTAGACCTGACCTTAGTGGGTTATAGATTGTTGTAATGAGACATAAAACCAGTGCGTCTGTTGAGTCCATGATTTTTGGAGTCTAGTAGAGTTATGAATTTAAGCTCCCAGGCTCATCTTTTGAAGGTGTTGTACAGGTTTCCTTTAGGGATGAGGACTGAAAGGTCAGATATGGAGTGATCATTTTGTGAAAAGTATTTGCCCATTGGTGAAATGGTGATTTTGTCTTTTATCATTTTTATGTGTGAGTTCATGCAAAAGTGTAGTGATTGTCTAATTTCACCCACATAGGTGGTGTTGGGGCATTTGATATACTGGATGAGGTACACTATATGTTGTGCTAGGCATGTGTAGAACTTGTGGATATTGAATGGTGTGTTGTGGGTTGTATTGATCATTGTACCAGTGGACATATGGCTGCAGGTTTTGCATCTGTTGTTCTGGTGGGGTCTGGTACTGCTTTGAGTTGGTGTGTCCTGGTCTGTGGGGAGCTTGTTTCTGATGATGATCTTGGCAAAGTTGTGAGGGGTGTTTGAAGGCCGGAACAAGGGGTTTGGGAAAGATTTCTTTCAGGATGTGTTCCTCATCAAGTATGGATTGTAATTGTTTGATGATGCCCCATATGGGTTCAAGTATCAGATGATAGGTGATTTCTAGGGGTGTGCAGTAGATTGTGCTTTTTTTTTCTGTACTGAAGCAGGTTCTCTTGGAGAAAAGTAACTTGGTTTGAACAACTGGCAGAAAATCTATACAAGGGAAAACTTACATATTTGGTTTTGGTAGAGAAGCTATAATTTTTGTACGTCTCCAGAGTCATACATCTAATTGAGTCAACACCAGAGCTTATGCTTTTATCTTGTTTTGTTGTTTTTTAAAACAAATGTCACATTTAACTGCAGCCCAACAGACACTGCCTTGAAGGGGCTTTTCATTTCGAACCAACCAGTTACTCACTTATTGTACCAGATATACCCCATATATGTGTAGTACTGTACTGGAACATTCAAAAATATAGTGGGATCTTGCCTGATGAAGTCAACGTTCTCTGACATGGTTGTCTTTATTCTGTTGCACACATAATTTTTCTATGTCTGCAATTGATTACATACTGAAAGATTCTTCCTCCAATTGTAGAGAGGAAATTAAGATCTCAGTCCAATACTTTCCATTCCATCCTAGGAAAAAGACAGAGACCTCACTGTTATTTCCCTTGGGGATTGAGGCTGCCACTCTTATTTGACTGTTTTCTATACTATTGTATATCTTCTTCAATAGGATGCTATCTTTAGTATATCAATTCTTTAGAGCAGCAGAGAAGTTGTGCCTTCAGGTCAGCATAAAGAGAACCTGATTAGAGACCTTACTTTGGTACTAATGCTTTGCTGGCACTTCTTTTTGTGCTCTTGAGGAAAATCTCAGAACATTTTGTCACCTTCAAACCATTTTTACTACTGGCCCGGTATTCATCTAGGTCAGTGGGTCTGTTGCAGGCCTTGTTGTACAGAGAATTTTATTTAGTCACATTATTTAGTATTCCATTGGGACAATGTATCTATCAAAGTGGTATGACACTTTCTGTCAAAGGTTATCTTTGAGGTTCATCTCAGTCAAGATTAGAGTTTGTCAAAACTTGGAATTTTGGTTCTATTGGAAATTCCAACATTTCCAAATTTGCTTTCATTCTGAATTGGAACAATATCAAAAAATGTTGACATTTCTTATTAAACAAATTTTTGAAGTTCTTTTGTTTCAGGTCAATCAAAATGTTCCATTTCAATAATATCAAAATGTTTTTCCTATATAAACTTTTAAAAGTTTATAATTATTTTATAATTTGTAAAATACCATACATTTTTGGAAAATAATTTCAAAATGAAAAATTGAAACATTCCATTCCAAAAATGTCAAAATAAAAAAATAAGTCAAATGAAGCACTTTTGATAATGTTGAAAATTTCTAAACAAAATTTTTGTTGAAATCTGTTCATTCCCACGGAAATTTTCAATTTTGACAAAATGAGTTTTTCCAATATAGAAACGTTTTTTCAGAAAATTTTCAAACTAGCTCTAGTCAAGATGTGGTTCTTTTGGGTGAAATCCTGGCCCCATTAAAGTCTATGGCAAAACTTCCATTAACTTCAGTGTGGCCAGGATTCTACACACACATGCACGCATGTGCTCTGGCTCACTCACTCTCTCCCCTGCTCCCAGAAATAATAAAATAAAGGTTAACCATCTATCTTTTTGTCAAGAGGGCTCTTCAGATATATCGCCAAAATACTGGCCAGAGTGTGAAGGCTGGGGGGGGAGGCAAATCCCCAGCTCCACCCTTATAAAGTCCAGTAAATCAAATTGATTACAAGAGTGGTGAATGAAAAATGTACCTAGCTGTGGGGACATTGTACTCGAGTAATGACTGACCTTGTAGACAGAGGGAATGAATGGCTCTTGGCCATGGCTGAGAGCCAGCTATGGAGTGTTTTCCTCACACCTTTTTTAGACACTGCAGATTGAATGGAGTAGTATCTTTAGTTACGGCACCTGAGACTGCTAGGCAAATGCAACTAGTTGCCAGCACAGTAGAAGTACATAATTAAACTGGAAAATTTTCACCTGCTCAAAGGATGAAGCCATAGCCCATTGTCTGGGATGGCGTACAAGTATACTGAGAAACTAAGGGTATGTCTGCACCCGTGGCTGGCTTGTGTCAGCTGACTCCGACTCACGGGTCTTTGGCTCTGGGGCTGTAAAACTCTGGTGAGCTCAGGCTGGAACCTGAGCTCTGGGACCCTCCCCATTTGTGAAGTGTCTGAGTTTAGGCTTCAGCCTGAGCCCAAACATCTACACCACAATTTTAGAGGCCCGTAGCACAAGCCCTGTGAGCCCAAGTCAGCTGAGCTAGCCACGGGTATTTAATTGTAGTGTGAGCATACCCTAAATAATCAGGTAGGTACCCTGCAAAATAGTGTTTTAGGGTAAGATGTTTGTGGAAGGTTCAATTTACTCGGTTTATCATTGGGCAAGTCCACAGCCTAACTTTCCCTTTCTTGGACTCCCAAATAATGGCACACAGACTCAAGTCATTTATGTGTTTCCCTGACTTGGGATTCTGGTTTATTAAGCTGACAACTCAATGTCAATTCAAATCAAGCTCATCTTTTCCAGAGTCATCAGAGATTGTTCAGCTACTTGCTAGGCTCCTTTCCAAACTTCAGGTCCTGCTGCCTGACTTTTCCTAATGCTTCTTCCTCTTATGGCTTCCGACACGTCCATCATAGCAGATGACAGTCTTTCTTTGATGATACCGTTCCATTAGCCCCTTGCTGCACTGAGTCATTCCTTCCTATCTGGCTCATAGGCAGAGCCCCTCCCTGGTTCTCTCTGGGTACATCTACGCTTTGAGCTGGGGGTGTGATCCCCGGGTTCAGGAGACATACTCGTGCTAGCTCTGATCAAGCTAACATGCTAAAACTAGGTTTCAGAGTAACAGCCGTGTTAGTCTGTATTCGTAAAAAGAAAAAAGAAAAGGAGTACTTGTGGCACCTTAGAGACTAACCAGTTTATTTGAGCATGAGCTTTCGTGAGCTACAGCTCACTTCATCGGATGCATAGCATATCGTGGAAACTGCAGAAGACATTATATACACACAGAGACCATGAAACAAAACTTCCTCCCACCCCACTGTCCTGCTGCTAACAGCTCAAGACGTTCTGGTTAAACTTGGATTATTGCTGTGCACATTGTAAGATGAGCTATTGCCAGCAGGAGAGTGAGTTTGTGTGTGTGGTTTTTGGAGGGGGTGTGTGGGGGGGGGGGTGAGAAAACCTGGATTAGTGCTGGAAATGACCCACCTTGATTATCATGCGCATTATAAAGAGAGGTTTCAAAGAGGGATGGGCTATTACCAGCAGGAGAGTGAGTTTGTATGTGTGTCTGTGTGTGTGGGGGGGGGGGGGGGGAAGAGTGAGAAAACCTTGATTTGTGCTGGAAATGGCCTTCCTTGATGATCACTTGATGATCACTTTAGATAAGCTGTTAGCAGCAGGACAGTGGGGTGGGAGGAAGTTTTGTTTCATGGTCTCTGTGTGTATATAATGTCTTCTGCAGTTTCCACGATATGCTATGCATCCGATGAAGTGAGCTGTAGCTCACGAAAGCTCATGCTCAGATAAACTGGTTAGTCTCTAAGGTGCCACAAGTACTCCTTTTCTTTTTTCTTTATGCTAAAACTAGAGTGTAAATTTAGCAGTATGACCAGCAAGGGGATCTAGCAGCTCCATATACTTACCAGACTGAGACCATAGGCACGTATTTGGGACGGCTAGCCCTTCCTGCTGCTTGCACTGCCATGGCTATCCTTTATTTTTAGCAGCTAGCAAGAGCATGTCATCTCAAGCTGGGATTTACACCCCCAGCTCGAAGTGTAGACATACCCTCTGACCCTGGGTCCCCAGCAGGAGGTCTCTCCTCCTCTGACTGAGGAGGCATTGACTGGGCTACTGTCATGTGATTCTTGGTCACCTGACCCAGCTGCCAGCCCAAACCTCGAAACAGGGTGCTGGGTCATGCAGGTGTGCCCCAGGATCAGTGCCCTGTTACAATGCTGAACACCGTTAAATAAAGGCTTTCCCCTTAATATCTTTTGGTGAGACGTAAAATTGAGCCCCTGACTACTTTATAGTTGCCAGGGCACCTTCTGAAATAATATAGGTGCTAATCCTAATTGCGTTACTAAATTCCAGCTCAGGTAGGTAAATTTGGCCTGGCCCAAGTCAAGCATTATTTTGCACTTCCTCTCCTGAGAGCTGTTACGTAGGAAGTTGTATTGCTGCTGGTTTTCATTTCACAGGTGAAAAAGCAATCCCCTGCGAGCTGGCAGGCATCTGGGGAAGCGCTTCGGGTTCCTGTTAATAAACTGTATTGTTCTCTCTGTCTAACCAGAGACCATTTAACCAGTAACATAGACTAGCATTCAGAGTTACACTTCAAAACAACTTGGGGCTGGATTGAGCCTCAAGGCTGCTCCCTGAGCAAGGAGCAGTGCATGACTATGCTGCCCCAAAAAGAGTCCCAGTCCCTTCTTGTTCTGGGCAAGTATTAAGTTATTTTACTTACTACGGTTACTGCTTCACCTTGCACCTGGGCATCTATGCTGGCTAGAGTGTGAAGGCTGCGGGGGGAAGGCAAATCCTTTGCACAAGGGAGGGGAGTCATCGCTGTGCTGTGTCCTGAAAAAGAATCAATTAGTTCTTTTGAATTGTCTGTTTAAAAAAATAGGATTAAAACCCCCACATTTCTCTAACTGTTCCATTATGAATAGCACATACAGAAGAAATGACTCTGGGTTTATTACAGTTAAGAGCAGATCATCCACATACATGCTGATTTGACAGTGATTTCACTCCACGGGAATGCCTTCTACATCACTCTCATGATCTGATCATGGGGTCAGAACAAACAGCATACTGGAAAGAGAGCAACCTTGTGTTGCACTTTTGCCTAATTTGAGGCCCTCTGAATTTTTCATTTCTTATCACTGATGAAAAGAGCCTCTTGTATGTAGAGTAGTACTATGACTAAATGTGGTATAGGAGATGAATTCATAAAATGGGTCAATGTGGCATATAAAAAAATCCCAGACTAGTTTATTAAAGGCTTTTGCAGCATCATAGAAAAAACTGCAGTGGGTTTCCGTAAATCTCTGGCTACTTCAATTACAATCAACAGTTTTTCTGTTTTATGTATGATACTCTGTTTTTAATAAAGCTGGCTTAGTATTTATCAAGGTAGCAGGTATTTCTCTAGGCTCATAGTGAGAATTTTAGCTAGAGCTTTACAGTCACAGTTATGAGAGACATTGATAACTAGTGTGTTTTACAAGGTCTTTGCTTTATTTATAATAAATTAGTGCAGTAGCTAATTGCATTTCTCCTACAGGGAAAAAGCTTGCTGACAAGTGTATAAGTGAATGATTAAATCTACACAGGCGCATAGTGGGTTACGTCTCTTCAAAAGATGTGCAAAATTAGAATGGGAATGCTGCTTTCCCAGGTGTCTTGCCATTATTAAAAGACTCAATAGCCTGGGAAATTTCTTCAATAGGAATTGGGGAGTCCAAGAGTCCCTCTAGTTTAGTGTAGGGAGGCTGAACTGTACAGAAAAACTCTGCCAGATCAGAAAGATCTTTGAAGGGTTCCGATGAATATAGATTTTTTTATAAAAGTTGTAAAGTGTTTTCATTCCCCTATTTATCCCTCCACAGTTCTAGAAAATCCACCACTCCTGACCAGTAATAGTGGCAATCAAAGTTTTTTGTTCATATTGTTTTACAGTACAAGCCAATCATCTCCTTCATTTGATGATTCTCCTTATCTGTAGGAAGGTCACAATATTCAGCAGTTTTCTTCTTTATTGAGCTCCATAAAACTGGTCTTTTAGCACAGAGACTTTGAATTGCCAGTTATTGCTTTTCCTGCAATTCAGATGTATCCAGTTAAGTTTGACTTGGACATATTCTGATGTAACTCACTGACAGAATAGTGTCTAGAAACGTAGGGAAAAATATCTTGGCTCAAAATTAACAAAAATTTCATGCTGGAATATATTAATGGACCTGGGAGATAATTTTGTTTTTAGCTTAGCTAATGTTCGTACAGCACTTTAAATATTCCAAGTACTGGCTAAGTCCGTGACCTGGCAATTTACTGTGTAAGGGTGCAGTGGTGCGCCCAGACACAGTGCATTGCAGGGCTAAAGCATGAGTATTGTTTTGTGTACAAGTGTATATTTTAAAATTTTTTTATTAACTTTCTTAACAAAAAGGACCTGATTTTCAGAGGGGCCGAGCACCCAGAATTCTCAAAATGAAGTCAAGAGGAATCGTGTCTACGCAACACTTCTGAAAATCAGGCCCAAGCAATATACATAGTACACACCTACCATTAAAAAACAATAGCCATACTACAGTGAGGCAAATACACTGAAGTACACTGTCAAAACTATAATGAACAATATAATGTATTTACAGGTTAAGTCCTGGATCCAGCAATTGGATCAGTACAGGCGAACCCTTGTGCCCACATAGATCCAATTGCAGAATCCAATATCAGATTAATATTCAGTGTAACTGTAGAGTGGAGATTTTATGCCTCTGGGTTGCAAAGTAGAAAATTTTCAACATTTTGGTCAGTTATTGGTCTCAGTCCTGTTTTGGCCATTTGTGGTGCTCAGGCAGCTGAAAGCAGCCTGAAAGATGTCCTAAAGGGAGAGCAGGGGCTTCCCCCAATGTATGGGCATACTGGGTAGCATAAAGACATAGCTGGCTGCTGTTACTTATTATTTATATTGCAGTAGCATCTAGGAGCCCTAGTCATGGAATGGGACCCCATTGTGCTAAGTGCTGTGCAAACACAGAACAAAAAACGATCCGTGCCCCAAATAGCTTACAATCTACATTCTTACTATTCCCCACTTCATAGGGGGCATATAGAGGTGTGCCAGGCATGAAAGGTCAGGGCTAGAGTACACAGCACTCTGACCAGTTCGTGGCCACTGCAATGGGACCACTGAAGAGGATGAAACTGCTCTTTTGGCTGTTTCAGCCCCTGGTGGCTCCAGGATCAGGGAGGGTAGAAAGGTGACTTAGAACCACTTTCCCTCTCCTCCCCTGAGCTGCACTGAGCCTGAGCTCAGCATAGCTGAAGATTAGGCCCACTGAGTATGTTTAAGACTTGCTGGATAGTTTTGATTTATTTAATCCAGATGTTTGAATATTAAATCATTTAGAAGAAGTTATATTACATACTTATCATAGAAAGTGGATGGGAGTAACATTATTAGTAGCACGAACATGTACAGTGGGATACTGGATGAGAAATCTGTGCCTTTGATGTCAGAATGGATTAAAGTGGCTACAAGGGTGAAACAACACCACTGTATACTGGGACTATGGAGCAGAGGGGCTTTCGTCTGAGGAGCTAGGGTTCATATAGTCATAGAAATGTAGAGCTGGAAGGGACCTCAAAAGTTCCCCCAATGCTGAGGCAAGATTAAGTATAACAGACCATCCCTGACAGCTGTTTGTCTAACATGTTCTTAAAAACCTCCAGTGGTGGGGATGCCACAGCCTCCCAAGGCAACCTGTTCCAGTGCTTAAACATCCTCATAGTTAGAAAACTTTTCCTAATATCTAACCTGAATCTCCCTTGCACAGACTAAACCAATTATTTCTTGTCCTACCCTTAGTGGACATGGAGAACAATTGATTGCTGTCCTCTTTATAACAGCCCTTTTACATACTTCAGAACTGTTATTGTGTCCCCCCTCCACCTTCTGTTCTCTAGACTAAACATGCTCTGTGCTTTCAAACTTTCCTCAGAGCTCATGTTTTCTAAACTTATCATTTTTGTTCTTTGATGCTGTGGTAGTTGGCAAGGGGAGACAAGGTTATAATACATTTCAAGGAAATGGTGTAAACCAGGAACAAGACATTTAATTTCTGTTCCTTTGGTTTCACGTTCTTCCAGTGGTGTCAGGATTCTCAGCATGCAATTCATGATGATTAACATTTAGTTGGTGGGAAATAAATCATCAGCCATCTATGATTTAATAAAAGATGAGACCCTCAACTTTGTATGTATTACAGAAATCTGGTTGGATGCTGCTGCTGTGCTATGTTTGGCACAGTTCTCACTAGTTGGGTATTTGGTACATCATGAACCAAGTGGGGGCCAGTGGAAAGGAAGTGTGGACATGCTGATTTCATCCAGCCTAAAATGTATGAAGTCTCCCTCTCCAACACTGGATCTGATAATGTGTCCATAAAGAGAAAGTAAGATGGGACTGTTTTCATGATACCACTTGCCCTGCTGCATTTCCACATCCCTTCATGAGCTGACTAAATTCTTCATTACCGTGGTATTGGAAACACAGAGGTTGATATCAGTGATTTTAAGTTGCATGTAGATGATGAATCTTCTCAATCAGCTTAGGATCTCCTGACTACTACTTGGGCCTATCCTAAGTAGTTAATGGCGCAAGTCATACAGCCAGCTACTATTTAGACTTGGTTTTAGGTTACGATTATCATGGACTGGTCATTATCTTCTTCACTTTGAGATTGGAACTCCTCTCCCGTTGTGGTGTGGGACCTGTTTTGATCGTCCACCCTAGGAGATTAATGGAATCAGGGATCAGGGCTTGCAGCAGAGTCAGTCTCCTGGCAACCCAACAAGCACAGCTGGCCTGCAGGAGGCTACCTGATTGACTGCACCACCTGACTGGTCGGGAAGGGCAGGTTGGCTGGCTTTTAAACCCAGCAGAAGCTCCGTGGCCGCTCAAATACATTCACACCTACAGCTGAAATCCTTCCTGTGTCTGATGCTCCTCACTTTGCTCCTGTCTTGCTCTAGCTGTGCTCCTAGGCTTGTTCATGCCTTGTTCCCCCCACCTTGCTCCTCCTCAGTCCCTGCTACCTCACCTTGCTCCTGGTTCTGGCTTCCTCACCCTGACCCTAGTTCTTGACTCCAGGTCTGACCCTTGGCATGTCTACTGGTTCCTGATTCTGGCTCTGACCTTGGCTTGCGTATTAGTTTGTAGTTCCAGCTCTGACTCCTGGCATGGTTACTGGTTCCTGACTCCAGCCCTGACTATGGTTTGGATCCACTACCCAGCTCCTGCTCTGCCCACTAGGCATGACAGTCCACAGCCTAGTCTTTAACAACCAAAGAGTTCTGAATTAAACTCCATGATTCAACACAACAAACCATTCCCAAGATAGAGAATAGAACCCCTCAAAAAACAGCTTTTTATTTCCATCTCCAACTGAGCGCACACCATGATCTCTTCAATTCCAAGTGAAGTAACGTATCTCTTTTCAGCAGAAGACAACATGGGTTACTCACTACTGTTTAAAGCCCTAGTTCTTACATGAGCTAACAGAATGTTTTTCCCATCTGAATCATGAAAAGACCTTACATTAAACAATTTATATAGAAAAATAGACATTTGTGTTGAACAGACTGAATCTGAGGTACCCAAAATAATTGTGAAGCCATGTCTAGTTTACTACAACTAGAGCATGCCTAGAACTATGCATGTATTGCACATTAAAATCCCAGTTCAGACTGAACTTCACAAAATTGCATGTGTCTGTCTGGTCTGTGCCTTAGAACAAAAAGACACACCAAATGGTGTCCAAAATGTTAGGGAAGTGCAAGCAGAGTAGCAGTGTGGCTTCTGCACTTAGCATTAGAATCACACAGCTGCCTAGAACTGAGCTGCAATACTAGTGCTGGTTCTGGAAACACAGATAAGTAACTAGTGTGTCCCAACGTCAGCAACTGCTATAAAATCGCATTTCATGCTAACCAAAGAATTGTTTTACAAGACAACCTAAAACGTACAGATTTCTTTCCTGCTTTAAACTACTTTCATAAGTTAAAAACTGAATAAATGAAACATTTTCAATCTACCACATTTTGACACCACTTTCAACACATTAATGTGCACAGTTATTTGCCCACACACATGTTGGCACATGTTCAGTATATTTCTGTTCCCATATACAAGTGCATGAATTTTCAAAATCCAACATGTTACAATGATAGGTTTTGATATTACTGGAACCCTGTACTCCAAGGCTGCCAGCATTTTCTTTCGGCTACCAATACTACACAGGAAAATTACAGCCTAACTATCTTTTTGTTTATTGATAAACAAAGTGGCCAGCCTAGCGGTGGAGTCTTATTAGCACTTTGCACCCTTTGTGAAAGGATAAACAGAACCCCACTGTTTTGTGTATTTGATTGCAATTTGCATCTTTAAAGAGGCTTGAGTGCTCCAAGATTCATGTTGAACTTCTGAATGGATGGATATACTTTGATATATTACATATTATCATATAAGCCTATTACATCCTTTTTTTTTTTTACTGCTTTTTTTTTTTAGTGTTTCTCTGTTCCCATCTCCAGAAAAATCTACATTACTATCAAGTATCTGTCCAAAATGAAAAAAAATGTAACCTATACTTGTTTTCCCTCCGTTTCCGATCACTGTAACACCAGAATACCACGAGTCCTGCTAATGTTGCTTCTAGACTATTTCCCACTTGGAAGCAACGTAGGCATGATGACTATGACTTCACATGTTAGGACCATTGTTTAAAAAAAGGGGGGTAGAGGGGAAGCTTGCCTCATTCTCTCCCCATACATCTTTAAGTGTGGTATTAGGTTGCCCCAAAACACCCATATTGGGGCACATACATACCAAAACTGAGAAAACTTGAATATATTGTATTCCAAGGATTCCAAATATGATCATACATAAAGAGAGTGATGTTCTGCAGGTGTGGATTTTCTTTTAGCCAAACCTGGTTAGATTAAATTTTAAACTTTTGGTAACAACCAGATGGAGTCAATATTTTACTAGTTAACTGTAAGATGACTTTAGCAATTATTTTTAAATACAAGAAATGTAGGTCATTTTAATTGTATTTCCATTGTCAAAGGGAGAACTAATACATGTAAACACGGATTAATCTATTTAAATAAACTTTCCACATAATCCTTACAATATGTAAGCAACATTTGTTATGCCTTAGCGATAGCATATGATTGGACTCATGAGACCCCATTTATCTTGCAGAACAGTTTCCTTTATAACTTCAAAGGGAATTTTATATATTTATAGTGGTAGCAGGGTGTTAAGTGTAGCTAGACAGAAATTGTACCTCAGCTATTTGGTTAATGCCAATAGGGATTAAATTAGATTTTATAGCTGTTAGTAGAAGTCTGTTTTGTAGCTAACAAGTGGGATTTTTAAATCCTGGAAAGCATAATCCTATTATAAAACTGGCAGCTGAATTAACATTATCTAGGAAGCAAGTCTTCACGGATTAACATTTTTGACATTAACAAAGAAAAACTAATGCTACATGGATATTAGATGCTTTTCCCAAAAGTAGGAAAAAAGGGAATGTGAATATAGGACAAATGGCGCAAATACTGCAGCTAAGAAGCACCTAGGAAAAATGGGGAAGGGAAATGGAGTCAAGAAATGAAATCTGGAATTGGCATTGTGCTTCCTGTAATATGAAGCCAATGCACTGGATCTGAAAAGGCTCTGCAACCTTCACTTCATATGTTAACCTTGTGCATAATTTTGTATGTGCCTTGTGTTAATTCAGAACTTTCTAATGTTACTAAGAGGTGAGACCTTATCCTGTTAGGTTCTCAGACACCTCAATTCTTACTAGACGTAAGGAGAGTTGAGGGATCTCAGCATCCCACAGTAGAACTCATCACCTCAAAGGAACCAGCCTATAGATACCATACTCATAGATACCTTGATTATGCTTCCAGGATTGGTTTGGAGAATAGTTGTAAAACAACCTATATAGGTCAGTTATAGCCCTCTTGAGACAATCAAGGGTTCACTTCAATTTAAAATGTTGAAATACCTTATTCCATATATTAATAAATTGGGAGACATTGGCTAGAGATGAACTACTAGGATAAGTAGCATCCATGTGTGTCAACTAAAAGCCTTCATCACAGAGAGTCTTATTTAAAGTTACAAAGAACAAAACATTTTTGGTAGCATTTATTAATATGTCTACAGTATGAGTTGTTATCCACAAATACAGCAGAAATCTTGACAATGAAAGTGATATTTTAAAAAGTAACTTTTTAAGAGGAATGCAACAGCTAAATATGCCACAATTACAAATAATTTCAGAATAAGTGAATAAGTTCTTTAGTAATATTGTATCCAATGTCCAATATGATTCTCATTGTAACAATCTCTTTTGTCTGCCATCTTTTCTTGCAAAACTCTTCACTTTTTCCAAAAACCAAGTCTCAGTGATGATGCTGGACTATGTTTAATTCCTAATGATGGGACAAAACTGGAACACTTAATTCAAAGCATTTCCTCCCAGTGTCTGTTCAGATAAAGTGGAGCTTGAATCTGAGTCACTGCTAGAGGCGAGTTTCATTATCCAAAACTAAAACCTAACCCTGGTTTTGCAAACCCAAAACATGACCTCGCTGGTCCATATCCGTTCGTTGCTAATCATACCAACCATATTACCAATTCTATCTGTTTAATATTCACTAATGCTGGATACACAATATATTGTGAGTATGGGAGTGACTAATGCTTGTGTTAAGCCTTTGAGGATCCCAGTATGAACTATGTGTTTCCAGAAGCTTCAGCCTGTTTAAATTTTGTGCAGTTGAAATGCTGTCTTCTCTCCTGACAAACACAACACACGAGTACTCACTATACTAACCATTACAATATACGCTTGAAAAACTTTCTGCTTAGATTAAATTTTCAGAGGGCCTCCATTTTGTGCATGCAAAATGTTTCTGTGTGCATGTGTACGTCAAGAATTTGCATGTGTAAATCAATCATTGAAGTAATTGGGGCAACTTGCTTTTTTAAAATTAGACACGTGTTTAAGTGTTTTGCTGGACTGAGGCCCAAATACTTAGTTTCACACTTATCTAACAGGTCAGTGTACAAGTCTTTTATGTACCCAAAATGCAGGCCTGGTTTCAAAATTAGTCCTATTTGTCTAGTTCAGGCTTTACCACAAGAAGGACATGTTAACATATAAACTACAGAAATAGTATAAATTTATAAATAGTATAAAGATATATATATCTTCTTACTATATGTTCCATTCTATGCATCTGATGAAGTGGGCTGTAGCCCACGAAAGCTTATGCTCTAATAAATTTGTTAGTCTCTAAGGTGCCACAAGTACTCCTGTTCTTTTTGCGGATACAGACTAACATGGCTGCTACTCTGAAACCTGCTATATAACTTGATTATCTGCAAGTAAGTGAAGTACAGCATTTGTGGAGTTATTTTGTTTTTGCTCTGGTAATGTTTGGCCTCTGAACAGATCAAATGAGTCGTGACATGGGAGTGGTGAAAGTGAAACATCCATTGTGAAATCATTAATCACATATTTGTCTTCCACTCAGTTCACTTCCAAAAAATAACTTTAAATTGATGGAATTTCTGGAATTAATTTGGGTTAGAGATCAAAGGACCTGATTCTCATTTCACTAAGGCCCCTTTACACACTCTGGCGGTGTATAGGGATCTTAAATGGGAGTAAATTACCAATCTAATCTAGGGGCCAGCTCCTCAAAAGGCGTAAACCAGCCTAGCTCCATTGAGGTCAATGGGTTATCTGGGATGGTGCCATGGAAATGTAGGTTTCTCTTTGCTTAATGTTATGCAGCCTGAATTGCCACTACTTCTTTAAAAAAAAAAAAACTTCCTTTTTTCATCTTGATAATATACTCTATATTTATTGCTTGTGTAACTCAAGGGGGGGAAATCATATGTTTTATTTACAGCTAATACAGTTGTTTATCCACAATGTTGTCTTTTCTTTTTCACCATTTCCCCCTCATTTATTTTTTATAATAGTCTTATCCCATCCTATTTAGCATGCTTGCCTCATCCCTCTTCACTTCACACTGCTGTCTTCAGCAGTATGCAATCAGCAATGGTTATCTGACAAGAGACATACAATCTCTTTGCAGTTATTTTGTTGAGTACAGTATTAGTCCTACAACATTTGCTGTGCTTTCCTTTCATATGAAATGGAGCCATTGTTGCCTGTGCTTCCCCAGGGGTGCTACTCTCACCCTAATGTTCCGTGTTCTTCCTTCTGCTGGGAGAGTGTGGCTATGGCCCAGCTATTCGCCTTGCAAAGCACAGTTCAACTTCTCTTACTGTTGGCCTAAGACTCGTGCTGCCTTTGATAATAAATAACTCGTGTCCACTTATATTGTTAATAAATTTAAGGGGAGATTTTCAGAGGCACATTTGGGGAGTTAGGCATCTAGGTTCCATTGGCTTTCAATAGGAGTTGGGTGCCTAACTTCCCTTTGTGCCTTTGAAGATCTCCCCCTAAAATTAGCTATGTTAATTGTTGTTACATAATCCAAAATCCTGGTTATCTATAGATATAGATATTGAAAGCCTTAACCTACAATATTAGGTAAAGAAAAGCTTCCTATAGTTCATTTACTCTTGAGCCAGAAATTAGAAATGCAGAGTACTGGATTATTTCCTTAATTGCATTGACCTATATATGGGGGTCTCTAATCACAACATTCTTCTGGTCCAGCTATATAAGGTTTAGGAGAAGGGGCAGCTCTAAACAATTAAGAACTGTAGGCGGGCTAAATAGGGGCTCTTGGCTACCCTGCTGCTATCGTTGTTGATTAGCTTTTTTCAGTAATTATGTATTTCCATCAGGGATGCAATGGTTATCACTACTGCTAATGAGATTAGTCCCATTTCATACAAGTGCAATATTCTGCTGGTTCCCTTTTGGCACTTTATATGTTTTCTTTCACTCATACTCACCACGCTTACCAAGGTTGTTCACCATAGTCTCTTCTCTGGAGTCATCGAACTGCACAAACTGATTCTTCATCATTCCTGTAGCCATGAACCAATATGAATAGGGTGACCAGATAGCAAGTGTGAAAAATCAGGACAGGGGTGGGGGAGGGCAGGGTAATAGGCATCTATATAAGACAAAGCCCCAAATATCGGGACAGTCCCTATAAAATCAGGATATCTGGTCACCCTAAGTACAAATATCACAGCCTATAATATGTTGTTTTCTTAGCAGCAGCAACAGTTGTGGAGTAGTTCAATTCTTCTTGTGCTTCAAAGCAGACACATCATTGCTGGAAGAAATTTTCCATGTGCCACTAAACTGTGCCACAGTAAGCTATCGGAGAAGCTTAAAGAAAGGAAACACACATGCTCTACTTGTGTGAGCAATCTCTGTAACCTAAATAGCAAGAGTTATTTATCCCTGGCTTCATATCCCATTTCCTACAGAAAGAAAGCTTGATAAGACATGCTTTCATTCTAATATTGAAAAACTTGTAGTTTTGTCCTGGGATTCTCCAAATGCAGAGCACTGTTCTCCCGAGCAACGTTAAAAGTTGTGTTGCCATCCAAAAGATAAGGTAGAAAAGTGGATGATGTTGTGGTGTCTTATTTGTACAAAGAAATTCTCCCTTCTCCTGGCGGGATGTAATCACCCTAGAAATTCTTTTAATAAGAAGGGAGATGAGTCGCCAAATAGGGCAAATGTATCATGAACTGTCTTGAAGGAGAGACCAAATATTAATGCATGTTGTTAGAGTATAACAGAGAGGAAAGTTATGGGGTGAAACATTGCACAGAAAGAAGCTGCAGATTCCAGGCATTCCTTTTGATGGAGCATGTGAAGGAAAAAAACAGACAGGACTGTGCTTCCCCTTTGAGACAATTTTACAGGTCGTAGATATGGCCTAAACAAAAGTAGTTTTCCAAGCTACTCCTTTTATTCTTCTAACCCTCATGTCAGAGCTCCAGTAGAGTCCTGTAAGCAGTGCAGAGAGCCATTCTGACACTGAAAGAAAAGGAGTACTTGTGGCACCTTAGAGACTAACAAATTTATTTGAGCATAAGCTTTCATGAGCTACAGCTCACTTCATCGGATGCATTCAGTGGAAAAACTGAATTCCACTGAATGCATCCGATGAAGTGAGCTGTAGCTCACGAAAGCTTATGCTCAAATAAATTTGTTAGTCTCTAAGGTGCCACGAGTCCTCCTTTTCTTTTTGCGAATACAGACGAACACGGCTGCTACTCTGAAACCTGTCATTCTGACAATGGTTCACCCTCTTTCCTCTAGAGACAGATTACTCAAATTCCAGGCCGTAGATCACAGTAAAAGTATCTGAAAGGTATTCTTTGTAGAATTCCCTGCCTCCCTTATCTGTCCTTGAATAGTTATTTCTTTCCTTCCAGAGTGCACCAGGAAATGCGCAACTCTGTAGCTTACCGCTTACTCAAAATCCATTAATAAAGTCTCCTTAATGTAGAGATTCCAGAAAGTGTATTCAGTGTATTATATGGTGCTAAAACAGACAGGTGGCTTTCACCTATACTATACCTATACGAAAATCATGTGGCTGAATGAACCGGTCTGTTGCCAAGAACTATAAATGCAAGTGCTGTACTCTGTTTCACTGCAGCCTTGGAGCACAGAGACTTCCTTGACTTCATGCAACTCAAGTGGCCACACAACAAGTCCCTTCTACTCTTTCTCCTATCCCACTAGAATCAGTCTAAGGGTCCCAAAGACAGACTAACGAGAATCCCCAATAATGAAAATGATCAGAGTGGTCAAAGGTAAGGGATCTCCTCAAGAAACCAGAATGCAATTCCAGCTTACTAGACATGAAGCTGGTGAGAAAAGCTTTATCATCCTTCAGGAAAAGGGTCCTCAACCAGGTAGTACTCATAAAACTGCATAATTCCTTGGTGTTAGCATACACTCCCAATTTCTTGGGGGAAAGAGACTAAAATCACTTCCCTTCTTCAAAAATCAATATCCCTGCTAACTTGGGCAGAAAATTATTTGACAGATCTGGACTCCTGCCATCAGGCCAGAAAGATAAATCTGGGAGCTCATCACTTGGTGGAAATTTGGGTTGAGGGATCGCCATCAAGAGATTTCATTAGAGAGACAAGGTGGGTGAGGTAATATCTTATATTAGGTCAACTTGTGTTGGTGAGAGAGACACTCTTTTGAGCTTACACAGAGCTCCTCTTCAGCTTACACAGAGCTCCTCTTCAGATCAAAAACTTCTCTCACACCAACAGAAGTTGGTCCAATAAAAGTATTACCTCACCCACCTTGTCAATGTAATCTCCTGGGACCAGCTTGGCTACAACAATACTTCCTACAAGAGATTTCACAGAACAGGAGGGCCCATGTAACAAGTACAGAGAAAAAGGAGCTGCTACTTAAAGAATACTTCTCCTAGAGGAAACTGTTTTCTTCTGACATTTCAGTTTATCCTTTCTCATCTATGTCTCTATTTTCAAAGTGCTGACGAGAGACAGGCTGGTGTTAATTCTGTTCACTCTCTTCAGGCTTTGAAGAGCCTGGATCTTGGAACTTAAACACCAGCAGCAAAGTTAAATCAATGAGATTTACATTGCAGCGCAATAAACCATGCAGCTCTTCCTTGAGAAGTCAAAATTTCTGTTCCTGGCAAGCTACTTCCTAAAGGAAGGTTTTACTGTCTATCTTAATCCAGTCTAATCTCCCCAATCTAATGTTATGTTCATTTCTACTCTAGTCCAAGAGAATAGCAACATTAAAAACATTACTAAATTTGGAATATTTTTCCAATGTTGTATGAGGTCAGTAATCTCAGACCATGTAAATGCTCTGTATGGGACACCCTGAAATTTCAATAGAAAGGGTTTAATATGGGATATATATAATATTGCAGGGAAATGAGCTCAGCAATTCCTCTACATCTGATCTATCTGGCCTCATCCTCAAAGGAAACCTGTGCAACACCTTCAAAAGATGAGCCTGGTTGTTTACATTCATAACTTTGCTAGACACTTAAAAATCATGGTCTTAATGAAGTCACTGGATTTATGACTTATTACAACAATCTGTAACCCACTAACAACCTCCCTTTTTGTCCTACGACTACAGGAGTGTTAACGGGGCCACTTCACCTTGAATGGTCCCTTTAGAATATATGCTAACCACTTACGTTAAACAATCTGTTCAACCCTGCATTTAGCTGTGACACTCTTTACCTTACCTGGACCTGAAGAACAGCTTGGTGTAGCTTGAAAGCTACAGAAGTTGGTCCAATAAAAGATATTACCTCATCTACCTTGTCTCTCCACTACCTTGGGACCGACACGGCTACAGTAACACTGGATACATCTCTAGAACCCTGTTACTTCATAGAAAGCAGTATAACTACAAAAATTCATTTCTTATTTCCTTGGAAAGTGGGCAATGGGAGAACATATTTAGCTAGAAACCATATTACCAGTCAAGAAATTAATTCTTTCAGATCTCAGTGTAATTCAGTGATATCGAAACACAGCTGTATGGCAAAAGTGCCAATATTGGCACAAAATGCATCTGAGAAAATTTCCTATTGTGCCAAGACTGATATTGTATTCTGCTGGAAATCTATTTGGCTCAGTTTCATGCGTACCTAGCAGATTTAGCAGATTGTGAAAATGAATGTTTCCCATTCTCATGGCTGATTTTTGCACGCATCTGTTAACTCATCTAAATCTTAGTTACATGCTGCTATAAGAATGAAAGGCTGTAATTTTTTTCTTTGGAAATTGGGAGTGTATCATGCACCACAATTTCTGCTTAAAAGTCCTGCACAGAAATTATGAAACACTTGTCTTACTATTGTTTTAGAAAAATCAAAGTGATAGGGGCATATTTTCCCCTTGTTCTGCATACATATCCACTCTTGATTTTAATAGGAATTTTGCACGTGGATCGAGGAGCGAGTATGCTCCCTAGAATGTAAAATAACTTTTGCCATGTACTGTAAACATAAATATCTAAGCATGACATTTGCATGTGACATTAATAATCCCTTACAGATTGTCACAAATCCTCTATTTTAATTATGGTACTAGCATCAATTGTCGAGCTACTATAAGTGTACAATTAGTTTCTGAACGTGTACATGTGTGAATGTTGTATCATTTTTATATTACAGAAATGATGTAGGTAGGCATATATATGCTGAACATTTCTTTTTTGTTTATTAAAAACAGCCCTCGGCTGGTAACTAGCAATATAATGGATTTAAACAGGGCCATGACACTAAAACTAGTTTATGTATGTGACACTCCAAAAGCATCGATAGCACTAGAAAATTTAAAAAACTTTACATTTATGACATCATAGCTTTTTTCTGACATAATTTCACCATGAAAATTTACAATTCTATGGTAACTTTTTAAAAATACTAATGTTTTCTACAGCATCTTCCATCTAAAGGTATCTAAATGTTTTGCAAACATTCATGTATCGAACCTCAACTATATAATCTCTGTTTTACAAAGAAGGAACCTGAGGCAGAGAGAACTTAAGTGTCTTAACAACCATCTCACAGAAAAACTGTGGCAAAGTTAAGAATAAGACCCAGCTGACCCACAAAACCATCCTTCCAACCCTTGTAATGCTTTGCAATAACTACCTTATGTAGCTGCTCTCCCCAAATTATTAGTGCTGTGTATGTTTTTATTCCCGTCTCTGTTGTTAAGATTTGTTGCTTTATCTGAGCCCCATCTTCATGGCACCATAATTATTTAAAATGCCCCATCTAAAAGGAAAAGACGACGAGGCAAAGGCAGAAATGGCATCAGTAGTAACATTGTGCCCCTGGGACACTTACTGTTTGTGCATCCAAAGCATCAATTAAGCCTATGGCTTTTATATTATTCATCATCATCATCTCTTATTCTGTGAGGTAATATTTATGGTTCTTCCAGAGGTGAAAGTAAGCCGGTACTGGGGTGGATTGGCTTCCCCAGTCGCAATTTAAAGGGCCTGCGGCTCCCAGTAGCAGCTGGAGCCCCCAGCCCTTTAAATTGCTGCCAGAGCCCTGCTGCCGGAGCCCTGGGGTAGCGGTGGCGGGGCTGGGGCGGCGATTTAAAGGGCCCAGGGTGGTAACGGTGGCCGAGCCCTGGGCCCTTTAAGTCATCCCCGGAGCCCCGCCGCCGCTTCCCCGGGCCTCCAGCAGGCTCCGGGGACGATTTAAAGGGCCCAGGGTGGTAGTGGCAGCTGGAGCCCTGGGGAAGTGGTGGCGGGGCTCCGGGGACAATTTAAAGGGCCCAGGGCTCCAGCCACTACTGGGAGCCGCAGGACCTTTAAACCACTGCCAGAGTCCCCGGCTGCCGCTGTTACCCCGGGGAGGGGGAAGGAGGCACTTGTCGGTACAGGGTGGGTCGGGGCTGGCTCTGAACCCAGCCCCGCCCCTTCCTTCCGAGGCCCCACCCCTTCTGGGGGCCAGAGCCAGAGCCGGCCCCAGCCCAGCCCCATACCAATAAGTCCCTAGACTTACTTTCACCCCTGGGTTCTTCACTTCACTTCTCTAAGTCAACCTCTGTGCTGACTGGTGTCACAAACCGAAAAGTGGCCCAGAAGGAATAAAGATAAAAGGTGAGTTGTTGGTCATCCTGTGAAAGGTCCAATGAAGTAGATTCCAATTATTACTCATTTATTCAGGGTTAAATGGTTGCACTTCATGAGGGCCAGGAGCAGGGCGCAATGCAGAGCCACACCAACCCAGCAGGTGTTCAGTGATATACAATTTAATTTACTCCTGGGGGAATTCTGCGCCACTATGCAATGCAGAATTTTGCAGAAATTAATGTTGTGCTTGCAGAATTTCATTTTTTCCCCACAGAAGTGGGCTTTAGAGATGTTGGCCACTACTAGGGGTCGCTGGATGTGGCAGAGCCCAGCTCACAAATAGAAGACAAGGCCCTGGGGGAGGGGGAGGGAACTTGAGGGTTCCCAGCAGCTGCAGTTCCCAGCATGCCCTGAAGGAAGGAGGTGGCAGCACGCAGGAAACTCCATGCAAGCCCGGTACCCAGCATCAGGCTGTTTCTCCCTCTGTATCCCTGGGGCCTAGGAGGGTAGGGTCTGTGACTGTCTAGGTTGGGGGGGCGCAGTTGGGCTCTGGGGGTATAGGCTGCATGAGTGTCTAGGCGGGGAGGTGGGGGGCAGCTAACCTCTGGGGAGGTAGAGATGGGGCTGTGAGTGTCTGGGCTCGGGGGGGGGTGTGCTGGGGCTCTGGCGGGAGGGGTGTGAGTGTCTGGACTGGGGAGGCCACGGCTGGGCTCTGGGAGTAGGGTAGGGGCTGTGAGTGTCTGGGCCAGAGGGGCCCCATGGCTGGACTTTAGGGGAAAGAAGGTGTTAGTGTCTGGACCCCGGCTGGGCTCAAGGGTGGGGGAGAGGCAGAGAAACAGGAACTGGGTTGTTGTAGGTGTTTCTTTAACTCCTGAGGGAATTTTTGTGTCTGTCTGTTACAGACATACTTGCTGACAGGTATTTTGAAATAAATTATCAAAATAATTGAAACTGGCGTGATTATGTAGTGTTATTTTGATGAATAAAATTTGCAGAATTTTAAAATATTGGGCACAGAATTTTTAATGTTTTGGTGCAGAATTCCACCAGGAGTAGAAATGTCTCCAGCTGCAAAAGACAAGTATGATAGCTGCACCATACTGGGACTGGGTTCAGTACATGCTCTCACAGACACACATGCAAAGCTAGCTCCACTGGCTTGGTGAAGGAAGAGGTGAGACATGGTGCTTCTCCCGCTTTCTGGAGACTCTAGTGAGACTCCAGAGAGGCAGTGGGCCAGATTTGAGCAGTTATGCTTAGAGGAACATGAGGTTATTGTAACTGACCGCTGCGTAGTGGCATTCAGGATCTCTGCACAGCTCTGGTGTTATGGTATTTAGAATCTAGAATCTAAGTCTGCATTGACACATTATCTGTTACAGACACACCTAGGCTAAATCCTGCCCTGTTGCGTGGGTGTTCTGGCAAGGAGAAGACAGCAAAGAGTGTATTTCTTCTCACCCACCCCCCTGTGCACCCATATAACAACACACCAGGATACATGCAATACCTTGTGCTCAAATGTGCCCTATGAATGGCCCTGACTAATGTGCCATGTCTGCTAGCGTGTACGTTCAAGACCTCAGTCATCTAGCATGTACTAGGTGGGCTCGTATCCTGTCATATTTGTGTAGCCTCCACCTGCACTGACAGCATGACTCTCATAACCATTACACGTCCGGTATTGCTCAGTTCCCCCACCATCTCCCCCATACACCCACATCCATGGCTCCAGCAAGTGAGGGCACAGAAATGCAAACAAAAATTCTGTGTAAGGTCCACTCATCTCCAAGTTGATCAGGACTATCTGAATAGCCAGTAGAGGAAATGTATTAATAAATATTTATTTGGAGTTCCTTTATATCTTGTCTACAGAAATGAACAATAAATAATTATATTTTTATGAGTGGACTTCATAGCTGGAACTAGCAGAACATTGAACAAAACTGCACTGGCACTGATTTACAGCTGCACAGAGGTGGGTGAGAAGAACCTGTTGTTTTTATCAAACTTGTTCCATTTCTGATTTTAAAATTTGGGTTTCCAAATGTTGCTGGCCTTGGAATCAGTCAGCCCATGCTCTCCCTGTTAGCTATGTTTCTTTCCGTGGTAGGGATCTTGTCTTCTTACTGCAGGAGAGTTCAAATGCTCATTTGGGTGATAGCTGGCAATATATAGTGGCCTTTAGGAGTCTACCAAAGGCAGTAGGTGGGATTTTCAGGGGACTTAGCCACTCCTGCACTGCTTTGAAAATCTCAACCAGTGTGTCTTTACCTCTGAGTATGAAGCACCTAACAATACATTGCTCCTGAGCAGCTTCCTCTGGTCAATGCAGAGTAGCATTGCCAGAACCAGTTCTTGCTTGAGGGTCCCAACTTCCCATGCCAGAAGGAAAAAATGAATAACATACAATCAAAATTGTGGGCATCCTATTTGCCATAGTGCATGCTAATAAAACAGGTGATTTTTAACCTTTTTCAGGCTGGAACTAATCATTCTAACTCCTGCAGTACTGATTTAAAATTGACATTCTATTGAAACCAAAGGAACATCAGAATGTAGGAAATATCGCTATTAAAATATAGCATTCTTGCAACTCCTTGGATTCCTGCATCAAATCATGCTACATGAGTGTTTTCTGTATAGCAACTGCAAATGCCTCCAGTCAGGATAATCAATTGTAGTGAGGGCAGTTTCTGGGTCATATTTTTTACAAATGCATATTTGAACCTTTAAGCCATGATGCACTTTAATTTCGACTAATTTGTTTCTATTTTAATTTTTGGTGGAATTGCACATACTTTGTTTTAGCAGAATTTTTTTAAATGTTCACATTGATATCACACTTTTGTGAAAGTCTGTGAATTCTGCTTAAATTTTCTGTTTAGTATGAAAGTTTTGCTAAATTGGAATGTTAGAGCATTCTTTGGTTATGCTGTTATTTGTGTACTGGATGTGTCGGAATACTGTCTTGTTTATGTGTTCCTTTCTTTACTGCTTTTTTTCCTAGGCAGAGAGAACTACAAAGTAATTAGAAATGATAATTTTCTTTTGGCAAGTAAAAACTGTTAATAGTTGGAAAGTTATGTTTTCAGCATAGATTGCTAATAAAGCACACCTCTTTCTGCCAAAATCATACAATCCAATTATCAACATTTCCCCAGTCTCTCTTTCTGTCTCTGCATGAGCCTTTCTCAGAGAACTGGATTCACTTCTGGCTGTTTTGTTCATGCGCTCTGTCAAAAAATATTTTCTGCATCTCTAATTTCATCAAGATATGCTTGACTGGGATCATCAAAATCACTAAGTAGTAGTGTTTTAATTCAAAGTTCACCAGGTCTGTTCAGTTGAATAACTGAAAAGTCAGCTAGGAATTATGTCCCAGTGGTTTGTTAAAATTCTTAATTACTCTTTACATAGGAGACTGCTATAAACGGAGGGTTCTCGTGAAATTGCCAATTCTTAAATTTAGTGGTTAACACTTACTAAATAATTTATGCATATCTGTAAGTCCATAAATATGTCACATAGACTTATAGAATAGGCCGTATCCCATTTACAATTATTCATATTGGAGAAGACCCAGAGATATGTCCAGATTCTGTTGTTGTTCCTGTTTTGGGAGACATGTGGCATACTTTGAGAAATCCTGGTTTAGGTATAATGATAATAAAGGTCTCTTTTTATTGCATTGATAGTAGTAACAATACATTATCAGATGAGAGCTCCTATTTGGATACAATCTCATCTATCAAATTTCTAAGGTGCATATCACCCTAGTATACAATCCGTGGTATCATGGCTAACGCCAATTTAGTGGTCTGAGAGCAAATGTGGATAGACCAGACTATGGATTTAGAGAGCAAAGGAATGAATGAAAAGAAAAGAGAAAAGTGTTAAGGAAAGGAGTGAGGATGTCCATCTACCTCTCAAGTGTACCTCATTTTTGGGAACATCATTCATTTCAGTCCCAAAGCCACGTCTCTTCCATCCAAGTTTGATTTCCCTTTACTTTTATTGTTGAAAACTGTTTACATCAAATATAAAGAATCATGAAACTGAGGTTATAGAAAGAGTTATTTACACAAAATAAACACTAAATTCCACTAAAGGAAGGTATCCCCCAGGATTTTCAGTTTCCTGCATAAATAATTAGTTTGTGTCCTTCACTTTGGGTCTTTGTCACACACACTGTCCCACATTTGGGCCTTGGCAGGTTGAGGGGTACAGAGGCCTAGAATAAAATGTAAATTAAATTAAGATACTGTGCTTTTAAAACACAGTGAAGTCTCAGTGGGCTTGCAGACATGGCCTCATGTGATCAAGGAGTATTGGTAGACTGCTAGGAGACACAGTCAGCAGTAGACCTTTAGCTGACTGGCTAAGGCAAGGTCTACACTCCAAACTTATATTGGTATAACTGTCACTCAGGTATGTAAAAAATCCACAGGAGAGCTTCTCCGATGGGCATAGCTATCACCTCTTGTGGAGATGGATTAACTACACCCAGGAGAGCTCTCCCGTCGGTGGAGTAGTGTCTTCACTAAACCACTATCGTGGATTTTTAAGTGTAGACCTGCCCTACATTTGTACAGTTGCAGCAAGTATTAACCTTTATGAGTAAAGGTGCTTTCTACATGTAATTCATTTCGTTGCTCATAGTGTTCTTCCAGGTTAAAATTTAGCGGGGAAGCTGCGTATGAAAAATTGACAAAAAATTGAACTGTCTTTTATTAGGGGGGAAGATGTGAAGAACTCAAAGTAATCATTAAGATTCATTAATGTCAGTGCTGGTGCGGAGTTGTGCTAGTGGCAGAATGCGGGCCAATGAGCCAAATTCATCCTTGGTGTAACTCCAGTAGTTTTCAGTATGGTTACACCAGGGATGAATTTGGCTAAACATGTTTAGCCAGGGAATTCGGATTAGTGGATGATTGTTTTGAATGTTTGTCATGAGCTGTTCATTATATCGGTTTCCCTTGGCTGCTGATATAAAATAATTGACAGATGAAATGTGAGGTACAAAATTCTCCTCTCACATGCTTGGATCCATTTTATTTTGTACTACGTGTTACACAGTTGGAAATAGGCTAGAATCTTATTTACTGCTTCAGTAGCATAAACACAGAATACAAAACCTTTTGGTGTAATTAATGTTATAACATCAGGTCCATGATGAGGTCATTTCCATCAAAGACCAAAAAAGCTAGTCAGAGGAGAGGTTAAAAGTGGGCAGTCTAAATCTTCAAAACTGGACCATCTGAACCAAGGGGTTGGTAATAATACATAGAGTCTTCCAACATTAGTTCTTGGGTTCAGATTCATCCCTGGTTGGCGTGATCAAAGGTTTTAACCATCTGATAGCAGCTTTGATGCGCTACGTCCAATGAGTTTGGTGTTCTCAGTCCAGTTCACAAGGAGTAATGCTGCTGAGCATAAAAAATAGCAACACAATTAATGCTTGTTGGTAGTCTTTTTTGCAGTCTCAGCAGAGTGCCGAAGGTTGATTGGGGTAATACCTGGCATGGTCAAAATGCAGATAGGCCTTCCAGTATAGATGGAACTGACGTCTGTTAAACTGTGTTCTTGAAATGTGCTACAGGTTTGGACTTTTCAGGATTATAGCACAGGTCAGTCCTGTGTGCTGTAAGACCAAATTATTGTTTTAATAATGTCAATGTTTTGTAACTAAGCCCCAAAACACAGAAGACTTTTGTGATGTAGATGAGATCTTAGTCACAATGGCTGCCACTCTGGCCTGTTCACCAACCCCTTCTTCCCCACCCCGGCAAAAAAAAAAACAAACAAAAAATAACAAAACAAACAAACAAAAAGCCACACCCAGAAAACAGCACCATGAACCTAAAACCTGGATGCTATTTTTAAACAAATCTAAAATTTGAGCTTTGTTGAATTAGCAAAGCTGAGGCTGCAAGTTTGTTTAGTGCATGCTCTGATAAGGTGTCGGCTTTAACAAAGTCCTAATTAGAAAAACAAAGATTTTTCACAACAAAATTTGAAAAGAAAAATTGTCCCTTTGAATGATTAAAAATGTCAAAATTCTTAATTTTTCTAACAGCTCCAGTCCAAAAGTCGATAGTGTGGGTTAGGGGTTCTTTTTATTTACAGTGACCGTAATGAATATAGCCTAATGGTTTGTATTCCAAGTTTGTATTTGTGCTATATAAGCTGACTATTATTATTCTTTATTACAATTTCAAGTCCTGGTGCTTGTTTTTCAGACAGGAGGCGCTGAGAGAGAGTAGTGAGGTTAGTCTGAGCTAGGTCTTTCAGGCTGTGTCTACACTGCATGGGCCTGGCTCTGCTGACCCAGGCTTGCAGGGCTCAGGCTGCACAGCTAAAAATTGCTGTGTAGCTGTTCAGGCTCGGGCTGGAGTCCAAGCTCTGAAACACCCTGAGGGGGGTGGGTCTCCAAGCCTGGGCTCAACCTGAGGCCGAACAGCTACACTGCAAACTTTATCCCCACAGCCACACCCTGCAAGCCCTAGTCAGTTGCCCCAGGCTCTGAGACTCAGTGCCATGGGGTTTTTATTGCAGTGTAGACATAACCTTAGAGCAGAGAGTGTCCTGTGTCTCAGCAATAACCACTCCAGCCAACTGATGGGCTCCAGAGGGAGTCCTAGACAGTCCTTCATGGACAGAAGTTGGCAATAACACAGGGCCTTAAGGATTGGATTTATCAAGTTGGAAAGAATTCCCCTCCTGTGACTCAAGACCTTGGCTGGAAAGACAATGGCCTTGCACAAGAATTGGATGGAACTCCCTTAAGAGCCTGTCAGTCCCTTTCATTAATCAGCAAGAGGGGTTGCTGCTGAATGACACAAGGCACTGCTTTCCCGCAAGGGCTGAGTGTGCTGCTTCCTCAGGGTGCTCTCATTCCGGGCCAGCCAGAGGAACAAGAGGCTGGAATTGGAACTAAAACTCTGGTTTTCTGCATGACTGGGCAGAGAGTACTAACATTAGAGTCTTTTTATAAATATTATATATTTGGTTTTCCCAGCATTAGAGGTTTTGTTCTTACTCTCCATCCCTCTCCCTTCTTTCTTTGCCAGAGGCGTTGGGTATACAAGGAATTCTCTTCTACATGAGTAGAAGCCTGGATGTGGGTTTTGAGGTTTGTCCATCTCATTACAGTGAATGCATCACCTGCATGACTCAGCCGTTCTCTGGCTGCCTGGGGAGCGAGACCTACAAGGGCAGCCCTAATGAGAATCCTTTCTCATTATGGTGCCTACATAGTGTTGCTGCCGTGAGGGAAGGCAAGCTAGTCAACAGCAGGTTTTTAAAGCTGTGTATAGAAACGTTGTCACTTTTTAACCAAACTTTTTATCATAAGGTTCTATAGGCAGTATAAATTCAATTACATTAATAATAAAAAAACGTTGCCAGAAAGATAAATATGAATTTTCTCTGCCTATGCAGTATTTTGAAAAATATAAAAATGCAGCAAGTAATTGTATACAGTAACAAAAATTGGTTTATACAACCAGTAGAAAGACACACGTAATACTTGTAATAAAAAGAACACTTTATATTTTGTCTAGTGGTAGCAATTTTCTTGTGTTTCAGGAAAGATACTGAAACTAAGTGATATTCACTAAGTCCTACTTTGTCATGAGTCTGTTTTTCCATAGTTATAGTGTCCCACACGTTTTTAATCAAGGGTCCATTTTCTGGAGGGTTCTTTCATTCCCATCATTCTTTAATAATAGGGATAAATAGGTCTTGGATATTTTACTAGGTAAATCTCTTTCATGAGCAATCCTAACAGTACCACCATGAGCTGCATCAGGAGTTTTATCCTTGTAAATATGTTTTAGATTTAATATCATTCAGAATTCTTTTACTCCTGGGGCAATAACACCATATGTTCAAGTGTATGTCTTTCTTACCAAACTCGCTCACCCTGCATTACAGGAGTGGAGTAAATATGCTTTGAGGAAGGATGGGGTAAGATAACTAGTGAACAAAAGTTTATTGTGATTTATTTTTTGTATAGTATATAAAGGAAAATGGCAGCTGCATGCCAAATTGAGGCCCAATGGTCAAAGGAGACCTCCTTTCCCAAAAACTTCTCTCATGTCACGTAGTTGCATTTATCTTCCATCTCCAGAATGGTGGGTTCCAGGTAAAGCCCTTTAGCGTTTATTTCCTGAGTATTTATCCTTTCTATGGGCCCTATTCTTCCATCTTTTGTGTGCAAGTAGTTCCAGTGAAACCTAGGGGACAACTCAGAGAATATGGTATTATTCAATGTGAGAAAGAGTGGGAGGTATTAGAGAGAGGTCTTTGGAGTCATAATGAATCAGTAATATTAGCAGCATAATATTCTATCAATATAGAGGGGTTTCGGCATGTTTAAACAGTGTACCCAAGGCCTCTGTATTTAAAATCTTTCCATCTTTAAAAATGTGACCTACCCTTTTCTCAGAGTTTAAAGATGAGGGTTGCATTTCCTGGGGAATCTTTGGATTGTTTCTAATGAGCATCAATGATTTTCATCCCATAAATTACATATGAGCATCACACTTGGGTGTGGGCTAATCTGCAGCACACTTTGCTGTTGGGGGGGGCGGGAAATCAAAGATTGTAGTGGAAGCCAAAGTCAGTTTATTCTATACAACCGCAGGCCGTGGGGTGGATCTCCTGAAATCCATACCACAAGAGAGAGCAGTTGTGCTGCCCTGTACTGTTTAATGATATTAGGAGATGCAATTCTTCTGCTTGATACGGGTCTATACGGAATGTGCCCGTTAAAACAGCAAAGTTCTGTTCTCTGATAAAATGAATAACAGAGCATTGTAAAAGCTCTCTGTGGTCTTTTTGGGATCTCTATTGGGAGAGTTGGAAAAAAGAAACAAATTTTAAGTACAAGATTTACCTTTCCTTGCGTGATTTTACATTGTTGTCTCATATTTGGTCTCAAAGTCCTCTTTAGTGCACTTCAGCAGAGGGACCTAATTAGCCCCATAGAAGTTGTTCCAGTAAAAGACTGTTTTATTTATTTATTTATTTTTAAATGGGTCCATCCAAAACTCTAGGTACTCACTTTTTTTTTTTAAACATTTAATAAAACATACCGATTTGGACCAGTGTCCTGTTATCAGGTGCTTGAAGCCTGCATGAAGTTTAGTGTAATTACTGCTGAGTCATGGATACCATGATCCTATCAGCAAGTAAACACACCTGAATAACATGAACCTGATCGCCTGTCCTGTGAGAAAATCCGCAGTACAGGCCTAAATGGGAGGAAAACTCCTGGTTCTCCTGGAGATATTTTTCTCCCATTATTCTGTTAGGAAACTCCCTCCATGAAAGAGAGCACAAGAATTAGCCCCCAAACCCTTTGGATCCTCCAGGATCTGCATAGATCCTAGGAGGCTATGGGACACTAGGCCAAAGAGGCCTCTGGCTTTTTGCTGGATCTGGATCTCTGGTGACCCCCTTTCTATCCTGGTGGTGCAGCTCCATCAAAATCATGTTGACAGAGATTCTGCAGCCAGTTGCTATCCCTGAGATCACCCTATAAGGGAGAGAACTAGGCAATGGGGATGGAAATATAATGTGACCTGGGGCAACATTTCTTCCCCACTCGCCTGAGCTCTACAAGGCTAGTCTGAGGATTATGTTCCCTCCACACAGATCCTTCTCATCCTGCCCTGATCTGGCTCCTGTCGCCTCTCCTTCCCCCCAGATTGCTGAACTCATGGAGCTCTCTCAGCAGGGAGGGTGCAAGGGAAATAAAGAATGCCTCCACAGAGGTGACCAATTCCTTCACCCCTAACCCCCACTTTACTCTCCATAGCTGGAGGCTCCATAAGCATCTCTCAGAGGGTACAATTTGGCTCTCTGTTCTTGTTTCTGATGGGAGGACAGAGCAGTATGACCATATTTTAGAGGGTTCCCTCCAAGACCCTCTCTCTGAATGACAGATGTCCCTGCTAGAGCAGGGCTAGTCAAGCTTATGTTTGGTGTATGAAAAATGTTACCTAAATGATTGGTTTTTTTCTCAAATACTCTCAATTTAAAAAACACCAGAACATTCAATAGTATTTTTTCTTACATATGTCTGTGTAGTTATAATAGAATGAAAGGGAAATGGGTCTTCCTCCCCCCCCCCCGAAGAGTAAAATTTATACACTTTAATAACAAGATGTTCTCAGTAGGGAGCAGGAGTCTATCATTGGCTCTTACTGCAGGCAACACGAAATGAAAATCTGAAAGGAAAAACTACAGCACAGAGAGGAAGAACTGATTTTGAGATGCAGAGGGAGAATACAAGTATTTAGACCGTATCTGTAGCTATAAAGCCAGTAATAAAAGGCTCTCTCCTTTATATTTTTCTTTTTTATTTCATTTTTTTTTTTACAGTGGAATACAATACAAACATTACAACCTGGATGACTCCTGCAGAGATGCCAGGCACTAGCACGGTGTCCAAAAAATTAGCTTTATACATATGCTGAATTAAAGATTGGCAGCAGTAGCAGCAGCACAAATCCCATATTGACAGCAGTTTTCAAGTCCCACATTGGCAGTCTTCTCAACATGAAAGAAGAGAGGAAATACAAAGGGCAAAAAGCCCAAGAGACTCTATTGAATAGCAGCAAGTGCAACTTACAAAATATATGTATGAAAAATCCCCAAACTACTTAAAATAAGAGGGTAAATTTTTATCTGCAGCTAGCCCAATTTAGGTAAAGAGTTCAAAGGGTCCATTCCCAATTTCTGGAGAAAAGCCCTTTTTCTCAATTGCTCTTAGTGATCCAAATTTAGCTCTGGTATTAGTGGTTGTAGGTACACCGTCTTGAGTGGGATTGGCACACGCTTACGCGCCAGGAATGAAGCGAACCCAGAGGGCCAGATTATCCTCTCAGTTACATCAGTGTAAATCATGAGTAACTCTATTGAAGTCATTGGGGTTACACCATTGTAACACTGATGTAAGTATAACAGCGTCAGGCGAGATTGATTCAATTACTCCTTTTAATAAAATGTATATTGGTCTGGCTGTCCATGGAAAGCCTTTTTTTGTATTGAGGTGACTTGGACCCGTTACACACTAATCTAAAATTCTATTTTTTTGTTTTGTTTTTCCAAGTTATTTCCAGTTATTATTTTTGAAGAAAGTTTTGGAGCAGGCAACAGTTTTGTTTATATACACGTATGTATGGCAACAATTTCTCCTGCATATGTACATTCTGGACTAATACTTAGCTCCTTTCACCAGTCTGCCTAGGTTATTAATTCTAAACAGCATTGCTCCAGTTTACTTCCTGAGAAGTTATTGAAGTTTGCAATTTATCAATACTGGCATATATTTTTGCCTAGATTCACCTGCTGCCTACACTTTAGTAATCATGTGTTCAATATGAAAACATGTGTTGCCCCTTTTTGCCCAAAGAAAGGTGTCAATATTCAGAGCCTTGTTGGGTTGTTTCCATTAGGAGGAAAAATTGATGATAATTAGGTATTTCTTTGATGCAAGCTGTGATGGGGTCCACTCACTGCAAGCAGCGCCTCCTGCTGGCCATCACAGAGATTAGCTCTGCCTCAGTCCAGGAACCACAGCATTCTTTTCATGACTCAGCCCTCTGGTCGGGTCACCATCTCTATTTCCCCCTTCAAGGGTTCATCAAAGTCTAACATTTAAGCCACTTCCTCAATGGCAGATGCGGGAGCAGGGACCTGGACCTGCCCATTATTCTGGGTCCCGACTCAGAGACCCTGTAGATAACCACCTCCTGGTGCATCTCTTTAACGTCCCTCAATTCCCTTGCTTCAGTTCCTTAAGCCACTTCTCCACACCCCAGCATCTTCTTCACCCTTACCTCAAGGCTTTCAGCCGGCAAGTCCCAGCAGCCAGCCAGGAGCTCCCTCTTGCTCCCCCAGTCCCTGCCAGCAACTGCTCTGTGCAAGGTGCTACTCTTCCTGCAGCCTACTAGGAATGCAATCCTCACTCCTTGGGCTCCCTGCAGCAACTGACCCTGCTCTGCCCTGCAGCTCCTTTCGTACTAGCCCACTAGGTCCTGACTGGCTGCTCTGTGCAGCCTCCCTCCAATTGGCTGCTACCTGTGCAGCCTCCCTAGTCTGCTAGGAGGACTCACCTTCCCTTCTCCTTTCTGGGTTGGGGTGTGTCAGGCCCCCTAGGCCTCCATTACCCCTTCCTCTTGGGTTTGGGGTAAACACTCCATCACACAAGCCTTCAGAGATTGAACACAAAGTCCTGTTTCCCTGAACACACACTAGGATGCAGTTTACTTGCTCACAATTCCTGGCCTGCTTTTTGAGCCAGCACCCTGCCCAGAAGAAGCTCTCTTTCTTGGTTTCCTCTCAGGGCCATGCTACCAGAGCTTCTTGGCTTTCTAGTGGTTTTTCAGGCTCCTTTCTGCTGACTTTCTGGCAATCAGTCCCAGGGAAATGCCACTTATTTTCTTAGTAAGTTCTTCCTCAGGCCTTCCATGTGATCAGTGCTTTGGATGGTGGCTTCTGTTTCAGCTATTGGACACCATAAAGGAGCTTAATTTCTTCTTCCATGTCCTAGCCCCTTCACCAACTTCAATTAAATCTGTCTGCCCATAGATCAGCACTCTCCATCATGACAGTGGGTATTCTAGCGTAGATACCTGAGTTTGAACAAAGACATGGTGGCGGTGGGGGGAAGGGATGGGAGCAGACTTCAAAGTAGTCACTTCAGACTTGGCCTTAATACAGGACTATATCAACGGTGATTCCCAAGATGCCACAATGCAGGAGTACAGAGGGTGAGCATGTTTGAACAGCTGGCCTTTTCCTGTTCATAAAGTGTCTTTTGTTTTTGCAGGCATGAGTTCCTCATGCATCCTCCTGGTATCACACTCCCTACTCGCTTGCTCACACTAAATTTGGAACTTCACCTCCACAAGCCTCCTCCTGTTTTCCCTCTCTCACCAGCACTGACAGCATTTTCTTCAGTCTCAAGAGCTCTCACAAACTTCTCTTCAGTAACTTTGATTTAGGCTATCTTTGCAGAATTTTTCAGACTCTCACATCTCTCTCTTCAACACACAAAAAAAGAAAAAGTGAGTTACTTGAGACTGGCTAATTCCTTATCTGGGAAAGATTTCCCTTTTGCTCCATGTATTGTTTTATATGGCTACGAACACCTGTTACATTAAGTCAAAGAATTTGACAGAAATAATCTCCTCAACCTACTGCGGCTACAAAAGATACATCAAGAGCACAGGGATTTTCTGGTTGGTGTCGTTTTCTTGTTTTTTTATTTCATGTTGCCAGCTTTCACAAAATGTTCATGACTCCCATGATTCTGGAGCATTTTTACTGCCTTCTTATGAGAAGTGCCTAGCAGCTCAGGGTTTCAGGCTGTGCAGGAACTGAGGCTGCAGTTTTGGCTTCAGTCACTAGATACCTGCGGTGGCAGACTGAATTGTAAGTTTTTGGCAGCCTCTCAGCCTGCCACCCCCAAAACTGCTGCAGAGCTTGCTTCCTTTCTGTTTGGAGTCTGCTCTCCTGTTCGCCCAGCCTCTAAAGAGCAGGGAAGCAGCAGCCCATGGAGCAGGCAGGTGAAGCAGGCAGGAGCTGGCCTAGGGCAGGCAGGCAGAGTCAGGTTCTAACCACCCTCTTCATTTCCTGGTTAGTGCTGCACTTGGAAGGAGTGTAGGTGACTTGGAAAATGGACAAAAGAAGAGTCTCCATGGCCCATTGCCCCTTACTAACTGAACTCTCCCTGCTCCTCCATTGCTGCTGGGATCCAGAGAGCCAGGACAGTGGGCCGAGGGAGCTGGATAGGGGGCAGAAACAGTACAGTGGGGCCAGAGATGGATAGGGACAATATGGCAAAGCAGGCACAAAGACAGGCATGGTCAAGGTGGAGGGAGCTAAGCAGGGATAGTGTCTGGGACACTGTGGGAGAATAGGGGAAGGAGTTGGTGAACAGGAAGTGTTGCTGGGGAAATATCTAACGTCCTTTCTATGAGTCAAAGGTTAAAGGCAGGAGAGAAGTGGGTTACAAATACACATGCCCTCTGAGAGCTCAAAAATCAGAAAACACATCAAAATAAATAGGATTTAAAAAAAGAAACCTCATGATTTTTAAGGTAATTTCATGATTTTTTTTAGTGTCTCTTGATTTTGAATTTTTGTGGTTAGCAATACTATTTCTTTAAAGTGTAGCTATTTTCAACCGTAACTATAACCGTAACCGCACTATAAAATTTTGTGAGCACCTATCAGATAAAAGACTAATGTAAGATCAGTAGTAAAATCCCTTACTCAGATAGCAGTCCCAAGAGTTGTTCTCCAAGCTTTGGGGACGATGAGCTGCATAAATCTAAATTCCATTTAGCATTGTGTAGCACTACAAATCCTCTTTCTTCTGAAGCTGATAAATTAGTGCTATGTTATTCATTAACCACAGTGCCATAGAGTGGTGTTGGTGAGTAAGGGAAGAGAGTGGCCTGAATTAGAGCTCTGTATAAGCTCAAAAGCTTGTCTCTCTCACCAACATAAGTTGGTCCGATAAAATATATTACTTCAACCACCTTGTCTCTCAACTATACAACAAGACATTATTTCAACATTATGGAAAAACAGGGTCATTAGAATCTGCCCCAATCTGCCTCAGACTTTCTTGCTCTCAATGCCAGAACATGGAGAAGTAGATGAGTAGATGCTATGTCACCTCTTTCCTTTAGGGTGGGAGGATTATGTTGGATACACCTGAGTCCCTTCTATTTGCCCTAATGGTAGAGAGTTCCTCATTCCAGTACTTGTTCTGAAGATTCTTTAGCACATGTCGGGTAGTGAAAGTAAATTATATTTCTCTGGATTTTTCACAGCTCTGTTTTTGTTCGGTTTTTAAACCTTTGACCCCAAAAGGATATTAAAATATCTCACTAAGAAAAGGAGTTCTTGTGGCACCTTAAAGACTAACACATTTGTTTGAGCATAAGCTTTCGTGAGCTACTGCTCACAAAAGCTTATGCTCAAATAAATGTGTTAGTCTCTAAGGTGCCACAAGTACTCCTTTTCTTTTGCGGATACAGACTAACATAGCTGCTACTCTGAAAAATATCTCACTGTGTTCCAAACCTGAATCTTGATTTTATCACGAGATAAATTCTTTCTTGACACTTCAGAGATGACCACTTATTAGGTCAGCCATCTCCCTGCCAGTACAGGACTGTACATTATACACATTATTTTATCCAGTTTAGTTTTAAATGCACCATGCAATCAGCTTCAACCATTTCTCTTAACAGACTTACTTTTAGGATTTTTTTCCTGCTATTCATCCAAAATTTTCACATTCTTGAATGTGTATCCCATTATATTACTTATACCCTCTTTCTACTATGCCAAATAATTCCTCCCTCTTAGTGTTTGTTCAGATATTAGTACATCTTTATCATGACTTTTGAGTCATAGTTTAGCCAAGATATACATATTTAACTCTTTTAATCTTTCCTCTTTACATCTATCCTTCCAACCCATCTTTCTTGCTCTTAATTTCAGCTATTGCACCAAAGCTGTATAGAGAAAGGAAGATGTTTACCTCTCCATTATGTGTCATGATGCATCCTCACTGGGTTTTTTTGCTACCATGTCACATTGTAAATTCTTATCTAATTTGACACCCGTGTTAGCCCTAAGTCCTTTTTTGCATTATTGCTTTGCTGGCTTATCTTCCTCATTGGTTATCTGTGGTATTGGATTTTGTTTCTAATCTCTGAGTCCCTTTGTATTATTTCTCATTCTTTACTGGTATTTACAGTTCATCATATTTTAATGTCATTTGTGAGTTTCATTAACATGCTGTTTACTTCCTCTTCCAGATCAATTAGTGAAGATGTAAATAAGAACAAACATAGATGCCTACTGGAACACAATAGGCACTTCTCTCACTATTTTGCCGTTTATAAGTGTTTTGTCATTTATTTTTGTTTATGGTCCACGTGACAGTTTTGCTATCCAAGACAACTTAAAGTCCTGTTTTCCCCTTCAAAATGAATTTTAATTAAAACAGAGATCTGGAATCAAATAAACAAGGAAGTCTTGAAGGCTTAAAATTTCTTACAGTGTGCAATTGCTTAAATTGTCATTCCGACCCCATGCCCATTTTTCTATCCTAATTCCATTTTGCAATAGCTTGATATTGTAAGAATATATGATTAGTATTCTATAAATTGGGAGTGCTGATTGTCAACTCCAGTGTCCTGTCAATCTTTTCATCTCAGATCAGTGCCTGAGGGCTTGGGAGTGAAAGGGGTTCACACTGCCGATACCAAGTCTGATTCTGTAACCTTTTTACTCAGTAGATCTGGTCCCTCTGTGTATTCAAAAGCAGATCTGTTCTCCAGAATGACAAAAATAGTTTTTATTACTTTTTACTCCTGTTAGCCCTGCAGTACCAGTTCACCTCTGAGTGAGAGAGAGAGCTGGATTCTGTTAAGGCTCATCCATCATCAATCGAATTTTTAAATAATTTTCAGTAATATGGCCAAATTCTGCTTCTGGTTACACCTGCTGCACAACCCTATAAGAGATCGTGGATTTGCCCATGCATAACCAACGTCAGAATTTGAAGAGAATTTGAACTTCGTCTGTGGTATCTGTATTACTGGTGATGCCAGTAATTCAAACCAGAAAGAACATAGCTTGTGTTTGCTGGAATCCCAGGTTTGCAATGCTGGCAGTTAGAAGAAAATCTTCTTTCTTCTAAATGGAGAAAATTTGATCTGGAAGTCATTGAATAACAATAATCATGAAGCCTCACAGTGCAGTCTGTACAGAGTGTCTTTTCAGAGTAATGACAAGTTTCAGAGTAGCAGCCGTGTTAGTCTGTATTCGCAAAAAGAAAAGGAGTACTTGTGGCACCTTAGTTAGAAATTTGTTAGTCTCTAAGGTGCCACAAGTACTCCTTTTCTTTTTTCAGAGTAAGTTTATCCAGGAATTTTATTGATTTTGGTTGTTTTGACTTATTTAAAATGCATCCATTCAGAGCTCTGGAAGTATTTAAAATAAGTTTAAATAAATAAATAAGTAGCTCTTAATCAGTAAGCAGTAGAGCATGAAATCTCCTTCCTATGTCCAGCTCATCAAAAATATTAGTCTAACATGATATTCAGCTTTATTCTGAAGATCCATTATTGTTAGCGTAATTTTCTTATGATGATAAATGTTGAGATTCTCCACAGTAAGAAAGGATTTTGGATTTTGTATGTGGTGGGAGCTACTAGCTAGGAAGATACTTGGTGCACAAGACATTTTACTACAGTGATGCGGTGGAGAACATTTTGGCCACAAATATTGAGGCATACTCTTATTTGTACAATAAGTGCCACGGGGTCTTTGAAACCATGCTGTGGAAATGGAACTTCACCACTAGGGTTTGTTCAAATGATTACATATACAGAAGAGTCCGTGGAACACAATATATCTTCCTTGGAAGAAGGAAGGGCTGAGTCAAGTCTGCTAGGATTAGAACCTGTAGACGCAGAATCTCTTGGTAATCAGGTAAATAGAAGTCTCAAGTAAGGTTTGTCTAAACGGCACCACATTCCAGACTATCCAGGGAGGTGGGAAACTGTAGTGTGGTCTAACATATTGTGCTCTAACAGCTCCATGTAAACCCTTGCTGGTGAAAACTAAAAGATATCTGGTTCATGTTGATGTAGTCCTGTTTGAAACAGGACTATGTTAACATGAAGTAACTACCTTTTAATTTGCATCATCAGGTTCTACATGGGGCAGTTAGAGTGTAATACATTAGAGCACTCTACGATTCACGCCCCCATAGCAGCACCATGTAGACAAGTCACAAGATACTTAGTTGACAGAAATTGCCTGTCTCTAATGCAAAGGCTGCATTGCTAAGGGCTGCAGTTGTTCAGTCCTTCTGAAAATCAAACCACTTTTATTTAGGTGCCTAAACATGGATTTAGGAGCCTCAATTTAAGCAACAAGGCTTGAAAATGTTGTCCATAATTACTTCCTAACTGGATATATTTTTCTTCCTTATTTTCTCATTAAAGACAGATTTTGAAAGACATTTCAGTAGCTCAGCTATTTTCAACTCATTGCTGAATTTGCTTCTTAATAGTAGGCATAGGCGTATTACCATGAAATCTGAACATGACATTAGCCAATATCGTGAGTAAAATAATTAACACATCATGCAAATTAGAGCTAATTTGTGTATGCTTATTAGTTAAGATAAATATCACAATTCAGCTGAAAATAAGTATTACATCATTCTAGATCATTATAGCTATAAGCCTCATTCTCCACTGTCTTGCACCTTGTATAGTAATTTACACCTGTGCACAGAGAGTGCAAAGTGGGTGTGAAATGCTGTCAAATCAGAATAGTAGAATTTTACACCGACTTTGCGCAAGTGTAAATGACAAGGTGCAAGGCAGTGGTGATTCAGTGGATATATTTTTACACTACAATTTTAACTGCAGAATCTGATCCTCAGAATTATGGCACATATTGCCCAGACCTTTATATTTTCTTCATCTAAAAGTGATATTAATTTTTATATATTTAAAAACACATAAATAAAAAAAAACTATAGTCCTGCACGTATCATGTAAACATGGGTTGCACATGAATAGAGAAGCGGAATTTATACTGCACTATCCAGCTACATGCTATATTGGACAGAGAACATTTCTATGAAAGATAAATATGACCCACAAGGTATAACAGAATCTAAATTTAGAAGGAAAAACAAAAGAAAAGTAAAAGATATAAGGAAAGGAGGTGATACTGGGGGTCATTACTTTATTATGACCCTCATCTCTAGGTTTGAGAGCCCAAGGTCCAGTCCAAGTCACAATGTCTCAAGCTAGTGTGAGCCCCACTACCACAAGTCTATTAGTCCAGGCTAGGAGGCTCACTCCCAGATGCAGTGCAGATATACAGAACTAAAATCCCATGCTGTCATACTTTATTAGTTGAGTTTAGTCTCCAATAAGTCACTCTTTCTTGTGGGCCAGTTGAATTTTCTGTTGTTTTTTTTTTTAATTTATTTTTTGCTTAAATATTTTCCAACTCTGACAGAATGACATTTTAAAATGAGCCCCTTTTAAATTTCCCCTCAAATTATAATGTTTTTCAGACTCCTCTAGTTAAAGAATCACAATCCCTAAAAGCACCCACGCACATTCATTCCCATAACATCTCACACTTAGGCCCCTCTTAAAATGTATACATAAGAAGTGTTACTTTCCCTTTCTGCATGGAAAAGCTGAGCTAACTGACAGGTTCGGCCAGCTGCTTCTACCCTTCAGTGCTGCTAGACTGGCTCCCTGGGAAACAGCCTGGGCACTAAGGAGTACGGGGGCAGGGACCTGGAGGACTGTTGAGGACAAAGGGGTCTTTGAGACGGTATGGAGGGCCTGGGGGGAGAATGGGGAGCACACAGGGATCAGGAGGAAGGAGAAGCAATGTTCAGTGCTGCTGCCTTGGCTCCTTGGGGCACCATGCAGCAGCCCTGTTGAGAGCCAAGAGAAGTGAAGGCCGTGTATCAAGGGAAGCCTGGGTTTTCGGGACTCACGGAGGGTGAGTGGAGCGTTGGAGAGGCAGGGCCATTGAATGGGGGTGTAGAGGGGATCTGAGGAAATAGTTGCATGGTGGGGTGAGAGGTCTGGTGTGGAAGACCCCAGAGCTCCTTCTTGAGCCTTCAGTGGGGAATAGTCCTCGCCCTCTACACCCAGCATCAGCACTTGAAGCACTTCTTCAGCACTGTTGCCTTGAATCCCTCTTGCACTGAGACAGCAGTATCAGCGGAGCTGAGTTTTTGGGTACAGAGCCATAGGATCATCAAAGTCTCCTCATGATGCCATAACCCCAGATGTGTCAGAAAGTGGAGGCTGAAGGAGCCCATCAATTGCTGGTGGCTTGACACATGGGGACAGAGCCCACTTGCCACTCCCACTACACAATCCTGATGATACCAACCCAGATCTCACCCGCACACATCCCTGCTCACTCCCCTGCTCCTGGAGTTTAACCAGCCCAGTTGGAGTTTAACACTGTGTGGGGGAGGTGGGGTGAGCAACTAAGGGGAGGCAGGTGGATGAGAAGGGATGGGGTGCAGCAGAGGAGGGAGAGCGGGAATGTAGGAGGGCAGCTGCATCCATCCATGCCCCTCATTAATGTCCCTCTCCCACCCTGGTCCATGGAGATCTTCACTTTCTCCACTTTTAGTCCTAGTATGGCAGACCTGCTCGGATAAAGTAGTCTGTGCACTCCTCCAGGAGGGGCATGAACAGTGTATTCATAGATATGCTCCTCTCTTGAATTGACCCTTATCCCCAAGGAAACCTGACATACTGGCAGATAGGGAGCCCTCATACAGCTATACGCCATTGCATACGGGGTGCTGGCCACCTGCATTGGCTTCCCAAAGTCAGCCCCCCACTCTATGCAGTAGAACCACACTCCATGCCCCTGGAGTAGGGGGAAGGGTTTCCTCTTGAAACAGAGACTGCCACTGGACGCTTTCCAACCAGAATGCTATAAGCTGCTGGTTATGGTAAGTTCACATTCTCTTTCTGGGGGCGGGATGTTTTACTTTTTTACAGTAGACAATGAGGTGAGGTTTGACCAGAAGAAAATACTAGCCATAGTTTGTTTACGTGGGAGGTCAATGGTATGTATGTATGTGGGTTTTTATGTACATACATAATTTTTACTGAGGGTGAATATGGACTGAGGAAGAAGTGTACAAGCTGGGTCTTCATTCTGGCTATGACTGGCACTTCATTTTGCCTCATTGTTTCCTGGTAGTTACCATGGTTTGTCAGACATTTTTGCTGTAGGATGATGAGGGAGAAGAAAACTCTGGCAAACACAATCACTAGCATATAATTTTCCTGTATAAAGAAGGGATAACAATGGAGTGTTGTGAAATAAGATGGCTCTTTACATAACATTTAAATATTAATACATTAAATATTTAACATCAGTGTTAGTATCTCATTTGCAGTAATTATTTTTTGCTCTCCTTTTATGGCTGCTGCTACATCTTCAACTCCAGAAAATACCAACAAACTTTGTAAATATACCCTCCTCCCCAGTATGCACACACACACACACACAGCCACTAGAAACGACATCATACACTCTAGTAGTAGATGTGAGTAGATCTTTCCCATGGAAGTCTGCCTTGCCTTGCAGTGACTCCATTATTTAGTAAGTCACACAATACCATGATTGCCGTTGTTTTTCAAACCCGTTTATACTTTTTTGGTGACAAACATAATTGCAGAAATGAGAAATCAGACTGCAAACAGTCCAAATTTAAATATAATCACCCCCACACTAGACCATAAGAGTGGCAGATGGACAAAGGAAGAAAGTGTACTTAGTCATATTTTCTACCATTATAATATAGACCCTTCAGACTTCAGCCAGGAACTTACCATCTGCAAATTTGAGTCTTTCCATTTCTACTGAGGCACTGATTCAAAATTCATGATTTTTTAAGTTTGAGTTCAAGTATTAAATTGATTGTTTTATATTTTAAAGACACTGTATCTCATGCTGTCCCTTAGACCCAGGGAAAACGACTTGAAAAACTCCTTACAACTGCTAGTTATCTTCCTTCACATCTCTCTTTAAGACTCACTTCTGCTGTGATACCTACAGAACCTGCCAGCTGATCACAGCTAGGCAGGGGGTAAGCTAATATTACTGCTACTTACTTGCTTATGACACCTATGGATTGTGCACACAACTAGTCTTTCTAAAACGTTCTCTTCTACTTGTTCCCTCCACTTGTTTCTGTCACTCTTTAGGGAAGGACTGTCTGTCTTTTATTATACATGTCTATACAGTGCTTAGAGCCTCTATAGGACCGGTGCTACTATAATACAAATAATAACAGTGATAGCAAGTTAGTCCTAATTTTGTTCTTGGGATTAAATTAAGAATTTCTGTGCTGCTCCAGTGTGTAATTTATTTCTAAGGGCCAGATCCTCAGTTCATGTAAATTGCTGTAGCTCCGTTGTATGCTGATTTATGTCAGCTGGCCCTTAATCTTTCAATATTGCCCACTTAGGATATAATCACAAAACAAAAGCCGTGTTCGTTAAATAACCTATTCTGAAAGGCTGCATTTCACATGGTCCTTTACCACCATTGTGTCTAGGAACTCTGACCCTAAATTTTAAATTTAATAACCAGCCTATTAATAACCTAAACCTTACCTTAGCGTGGAGCACCTTCGTGAGCGCAGGCTTATCTTTGACCTGGGATGTAGTTCAATCTGGCAAATCTTTTTCAAGGCACATAAGTGCTGCAGCACTAAGTATGTTTGTCAGATTTCTACTGAATCAGGATTGGTCGCTGCAGGGGATAAGATAGAAAAGCCCTCCAGAGATGCTTCTTTTGTGTGTTGTAAACATAAGCTCCATAAACAAAATAAAGCAATAAGTGTAGTAATTATTTAAAAATATTTTACAATATTTCTGCTCAGTACAGCTATGCAAAGTCTAAAAGAAGCAAAATAAAAACAATTTTCAGTGAAGAAATTGAAGTTCAGAAGTCACCAATAATGGTAAAAAGATCCTAGAAGCCAGTTTAATACCTTGCTCTTCTGTTAAGGAATACTTTCTGCACTAGACTAGTGGAATAGTAGGACTTTTACCTGGCTCTTGTATATGGCATACAGATTTCACTTGGAAGCGTAATTTTTACAAACTGTTTAGTGTTCATGTGTCACTACCACTGTTGTGCCAGATTGCACCTGGCATCGATATAAACAAAGCTCTGGCAAGAATTCTTTCCTTTGGGATGGAGACATCTGATATTCAAGCTGAAAACATGTCAGTGTTTCAAGACACTCCAAATAGCCTGATTTACCAGTATAGTAAATTAACCCGCCTGGTGGAGTGTTAAATGCTTTACAAACATCAACTGGAGGCGAGGGGGGAAATGGCAAAAACAAATAAAAAACACTTCAATAACTTGTTTGTCTAGTATTGGTGAAAGAAATATAGCTAAAGCATGTGAAGATTATGAGATGCTTGGGAGTCAAGAAGGCAGAAGAGAAAAATGGAAACAAGACATTTCTAATACTTTCTTCCCATAGAATGTACTGTGGCAGAGACCAAAAAGTAGAACTGGCAGGTACTGAATAAAACAAGTTCTATATAAAATGGAAAGGAATCCCCTCAACAAAAATATCTGCCTAAAAGTTAAATTGGGTTAACTAACAAGCCCTGAAAATACTCAATACATCATTGTCTTTAAGAGGAAGGTTCACTAAAACCACTTAAATTCAAGTGGATTTCCTTTAATGGTGAAAGCCATCTCTAGATAAAGAGAATCTAGACAAAAAGGCGATAAACTACTCGTATAACCTCCCAAGGCAAAATAGCTGAGCTGAGTATTTGACACACAGAATTCATAGATGGTAAGCTTTTTGAGGCAGGGTCTATCATTCATTATAGATTTAAACAGCACCTAGAAAGTAGGGCTCAAACTGGTTGTGGCTGTTTGGTGCTGTTGCCCTTGTTGTTTAACATTTATATAACTATCTCTAGAATAGGCACTTACAAACAAACTGGAGTGGAACAGGAGTGTGTATATGCTGTCTGAGAAAATACAGCATTTGTTCCTTGGGAAAAATTGCTCTTTGTGAATAAATGGACTAAAGCTGTGCTATTTTATTAATTTAATATACATTTATGTTCAAATCCTATTCTACAGTTTACTGTAAATAAAATAGACTACCATAATTTATTATTATTCCTGACCACTTGGAAATTGTTACGAAGCTTGTGTTTGAGTGGATGATAATTATTTTTTAGTTGGAAAGGTTGACTGATTTTTATTTGAACGGAGATGGAGGACTTAGCTTATATTCAGACAGAAATTACAGCTGGTCAATGTGAAATGAAAGCTGGCCAAGAAACTGCCAACACAGAATTGAAAGCTGTGAAACCTGGTCAAGAAAATATAAAGCCAAATAAGCAACATATGAAAGATGATCTTAAAGCATAGATCAAATCACTCAGATGGAAATGAGAATTATATTAAAAGAGGCTAGCTGAAGATCATGAAGAGACAAACAAGCAGTGAAATAAGAAAAAGAGGTTAACTGCAGTGACCAAGACCTATTATTTTCAAATTAGCGACCTTAACATTTCCAAGAAATAAAAAAGAAAGAAATCTTTGACCACCCTGAAATTTTCTAACAGAGAAATATCCAAGAGGTCCTTCAGATATTCTGTTCAAAGTGATTTGCCAGGTTCTTAAGTTTTCAGACTGCTTTGGAAGTTAACAGTTTGAACGAGGGATGGGAAAAGAAAGAGACTTCGCAAAAGGCACACATTTTACAAGGCTTTTCTATGCTGTAACACAGTGTCCTTGGATGTGAGAGCATTCTGCAGGGCTCAGAGAGGGGAGATCAGACTGTCCCGTCTCAAGTGCTGCAGAAACTTACTGCCTTTGAGGGGAGGTCTTCCTCCGAAGTTTATTGAGCCTAATGTAACATTGCGTGCCAAATTAATGGGTGGGGGGTAGAAGAGGGTGAGGAGTTATCTGGTAACAAGTGGACTAGGTCTGATACTGTTGCAGATTTTATCCACAGAAAAGAAACTGAGTTCTCCAGACTTAGTGCAAGCCCTTGATAAAATGGTCTGAGGGCTAGTCATCAGGTCAGAGTCCAGCTAAGAGCAAGGAGGAGGAGGAAAGAAGTTCACCTGAGCTATCAGAGAACCTGTACAGATTGATGTAGCTGACAGCATAACTACATACCAGAGCATCTACCTGGGATGGACTAGCAATGGGCCGATATATTGGTGCCCAACTGGAGGAGGACTACAAATTAAAATTGACAAATGGAGGCAGAGGAACTTTGTGAGACCGTGCAGCTTACTACAGAACTAGAATTATACAGCAGGACAGAGGTAAAAACAACCACTTCTGAGGAAAGTGGAAGGAAAATCTCCTGAATCTTATTAGTATAATTCTGAATCTAATACTCGTGATGAGAAAAGGGACTCTAATTAGATGCAGGAAATATCTGAGAGGTTTGGAAAAAATGTCACGTGCAGTTTGCAAAATAAAATACAATATCAGTTCTGCAATAAAGGGCAATCCTGTCAAATTCCAGTACAGCAATACTGGTTGCCATAAAAGGAAAGCATGCTGATGCATTTAAGGAAAATCAGGACAGATCTTACAGGAGTCTATTGGCAACCCTTCCCCAAGTTCAAGGAGCAAGTTAAGATCAAGTCAAAGGGGCAGATCTTTAGTTAGCTGGTATGGCTAGTCCTATAATTTTTGTTTAAATCCAGGTGATTAAACAACAATAAAGGGAGTTTGAAACTGAAAATATGAATTATGCCAGACTTGTGAACATTGACTTGAATTTAAGAACTGGTCTGCAGTTTTTGTACCTGTTTTACCTAAATTGGTTTAAAACCAATATAATTAAATTGAAGCAACCCTATAGAGTGTAAAAAGTTCTTTATATAAAGGTGCTCATATAAATTTACAAGAATAAACTATATTGCTATAAGCAACTCCTAACGGTATAACTGTAACCGCACTAGGGGATTGTACTGATTTAACTATTCTGGCTTCTAAACCAATATATTTAAATACATACAAAACTTCTATATAGATGAGTCCTAAGATTTATTAGCACAGATTTGCTACAAATGTTAGAATCCGAAATTGATTGGTGACATTTAGTCCCTTATTGACACTGATTTGCAAAGAAGCACCAGCCCATAAATGGAGGAAAATATAGCTTAAAAGCTGAACCTGTGAAATTTGAGTCTGAGGTGTGAGGGACTGATACAATAAATGAAATTCATATATTTTGGAATTTCAATGTATCTAACACCACCAGTATAAGGTTCTGCAAATGCCAGTAAAAGGTTCTGCAAATTCAGTCCCGGGAAATTCCCATGAAAGGAGTGATACAGATGATACAAAAATTGTATAAGTAACTAATCAGCAGTTTAGCTAGTTGTCCTACTCCTGGGGCCAAAAGCATCTTCTAAGTACTGTGTATGCTTAAGTAACTTTCCAGCAAAGGAAAAATAGTAGCTGGGGAGGCCTGTTTTGAAACACGGACTCTAGGTGTAATTCTAGCTGCTAAAGTTGAAACAAGCAAGAATTCTAATGATGGTAACAACTGTGAGAGAATGTGAAGTGACTCTAATGGGTTCACTCTGGTGAAACCAGAAGCTGGGCTTTCTTAGTAGCAAGATCATACTTCTGGAATTCACTCTGATCTACATTTAACTCTGAACCTGGCTGCTTTTACAAACATATTCAAAACACACATTTTTGCATTAAATCTGAAATCTCAGGTACTTAAATGACTGGCCAGGTATCTCATTCTACTGTGACTTACAACTGTGGGATGTAGATTGAGAACAATAGTTTATCTACTTCATTTACTAGGACAGGTACATAAACCTATCTTTAAGCCATGTAAAGTATGTCCAGATGCTATAGTAACTAATGCCCTGTAAAACAATGTAATAATTTAAAATAATAGATTCCATCAAAAGGAAATTCACAGTTAAGGTAATTCCTGAGGAAAAAAGGGATGAAGTAAAGCTCAAAGAATTTACTGGATTTATTCCAGTGCAGAGAGGAATATTTAAATGAGGACCAGCAGAAAGTTTTGAAAAACTCTCAGATAAACAATCAAAATTTGTTACCTCCTAGTCCATAAGATGTATGTAATTCTACCCTGCTAATATACAACACACAAAATTGGCACTGGAGAGAGTTGTCCTATCAAGCAGTCACCTCATCAGCTGCCAGTCTCTTATAGGAGAAGGCTTTCAATCGGTCCTTAGGCTTTGCTTATAGTTCTAGGCAGGGAAAGGGATTGCATCATCAGATTTTGTTTGGCGTATAGAAAACCAAATGAAATTGTAATGAGAGATTCTTACCCTTTGCCATGAATGGTGAACGATAGGATTAATTTTGTTTTACACACTGGAGGCTCAGATTGTCACTGCTTGTTTAGGGAGATGCAGTTTGCTGCACCCCCAAGATGTTCATGACAGTGAAGGGTGGATGGCACTGGCCCTGTAGTCCCTCCATTCAGAGGTTCTGTGAGGGGAGAGCAATTTTAAGTTGTCAGTGGAAGTCTGTAGGAGCCCTGCCAGCAGAGGCTGCCCAGAGGATGTGCTAAATCTAATGTTTCAGATGCACTGGCTCATAGCAAATGGAACTTGTGGATTCCTTGCATCAGCACAACCCCTCTCCAAGTGGATTTTCCACCATATGGAGCCCTGCACCCTGGATTACTGAGGTAGAATCCAGCTCAGTCTGAATCGAGCCCTGTATCTTCATTAAAGTAACTATTAACAGAGAAGTAGATCCATAAGGCAGAGAGAAGTCTTCTTTTGAAGCAAGAGAAAGGCTATAGCAGTTTAAAGTAATGCTCTCTAGATCAGTTTCCCACACTATGGTCAGTGGAGAGCTGGCTGGTCACATGGTACTGGCTTCTACTTATTTCAGGATTCTAAACTGAATTAAGACAACTAAAATTATGTTAAATACTTTCCTAATATTACTCTTCCATGTAAGCAATTACTGTAGTTGTCACAAAGATGTTATGAGACTGTGAAAGGAAATTCAGGTGAATTATGTGATCACAAAAGGGAGAGCGAGTGGTCCATGAGAAAATCTCTGTATTAAAATGTTGGCCATACAATGAAAATCCTGTTCTAGATTGTACAATATTCCTTCTGCTTTTGAACAGCTCTTGCAGGGAGTACTGCATAGTAAGCCTCTGTCAGCCTATTATGTCCAAAAGACCTGTTGGTGTTTGCTAAATCCTTTGAACAAGAATCACACATTTACAAAATGATAGTGATAAACTTACAAATGTGAATTTGAAATTGAACCAAGAAAATAGGAACAATTTGAGACAGATGTGATTTCCCTTGGCCACTTGATCAGGAAGAAAAATATGTCCACTGATTAAAAATAACAGAGGCAATTCAGAGCTGACTGCTTCCCTAAACACTCAGATGTAAGGATTTTTATAGGGCTCTGCTCCTGTTATTAACTGTCATTACACAGTTTGCCAATATAGAAAAACCATTGCATAAATTAATAGAGTAAGGAAAACTGTTTGGTTGTTCACAGAAGTGTGAATCAGCATTTGTAGAGTTCAGAAAAGCACATGTGACTGGTCCAAGTGTTGGCTTCACTTTGTTTCAAAACACCTTACTTGATAGAGACAGATTTAAGTATTTATACATTAGTGGTAGTTTTGTTTCAAGAAAGAGAAGGAATGGGAAAAGTAGTGGGTTAATACAGCCAGGCTTAATACAGCTGCAGAGAGAAATGTTTGTGCCACCTGGAATAGTTTTTTGGCAACTATTAAAGCTATTGACCATTTTCGTGTATGAGAGGAAATTTGTAATCAGAGAACATGCATCTATACAATGGTTTCTTTACATTCAAGAATTTTAAAGATAGTAAACTAAACGGTTATGGAAATTACATAAGGATGGTGGACAAATCAAACACAGGCAGAAGCATGCTGACATTTTGTCTAAAGCTAGGTGTTGTGTGGAATATTTCAGCTATTGCTTTTGGCAAGAAAGCATGATTTTGGACCAGGGCTGAGCCCAGTTTCTACCAGATATTATGTCCACCATGTGTGACACACAGATCAAGAGCAAAATAATAGCTCAAAGGCAAGATACTAGGTATCCACAATCTCTCCTGAAATACCCCAAACTGAACTGTCAGCTAGAGAGTTAGGAACCTACAAGAAGTAGATTTTCCCAACCCCAAGCAAATGTCTCTGAAATCATCCCCTGCAGGGTATGATCTGTTCTTGAGATTTCAAGAGGATAGCATCCCATCCTGATTCTCTCTCACCCTTGCACAAGGGGATACTGTGGCCCTAGGGCGGTAGTAATCACTGCAGCCCCAGCAGAGAGAGAGAGAGCAGGTCTGGGATGAATGATGGACTGTTTGGGCATTCAGGATGCCCATCACTTGGGTTTCCCCACCACTGAACAGCTCCGTGGCTCCAGCCTGCAGAATGGGTGCAGGTTCCCGCCTCCCGTCACTTCTGCAGCAGGCCAACTCTTCCTCAGCAGCGGTTAGTCTGGTCGACAGAGGGTTCTGCAGCGCTTGTTAGCGCTGATGGGCTGGCTATTGCTGAATAAACAGGGATAAGGATTTTGACCCTCTGTGTTCTCTGCTTACGGTTTGAGGAGAATCACGGAAGCATCTACCTTTTTTTGTAACAGATGCGTCATATAATTCTAGTTTCCCAGTTGCTGTATTTCCCCTTCCATCTAGTATTTTATTGGCCTTTAATTATTTCCTTCATGCTGTGTTTTCCTCATTTGCCTATATTTATTATTTCTTTTTGGTTTTGAACATTTTATTAAAATAATGGAAGAGATGACTAAATGGCTGTTTAGAACATAATCCTTCCCTGGTCTTTGAGACAGTTGATCTCTCCTTCACTTAAAATAATTGCATCAACAACCAGCCCATGGAGCAAGTCACTTTTCTCTTGCTAACATGAAATTTAGCTAGAGTGCCAAGTACTCTGATATATTTATTAACAGTGTCAACAACAAAAAATGCATTTTTAATTCACAGTAACTGATTTTAAAAAGCCTAGTTGTAAACATTTTCATTTTTAACTTGTTATATATTATACCAAGGCAATATTTTTTAAATAAAAATAATTCATGAGGACATATGGTTGAGTTCCTGTGTCACTGTAAATAAACATGTTGCCATGTTTCATTATTGATTACATCAGACAGAATTTTTTGTTGCATCATTCCATCATGCAGCAGCTCATTCATACTGTCCAGGAAGACTAATTAACACTAATGCTTCTAAAGAATTTTCGTTTGTGATGCTAATCTGTCACACAGTGAAAAGCATCCTCAGAAAGCTGGAAAAAAAGTAAAGAGAGTACATCTTGCAGCCACCTGAAATTAGTGTTAGTTTGATTTGTTTTAATTGAAAGGTTGTTTACATCTCTTTCATAAGTGTTTATAAAAGTTGGCATATAGAATCTCGTCCATGAATGAGGAGGCTATTCTAGCTTATTGGACCTATCGTATGTAGATGTTTATTACAAAACTGGTCAATACTGTTGGTACACACAGTCTAAATGCATAAACCAAAATATATACAATGTGCACACACACAAAAAGTGCTATATGAGAGCAAAGTATTGTTATTATTACACATAAAGAGAGATTTAGGCTACGTCTTAAGACTACTGGCATGTTTGTATACACCTCATCATAGTGATCTCTAGTTAAAAGGCCACATTGCTTTGATTATATGAAATATATAAAAGTCTGAAAAACTATTTTACACACAATTTGTAAAAATATTTAAATCACTTGCAGTAGTTCTCTCAGCAGCAGCTATCCTGGCTCTGCAGAGTTTCAGCAAACTTACATAGTCCAGCATCCATGAAGCTTAATCAGGATTCATAAGCCCTGGGTTCTGGGCTGCTGGCCTTGCGGAATTTAGATTCTAATTTTCTGGTTCCCTCACTTTTGTGGAGGCTAAAGCCAAGCCACCTCCTGACAGTCATATATGGAAGTTGTCCAACTCTGATGATGTCAGGTGGATTCCACTGAGTATCTTCAGGGAGTCCACTCATGTACACACTGGGGGGGAGGCTCAGTGAGGCTAAATGGCAGCAAGCAGCTGCCAATCAGCCATAGAGAGCTTTAAAATATATTGTCCTTTTAAAAAAAGAAAAAAGTATGAAAAATGCTGTTCAAGAGTGTATTTGTTGGATCATTAGAAAGAAAAACCATTTAACAAAATGCTGTGTGCCTAAGGGCTTTAAATTTCCTAGCAAAGCACAGTTAACTTTACAAGTTAGTCCATAATGCTGGGTATTTCAATAATTTGCTTCAGTTTTCAAGTTGATAGACCACGGAGAGCATATAAAGACACTTAGCAGAGCAGAGAGAAAGAGAGTCAGATACTATAGATGCATACAGTAAGAAGAATCACTGTGTTCTGAAGAATATCGCCATCAGAAAAGCGAAAGGGACAGTGTAAAAGAGGAAGGGCTTGAAAAAACAAATGATTAGAAAAAAGGCTTTTAAGGCTTCAGGGAAGAGGCTCTAAGAGAGAAGGCAGAGTGTTGTAATTATCAGTAATTATCTAAATATTTATTTGCCTAAACTGCAAAGGAAGAATAGAAGTGCATAGATTCATAGATTCCAAGGCCAGAAGGGACCATTGTGATCATCTAATCTGACCTCCTGTGTAAAACATACAGTAGAGGTCCTTTCTCCTCTTACAAGCCTGGCAATGAAAATTTATTCTTTCAGAGGTTGTTCAAATCTTGGACTGGTGCAAAATAGAAAATAGGTATTATGAACTACGTCTACTGTTTTCAGAAACATTCAGCAGATAAACAAATTGTTCTGCATTGATGTTTTTCTTTGCTTCCTTGAAAATGAATATGATTTTCCGTTCTACTCCATTCTCTGCTGTAAACCTGAAACCAAGAGGCCTAATGTTTCATTTTACACAACTATCACCTCTGTCAAGGAGTCATGGCTTGTAAAGAAATTCAAGTTTTCCATTTATATAAACTAATTTTGCCAGAGTAACATTCATTATTATGAATATTCAAGGACACTTTGGCAAGTCAAATCTGGAGAAAGACAAAATCCAGATTTGTGCGGCATGCACTAATGAAAGTAACAAAAGATTCCGCAATGTCAAGTTGTATAAACAAACAAACTACAGGGAAGTAAGGTTAAATCATAATTGCATGTTTTTAACCATGGCAATAGTGTCACAAAACATAACTCTAACTGTGACTATAGTATTTAATTTTTCTGTTGCTGTGTGAAACATACAAAGTTATTATGACTGTCGTGAGGATGACACATTCTGGTCTGCCATTGTAGCAGATCAGATTTTTGCATTTCAGTATGAAGAGTTACAACAAAGAGATGGTAACAGAATAATGTCTCAGACATCAGTTTTAACATATTTTCATGTTTTTCTTTGACTTTAACCTCTTCTTCATTTTATTTTATATTTATATACATATTCTATCTTTACATTAAGGGCTGGAGGTCTTGAGAAAAAATGACGAGGGTGTCCAGGAAGATGAAGTGAAATAGAGATACAACTCACAAACAACAAGACATATTGATATGGATACATGTCTTTTCCCCCAACCTCCCAAGATGATGCAACTCTAACAATTATAATAATGGAAAATTTGCTTGCAGAATACATTATCAAATTCAAAAGAATATAGAAAATATAACTCTTCACCTTGTTGTCCTAATACCAAAATTTCCATAAATCCAAATATCTTTGTTTCGTTATTTCTTTATTAATGTTGTGTCCAGGGTTTGGAGTGGTTTTTTTTTTTTGTTTTTAGTTCCATGACATTTCTCCCATTTCAAAGCTGAAATTTCTATACGTTGACATATAACTTAAAATACATAACATAAAAAAGGGTACTAATTCAGATGTTCTGAAACTGTGATAATGCTATTATATAAGTCGTTTTATTTAGGTGTGTTTATACTTTATAGTTTTATAAATAAGTCCAAGGGGCTCCTTCTTAGTTGTCACATTCTTCCTTGAATCTCGTATTCTGTCTGTCTTATCCTATCCGACAGTAGAATTGATGCCGCACTAATCCCTGGAAGTTTGGAACTAATGAACTAACTGCTGAGCTGCCGCCACGGAGCTTGGTCCCAAACTATACTGTACTTCACACTCGATTTATTCTCCAGATGGCGAGACTGTGCAGCCCTGCCGCGAGGGACCACCTCTTCCACTGGAGTGTAAAAGTGGACGGATGTTGTTTTCTTTGCAGATTTGATAATTCAGAGCTAGAAACTTGTGAAGATGATTAGTTATTAGCTTTAATGGGTGCCAATTGAACCAACTGCACGCATATTCCCTTCTTTAATTTCAATGTCTCTGTGTCTTGGTGATGGTTGATTTATCTGCAGTACTACATCACTGAAACCTTTATCTTCCCAATTTGGTAGCAATACACAGCAACAAAAATCAAACTGCCCTATGGAGAGTCAAATATTAGAACAAATATAATAATGTGCTTATTAGCCACTGTCTCTACATTTAAATATGCACAGAATGGATTATCAAATGAAAGTCGTAACTCTGATATACTCTAGTAATATCATTGTTTACAAGAAGGAGTGTCAGTCATCTTTCTGTCTCTCTCTGGTTTATAAAACAGCCAATCAGTGTAGAATCCAGATACTAATTGGGCTACAATAATCTCAGACTACCTTGGGAGGGAATAATCCATTAAATGATCAGGTTTTCTCCTTTTTTATGCATTCATTCATTGAAGAGAATTATCTTATGGTATAGCGCTGACATAAAGAACAGAGCAAATTTATTTAACTAGTCTGACCATTTGTAGTAGGGGATTGGTGAAGTCTTTGGAAGCAGATTTATTCTTGCATCAAGGGCCTATGTATAACCTGTATGTATGTATATTATTGCATTAAGTACAAAAGTTTTTCTCTATTATTAAAAATTGAGAGTAGTTTAACTAAAAGGTTGAGCTTTTGCATATATTATATAACAATATTAGAGACTATTTTAATGCATAATGATGCAGTAAAAACTCTTCCCTTTTTCATCCATATGTTTTATGCTCTTTTTTTTCTTCTTTTTCCCCCCCATTTACCCATGAAACATTTTGTGGTAATCCTGTCTATGGGCCTGATCCTACACTACTGAAGTCAGTGGGAGCTTTTCCATTGATTTGAGTAGGGATAGGGTATCCTGTTCGGGACTGGCTGTAATACCTGGAATCTTCTGGGTAGCTGGTACCTATCAGTCTGGTCCATAATTAAAATGTACATGATTGAATCATGATTTGGAGACCATGAAGGCCAGATGTATTTCATCAAGGGAGAGAATCTTCTTCATTGCTGGGGAATCTCTGTCTCTGAAGCAGACAGTACTAAAATGTAATGGTTCTAAGAAAGTGAATCTGTTCTCAACCCAACAGATGGCACGCCTGTGTTAGCAAAACTGTAACATATTTCTCTATTACAATATGAAAAAATAACATCCTTGTTGGTTGGTATAAATTCAGTGATGTTATTGGTTATTTTGGGATATGTACCAAAGGGCTGCACACTTAGTTTATGTAAATTACTAAAAGCAACAGCCTGTTAATAAGTGTTTTGTGTGGAAATATACCTAGAAGGACATGATCTGTCTTTTTATGGGATGGGCGTTTACAGCCTGAGGGGAAAAACAACTAACAAGAATGCCTACTGCTCATTATTGTAATTTGGAAAAAAATAATAATCAGATTGTATAGTTTTCCTGTAATATGCCCTCATTTAAAATTGGATGCTTCTTTAGTGGACAGTTTTGGAAGATCTTTATTTTGCAAAGTGGATCATTATGTACTGAAACTGTGATAATCTTATCTGACATTAGTCAAGAGCATAAATTGATTTGGAGAATGTGTTTTTAAACTATCACTCTGCACCAAATCAGACCAGCTAAGAAACCAACTATTGCTGCTCTGACAGTGAGAATTTAGTGGGATTTGTATTAGCCAGTGATGACATCACATAACACAATTTGAAGAAGACAAACAATTATAGGTGTCTTTTGGAGCCCTCTTTCAGCTGAATATGTTTTAATAAACTGTGTGTACCTGTGCGTTAATTTCATAATGGCAGCAGCTAGAATTAATTCACAATAGCAGTAACGTTTCTGATTGTATTTATATTTTAATGAAATGACCTCTGAATGTAACCTTGTATCATAGCATAGGGGTGTCTCGATCTGTATATATTGTCCTTTTCTGTCCTGCTGATGATGGGCATATGTTAAAATTTTTGGAGAAATGTGGATGATAGTACCAAGCTGAAAGCTGTTTGATTCAAGTTTCATTAACCTTCAACTTCATTATTCTTTCACTTTAACTGGTGAGAGTAATCACTTGCTTCTGTCTAAACTTATCCTAATTATTGGCAGTCCAAGCCTTGTAAATCAGTACACTGCAGTGCTGTCTTAAACTGGTCTTGGAGACCTATTCTGATCTGACCTGACAACTGGAAGCTACTGTTTCCTCACACTCTTTAACTCGGACCACATTTTGAAACTTCTTCTGCCTCTACTCACAGGCAGAGATTTGTATCCGTCTGGTTTAAATCTACTGTCATGTGTTGTCTCGCTGATTGGTATTAGTCTCGTTATTAACTTTGATGATTTTTTTCTGAGTTTGCCTGTTTTCTAGATAAGTATTTCTGCTCAAATGGCTGTATATTGTTAAAACTGTTTTTTTTTAAACAATCATGAGTCAGAAGCTTTAAAGTTTTATTAGTACCATAAAAACTCTTCACAAATGAAACTACTTTTGATAAGTGTTCATTTTGACAATGAGAATTTGTTAAGGGCTGTTGGCAAGTTGAAAGAATTTGTTTTTGAAACTGAAATTGGCAGGAAGTAGTGAGCTCAAGTGCTTTCTTTTTTTTCTCCTTCCCTTTTTTCTTGACGCCAATAGAAGTGTTTCATTTCAGCAAAGGATTTAAGCATTCTGAATGCAAATCAAGTATTCAACAGATTTATAAACTTTCCTTCCTTCACCATTTTGTGAGGAGTGTGTCAATTAGAAAATGTGTGTTTGGAATTTTTATTTTTCCTGATAATATGGAGTATCTTTTTATTATCAGTCACAGTTTCCAGAAAAATCTGCATATTATTTTGGGTTACATGGTATTATTTTCATGTCTGAGCTGTCTACTCAATTGCAAGCATTAATACAGTTTAATGGATAAAAAGGGTGATTATACAGCAAGACAAAAGAAATATACATATAAGTCCTTATATACTGATAACCATGATTTTATTATGGGCCATAAGAAGAATACAGGTATTGATTGGAAATATTATTATTTTATGCAATTCTCTTATTCAATTTTTGGCAATGTGGAAAGTATGGGTGTAAAAAGATGCCAGTTTAAGGATCTGTGTTCGTTAGACACGTTGCAATACCTTTAAACATGAATGTGATATTTTCTTCAAGTACTGTAGTAGTCCTATTATTAATCAGATCTGAAAATTGGATATTTACTGTTAGTTGTAAAGAAAGTGCTAAAGCTAAAATTCTGAGGTACTGGCTATGAAAGCTTTAACAAAAGGCAAACAGTAATGGATATTGTGGAAAAAATAGATTTTTATATTGTTGGTTCTATTTTTTTCATCAGTTTGACATGTTTTCTGTTAGGCAGGTTTTTCTGTCAATAGAAAATAAGCTTAATTTTTTTAAACATTTATATTCTAGGCAGAAGCAAGGCTGACAGTTGTGAAAACACTCAAAGAGGTTGAGTTTGGCCAGACTGAAAAGTGTGTTAGGATCAATTCAGTGTCCAGTGGTCTTGCAGAACAAGATCTTGAGGTCCTTTTGAAGTCCAGTGTTCTTCCTTCAAGCCTGATGCTGCCAAAAGTTAAAAATGCTGAGGAAATAAGATGGGTGAGTAGTTACCAAATTGTCATAATCTTAGCTTTTGATTGAAGACCTTGGGCCAATTTAGGAGGAACCATTGGGACCAATGAGCTAGCGTTCTGAAGAATGTTGCTGTTATCATGGGACAGTGTTGGAGTCTGGCTAAGAAAACGGTGTAACATTTCCATTAAAATGTGCATAGGCTGGAGTTGCACACCGAGCATACATAGCAACATTAGTTTTTAAGGAAAACTAGTTTTCTTAGTACTTCAATCAATAAAAAAATCAATATCGATGTTACAGTATATTATCAAAACACAGAAGAAAATATATAATAATTTAACTTTTTCCATTGTACCAAACTCTGAACCTTCACTGACACCTTAAAAGATTGTCTATGCCAATATGTTTTATGTACATGCCTGGGAAGTTATAGATGGAGAAAACATGTTAGCAACATATGAAAAAATGGAGTGGGGGAGGAAAAGGTCACTTCTTTGGGGCAACTAGAGGAACAAACAGGAAGCTTTTAACTAGTGTTTTTAATTACCACAGATATTATTTCCTGAACAGTTCTCTATTTCTTCCTTTTTAATTGCTGACAGGTGTGTTTGTGTTTCATGAATGACTTTTCAGCCAATAAAAACCTGAAATGTAAATGGCTGGCATGTCAAATTACTTAAGAAAACTTTGAAATAGGTCTAATTATGCTATAATTGTTTTAATTGTTAAGAAGAGGTGCATTTTATTTAGAGATATCATTATTTCTGCAAAACATCACTAAAGGAATAACGTTTCATTATGCAGTTCCGTACTTTTGAAAACCACAAGTGTACGGAATACCTAAAATGTATGTGAGCTGTGATGAAAGATGTATTGGTACCTAGTTTAATCTCAGCATCTAACTTTGATCAAGCCTTTAACATAGTATATGTAAATACAACTAAACAAATATGTTAGCTATATTACAGTACTTGTCCATTTGTAATAGTGTACCTTCAGTCTCCCCTGTCCCCTTACACCACCATTTAATTAAAGTAACTAGAGAATACCTCTCAGGATTTACAACCATGTAAGTGTTAGACATAGCTTGTCATTTATGAATATTCATGCTTCCAAAATGGCAGGGCTCTCACTAGCACCTAATATGTTTTACATTGGTATGAAATCTGAAGACTTTCTCCCTCCCATCCCCCAACTTTTCAAATGGCTAATTTTCATACCGAATATCATCCTGTTCGAAAATAAAATAGCACTAGCTTACATCTTACTGTCTGTACTTTGTTCTGTTGCATTTTGATAAATCTTTGAACACAGAGGATTTGTTGGATTTAATAACACAATTTAATATAATGTTTAATTTTTTTAAATAACAGAAGCCTTTCGCTGTTTATTTTTCTGCTCATTCTTTTTACATGAAACATAAAACCTGGAGGCTGGTGCACAACTAAAAGATGGGCTTACTTGTTTTCTTTTGTGTGAGAATCTCTTGCTTTCCTTTTGTCCCTAGTATGGGTACTTGTTTGACTGGCATGGCTTATTGGACTATAACAAGCGTAACTCTCCCTCCTTTGTCATGGGACAATTCTCCCACAAATCCTGAACAGTGTGCATTCTTCCCAACACACTATTGGGTGTGCACTGGAATTGAAAGAATTGCTGAGGCCTGCTACTTCATCCCCTCCCCAATCTTTGTTTCCCCCCACTCTCTCCTTTTTTCCCCTCCCTCCCTCCCTGAAATGAACACTTTACCAGGCCGGAAACATTTAATCGTCTCCTTTTGAAAAAATTAATTGAAACTTCTTCACTAGTTACCTTTTGTATTGGTGCTTATAACAAATTATAAAAAGAAGGAGGAAGGGGACAGTATTTAATTAAAAATTCTCTCTTTTTTTTTTAATCTTCAAAACAAAAGATACTAAAATGGAGCGGGTTTTTTTTTAAAGAAACCTAACAAGGTGACTATTAAAATGTTTTAAATCTAAAAAGAGTTCTTCCATTTCAACCTTCAGCTAAGTTATAAAACCCTAGCATCCATTAATATTTTTTTATTTAAAAAAATCAAAATCATATAGAGATCTTCAGAACTAAAGCTGAAATTATTTTAATACACTGCTGCCAGTGTTCATGCTCTGACCTGTATGAAGTTTACTATTTTCTGTTGCTCTACCTAAGACACTGTACACATATGAATTTGAATTGCAGTGATTTTCTTAATGCTATATATTTTAGCTGACTTCTTTTCTCTGGGGAAAAGTTACAGAAAAGATGATGATGCACAGAAAAATGTGGGGATGACAGAATTCTTCATCGTGAAAAGCTGTGATTTATTTTGGCTTAATTGTAAAGTTACTGCAAATTGCTCGAAAGCTTTTTAAAGATCTCAGTGATTAGATTTTCCTTTCTTTTGGGGAGGGGTGAAGCGGGGGGGGAAGCTAAAAGGGGAAATAACACCTCTAATCCAGCTTCTGGTAAATAGGCTGCCAGCTTTTAAAATGAGTTTCCTTTCTATTAGTCAGAATATTATGCTAAGCCTTAAGCATTAGTTTTTTATGTTGCCATAGCAGCCTTATTCCTGCAGGGTTGTGACCTGTGATGATTACAGTACAAAGCTTATAGGGTCTTGAAACCCCCTTTGAAGATGAAAAGTCTTTGATGGTTTATATTTATGCAAATCTCTTAGATATGATTTACCCAACTGAGACTGAATGGAGAGATGATTAAAATTCCCTTTTCCTTTGATATCCATTAATGGTTGCATATTCCTTAAATTTAAAATGGATGTATGTGTTATTTTTGTCTTTATTTACTAAAATATCTTCTACCATACCTGTGATATGTTTATCTCCTCACAAATTACTAGATCTAGAGAGACATAATAGATTTACAATATACGGGGTTTTTTTTCTTTTGAAAGGAGAAAAATCTGTGCAAGAGCTTTTGTATGTTTCCAGATGATAGATTTTGGAATTTGGGCTACCCCACTGACAGCTCAGAGCTAGCTGTGAACTGGTCTCATGGAAAAAATTGGAAAGCTTTGGTCTTCAAAGAATTAAACTTCCTTTTTAAGGCCTTCCTAGGTAAGCTAAAAATTATGAAGAAAAGCCTACTGAACAAAGGGTAACGGTGCCGTAATGAATAATACGGATGCCACTTAGAAATCTGCAGAACAGTTACAGTGATGTTAGTATTAGACATGAAACAAAACAGGACATCAGGTATATCAGTACTTCATTGTTTTTAAGGGCCTACTGATTTGCATCTAGCTACATTAGAGTGATAGGTGTTAAGCAAATATTTTTACAATTAAAACTTTAAACTTCAAAATATATGATAATGTTGCAATTCAGAATTGTAGGCCTCATAACAGACCTGGTTAAAAGCCTGAGGGTTTTTTATTACAGTTCTGGTTTTGTTTGTTTTGTCATTGCAGCCAGGTGAAAGATCTGAAAAGGTGCGCGTACATGTGGATATTTGTAAATGAATTTTTCTCTGGTCACTTATAATATTGTTCTGGTTTTAGTTTTCAGACAAATTTTTACGTCACTTAAAAGGCCGAACACTTGTAGAACCAATGAATTTAATCCCTTTTGTGGAGACTGCAATGGGGTTGCTCAATTTTGAGGTAAGGAACCTTGATGTGGTGAAGAGTTCATATTTTATCCTATCAGCAACCTAGGTATATGTTAAATAGTTTATGTCCTTTAAATAAGAAATTTATCTGAATAGGAGAGGTTAAAATAAATAAAGGAATTACAGTCCCATAAAAAGTTAGTATTTTTATTTCTCATGTTATTATGTAAAGGCCTTGAGAAAATCCAAAATATGTCCATGATATGCCAGTTCCAGATAACACATACAGACCATGTAATAAAACCCTATGGAGTAATTTTTATCTTATTTTTACATTTAATTGGTTTTAAAATATGAGATATGCTTTGAAATGATCTGGAGAGCTCAAATTGTTGTAGTAAAATTGACTATTTAGTATCTATCATAGTTGACTTTGTATAAGCCTGTATTTATAAATAATCTTTTCATCATTTCAGTGATAATATCATGGTGTTTTTATAATGGATTCTCTTCATAAAATACTTCCAAATTTCGTATTATAGCTCTGAGAACAAATAATCGTTTTTCATATTTGTGTTCATAGGGGTGTGTTCTGCGCTTGGAAGTGTCGCTGGAGCTCTAAGCTACCCAACGCCTGAACCCCTGATTTTTTTTATTCTCAGGTTCCCTTAAGCTCAAAATGTATTTTTTCCTCTGCCTTGTATAAAGATTGTTTCTTTATAAAGCTTCCTAAATATTCTTTACACATTGACTGACCTGATGCTCACGAAATACAAATGGGCCCCAGTCTCAGTATCCAGCCTGTGTTTCTACAGGGGACAGATACCAATGATCATGAAATGGAAAATCAAATGCACTAACTGGAAATGCAATATTCTTCTCCTAAAGCTTCAGAGAAAAGTGTCAGAGTAATTCAGGACTTGTACATTTGAGGTGTTTCAAGAACTGTTGAGAGGCCTCATTGTCTATATGTGTATATAAAGCAAAAACATTTATTCTTACTGCGGATCTTAAATATATCTTGGAACATAATTTACAACTTTACTAGATGCACACATTCATGTTCATTGTCAGTACCCAGAGAGAGATCTGATTTTAAATTTTAAAAATTTTTAGAATTTTTTCACTGTGATATTTTGTAGAAGAATTCTTAATAAATACTGTAGTTCTTGGTGTTGACAGGAGAGTTGCAGCTTAAAGTATACTGTATAATCATAATAATTTCTTATCCCACCAGCTCTCCCATATGGATGCCCAGTAGTACAAGTTGTAATTACATCTGTCTCTCTAGGCATACCGTATGTTTCAAGACTATTAATATCAAAATCTTCTTATATAAAATAGTAATAATGTTGGCATGCATTTCTTTATATATAATACCTTTAAGTGCTGCTTGTTTTTACATTAATATACCTCTGCACTACTTGTTGCACTTTTGACTTCCTGTACCTATCTTTTAGTTGTATTTGACAGTATTAAAGATTTTAAATTCTCCAGTAAGGAATTCTTCCAGTAAGGAATTCACGACATGTTGAAACCTCCAACTATTATTTATTTAATAAAAGATATTCTGGTCTTTGTTTCTGATGCAAAATCATTACATGCCAAAGCATAAACTATTGAGGTAAAGTGCATGTGCTTATTTTGGACAGTATTTAATAAGTACTTGGTTTACTGTAATTACATGTATTTCTAAAGTGCCAATCACAGTAGTATCCATGGCATTATGGTAAGCTCATTCATATTTGACGGGGAAAAAAAGAGTAGGAAATCCAGTGTTGCATGCTGTAGCTGCAGTGTATGTATTCATATGCACACATATTGTTTTAGATTTTGCTATGGGTCATTTTAAGACATTCTGTGCAGTACAATAATGACAGTACTATGTTTAGTAGGAGCAATTTTAGCTGAAAGATTTCCAGATTTTGATAAGAAGATGAGTTTGTATAACATGTCTCTGTTATCCCTGCATTCCAAATTCATGTTGTGTTCTTATTTGAAGGCAGTCTGTGAAGAAACATTAAGCATAGGATCCCAAGTTGGCCTTCATTTGGATGCAGTAGTCTTTGGAGGAGAGGATTTTCGAGCCAGCATAGGTTCTGACCTGTTTGTTTATTATAAATGTTAATGTATGACATTTGTAGTTGAGAATACTGATGGTATTTTATCCACTTGTTTTGACTGCAATAACTAAAGAACTCTAAACGTATGATTCTGCACTTACTTATATTGGTACATTTCCCCATCTTTCTGCATAATTTTTATTAATGTAAATTATGTCATTGGTATTTTGCAATTCAGAGCTTGATAAAATGATGACTTACAAAACACTGGCTTTTCCCTATTCTTCTTGTCACACTGTAGCTAAAATAAAAAATAAACCTGTTGAATCACTGAACTTATTTTAAACTGTAATACTCATATGACCAACTATCTGTATATTCTCTTAAGAACCATATTTCAAGTCAAATTTTCATATGTCTGTTTTTAACGTTATTTACAATGAAATGTATTTTGATATCATTCACAATACTTCCTTGTTAAGTTTTGCTTTAATAAAAGCATTATAAACATTTCCTAGGTCAAAACAGTCATATCTCCTCATAGAGCTGTGTTACACTGAAAATGCCATTCCTCCAAAACCAGAAATATTTCAGAATCCCTTTTGTAAATTATTTGCTTAACAGAGACATTATCTGCTAAAAGCCTCTTTTTAATCTGATTCAGCTATAAACTCCTTAAAGGCAACAAGTACAGTTCAGAAGTATCAGTTTCTTAATGAAGTATATACATATTCTAATGTAACAATTAACAAGAAGTTATTCTATACAAATTGATAATCCATGTCTGGACAGTCATCCTAAGGAAAAGAGAACAGATTATTATTTTTTTCACACCAGGATTCATGTGAGAATGTTTTTATCTGATAGACTGTGGACTCGTGAATTCTTGTGAATGCTTTTGGCCCCTCTCAAAAGTCATCTGCCATAATTTTTCAAATTTTCCAATCCAAAGCTTAAACATTTGGCTTAGGACATCGGTTGTGACAAGAATCGCAACCAAGGAAAGTGCAATTCTGTTCCCAGTGTGAGGTTTTTAACCATTTCCTTGTACACAGTATATCCATCTGTGTAATGTTTTTCTTGGTGTAACGCTTTTCAGTGCCATTGCAATAAGTAATAGAAGCAAATGATTACTGAAGGTGGATTCCTGCAGCCCTTCCTCAGCCAACACTCCCATTGACTTCAATCTCAGGATCTATTATTTGAACCAAATCATACCCTAAATTTCAGAAACTAAGACACGAAGAAAATATTTTTTTCTGGATAACCTTAATGTTTTCCCAACTAAACTATTTAAATTATCTCTTTACAACATTTGGTCAGTTAACCTTTGTATCCCTCAATTATTTTCTTTTTTTTTTTTAATGATGTAAACAAGAACACAAAGAAATTTTGTTTTATGTTAAAAAAGTTTCAAATGAGAAGATTTTAAAAACAAAGTTAACTTCTTTCTATCCATTGTTTTCTTAGGTGCTACAAGTAGTAAAGAAACTCATGATATTCTGTACGCCAGGCAAAAAATTATTGTCACAGCAAAGGCTTTTGGCCTACAAGCTATAGACCTTGTGTACATTGATTTCCAAGATGAAGATGGGCTCCGTAGGCAGTCAAGAGAGGGTGCCCTAATGGGATTCACTGGTATGGTTATGTGATAATGTCTACAAAAATTATGCATTTTCCTTACAAAATATAGGCACATTTTATATCACTTAGACTGCAAACTAGTTTGTGTTCACAGAACAGTTGTTGATCAGTCAGTGCTGTCAAATGCATCCCCAATTACTTATGCTTTTAAAATTGCAGATAAAAAATTCAGACTGCAAAATCAGAGGCTGCTTTTCCAAAATCACATCAAGTATATCCCTGTTTTTGTAAGGGAAGCCTGGGTATAAGATGTACAGTATGTGATTCTTCCTGACAGACCGTTCAAGTGAGATGTGATATTGTGCTTTGTGATGAACAGTTTATTTTTTTTATTACTTTTTTTGTATTTTTAAACCATTGCTAATATTTTTAAATGTATTTATTTATTTATTGATATGGTGAAAAAGTGGATAACCCCCCCTTCCCCAGATATGCTAATTCATATATGAAAGTTATTGTCATGTTGTTTTCTTTGATTTGATTTTCCATATTCTGGCTCCCATCCCAGTAAGTGTTTGTGCACCTGGTGACACCTACAGGTACTGGCAGACGGCAAGACCAACAGGCTCCTTGCAACAGAGTCCTGTGACACTGATGGTTATCCAGTAATTGGTATACCACATTACTGACTATCACCAGTGAGACATCGCAGCAACCAAAAGATGGTGCTTTTGCAATAGAAATGTACCATTTGCTGTACATTCTAGAATTCTAGAAATTAGTACTAACACTTTAAATGATTTCTCTCAAAAATTATAATTCAAGTTAGAGTCAAGACAGTTGTATATGTGTTAGCTATTCATTATTGAAAGAATATATCCTGAGGTAGTGATATAACAAGAGACGACACTTTTCAAAGTAAAAGTAATGGCATATGGTACTTCAAATTACTTTCATTATCTGAACAAAAATATCAAATGAAAATTAAAGTTAGTCTAAACGTTTCACACTTTGATGTTAAAAACAACATAGAATGTCTGAAGAAAAGCTTTGTGTAAACTCAAAAGTTTGTCTCTTTCACCAGCAGAAGTTGGTTCCAATGAAAGATATTACCTCCCCCACCCTGTCTTTCATTTAATTAATAGTAATTCTAGACTCTCTTCAGGACAGATTCTGCCCTATTCCCTGTTGAACCTGGTACAGTACTTGCAAAATCTGAATCTAGATTCAGAGACAAAATTGTAACTGTACCAGAGCTATGGAATATTATTTATGTACCTGTGGACTCTCAGGGCCCAATGCTATTTCTGCTCAAGTCAAAAGGAATATGACAGGGCTCTTTGACTTCACCACCTGCTGAAGGCTAAGACACACAGGCCAATATTTTCTAATTTAGGCACCTAAATAAAATAACCTGTTTTTTAAAGGTCTTGAGCATCTGCAGCTCCTGTTGAAGTCCGTTGGCGTTGCAGGTGCTAAGCATCTTTGAAAATTAGGCCATTTTATTTAGTGTATAAATTAGAAAAATGTGGCCATCACTAACGTTGATGACATTTAGGTCCAACTGATAGTGTATAGGAAGTCATCTGACATCAGTATGGTGGGGTTTTGGAGAGGTAACAGTGGAATTGGCAGTACCTAGCTGCAAATCGTTTAAAAATACAAAAATGTGACTGAAGTTGTTAGACTCAGATATGGCATAAGTAGAAAGGCTACATCTGACAATTCAGGGTGTCAAGGGCCGTTCATTCCTAACTCAGCCATGGAGGGTCTTTGGCCTTTCTATATTAGATTTAAAGATCTGCAGAAGGGGCTGAGCTCATTAACATGAACTTGCAGCTTTTGCCTTTTCCCTGTGTCTCTCCGTGGCTAGAATCAGGAAATCTCAAAAAATAGAATGTCCCAGCATATAATCTGATAAATAGTCCAATCAGATGTGAAGTCATAGTCCGTGAACTTCCACTGGGCAGAAGGCTGTGGATCGTTTTTGCTTAATGACCCCCTTATTTCATACAGCTGTCTAGTAGTGTGGTAATAAAATCTTGATGTTATTACGTTAATAGAAGTTCTGAATATTTATCTTGTATTTTAAAGTTTTTTGGGTCAAATCCTGCTAGTTTTACTCACAACTAATGCCACTGAAGACAACAGGTGTGACTAAAATGAGCTAAATCTTTTACACAGCTAAAGTAAAGATTAATCAATTAATTGGCAAGATACACAGAAAATAGATACAGTACTTATTTGGGACTCATCGGGCCAAATTCGCTGTCTTCCTAAACTGATGCAACTCCAGAATACTCAACAAAGTTGTATATATTTACATAGGCCTGCAGTGAATTGTAACCCTTAATGTAAAGTAATCAAAATATGTTTATTGAAGTTTAAATAGTGTGCACATCTCAGAAATATAATTACTCAATATAAAATGGTTTTTCTATTTATTTAAATGCTTATCGGACCATCACCACCGTAGCATCTACGTTTTCTTTTCATTTTCTTTTAAATTAGACATTGTAAGCAGCCTATTGTTTCTGCAATAAATGTGCATGTATGTACTGAATGTTTTCAATCATCATTTAGCCAGTGTAGATTATTTTAAAAATAGGTTTACTTTTACAGCAGCATATGTTTTACAGTACCATAAAATATGGACTTTAAATCAATGCATTGTCTATATAAATGGTCATCAGCTTTAGGAATGTTTATATCCAAAAATAAGTAAACCTTGGAATAAAGCTTTAACAGCTGACTTAGTCATTATAGCTACTGCAGTGCTACATGCTGAGAAGCTAGATATAAATATGAAACACTATAGGTTTTCCTCTCTCTTTTTGCAGTCTTTTGTAGAAGACAAAAATGACACCATCATATAGTTACCTAAAGACTTGACAGGTATTGATTTAAAGCACAATATATCAAGTGGTACTGTAAAAAGGATTTCATGGTCATAAATTTTAATGTCTTCCAATTTTGCACCCTCTCAGTAACTCGTCAATAACAACAGTTCAGTTTAAAATATTTGCTTCATTCCTGCATGGCATTAAACTCTATTATACAGTTGTTTGGATACATAAGATGTGACAAAAGGCAACTCAGGGCACAAAACAAATGCTACATTATATTTTCTATAATCTGTTCACCAATGAGAATGCTAAACAAATTGCAGATTTTTACTATAAATACATTTTTAAAAACTAATTTTAATATAGAAAAGCAGTTGCCTTTTAAAAAATAATGTATATTGAGCTTTTGATTTTTTTAATTGTAATTTAAGTCTTTGTTATAATTTTACATACATAATTTTCAGGAAAAATATTTTCATTAAGCTTTGTAGGCATCACTATGAATTATGTACACAATCTTCAGTTTCAGAATTACCAGTTTAACTATTAAAAATAAAGCAAATTAAAACCAAGAATAATAGTAATTTACTCACTTATTGCTATCTTTTGATTTCATTAAAAATTCTCTTTAAATACAATTAATATTAAATATATTAGCAAAAGAAATTTTCTGTTCATTTAATTTCTTTCTAACAAAATAGTCCTTAAAGTATTTAAAGTTTTAAACTACAATTTTAAATTATTTTTTTCTGTAGTGGATTGGAGTATCAGAACCTGAATATGTGGATGCCCTGAGGATTGTAAATAAAGGATTGTGTAACAGGAAATAAAATAAAATTGAGCTTCTATGGCAAATTCTTCTAACAAATGTGATAATTCTGAACAATTCTTACTTGTTTATAAAATACGTCTCCAGCTAAATTGGTTCACAAATGTATTTTTATGTACAACTAAATTTTATATTATGTTGCTGATGATTGCAAATATTTTTTTCGAATTGTTAAATCATTTAAAAATGAATGCTTAATTTCCATAGTAATACATGTGAATTATTACATGAAATAATTTATTTATATACAACGTAGCCAACTTTTAGTTTAAATGGGAATTTTTAAAAATAGCTTTTCTACCTGGAAAAACACAGTTAGGAACTAATACCACAAACTTTTACTTACATGTGCCCTGATCCTTCACTGAGATCCACTAGCATGGACCTCTGCACTCGCCCATTGGATCAGTTGGATACCAGATGGTGCGGGGGATCCTGACACAGGTTTAGGGCCCTGAATAGTATTTATGCACACAAGTAGTCTGACTGAGCAGCCCTTACTCACGTGAGAGATTCCAATCTTGAGTGGTTCTGTGCATGTGAGTAACATGGGACCACTTCTGTGAGGAAGGACTGTTCATTTGACTAAGGGTTTGCAGGATCAGTCCCCGAATTGGTAACTATACTTATTTGATGTAAAAGAAAATTAAAGTCTCCACCATGAACATTTAAGTAAACAGGGATATTACAGTACAATTGCTTTATAATGAACATTTTAAAATTAATTTAAATAAAAAACCATGCAAAATCAAACCACCATGTGAAAATTCCTTTTGAAAAAATTAAGAATGTAAAATGCTTTTTTTAAAAATGTAAAACAAATAATATAGACATTGTTTAATTTAAGCATATACAGTATGAATTAAAACTTAATACCTGACTCAGCAAGCAAATGTGAAAATCTATACTAAAATTAACAGGGAATATTTGATTTCTTTTTATTATATTTTTATGTATATTTATGCAAGAAAGGATACAAAGATGTCCATCTAAGCCTCTAGGTACTTTTAAGTTCACTAATATAACAAATAACAAAAAGAAAAGTATTATGCACCAGCAGTAACTAACTAATCATTAAGGCGGGGGAAGAATTTTGAATATTTTTTAGTTGCTAAACAAATTATGGGAATGTAGGGACTAATCGTTTTGTAGAATTAAAAAAGCTATCAATGAAATATAGCTTGTTTTGTTGTTTAAATATCATTTTCAGGTTGTTTAATTTTCCAATAAAACAGTAATTGTCAGTTTCTGATGCTATTATTTATACAGCTAGAATGTAAAGATATATATTATACTTAAATTGTTATTGACAAGATTTGTCTAACACTTACACCTGTAATGACAAAAGGAAGATGTATGGATTGAAATGGAAGGAAAGAATTGTATTTTTGAATGGTAACAAATACAGCTTCTGTTTTAGTTATATTTGTTCATATAGTATCTAGCAAAAGATTGTTATTCAGTTTAATAATACAAGAAATCTAGTCAAATAATTAGTTATTTAACATAAAGTCTATGAGGCGTTTAACAGCCTCAAGTGGTTGGAACATTTTGTTGAACATCTGTTTGTTGATGCATGATTCTAGTGTTATTAATCTTCTTTGTAGGTAAGCAGGTGATTCACCCTAACCAAATTGCTGTTGTCCAGGAACAGTTCTCTCCAAGCCCTGAAAAAATAAAGTGGGCACAAGAACTGATTTCTGCTTTTGAAGACCATCAGCGATTAGGAAAGGTAAATATTTTATTAATACCACATATAGAATACCAGTTAGAGTAATATTTAAATTTGAGGAAAAATTGAAGCATGTAGTGGGGAGTGTTTGTTTTTACAATAAAAAGTATATAGTAACTTATGGTTTTATTAGCAAAATGTATGTCAGGGCAGAATAAAGCTAGAATATTCACGATAAATATGGAACTTCTCAAATACATTTACAAATACACTTTCTTTATTTTCCTGCCTGTCTTAACTTTTATCCTTTAAATAAAATTATTTGCTGCTTAGAAAATTAAAAATACTCTTAAATTATTTCACAAAAATCATGATGATATTGTCATATGAAAATAATTTGCAATCAAAGGACAGGTAGCATGGAAGAAAAAAATACATCCTGCTTGCTTTGGTATTACTTGTGGGAAGAAATTAATAGATTTGAAATTCTTTATTTTTAAAAAATATCTGATACAATGTATTTAGTTATGGGGGTCCAATTCTGCAGTTGCTTACATGTGTGAATAAAGTTACTTATGTGCATAACTGTTTGCCAAATGTGGCTCTTAATAATTAAAAGTGGTAATGTTTTCTATGTATTTGTACCAATTTCTGGACCTGAGATTTGGATAGAGTGGAAAGCAAATTAACACTAGAATATGATTGTTCCTAATTTAGTGCATCATTGAGTCTCACGTTTCCTGCTCTGTGGGTTTCTGCTATGTAAATATTGCGGTGGTGATGCACAATCTGTCTCCACTTTGTGCCAGTAATACTTAAATTAGGGGTCGCCTGAAGGAAGATTTTATGCTAGTTGCAGCATTGTCAGTTAATTATCTTAAAGGTTATTTGCTATAATCCAGTTCGCCTCTTTTTGAAAGAAAAAAGTTGCAGCTAAGTATGTTTATCTTAGTTACAGCCAAACCTGATCATGTTAAAAAGCCTGGGGAGTTTTGATGTTCCCAACATTTAGTTGCACACAAACTGAAATGCCTAAAGTGTGTTTGTACAAAATGTAAGTGAAAAATAATCATAATTATAAGTTAAAAAATCGTCTGTAGTAAAGCTGAGGATGCAAGGCTATGTACAGATCTGTACTTTTTACTGGTAGTGTATAAATATTCCCAATAAATTCCTTTACTTTATGATGTGTGGATATACATTGGAAGTTAGATCTTCCCCGTTTGCACACATTTCTAATGCAGGAAAGTTTGCATATTAGAAATTCTAGAAAGATCAGAGCAGATTTATGATACATTTATGCCTACATTTCAGAATAAGGCTATTAGAATAATAATTTATTATTATAATACAGTTACTCGTCTGCCCTTCACTGTCTACGGTATCTACTAACATGTCCATCACTATGATATTTGGGTGCCAGCCTGGATAATTGTTTCAGGTCACCATCATATGTTATCTTCCTGTATCTCTTTGTTCTGTTCCCCTTATGTCTATGCTTAATGTAAGTAACAGAGAGAGAACATTCATGCATGATTTTTCACATTTTTCTGATTCATACACGCTACATATCTTACAAATGCATTTTGCTGGGTATACACAATGCCAGTGGTGGGTTTTTTCAGGGAAATAAGAAGCAGATAAATAAACATTCAAAGGACAGACTCAATAGAATATTTGTTTATGTTTATGCCTTGTACCTCATGAGCCCATATAAATTTAATTTCAAAACCCTATCAAAAGAGTACACCTGTAAGTTGTATAACTGATGAGGGATATATGGTAATTTACAATATTCTTAGCATAAAATTACAAAAACCTTACAGATATGGCATTTAAAGATCCTGCATTATAGAAGCATTACTTTTCTAATTTGTTTTAAAAGTGTTATTTTAATGGCACTTTGTCTCCAGAATGCTGGTTTCTTGATTAGATCAGCACTTTATGAAAGTTTTATTGTAACAAGTGCTTTCTAATTAGATTAGAAGCTTCTATAACTCTTTGGCAAATAAAGATTTGCTGCTTTACTAACCAGTTTCCACATTTCTATATATTTTGTGAATAAAGATCTATCCAAAAAACAAACAAACCAACCCACCACCCCTGGATAAGCAAGTTATTTTGTGACCTGGCTGGAATTCTTAACATTTATATACTACTACTTTTTCATAACAAAAAAATTAGTAAATAGATTTCTGTGTGCAATGTTTCCTGCAAAGTTCTTCACTGAGTTTCTATGGCTGTATTATAAATGTGTAGCCAAGAAAAGCCTGAACAATCTGATTACTTAATTTTTCCAAAGCAAAGGTGTCTCACAGGAGGGATCTCACGCTGTGTGTCCTAGAGAGATGTTAAAATTACAATAATAACTCTTCCCATCCCATCTTGTAAGAAATATTCCATATATTGCTTTTAGAAATCCTAATGTGCAGATAGTGAAACACCACTCCTGCTTTTCTTTTTATTTTATTAAATTAGAACTTGCATGTCAGTAGGTCCAAAAATATAGCTTTGGTTCATACTGTTCAGTCTTGCATGTTTTTTGTTATGTTATTAATCAAAATTGAAAGCCTGGAAATAATAAATGCAAGGGATTTGAGTGGCTCGGTTGCTCACAGATAAATTATTGGTCTTCAACCTCTAGGATCACAGTTTGTTGTTAATTGGTTTCAAAGTTTGATGCCCTTAGTCAACAATAGTTTGCATTAAAATACAATAATCAGCTCTCATAATTTATCACAGTTTGACAGATACAACAGTCATAGTAATCTTTGTTTGAGAAAAGGCTGAAATCAGACTACTATATCTTGGAGACTAAAATGCTTTGACATAGTGGTCCCTGCATTTGAGAAAAGAGGTTAGTAAGAATTAGGATCACAGGTGGACTCTAGGGTATTTTAGACACTCCAGTAGTCCCTAGGGAGAAAAAAAGATTCTGCTTGCCCAAATTATTTGGAATAACATTATGGGCATGGTCCTGTTTGCACTGAAGCCAACGACAAAACTTTCATTAACTTTTTAATAGTAGCAGGATTGGGGCCTATGCATAGGTAATGAAAAAAGGGAATGACTAACACAATATATACACCACTGATCCAAAAACTGGACCTCCACCTGGTGTGTCATTTGTGTTTGTACTTTATTGTTTGTGTCTGATTTGGACGTTGTTGAACTAAATCACCACTCTTTGTAAAGGGCTTTGAGATCTGCAGATGAAAAGTGCTGTATGAAAGCAAAGTATTACTATAATACAGCTTCAGTAATTTTTCAGAGAGACGTGCATTGTACAATTGCTGTAACGTATGATTCTTGGGACTAAATTCAGGTACAACCCCCATGAAAATCTAAAAGTGGCATAAAATAGATCTTGATCATAGACTGGGTTCAAGAAGCAAGATAGTGTATCTTGCACTTATGTGGCATGTAGTAGGCCAAATTTTGCTCTCACTCTGGTTTAAATCTGGAGTAGCTCCATTGCAGTAAATGGAGATAATAAAGTGATACAAATCTAAATTAAATGAGGACAGAAATTGGTCCACATGGCTTACAAAATGAATAACTTACACTCCAAAAAAGCAAGCTGAAGGTAGCAGGAAAAGCTATTAATAGGGTATAAGAAAAAACAGCTCTCCTTTTAATGTAACTACATTACACTTTACCATGTACCCTCATTTTCTCAGCCAAAATGCAACTTACTCCACCATTACATGACTGATAAATTTGACCCAAAAGTACTTTAAAAACCAAAGAAGCTTTCTGTTGTTTATATATAATACAAATAGTAAATTAGTTTTAAAATATATTCAGATTGAGTATTCTTGTGCAATCTGAGTTTTATATTAGTATTTATAAGTATTATATTAGGTACAATATCATTTCTGTAAGGGTCTTTACCAGTCGTCTGAGTTGGGTTTTTAAATCTGATATCAAGCAAAAATGACAAATAGAGTGCAAAAAGATAAAATAAAAGTGTAATTAAGTTTTTACATAAATAATAAGTTGTAAATATTTTAAAGGAACCTGATTGGTCAACCAGAAAAGAAAGAGCTAAATATTGCCTCAAAAATCACATGTAAATTAAGTGAAATTTAAAGTTAGGATTAGTAATTCACAGTTCAAAACTGTAACTTTGGTTGAGTGCTTTAGGCTCCACTGGGCTAAGCTGAAAGAATGATATATATAGTGCTATGTATGGATAATATTCTTAGCAGGCCTTTGGCATCTGAATGATATGTGAACTCAAGTGATTTGGCAAACTATGTAGTAGCTTTTGTGGTCCTTCCTGGAATCCTTTTATTTACACAGTATCTGATCTGCAAGGGAATTGCTCACAAAGGCCCTGTCATAACAGCCTTTGTTTAGAAAAGTCTGAACCCAGGCTACTGTATCTTGGAAACAATCTTCATGCTAGGACTTGTATTTGGGAGTGCCCCAACTCCCCTTGAGGTCAGTTAGTGTCTTTCCCCTATTGCAGTGGGAGTGGGATCCAGCCCTCAGTAAGGATTCTGTCTGTCTGTAGCATCTGGCTCCCACTGCCTTCCCAAGGGGCTGTTGTTCTGGGAGAGGGCTCCTTAGCACCTGTGCCAATGTGTGTGTGTAGTCAGGAAACACTGGCCCCCGAGCTCTTCCTTCATTCTGGGCTTGTCTATACTTACAACGCTGCAGCAGCTCTAGCGCTTCAGTGAGACACTACCTGAGCCGACGGGAGGGATTCTCCCGCTGGCTTAGGTACTCCACCTCCCCTAGAGGTGGTAGGGAGGTCTCCGGTCAACCCAGCACTGTCTACACCGGGGGTCAGGTCGGTTTAACTGCGTTGCTCGGGTGTGGATTTTTCACATAAAATATAGTCAATATTATTAACAAAAGTAGCTGTTATTCAGAACAGAGATCAAAGAAGTGTGCTATAGCATAACTGGTGGATTTCCTCCTATAGAAAAGACTATTTGGGGGAAAATTGTGAACTTTTGTTATGCAGTGGTAAGGGGCACATTAGCTTGTTATTCTTGCATATGCTGACTCCACACTGGTATGACCAATCCTGTGCACAGTTGGGGTAGATGTGAGGCAGAAAGGTCTGAACTGCAAAGCAGGCGAAGAGCCTGCAGAAGCTCCTGAGAGCTCTGGGAGCTCGTGCAAATGATTTGCTTACCCCTTATGTCCCCAAGCAGGCCCTCTGTGGATCTTGATCCTTTTCCCTCCTGTCACTGAAGCCCTGGGGCTAAAGCACAGGGAGGCAAATACAAGCTGCAGCCTGGGCCCAAATGTCAACACTGCAGTTAAACAGCCCCTTAGCCTGAATCAGCTGGCACGGGTCAGTCACGGGTTTTTAATTGCATCGTAGATGTACCCAAAGAGTCCAACATCAGTTTAAAGGATACTTTGGATAAGAAAAGGGAGTCTGTCTCTACAAATATTCTATTTGAGTGCCTCACTGTTTCTAGCATCTGTGTATTCTGTATATCTTGTGCATCCAGGTTAGTTATTTGATAGCTGTCAGTTCCTGCCTTCCCAGAAAGGAGTTAAGAAAAGAAGCTACCCAAGAATCCTGGATAGATTTGGATTGAGGGGTTCATTTGTAAATACTCTGCTGGGAAGAGAAGAACAGGAAACTTCATCTTTTTATAAACTGAAAGATATTGACCAGGACCATCTCAAGCTTTCCAAAACACCCTCAGCTAGTCCTTAGTGACTTACTAAGCTGTAGAGAGTCATCAGTGAAAAGGGGCAGGGGCCTTGTCCCAGTTCGTTATGATAACTTTTCCCTTTGAAAAGGGGTTTTTAGAAGAAAACCTGGATTCAACCCTACCTGGCCTGTCGGGCAACAAATTTAATCTTCCAATGTTGACTTCTCTGAAAATAATCCTAAAACCTTTTCTGCAGGAAAAATCACCTGTTTGTAGTCAGGAGGTTCCCTGACAAGCATAAGCATAGTTCCAGTTTTTGGAAAAAGGAGTGCTCATTTCTTTCGTTTCTGTACCTGGAAGTAAACCCAAGCCATTCTCCTGAGCCCCTCAGCAGAGGAGCAAGGGTTTCAGACAGTCAACTTCTTCCCTCCATGGACTTTGCCGAAGGATTTTTTCTTAATCCCAGTGGGAAGTTATCTTTTTGAATTCCTGGGTCTTTTTCCATAGTCTCCTGTGGGTGTCCTCTTAATATCCTCCTGCTTCTTCCCCTTCCCAGAACAGTGGTCTTCCCTTCCTTTCTCTGTAAACTGAGTAACAGTTTGTGGGGTTGGGAACAGTGTTCCCAGGCCCAGGCAAACAGACTTTGATGGATTTATTCCACATTCTTTGTGGCCTCAGAGAAGGAGATATCAGACCTTTTTCTTTTTCTTTTAGGATTTGGAAGTGAGTGAACAATTTCATAAAACCTCAGAGGATTAAAATGGAATCTTTCAACTAGCAATGGATCAGGAATATCCTAGACTTGACTATGCCTGCTTACACATCACCTACTTCCCTTCCCATCAGAAGTACACAAGGTTTGCATTGGCTAGCTGATATTTCCAGTTCAGCACTTCTCCATTTAGTCTGCCTGAGCGTGTTCACAGTCAGCCCTCCATTGAAAGGATCTTACATAATTACTTATTTCAACAACAGGTTTACTCTCTCACAGTCTCTGGACTGGGTTACCCAAGCAGTATGGGAGCTTTGTTCAACTTACTGGGTCTCATAATGAATGATGGGGGAAGACGATGAATGCTCCAAATCCTGGACTAACTACATGTTTCCTCAAATGTGACCCTGTCAGGGTGAGGAGCTAACACACAGGCCCAAAGAGAGAGAGAAATTAACCTTCTTAGTGTTCAGAAGGCTAATCCGAGGGAAGCACATCTTTTATAAAGTCCATCTGCTCAGCAGTATTTGTGTACCTAGACCATGAAAAACATAATGCTGCTAGGGAAGTCTGTTCCTTTATTTTTGTTCATCTCTCTACACATCATCTCTACTCAGAAGAGGTGGTCATCCTCTTACTTGGGCCATATTGGGTCCAGGTCACCTTAACTGTACAGCAGACTGGCTAAAGCAATAAAAGAGTATTCTAGAAGAATTGTCCTCAAGGCAGAAGCCTTTCAGCAAGAATTGGGGAGTCCCCATCATATACCCATTTGCAACAAAATGTAGTACCAGGTGTTCCCCTTTAGGCAGCATTTCATGGAACTTTCTCCTGGCTTGCAATTTTATCTTCTTCCACTAATTGGAGTGTCCTAAAGAAAACTGAAGGTCACAAAACTGCTTTCATCCTAGTTACCCTGAACTGGCCAAAGTGGTCTTGGTGTGCAGAGTTCATATAAGACTCCTTCTATACTTAGGCCAAGACCTTACTCAGCAGGACCCAGTAACACCCCATATCTGGGTCCCACTGGTTCATAGTAGGGTATTCCTGAAGTCCTGAACTTCTCTGACATGGTGGCCCAGACCATGCTGTACACACGCACAAAGAATAATTATTTTGCTTCCTGTTGGGTGTGGACAGTTTTTTTCCATGTGGTACAGGGCAATTTTTTTCCCAACTAGACAGGCCAGAAGCCAGGTTTAGTTTTTCTACAGGTTTTTGTCAAAGGCCTATCCCCTAGCTCCATTGGGATTGAAGCCTTTGCACGAAGTACCTTACAGAAGAGACAAAGAGGACATCAAACCTAGGGGCCATTAGCCAGAGCTCATCTGCTGATTAATGATCAAGACAGTAGATAGTCGAAAAGACAGTTTTTCAGGAAGCTGGTTCCCAAAACACAATTTAGGACTTTGATGATCAATAGAAACAACTTGAATTTCATCTGTAACCAGAGAGAAAACCAGTACAATATTTGGAGCTGATGTGTAATATGCTCGCTACAGCTTAGGAAAGCAGATCTCCATGTTCTGTACCTGCCGTAGCTTGAGAGTGGTTTTCAGTAGCATCCCTCATATCAAGAGCATTACAGTAATCCAGATGGGTGGTCACAAAGGCATGGATGATCATGAAAAGACCAAATGCAGATGAAAAAAGAACTTCTGGCCACCTAAGCCATATGCTCTCAGAGATCAGGGAGTATCCCTAAATTGCAAATCTTGTTAACAAAGCATGAGCAAACTCCTTCAGTAATGGGGCCAGTCACTATCCCACATACCTCCAAACAATTAGGACTCTATGTTATCTGGATTGGCATTAGTCCCAAATCACATTCCTCCAAGCCTCAATCTCTTGTCTCAATTAGGTAAAAGGAAATAAAATACCACACTATCTGGGTTAAGTGAAATACACACACAGCTGCAAGACGTCTGCATACTGATAGTCTTGGAATCATAGAAGATTAAGGTTGGAAGAGACCTCAAGAGTCCTCGAGTCCAGCCCCCTACTCAAAGCAGGACCAGCCCCAACTAAATCATCTTGCCCAAACTGTTTAATTATCTTATCCAAGGGTACATGTAGAACAAGAGAATTGAAAGAATAAACCCCTTTAGAACACCACATACTGTATGAGAGGTCTCAGTGTGCATGAGCAATTGTGCAACACCACCTTCTGGTATCTTTCTGGGGGAAAAAATGGAATGGAACCACTCACATGCAATCCTGTCCATCCCTGCCATAGTCCAGTCAACAAAACATTGCTGGCATATTTAAAGGAGTCAGCATGGATACCATCACTGAGGAAGGCCACCAAGTCCATTGTCGTCTCTGTAGTCATACCTCAGTTGTTTGAGAGAGATCAAGGAAGTGTGAAGACTCTGGATTATATGAGAACTGTCCTGCGCTACCTTCTCAATAACCTTGTAAAAACAGCAGTTTAGAGGCCAGGAATAATTAACAAGATCAGAGTCCAAGGTAGGATTTCTTGAGCAGAGGTCTAATGAAGACTTATTTGATGGAAGGTGGCATTTTACCATCCTTCTTAAGGTAAGCATTGATTACCAGACCCAGTATCTGCCTGACTGGTTTTATTTTCCATGAGGGAAATAGGTCCAACTCACAGTTAGTTTCCAAAGTTGCTCTAGGACCTCAAGAAGCAAAATTAATTGAAACTGAACCACAGAGGATTTTCGTCCCCTCCAGGTACAGATTTGCTCTCAACAGAATGGCAATCCAATCTGAGTCCAGTCAAACTAACCTGCAAAAAAGGATAGAGTATTTCTGACAGTAAGAAATTTTTTATGATGTTTCCGTGAGGTGGAAATCTGAATTTACCAAGCTATTTACCAAACCAAAGTATTTCATAAGGTAAAACTTCTTAGATGCTATTGTGGTAGAGAAGAAAACCTTCACTTCCCCAAGAGCATAAGACTAAAGTCTTCTATCAGGAAATCTTTTAGTCTTGGAACACAATGGACCAACACTGGATCTCTTTATGCTGCTCCATATATTTCGTTTGTCACAAGTTAAGAAAATCTTTGAGGAAGACATATTGGGACAGAATATCCAGAAGCCACTGTACCAGCGTTCAAGAATTACAGACGGTCATAGTGTCCTACCATTTGCACATTATTCTTTTTCAGAAACCAATGATATCAACTCAGGTCTGTGTCTCCATGAATGGCATAATGAAATGGGTCCTCTGTCCTAATAAGAACAAACATAAACCCAAACTGATGTGTTGTAAAGTTGAGTCCTGAATATCTCCGATGGCAACTCCACTGGATCTTGACGCTTTATTTCATTAGGTTTTCCTAAAATGTCATTTAAATTGTCCCCCTGCTGCAAAAATTTTGTTCCTTTTTGTTTTGACAGCGAGTAGTGAGAATAATTGCTCTCTGTCCTCTTTATAATATCCCTCTGCCTATTCGTAGTCTGTCACTTTTGTCTCTGTATTATTTTAGACTCACCATGCTCAATTCTTTTTTTCACAGTCGTTATTTTCCAAACCTTATCATTTTTGTTGGTCTCCTCTGAGAACTTGCGACAATTAGTCTCTCTTTTTAAAAATTCCTTTCCAGCTTTGTTTCCTCTTGGTACCTGCTGAGTGTACCCTGCACTCCATCCTCCTAGTCACTTTGGGCTAGTGTTGAATACAAAGTAGATCTACTAGGATCCCATTCGCCACTGCACACTTGACACATAAATTACTGTTGTTTTTTAAAACATTTTATCTATTTGAGAGAATCTGAAATTTCATTATAAATTCATTGGGCCCAAATGTAGGCCCAGTTTACAGAATGGGATGGGGCACATAAGCTCCAACAGGCTCTGTAGGGCAGGCTGTTCCCATTGCAATCTAGGAACACTGGCCTGAGGTATAAGGATGTGAGGAGGGGAATATACCTGCTTTGCAGGCATGAGTTGTGGAGCTTCTCAGGAGACAGGGACGCCACCTAAATAATCTCCCTGTTCCCATCCACGCAGCCCTGTATGTATCAATAACCTCATCCATCCCCCCTGCAGCTGGAGCTGCAGAGGACTTTAACAATTACGTCAATCTCTGTGCAGCTCCGGTAGGCAGGGAGAGAGGGGAGTAACCAAGTCGCCCCCCTTCTCTCTCTGTCTGAGTTGTTATAGACTTGTCAGCAAGGGAAAGATCTTTGAGACATGGAGGGCCACGCAGTCTTTCGCCAGCTGTTAGTCTGTTAGGGACAAACTGCCTCCACTCCCTGTGAGTGGGACATCAAGGAAGAGCTGCCTATATGCTCCCTGACACTTCCCAGTGCCTGAATGCCACATGTGGCACTCAGGCTGAGCAGAGTCAGAGACTCCGCCTTTGGGAAGGGGAACACATGCTACCCCTCCCCCAAGATCTGCTTTCACAGCTGGTCAACCCAGGCAGGATGAGGAGCTCCTGCAGCTTTGACTTGGTAGAAGCTGCTGGGTGCAGACTGGGTCCCACTCTTTGTAATACCACACCTTTAGGACATTCAGAACATTGTTACTCTAATGAGAGGTTTTGGTAATGAAAATGAAATGTATACGGTATTGTTTGAAATGGACATAGTGAAGGAAAGTCCAAAAAGGTCATATGACCCTACCTAAAATTTGTAGCCAACCACATTTCTCCTACATCTGGCCATAAGACTTTTGGGTAATCCTGTAAAATACACCCATGTTTAAATACTCTGGAAAGAAATAGGATATTTGTTTATGATGTGCTTTCATAGGGCCATCATTTCACAATCATTCATGATCTGACCTTGGCAGAATGAGCATGACCCTCCTTCTCTGTTTTGTCTTGGTTTTTTTCTTTTTGTTATTTTCCTTCCCCCTATTCCAGTGTAAAATGTATGGGAAATATTCTGGGGACTAATTTACTGAAGCTTTAGGCACTCTCTGCTTTCCACAGGTGTTATTAAATATCACTTTTGCTTAAAGAATCACATCAACTCTCCAAAAGTGAGATTTGGATAATCAGGAAATCCTGGGTTGACTCCCAGGTTATAGAGCAGGGAGAGCTGAGGAAAAGGAGACAAAGGCATGGGAGTGAGCCAAGGAAGTGAACCATTTTGCTGAGAACCCAATCCAAGATGTTCAGTGTCCTCAAATACCATGGAAGTCAATGAGAATTGAGGGTGCCCAGCACTTTGCATCTGGCTCTCAGCACCTTAAAGGGTCAGGCCCTAAATCAGCCTAGCTAAAGTGCCTGAATGGGGAGTCGGTGATGTTCTGTGACTGGCAGAAAAGTAGCACAACACCAGCCAGTTCTGACCCAGACACCAGTTCTGATGCTGGGAGCAGGAATAGTCTGTGTTGCATTCCCAGCTTGCCAGTGGGGAAATCCCGTGTCAGACCTGCCAGCATTGTTGCTTCCCTAGCTCCACACCCAAAAGGCTTCGGAGCTGACAAAACTATGCTTCACAGCACTTCTCTACACTGTATACAGACTCTTCCAAGTGGGCCCAGAAGAGTGGTGATGTGAGCAAGTCTAGTACATGGAATCGGCAAATGGAAAGTGTTGGACCAGGCATGTGATGGGGGTAGTGCCAAAATAGCACCACCTGTGATGGGACTTTTTCTGATAGATAAAATGGGAGTGTAACATCACCACTTTTGACCTTTGCATCAGTAAGAACATGGCAGTTAATTTCAGAGAAGGAAGGTGAAAATGTTAGTGAATTTCCAGTGGAAAAATGTATAAGAAAAAGGAAATTTATAAACAGGGACTAAGGGAGAACAATAAAAACTATGAAGATTGCACAAGTATGGAAGCAGAAAAGCTGCCACGCTTGTGAAAGCAAGCAGAAAATATCTGTTAGCTGCTTAGAAATAGGAAAAAAGAGAGAGAGAATGATTTACCTCCTGAAAGAAAACCATAGACTTTCTCTACACACTGGAACTGAAATTGTATCACGTTTGCCTTACATGCAGTTCGGCTCACTTTTTTAGGTCCTAGTTTCTGTGATCTTGTGGCGAGTCCAAGGTCCCTGTTGTGATGTGTGCAGGAATTCTGAACACATGTAGGGCGAGATTATGACTTGTCTCTTGCCTGGGTGATCAGTAGAAGGAAGGAGCCAGGAGTCTCTTCATCCTTTTCCCTCTTCTCACACAGCCCGTGTAAAGTCTACCAGCGGTTGCAATCATTGCATTCAGGGCAACGTTAAAACATGCAGTCTGGCCCTTGCATTGTAATCCTTTCAGGCTAGGGACCTTGACTTATCCATCTATACATGCTCACCAGGAATGATATAGCAGTAGTAAGCCTGCCCAACATGGCTGTAGTTCTGTCCCTGACAAAGTGCAAGCGATGTACAGGTATGCGTTTTATAAGCATGCACCTGAAGGCCTTGTTCTCCTCTCTGCTCAGTTTTACTAGTGTAACTCCATTATCTTCACAGGTGTGAGAGGAGAATTAGGCCCTGAATTTTTAAGACTATGTGCACTGAATATGAAACAAACACATGAAATCTCCAGAGGATGTCACCATACGGCTTGAGTTCCTTGTGCCTAGAACTGGCGTCTCATCTGTATGAATTGTTTAAACAAAACTATAGTATATATTGTAAACTAATAGTTCTTGGGCTCCCAGTGACACACCCACTCTTCAAAAAGCCTGTGGCTGTAACCCATCACACAACTGTAACTGCTACTGTAGTCCCCCACTCCGTCCTTCTAAGATGCTATGGCTTCCACCCTATGGTTGCCCCCACACCTCACCAGCTGAGGATTTGCTCCCTAATTTTGGAAGATCCTGTTACTTGTCCCAGCAATTCTTTGATCTTATTGCTGCTGACATCAAGTATTCCATGCCCAGATGCATCCATAATTTGAGTGTAGAGGTAGCTCAGCAGAAATATTGCTGAGCCCTGCAATAGGATACATCATGCATTGGGCAAGAAGGAAGAATCCTATTGCAGGGTTGTGGAAGTGAGGGAATGTGACGGTAGCAAGTATAGGGTTTCAGGAAAGGAGAGGGCAGGGGCTTATGGAAAGAGCGAGACTAAGGGACTAGGGGATGCTATCGGAGGGATGCAGAGAAAGAGAGGACTCCAGAGGCTATTGAAGGGGGAAAAAAGGAGAAATGCTCAAATTCCAAGAGACAGCTACACTGAATCTCCAAACCTTAAAGGTTTCCCCAGCACTATCACCAAGTGACCTTTTGGAATCTATTTATGCTAAAAATTATAAACTTATCTCACTCAGATACTGGGGAAAGACTGAATGGCTTATTCTGGCTCTGTGGAGGGTGTGGAATGTATCGTAGAACACGAACAATCTGAAGCCCCACTTGTCACCAGTGATTTAAGGATATTTCAATTCTTGCTAAAATGTTGATTAAGAATTGTATTCTGATAGAGCATTTTAACTACTAGATAACTAAGTACAGACTAGAAATGTGATCTTATTAGGAATGTTTGCCAGTAAGAAGATTCAGATCTGGGACTAAATGAATCCGTAGTGTAACTTCAACTAAGTCAATGGTGTTTAAGATAAAGACAAGATATTTTTATAATGTGAAGGAAAATAAAAGGTTGGGGTTTTTTTAAAGGCAAATTCCATCTAATGGAATTAGAAAGGCTAATGTAGGGTAATACCATAATTACTGGTATTGCCGGTCTGCAGAAAACTGGAGGTGGAAAGAGCTATGGTGAATAGAATATATTCAAACTTGTTGCTTTTTCTGGATTTTAGCTCACTATTGCAAATTAGCAGGATGAAATTAAACCTCAGAGTGAATAAACAAAGAAATCAGCTTGCCTCTGCTCCCGCTTCATGTAGGAAAAACAGACATTTCCCTCTGGATGTATGTGTAGAATTCTGATTGATATATATCAGTTACCTATGCACATAGAGAGGACTGCACACCGTCATGTTTTCATGTGCCTCTGTGCTGTTTTCTTTTTTTCCCTCTTTAAATCTCTAACCTATTATTTTAATGATAACAGGGCAAGCGTGCTGTTTGCTAAATTGGTCCCTTCTAAAAGAACACATAATATAAGTCCAGTTATCACTGTTATGCTACATGTGAATTAATCTTTGAGCTCATGCTCAAATAAATTGGTTAGTCTCTAAGGTGCCACAAGTACTCCTTTTCTCTTTGAAACACTGACTTTTTTCCAAACTATTATTAAACTGACCCCTTATAGCCAAATAGATACAGTTGTAACATAAGCTTTCATTTAACAAAAATATGTTTTGCATAAATTAGTACCCCAACCACTTCATAGCATTATGCTGAACCATTAATAGTTTATATAATAAGAATAATATTTATATAATAAATATATATAATAAAGTTTTAAATAATAAACTATAAATCTTAAAATGTTTGCTTCATTTCTAATTCTTGCTTTCAACAGTTGACAAACTTATCTAGGTATGTTCTTTTAAAAATAGCTAATAATGAAGCTGTAAGTGACTGCAATGTTGTTAATAGATTGTTTATTATTTACACAGGGCCTACAGAGCTCTAGGCAATTTGTAAAGACATTTTTGAAGCATTTTTCATCTGAATTTCTGCTTGATTTGAATTATGATGTCATATCATCAGCCTATTATTCACCAAATCCTGCTAAAATTCCAGGATAATGTACAGGATATTAAACCCTGAATAGAATAGAATAGAATAATTGGACTAATCGTTCAAAAATTGGTTGTGTTGACTTATAGAAGGATGATATACTACATAAGTGACTGTGTCCAAGGATGAAATTTTGCTTTGTTATGCCCTAATTTGATGAGATATTTAATTTAATTTAATACTGCTTGCATGAGTTAAAGGTATGAGGCTGGGATCCACTGGAACAATGCATTTCCATAATCATTTTTGGAAAATGTTAGATGTTATCATTTGACTTGCTGGATTTCTCAATTTCATTATCCCTCTGTATCTTGTAACTAGAAAATAATAAGCAGTAGTTTGTTTCACTCTCAACTCCCCAGGCCTCCCCCAAACACAACCAAACAGAAATGTCTTTCCTCACTCTATCCCCTCCCTGGTGTGGCTCTCATTAGTCAAAATCTAAAATGAGTTCATGGTCCTGTATTAATTTCAGTGGAGCTCCAAGTGCATGCCGCAGCAACATACGCATACTGCCCACTACACAACGCAAGACCAGAGCCTTTACATGTAAGGTCTTCTGGGATGGGGCTACATCTTTTAATTTGTTGTGTGAAATGCCCAGCTCACTTTTGGCCATTGTGAAAGGTAGAAATAATCCTGCTAGCTTGTTTTGTCTATGTAAAAAAAAAATGTCAGAAGTGCCTTTGACAGATGCAGGAGGCATCTTCTGCAGTATCACTTGGGGCTGGCTTGCTGCAAAGCTTTTTAGCTTCAAAATCCTATTTCTTCAACTCAAAATGTTAGAATTTACTGATCGGTTTAATAAAATGAAAAGGAGATTAAAATATCCAAAGTGGGGGGGGGGTCAGGTTTGATGCTCAAGGTTTAATACAAGGTTTCTTTTAGTTGAGATGTAACTACAGCTTGTTCATCTCATATTAACACTAAGTGTAACATGAGCTAAGTACTGATAAAAATGAAAAGTTACTCAAAAATCTGTTCTGACTCTGGGAGAGTCACTGTTCAGACACACTTGGTCAATCCTGTGCAAACCATAGTCTGGTAAATTCTCCAGTAGTACACAATAGGCAAATACAGCATGCTCTACATTGTTAGAAATCCATTCTCTGAACATGGACATAATCTGCTAGCCCAATGGAAAGGAGGAAAAGGAGAAAGGAGCAATGCCAGCAGCTCTGGAAAGGCAGCACAAGGCCCTGAAAACTAACCGTCTTTACCTATGGAGCTCTAACTGAAAGAGATTCCCCCCCCCCAAAAAAAAAAAAAGTCTAGGGGCCAAGACCTTTGTTTCAGTTTCTCCAAAGGGTAATAATGCTTCCCCCACGCTTGTAACCAGCTGAGTTCTAGGTATGGGAAAATGTGAGACCTGGGCACAGGATTGTTACATTGCCCTTTGTGAAAGGAAAAGTGAAGGGGGCTCGGTGTTGGTATCACTATTTGCCAGAGCCAGGGAAAGAATTACTCGTATGGTGCTATAATGAGTGAGAAATTCTCTAATCTCAAGCCTTGCTGAACGTAGACTAAGGCTCTTAGCTGCTCCAGCTCACTTTTGTGTGATGAGTGAGGACGGTCTGATCTCTTCTATAAAAGGGGCCCAATTCCGGGCTGCTAGTTTGTCGTCTTGTACCAAGCTTCCGCTTCGGTGAGAGCTCGTAAGGGCTATTTTCCCATGTCAATCCATATTGTCTGTGCTAACTGGCAGCATGCCCTGAAATACACCTGTCCCACTATGTGGCTCTTTTCTGCTCTCTGCCTGTTTTTCAGATTGGGAGTTAAATACATACGCTCTTTCCCCCACAGTGTGATCAAGTGCGGTTTTTTTCCTCCTCCTTTTCACATTGAACTCCCTCTCGCCCGCCCCCCCCCCCTTTTTCCTTTAGTTTGGCTCTTTCTGAAGGCTATACAAGAAGAATCAGTTCCTTGTTTTACAGATGGATGTTAAAAAAAACCAAGCAAAATAACCTATCATTTTAAAGGTTCTTTCATGAAGTTTGTATTTTCTGTTTTCCAGGGAACCTTTACTTTCCATGGGAGTATGATAGACATGCCATTACTGAAGCAGGCACAGAACATTGTTACGCTTGCCACAGCCATCAAGAAAAAATGATCTATTAAATGAAGCTCTCACCATGTGGGCAGAGAAGCAGCTTTAAAGAACGACTATAATAGTTCGGGAAAATGTAAATACATCAGAGTTAAGCAGAACTCCATTTACATTTCCGCAGATCTGACATCATTTGTCTTGCCAGACTTGCTAATTGCCACGACTGTGTGTGATTTCAATTAGTGCTTGCGCCGGTGCAGCCCAATGTGCTTGTCCTGCTGGATCCTGGAGTGAAGTCATAGTGCTGGGTATGACATCACAATAATGATTACAAGACAGGATTATGACTTCACTGGCGGACAGCAGCGACATCTGGGCTGTGAGGAAAACGAGCTCTTCTAAAATAACAAATGAAACAAAAATCAGGTCAAATGCTTCTGTTTTGTCTGTGCCTTTCCCCGCCCCCATGGTATTTGCGGCAAAGTAGAAGTCTTCTTCCGAAGGGCAAACTCGTGCATAATTATTAAATAGTGGAAATTGTAGTTATGAAAATCATTTAATCCCTGTGTGGGCTCCCCCCCCCCGCTATAAATGTACAACAATCATTAAAAAGTGAATATAGCGTATTGCGAGACTCTTGATTTCTTTTTTTGAGTGTTTGCTATTCAGCCCATTTCCTCCTGGAAACGTAAAGACCGGGACGGGTCGGGCGGCAATAAACTTGTCGAGTTTTCGAAGACACAATGCGGCAGAACTTGTGCATATGGTCTCGAGTCAGATTTGCATCACATTAGAGATACTGCTACAGGTCATATGGGCCGCGTGGTTAACGGGCTTAGCAAAGCTGTTTTGAAGAGGTTAACCCAGCTTGTAGTAAGGGTAAATAAACATAACAACCAGCCATTGTTCTCTATTCAGCATGTACTCTTATATCGACGGCGAAAGGGTATTGAAGCTGCAGAGGATCAACTTGTGGTTGCCAGAGGACTCCAATGAAGTTTGAAACACCAACAATCAGAGATTTTGTTTCTGTTCCTCATTAAATCATGAGCTTTTGTGTTCGGACTATGAACGACTGGTCTTTAAGAAATTACCAGAATGGGAAGTTTTAAACTATGCACCACCCTTTTCATGACCTACCCAGCAGCAACGCTGCTGCACTTAGACAAACACCGCGGGGAAGGCTGTTCTGTTTATTTAAATGGGTAAATAGAAAACAGTTGTTTTTAGTTTCATTTTTCATCGCCTCCATCGCCCGTTTACTGCTGGCGCGGGCGTGCACCGTTGCTTTTTCCTCCCCTCCGCTCGGGCTTTTCCCTTCCCTCCGACAGCTTTTCCCCGCTTCGCGGTAAACATGTTTTTAAATGTGGTGCTTGGTGTTTAAGCAACTGGCTCGGGCGGTGCAAGTGCGCCAGGGCAAAGCCCAGCTGGGGAGCGGCTCTGATCGCTTCAGCCCCCAGCCAGGGCGCGGGCGCCAGAGCCGCTGGCTGGAAAGGGCCGGGCAGGAGCAGCCCCCGGGCCTCGGCCGCTCCGACGGAAATGCCAGGACCGGCCCGGTCCGCTCCCTGCGAGCGGGGCTGGGGCGCTGAGCCCGGCAGCAGGAGCAGGCCCGGTGCAGCGCCCGGCTGGGGCACCAACCTGCCCCGCGCTGGGGACGCGCCTTAGATGAACGCAGCCAAGCTGCTCCCGCTCCGCGCCCTGCCGGCACCAGGGAGCCCAAAGCCCCCCAGAGCCGGCTCAGCCGCCGGCCGCTGCGCTGCGATCCTTGGCCAGGCCGGGGGGGACATAACCCGCTGCCCCCAGAGCGCCTCGCCCGCTGCCCCGGGCCCTGAGCGCTGCGGGCCCAGCCCGGGAGCTGAGCCCTGGCCCGCCGGCGGAGCGCTGCTTACACCGGGGCCCCGCTCGCTCGTTCCCGGCCACGGCTCAGTCCAGCCGGGGAGCTCCGCGGTCTGCCCCGGGCCCGCCCCTGGCTCCAACTAAAACCCTCCTGGCGGCCGGGCCAGTTCTCCAGGGCTGGGTTGGGGCTGGGCCACAACGGACTAAGCCCGCCTGGTTAGGCCGGAGGAAGAAGCCCCAGGGCCCGAGCCGGGCTGTGCTGGGGGTACCGGCCCTCCCCGGCCCCCACCCCCGCTGGGCTGACTCGGGCCAGAGGAGCTCGGCGGAGACACAGGCAGTGGCTGGGAGGCTGCCGCGGTGCGCGCGGAAAGGGGCTGCAGGTGCCGGGGCTGCTGTTCCCCAGGCAGCCGCCCCTGGGGACACAGACAGGGAGGGATCGAGCCAGACCTGGTTAGGGAGGGAGGCGAGGAAACCACAGCGACCTCCCTGCCCCCGGCACTAACAGAGCGAGTGGGGCAGGCTGGAGGGAAAGAGCCCTGCCCTGGGCAGAAACCTGCCAGTGACACACACAGCCCCCGGCTGGGAGGGTGACTGCGCCTGTCCCGGGGTTGGGAGAGCTTCGGGGAGCTGCTGAGGGTACAGGGGAAACTGCAGGACTCGAGGAGATGCTGCGAGAAAGCTGGAGCCGAGCCGGTCCTGGCTGCAGGGCAGCGGGAGCTGCCTGGGGTGACAGAGCCAGTCCAGAGGCTTGGGGAGCTGCGGGCGGCGAGCTGGCTGGGGATGGTAACGACTGTCTCGCGGATGGCAAAGATGCAGGGCCTGGCTGCTGGCTGGGCGGTGATAAAGCCAGGCCAGAGGAGGTGGAGCTGCAGGTCAGGGCGGTGGCTGGGGCGATAGAGCCCGGCCAGGGGAGCGGGAGCTGCAAGCCACGGAGGGGGCTGGGAGGCGATAGAGCCCGGCCAGGGGAGCGGGAGCTGCAAGCCACGGAGGGGGCTGGGAGGCGATAGAGCCCGGCCAGGGGAGCGGGAGCTGCAAGCCACGGAGGGGGCTGGGAGGCGATAGAGCCCGGCCAAGGGAGCGGGAGCTGCAAGCCAGGGAGGAGGCTGGGAGGCGATAGAGCCCGGCCAGGGGAGCGGGAGCTGCAGGCCAGGGAGGGGGCTGGGAGGCGATAGAGCCCGGCCAGGGGAGCGGGAGCTGCAGGCCAGGGCGGTGGCTGGTCCCTCTCCTGTCTCCCAGCCCCTGGCTCGGCCACTCCCCGCTCCATGCAGATTCGCCCTTTTCCGGCTAAACCCGCTAAACCCCCTAACCTGGCGCGCCAGCGCCAGGGCCGGGAGCTGCCGGAGGCTGCCCGGCCGCTCTGCAATGGCTCCAGCCCCGGGGTGCCCAGGGCCGGCGGCGCTGCGCCGGGGCTGGGCAGAGCCGTGGGGGGCCCGGCAGAGCCCGAGCGAAGCCCCGCCCCAGCCGGCGCAGCTGCCCCCGGCGAATAGCGCCCCCTGCGGGGAGGGGCGGCGCTGGCAGGGAGGGCGGCGCTGGCTTGGGCTGAAGAGCTGGCGGGATTTCAGCCCCTGCTTGGGGCGGGATGATCTATTGCCGCGCCAGGCGCTGGAGGCTAATCTGATTAATTAAAGACTACCTGCTTCGAGTCCGCGGAGCAGCCCCCTTTGCCCGGCCCCCTCCGTTATTAATTCTTGGATGGCTAAATTATGGGTAATACTATTAAAACATTATCCAAACTAATGAGAAACAATTACTTAGAAAACGAGCGGGGACAAGACTGAGCGGCGGACGTCGGCGCTTGTCCCCGCAGATTGCTCCAATAAATCAGCCGGCGCAATGCGCGGCGGGCTGCAAAGCCCTGGCCCAGGGAGATGAAAAAGAGCGAGGTTTGAGCTGTTTGCATCGTTTTTTCATTAATCTCAATAGGAGCCGTGCGGTGCAGATTGTTTTATTCCCCTCACGCCTCGCCTGGGGGGAGGGGGAGATCAAACTAATGTCTTCATTGTTTTACTGGAGGCTTAATGACAGCCTGGGCCCGCCGCCGCTGGTCGCGGGGAGGCTCCTCTCAGGGCACCCGGGCACCGGGCGAGGCGGCTGGGAAGCCCGGCTGGCGCTGTCCTTCGGTGGGCTGGAGCGAGGCAGGTCGGGGCGCCTGGAAACGCCCCCTCCGGCCGCCTCCAAGCCCTGCCCGCACATCGCGCTTCCAAGTGCTCCCCCCCGGCCCGCCCCCGACTCCTTCGCAAAACCCGTCGGCCGGCCGCGGAGGTTCAGCCCCCGACTACTTGCGCTGCAGCGGGTCGTTTGAGTCACTTCCTCTCCTGCCACCTTTCCGGAGAACTAAACTATGCAAATCTTTGCCTTGCTTTCTGCGGGGGGATGCAGCCTGGTTGCCGCTGGGGGTCTGCTGATTTTATTCCCTTCCCCAGCAAAATCCGGCTCCCACTTCGGTGTTTCAGGGGTTTTCTCGTTATCGAAAATCCGCGCTGCTTTGTCTCCTTTGACTTGAGGTGCTTTAAGGAAGCCCTAAGCGTTTGCCGTTTCCCTTCCTTCCTCTCTGCCCTGTGCTCGGAAGGCAATTGACGAAACAAACCCCACGATAAGCTTCGCCGCGGGAGTTTGTGCATATTAATGACAGCAAAGGGCACCTCCTGGGTTTGTAATTGCAGAGCGCTTGGGCTCGGGACTGGGAGCTGCAGCCCTGCCCCAGCAACCCCCCGGGAGGTTTTCCCGTTGGAATTAGGGGGAAAGTGAAAAAGTAATTACCAGGGCACCACACTGAACTGCGAAAGCCCCTTTCTCCCTCCCTTCCTTCCTTCCTTTCAGCGCTCCGGTTTAAAGGGGGGAACGGACAACCCGGAAAATAAATTACTGTCCAATCAGTAGGTTAGCTCCTGAATGCTACCGCGCATTTTCCTTTTCTACGTTTCAGCAATTAGCGTGGCGTTTGCCCCTGAGCCCACCCTCCAAAGGCTGGGGGAAGCGGAGCCCAGGAGGCGAGGGGAAAGCAGCTTGCGAGGTTTTTACAAAGCAAAACCGCCGCTTCTCCCAAGCTACCGGGTGACATTTGCAGGGATTTTTTTTTTTTTTTTTGCACCGCTTCTACCAAAAGGAGCGCTTGGGTTCCTCCCCCATCGTACCCCGCAAGGGGCCGCCTGGCAGTAACCCCAAATCCCGACTCTCCTTAACGATGCCTCCCCCGTGTGTTGGCCGGGTTCACTTTCCCCTGCCCAGATTTCCACGCCTGGGATTCGGATTTTGCGCACCGGCGTTTCGAACCCCTCCCTCCGAAACGGGGCCCAGTTTCACTCCCACGCGTCGGTGCTTGGTCTTTGAATGCCGCTTTACGCGGAGCTCACTCAGGAAAGTCCCTCGATCCGAGCAACAAACCCAAGCGCCTTTGGATCTTCACTTTCTCCCGGGCCCTCGCAATGGGAACTCCATGGGCCGGGCTGAAACGGGGCTTTGGAAACTTTGACAAGCCGAGCAAAGGGGAATCTGCTCCTGGGGCGCTCACAGCCTGGGCAGGCACCTTTCGTTGTGCCCTGGCCCATCCGATCACTGCACAGCTCGGGTTTTTCCCGCACCCCGCCGCCGCTGGGGTGGTTCAGAGCCTGTCAAAGATTCGGTCGAATATTTTAGGGGCAGGGCGAAAACAGCTGTTCGGAGCCTGGAGAAACGGATCCGGTTTGGTTCTTTGTTCCCCCGCCCCCCAGGAACACATGGGCCTTGTGCACCCATAAGGCGTGATGGGGACAAACCGGAAAGCAAACGAATCAAGTTGCCCATGGCCAGGTCTGGCCTGTGGGCCGGTCTAATCGGGCCAGGGACCGGTTGAGGAATTGCCAGCCAGGGAAGCCAGCCTGGACTTTGTGAAGTCAGACAGCTGGGGCTGGAGCCAGCGAAGGGGTAATTCCGGACCCAGGCACTGCACTGAAAGGGGACAGGGAGAGCGAGCTGCTTTTGTAAGGGACAGAAGGAAGCAGTAGCCCCCAGATGTGACTTAGGGGGAGGTTGGTTGGGTTGGAGGAGCCTGTTTTTTATTTGAGCTTCCTCCCCGGTAGGCAAAGACCAGAGGCCTGTTTGCTGGTCAAGGTGTGTTGCTTTTGGCTGGGGCATGTGAGCAGTAGGAGGCTGAATAATTTTTTTGTGACAATCAGAACAGGGGGGCCCCCCGCCAAGAATTCAAAGACTGGTAACTACACACCCTGGCCGGCTGCCCAGCACCTGAGCTTGCCTGTTCACTAAGGACTGGTGCCAACCTGCGAAAAGCAGAAGGCCTTAGGGCAAGAGGGCAGGTGGGGTTGGCACTGCCTTGACTCCCCTTCTCCTGGGCCAGGATGAACAGCAAGACCCTTCCTGGGGAAAGTCTAGGGCAGTGAGTCTCAACCTCTGGGGGCTCAGGGCCCATTTGTCAAACCCTGATGGCCTGTCGCAAACCAGGAAATAGCTTGAGTGCAAAAACCATCTGGCTTACTAACTATTTCTCACCCACACTTTCTAATCACCACATGAAGGTGATAAGTACTAAATAAATACACCCTGTGCACCACAGCAGCAGATCCCAGGGCTCCTGTCCCCACTCGAGGTGTTGTAATCTGCAGGGCTGCTGAGGTTTGGCCTGGCCTGGCCATCTGGCACATGGGACTCACAGCCCCACTCACTCAAATTTGGCACGCCCAGCCCCCAGCATCATTACAGAGGGGCAGTTGGGCCAGACCCAAGCAGCGTTGCGACCCTGTGCACAAGGTCACAAGGCTTGGAGCTGAGCCCAGCCAGCCCCTCAGGAGCTGCCTTTATGGTGTGAGTGCAGGGCGGGCTCTGAAAGGTCCCACTAGGCCTCCAACCCACCCTCAGGGGCTGGACCAAACCTCCCCGGGTCTCCCATGCAACCCTTTGACACATTTTGGGGACCCAATTCTGGGTCATGCCCAATGGGTTGAGAAGCCCAGGACTCTAGGCTCTGCAGCAGAACTGTCCTGCACACAAATTCATCCCCACGGATGTGAAGATGCCAGCTTTAGAAAAAGACTGCCTCCACAGGGGAAAGGGCTGAGTTACTGGAGTCTGGGACCGATGGCTCTCTGCCAGCTAGAGAATCTGGGAAATCTGTTTCACGAGCCCAGGAGTTAGTGGGAGGGCTCTTTAGGCCACCCCGCTCCCACGCAGGTTTGGTGCCAACAGCACATTTCTGTGCCTGACCACTCTAGGGGCAGGAGGCGAGCTGGGGCGTGGGGCAGCTGCACCGTTTTAAACAGAGATGTTCAGGTTGCTGCTGGCTTTCTAGTGTGCCAGCCGGTGTGTGTGTGTCTGTCGGTCTGTCTGACTGTAATGGTGGCAGATCAAAGGCTGCCCCGTGTCCCGCGGAGCCCAGGACAATCCCACCCCTTTGTCTGCTGTTGCTAGGAGCCCAGGAAACTGAGAGAAAGTGTAAGGAGCGTGTTAATCAATCAGACGCGTTACAGTACAACAATAACGTCTCTCTCTGACAGCCAGCCCAGAACCCCCAAACGCCCCCGTCAGGCACTGGGGCCAGCAGCACCTGCACTGGAGAGGCCAACCTGTGCACGGCAATGTGATGTGCTCAGGGCTCTCACAGTCACGCCTCTCCTCTCCCCAAAGGTCAGCACCCTGTTCCCATTCCCCACAGCAGATGCCATGCGACAGCCTGAAAGTGCCAGGCTCTCTTCCACAGATCAACCTAGCACTCAGCATCGCCTCTGCATTCAGCCTGTGGGGCCTTTCCCTGGGGGAAAGGGAAGAGCTGGAAGGTTCCCCCTTAGCCTCAGTGCCAGAAGAGGGTGTAACACAGCATTTGAGTGAACTTTCTGGAGGGAGCAGCAATTTCAGAGGGTGTGGAGGGGAGAGAGAGCCAGCGCTGAAATGCCCCTCAGGTTTGTCATGTTCCAAAGCCAAAGGAATTCTGCTAGTATTGAAAATAATGCAAAGTTTTACTCACATGAGTTTCCTTCAAAATGCAAAATGCTCTGTGATAGTCTCATGGGGCCCCACCTGGGTGTGGGACCTCTAGGCATGCCTGGAATACAGCACTGCTCCTGCCAATAGTAAGATTGTTAGCTCAAGGGCTAGTCAGCAGCTCCCAAAGTCAAGCTTGCCTCCAGGTCACACATAGCTACAATACCTGGGTAACACCTTCCAGTGAACTACGCTACATTTATTAAGTGCGATAAATTAACACTGCCAACCAGAACAACTTTGATGGTTGGCATGCTTGTTTTGTGTGCTTTAGTTTGGGAGAATTTTGGCCCAAGGCCTGTGCCCTCTTTTATGTTTGTGCAGCACCTAGCACGCTATAGGCTACCATCAGCAACAAACAACAATAATTGTATACTTGTGCTCGTGATATTTAAGGCCACAGATCAGATTCATGCAATGGTGGGGATGCAAAAGTCTGCTTACATCCTTGAAAATATGTCCCCACTGGTTCTATTCTGATGACCATGTTTTGTCACAAAGAATGCCATGACTTAGAGCTTTGATACATGCAACTTCATACGGAAATAGTCCCTGAGGAAGAGGTAACCCTCTGCTTAGTTGAGGAGGAGGGGCAGGGGTTGGGGAAAGACATTTTTAAAAAGTTATATGTGGTTGTAAAATCACTTCCCAGCATGCTCAAAAACTTTTTTTTAGCAGACTTATGAAATCCCACCCCTTTTGTGACATCATTGGAGGGAAGGGAGCGAGAAGAATTCTCTCTGCCCACCCTGGAAGCCTGAGAGCTGCCGAAGGGAGAGTTTGCACAACAGAGATCTAGCCAGTGCTTCTCAGCCAGGGGTATGCGTTCCCCTGCAGGTACACAGAGGTCTTCCAGAGGGTACATCAACTCATCTACATCAGTGTTTCTCAGCCTGGGGGGTCGCAAGCCCGAAGGGGCTATGGGGTGAGTTGAGGGGGGTTACAAGTGCAGGGGTGGCTAGCAGAACAATTGCCTGGGACCCCCACGCCACAGGGGGCCCCGCAAAGCTAAGTTACATGCTTCAGCCCTCAACGGTGGACCTCGGGCTTCAGACTCCTGAAAGGGGTACACTAGCCTGCAGAAATATCATACCCATGTTCCAGCACTTGTGAGCTATATTAGAACTAGCACCAGTGTGTCCCTAGTGTAATTCAGATCAGGTATTTGCAGCCCCACGTCACCAAACATGGCTCTGACACCATTTAAAAGTTAGCATCGTTAGCCGTGGGCAAATTCATTTAGTGCTTTACTGTCTTTCTAGGGGAAAATGCCCTAAATTAAATGTAAAACCTATTCATGTACTACTAAGGTTTTACAATGCCAATTAAAAGGCAAGAAATCTGAACGTTAGAGCTGCCACATCCACATTGACGTGCAGTCACTTCATGTTGCATGAAGAGAAGATAGTTTGCTTGGTTTTACTTTGTTTTGTATTTAATAGATACCAAATGCACAGACCCCCAGAGCAATGGCAGAAGACACAGTAACGACAGTAATAAACACATATATGTCCCCTACACTATGTACTTAGCAGATGGTTACAGCTTCTGGCCTCTTATGGGTTTTAACAATGTGTGTAAGTCAGAGTGGGAACATGAGGGATATGGGTATATAAGGAAGCATATGTGGGGGGTAGGGGGAGGTATGACTGTATTGATGGGGTGCAGGGGTGCTGGAATAATTTGCATAGTGTGGGTGCTGAGAGCCATTGAACCGAACCATAAACCCTGTATATAATGGAAACCACTTCAAGCCAGGCGGTGCGGGGGCACGCCCTGCACCCTAGTTCCATCACCTATGTTGGGGTATGCAGGTTTATGGGTGTATGCAGAGAGAGGGAATCTTTCTGCAGGAAGCTCCATTTGCTGGAGATGTACAGACCAGTCCACTCTGTGTGTGTGTGTGTGTGTGTGTGTGTGTGTGTGTGCATGCGCACTTGTTTTTGTTAGTGTAACATTTCATTTGACGGGGGAGAGGCACATAAGCTTCTTTTGATTGCCTCCTTGGCTATAAATTACCCCACATTGGGGTAGATTTGCCCTTGGAAGTAAGCACAATTGAGAGCAGGGCTGAGGGGACAGGGGGAGGGGGTCCCAGGGCCCTCTCCCTGTGTATTAAAACTGAGCAGGAGGCCTCTGCTGTGCCTCAAGAGGTGATGAGCACAGACAACAACAACTCCACGGTAGGGATTGTCACACTGCACTGACTGTTTTTGCAGCTGCACTTTAGGCATCTCCCCCAACCCCCAACAAATACATTATTTCATGTAAGAATGTTGTTTGAAAAATACACCAACACTGGCTCTCCTTGCACAACGAGTCTGCCGGCAGCAGCCCAGAAATCATTTCAGGCCCTTTTAGCATTAATTTATTCATTTACACTTACAAGTTTGTGGCTCTCAATAACCATATGTGCAGTGTCATAAATTGTGTCTCACTGGGAGGACGCTGCAGGCCCTGTTTTGTTTCAGTTAGCACAGCTGGGAAGATGGGTCCAAAACACACAGGATGCATTTCAGCCCAGTCCTAGTTTCTTTGCATCCCACAAATTCCCAGTGAAGTTTCAGGAGGAGCCGACAGAGCTAAGTGGGCACCAGTTTCCCACTTGTCCAGCAAACTAGCTAAGCTTTTCTCCTTTGGGTGCTTGCAGTTCAGTCCACAGCAGAAAAGTGACTTCCTGGAACCAGATGATCCCTTCCCACGAGAAGGGGAATTCACTCTGGAACTGTTGCGAATGACTATCTAGGCTCATCATTGTCTGGAGCAATGGCGCAATCACTGGGATGGATGAGGAGTGGACCATGTGTCCCTGAAAACCAAGGATGCCCCTGCTTCCAGAGCTGATTCCTATTGGCTTTCCACAAAACATTGTTTTGTCATGATTCTGGTGAACACCGCAGTGTGGTAAGTTGAAGAAAACTGGCCTCAGGCTGGCTGAATGCATTGCACATCCACTCCCTGCCAAACCTGTCACATGTTGCTGGTCAGCCATCCCACATCTATGAAGTCTCCCAGCGAGCACCTCTCTGGGACCTGATTTTCCCCCACACAGAATGAGCTCAGTGTAGAGTTAGAGACTCTCTGGGCTGTGCTGCAATTGGTGAGTTTCTCGGCCCCTCAGCTGCCCAGCTGGCTGTAGCAAGGCACAGACCAAAGGACTAAGAATGTGACAGAGAGAGAAACAATAAGTGTGGCAGTGAGTGAGGGGAAGCTCTACCCTGGAGGGTAAGACAGGATTGAAGGATGGAGAGGGAGAGACCAAAGGAGCAGAGAAGCAAGTAAAGAAAAGGGAGAAAACAGAAGCCAAACATGTAGAAAATGTAAGGCAGGTAAACAGCTTTCTCTTCCCCTCGCCCCCCGCTGGTACAATTCTCCTGTGCCTGCCTGTCTAGCCCTCACCGAAATATCCATCAGAGTGTCTCGTTTCTCACCTTGAAAATACGGTCACACTATGAGACAGTCACGGGCCTCCCCCACCCCCCAGCATTTTACTAGCCAATCACTGAGGGCTTGTGCATTTTCATATCCGGTCTCCCCACATCTTTTCTTACGTGGTCACACCCCTGCCTGGGGGGGGTGGGGGGGGCGCGTGTGTGGCCTTCTAAAACACGCCCATGTTCCCAATAGTTCAGGACAGCCTTGTGGCTAGCCTGCCTGCTGCAGGACTCACCACCCCACTGCTAAGGCGTCATGCGGCCAGGGACTCCTCCATGATGGCTCACTACCCGCCCATCAGAGGGGGAGAAGAGCCAAGCCGCAATTAATGCTGAAACTGTGAGTATTCCACACCATGGGCAATTCTTTAAGGGGACGTCATGTAGGACGACTGGCCTGTGACTCAACCCCTTGTCCTGATGTGCCCACTCAAAAATCCAGCCAATCCCAACCAGGTCATGCGTCCACTGAGAGGCATTCACAGGTCAGTGTGAAGAAGTGTGCACAGCACCCGTCTGGGCTTAACAAAGGATATGGCTGGTATTTATTCAAGCTTCACCCTCTATGACCACAAAGCAGCTGATCTGTAGCATAGAAATTAATAATGGTGCAAGAAATAGATGCCCCCTTGCCCATCATCACAATCCTTTCCACACACAGAGCTCCCACTGACACCAGTTACAGAGGTAATGTGTAAAAGGCCAACAGACTTTCGTCTCACTCTAATAACAACACTCCCCTAGTATAGCAATTTTCATCTGAGATTCTCAGAGGCCTTCACAAACATTAGTAAATCAATCCTCAAGCCTCTCTGTGGAGCAGGGCTCATCCTTTCCATTGTACAGATGGGAAAGCACGGAAAGGTTAAGAAACTTGCCAAGGTCCCTCAGGAAGTCTGTGGGAGACCTGGGAATAGAGCCCAAAAGCCTGACCTTCAGCCCCCCTGCACTAACCACTAGAGTAAACTGTCTCCTCTATTCTCTTACTGAATCTCTTTTGATGATGTTAATTTAGTGATTCCTGCATGGGACCAGATTTCAGAGATTGCTGACTTGTGCACAGCCACATAACTAGGTTTATAGCTGGAGACTCTTTCCCTGGAATTAGCCTTTTTCCTGACAAAAATACCTAATATGGGACGGTTACTAACACGAGTGGAATTTGTCCTTGTGCAGAAGAATGGACTTCAACTTCTGTTATTGGTACAGTGACAAATTACTCTGCAGCTGACTGTTAGCCTCCATTCACTAGGCAGTCGGCTGTATCTCTTGCGTTACTGACATTAGTCAGTGCAGATTTAGACTTTGTGGCTGGTGCTATTGGATTTATCGCTGAGTCACTGATGTTCAAACAGTGTGGAATAGGGTCTCTACTTTAACATATGACAATGACCTGACCTCTTCCTGTCACTGTAGTTAAGGCTCTGCCAATGTTTATAGTCCATAAGGCTCTTGTAGAGTATATCTCAATAACAAACCCACTACAGGCTGAAACTTCTTTTACAAGGAGCAAACATTTCTTTCTTCACTAAGACACAGGAAGGAATACTCTTCCAAAAACATTAAATCACTAACCTTTCGGCCACTTTCTGTCTAACGCTGTGTTTATTTGATGAGGCCAAGTCGAGCCATTAATTGTTGGCAGTATCTTAGGTGATTTATGTCATGTTTTTATCTACGGTAATCTATTAAAGTGGCATAAAATGTTGAGTCAGTAGAATGACAAAGTGCTTTGGGGGCACTGCTGGATGTGAAAGGTGTTATCCAAATTGAAATGCGTTCTGTTCAGAGCAGTGGCTGGGGTGGCCAGGTGGCAAGAAGCACTTTTCACCATGGAAAAACTGTGAATTGTATTTGGAATTAAGTTTTTTGATTAAAATCTGCATTGCTGAGACTCCTGCTGGTGGCCACCATTTTTCTGAAAAGTGACATCGTCTCTGGCACTGATACTATGAGAGCTCACTATCACAGACTGTAAATCAATTTCCTAGTGCTATTTAGAAATCAGATTTTTTATAATGAGCATTAAGGGCCATCCCCTACATTCTCTGCATACTTACATGGCAGACGGAGTGCAGCGTTTTTCAAGGAACACACACTTGGGTCCTCGCATGTTTTAATGAGTAAAGTTGTCTTCTTCATATAAGGAAGGAAACAGTTTTTAAAACTGACATTAAGACTCACTATTGCTGATGTCACAACTTATGTCATTTTTCAGCAAGCTGTTAGGTACCATTAGGAGACTCCGTGATCCCAATCTGAGTTCACAGCTGGTGGACCAATCACCCAAAACTCGCACTGAAGTCAACTCTGTGCTGCGTGGCTCCAGGTCCTGGCTGTCTGTTTGCAAATTATATAAAAGATTCTCCCTACATGAACTTTCAGACAATGCACTGAGGGGAATGAGTACAGCTTAATATATATACAGCTTGAAGGGCTGATGGTGGTCAGTGGATCTTCTTTATAAACCTTTTTCTATTGCCTCCTAGCCTTTAGAACTGATTATTCTTAATCCAATCCTACGGTCATTTCACACACAGAACTCCCATTGAAGGCAGTGAAGTCCCATTGAAGTTAGAGAGTTTTGCATAAAAAAGGAATGCAAGATGGGCCCAGTCCCTTCATCTTTTAAAATTAGATTTTTTTTTGTTTATGTTCATTTAACACAAAACCAGCATTGCTTTTATAACTATACATAAGGAGATTCCTCCATAGCACAGGCTGAGTGTTTTTCATCTTTTGAGAAATAAAATCACAAAAACATATTAATAAGTGTTTAATCAGTAAAACAAATCAGCTCTTTGGAGGCACTGGCCTGTCTGTTTGGTAAACAATATTCTTAAGAACTGCCTCACTGCATATTAACTCATTAGCGTGGAATAATCCATCATATTCTTCCTGGGTACACCCGGGAGACAGGACCATGTAGGCTCGGGGAGAAATAATATGCATTACATGACCTGAGGTTGTGTGCCACACCAAGAGAAGGGATGAAATTCAGAGCGAAAGGTGCAGCAATGGATTGCCTTCTCCTCTCGAGTAAATCCTTGCCTTACTTACTACGATAGTCACACTCTAGTAGCTGAACAAGAAACATTTTCACGATTACAGGATTAGAATTACTGGGCCTTCTCCCAGACGACATGATGGTGACATAACATAGCATTTCCTTCTGGTAAAGTGGCATTGGCACCTTTGAAAACTACTGTGACCTCAGGCATCTGTACATCAAAGGCCATTTCCACAACCTGAGCTTCATTAGCTTTCACAGTTGAAGTTACAGGAACAGTACTTCCTCAGCCGCTAATGGAAAACACGCTGCTCCATTTGCTGCTGAAGTGTTAAAAGTCCCTCTTAACATCAGTTACAGTGCTGGGGCTTCACTGGTATCCTAGTAAAATAAAATGACTTGTGGAGTGGGAGCTGAGTTCAAGCTAATGTAGTCCTTACTCCAGCAAACCTCATTAGCGTTAATGGGAGTTCCACGTGAGTAAGGATGACAACACAGGGCCCTTTGGGTCATTCCCTAAGAACCCATTGCTTGACAGGACCAGGCCCTTAGTCGAGGACTGTGCTTGCAGCTCCTGAGGACTGAAGGGAAGATTTCATGCTTCTGTAACGATGGCTTAAGCAAAGGGACTGGCTTGTCTGATGGGAGCTCTGGGTCCAGTGGTCTCACTGCAGTAGGAGACATGGAAGGCCACACTGGATCCTGAAGAGAGAGAGGCTGATCAGAGAGGAGGGATGCTCTTGTGTTTAGGGTATTAGGCAGGAGAACAGGAGATTTAGGTTCAATTCCTGGCTCTACGACAGCCTTTGTGTGTGATTTTAGGCGAGCCACGTCATGTCTTTGTGCCTCATCTCCCCCTCTGTAAATATGTGATGAAAATACTTCCTTTCTCTATGTAGCGTGTAAGCTCTTTGGGTCAGGTGCTGTCTTTTACTATGTATCTGTACTTAGCATAATGGGGTGGCACCCTCTCTTGGGCTTCTAGTCCCCACTGGAATAATAAATAGTAGAAGGTTGGGGCTAGACTGTTGAATAACACAGGGGAGCCAGCAGGGGGTGGGGTTAGAGAAGCCTCCTACTTGATTTGGGAGGGGCTTGTCCAGGGGAGAGGAGAAGAGCTTGGTTCCATGAAAATATGTATTTACTATTTGAAAATGCTGAGGCATAGCAGTCTGTCATAGCAAGCCTGGAGGCACAGGAGTTAGGTTTATGAATGGGTTAAATGGATAATATATACTATTTGTATGAAAATTCATTAATAAGCTATGGTAGGAAAGAAGAACCCAGCTACAGGATTGTTTCTTGGGAAAGAATAGAGATGTAGGTGTAGTTCCCTCAGAGTAAGGTGTTAATGGATTCCTTCTGATACCGGGAAAGGCCCCACTGTTTACTACTGGCTGTGAGCCTCCATTTTGGCTCAGGTGCAGGGGGCTGATTGGTCAGGGTGGGCCTAAAGGATTACAAAACTAGTCTCCAGCTGAGCTGCTCACTACAGTTTGGGAGTTTGTTCTCACTGGAAATCTCCAGCACGTCTGAGGATCCTCTTCCATGTCTTAGTATCAGTCAGGATTATATGTTAGTCTGGGAGTGTAGGATAACTCCCAAGTTTCTTCCATCTTGGACATGTGATAGAGCTCAGAAGCTTGCTCTCTTGCTTCCTGGGAATTTAACCTAACTTGGGGTTGTTCTAGTTTTCAGAGCTTATTCTGGTCCTGAGAGCCCACTCCTGTTTCAGAAGCTCTAGTTTGGGCTTGGAGCTCAGTGCAGGTTAGAGCCTAGAACTGATAGTAGACATCAGATAAGTGTTTCAGTTACGTGTCTTTTTGCCTTACAGAGGGATTTAGAAAGGCACGTTTATTTCTCATGAAGCTGCTACTGGAATTTTGTAAATTAAGGTAATCGGGTTCCAAAGAAATCCTAAATTAAGACCCCCTTATAGTCTATATTTTTCAAGGACTCCTGACTCTTTCTGCTCTTTCCCTTCACCACACTCATGAGTCAATGGCACACGGCTCACATGATACAACAGTAGTCTGACATGACAATTTAAAAGCATATCAAAAATGAATGTTGTTGCTTCAACATTTTCTATTCTTAACCTGAGCACTTTCGTTTGCAATGTCTTAAAATATATAACATTGGTCAGTAACAATAGCGCTTCTCACTTACTCAAGTGTGTGTATGTGTGTGTGAGAGAGAGAGAGATGAAGTCAGAGTAACAGGGCACTGGAAAGTGAATCACCCTAGTGTTTGGTTGTTTTTGTTAATGTGGGAGTATTGTTCTTTAGAGTTAGTACACACAAAAGTGTGTTAAAGAGTGTGACAGATTGCATTTTGTCTCTTGATTTGGACTACAGTCCCAATGCTCAGCGCGCTGCAGGATCAAGTCTGTAGGGCTAGCTCCAAAGCCCATTGAAGTTAAGGTGAGTTTTACATTTGCAAGGGAGACAATGTACTTGATGTCTAAAAAACTTGGAAATACTAAATCACCTCTCTCAAATAATTAAAAGAATACTTCGTCTGTGTTGCCAGCCAGGTTTGACTGAAATGAAGGGAGGTGATCCCAAGAATACTTATACTTGGCTCATGCTCCGTGCCAAACCTGTCAGACTCCAAAAGCTGCTGGGGTTTACGGACTTCCCTCAGCTACCTCAAGCAAAACCACATTTCCATAAAGAAACCTTTTCAGTAAAACCGTCTGCCAGGAGCCTTAAGCCAACAAATTAGTTATTTTAAACATATTTCCATTTTTAGTTTAGCGCTGCCCCCTACCCCCCATCGTGGTGCTCCCTAGGAGTGATGTATTATCAAAGACAAGCTTCTACAGAGATCTCCCACTGAAATACTTGACAGCAGGCTAAAACCTTCACTCCTTACTCAGTCCCAACTCCTGCTGAGTCAAGGAGAGCTTGGTCTGCGTAAGGACGGCTGGAGTGGCCCAAAGTTTCCAAGCTGGTTTCAGAATTGGAAAAGGTTCAGAAAAGGGCAACACAAATGATTAGGGGTATGGAATGGCTTTTCTGGGACTTTTCAGCTTGGAAAAGAGATGGTTAAGGGGGGATATAATAGAGGTCTATTAAAATCATGACTGGTGTGGAGTAAGTAAATAAGGAAGTGTTATTTACTCCTTCTCATAACACAAGAACTAGGGGTCACTAAATGAAATTAATAGGTAGCAGGTTTAAAACAAACCAAAGGAAGTATTTCTTCACACAATGCTCAGTCAACCTGTGGAACTCTTTGCCAGAGGATGTTGTGAAGGCCAAGACCATAACAGGGCTCAAAAAAGGACTAGATAAATTCATGGAGGATAGGTCCATTAATGGCTATTAGCCAGGATGGGCAGGGACTGTGTCCCTAGCCTCTGTTTGCCAGAAGCTGGGAATGGTCAATAGGGGATGGATTACTTGATGATTACCTGTTCTGTTCATTCTCTCTGGGGCACCTGGCACTGGCCACTGTTGAAAGACAGGATTCTGGGTTAGATGGACCTTTGGTCTGACCCAGTATGGCCGTTCTTATGTTCTTGTGATTGAAGCCACAGTGCAACCAGAGCAGAGCATGGGCCATCCATCTTTGCTTCACAGAATCTTCCCTGTCACTCTGCTCCTCAAGGACACTTGCTGTCCTGCCATGTGGCCCCTGCTACACTCAGGTCACCGCAGGTTTCAATGCTAGCACTCCTGCCATGGCTACATGGTGCCAGATCACGCTACCCCAAAACCAGCTGAATAATTTCTGCTAATACAGTGGCAGAGATTAAGAGGAAGCTGTGGGCCCTATTCAGTAGCTGTAATAAAGGATGGGCTCACAGCTACCCAGGTGATCCCTTCTAGCTGTTACCTTTACCCCTTCATTCTCACATCTCTAAGAAGAGGCAGTAAGCATGAGGTTAGGGACAGGGCCCAGAAACCGTGCTGGTCTTACATGGATAAGAAGTATGAGAATCACTGGGACAGTGGGCTTGCGCTTCCTTCAGTCTCCCGCCTTCTCTTCCCACCGGGAGTTTCTTTCTGCTCATCCTGTCCCCATGAGCCTCACACTGCTCTCCATCCTTCTATTACAACAGACATGCTCATTGTAGTGCTGCCATTCCCAGCCCTGGCTTTCATGCCTGACCAATCCCCTACCCACCACCCCTCAGCCTCTGAATTCATCTGCTCCCATCACAGACCAACATGTGGCTGATGAAAAACAATCCTGCAGCTGATAAAAGTCTCCAGTCAGCCACACCATGGACCCCTACACTTCTTGAGGCCAGTGCCTAGCCAGCCAGTTGATGACACTAACACCATTATTATACCTATACCCAAGGTGGGGCGGGATACTAGAGGGGTAGGAGCTGTTTTTGCCTCCCTCACTTTCAAAGGCTTCTAGGAATTCCTGCTTTTGAGGGTAATGTCGTTGATTTTACATTATTCAATTGCAGGGCCAAGTTCTGCCCTGACTCACAAACCTGGCCACGGACCCGTCAACCATTTTTCAGCTTCATTTTGTGCTTGTCCCCACTGGTGAGTGCCTTTGGCAATCATCGCACTGAATTAACATAGCAGTGGGTAGAACTGCATCATGTTAGAGGATGCATCACCATAATCCTTTCAGATGAATTCTGTGAAGACCATAATCAGTCCTTACGTGTTCACAGTGATGGGACCCTAGAAACGCTTAGATAAATAGTTGATTACTTTTTAAAATCTAGAAAACAGGTGGCAACCTCAGGGTACAATTTATTCAGTATAGATGCGACATGCTTGGCAATTGGTAAGCCCCAGAATTGTCAATAACGCCAGAAATAAATCAAAATGATTTTCTACTTAAAATATTGGAATGACTAATATAGCTGAAGAAAAATTCTGCTGTGGTTACAGTAAGTGATAATCTCATCAAGATAAAAGCAGAGCTTTAAAAAAGACCTATAATGAAATACAGATTTGAAACCTAAAACCTACTGTAAACTGAAATCCTGTTATATTGTATGTCCATTTTAATTCCGATCGAATAAACGTATCATCAGATTGATAACCCAAAGCATATTTAGGGCCTGATCTTGCAAAGATTTATGCACATGAGCCCATGTAGCTCCTTGCTGGGTCTTCAACGTCCTTGGAAATAGGATAGAATACTGTAGCAGAGGGACTAGTGCTTATTGTACTGGGAACGGGGGGGAGGGGGGGGAGAGGGGAAAGAATGACTAGTAAATTACCTTGGTTGAATACTAAATCTGACTTTCTCTCTGCTGGAATGTGGAGTCTAGGAAGCAAAGCTGAAGAGATGGAAAAAATTGGCTATGCTATCATGGGATGTAGGCCTCAAAAACAGACCTCTTACCAGAGACAAATGAAAGTATCATAAAAGAAAACAAACAGCTAGAAAATAAACAGCTACCAGCAAGGTACAGGACCAGAACTCCATGGGCTGGGATTTCCCAGAAGGGAAAAGGACTGAATGTACAGCATTAAAAAAATGGCTCCAAAAGCATTGGGCCATATTTAGGAGTGTCATAAATGGTGGAAACCATGAGGAGTCCTTGTGGCACCTTAGAGACTAACAAATTTATTTGGGCATAAACTTTTGTGGACTAAAACCCACTTCGTCAGATGCATAAATGGTGGAGTGTCTCATAGATCAGAAAAAGAGTGTGATTCACTTGCTTGCTGATAGTGTGTGTATAGCAGAGCAGGGATATAGCAGAGAAAACAACCAACCGGGGTGTGTAAGATAAACTCAGCAGGCCTGTTGTATTTACCTGACACCTTCTTGTTTCTTCTTGTTAGCTGCTTTTCCTGCTACACCTCCATCCCTTTCACCCCATCACACAAACGTACACTCACCAAGTGCCCTTTGGAGCCCCTACAAAAAGGGCATTCATCTCGAGGGAGAACGATAAGTATTTTCATTACCTGCCTTCCTTCAAGGTTTCTGTTCTGGAGAGGCAGCTTCAAAGTTCTCCAGAAACTGCCTAAGAGCTTTGCTAGCAGAAAAGCCTGAAAGTATGTTCTGAATCAGCACATTCCCTGGCTAGCCTAACAGCAGCCCTTGTGTGGCAAGAATTTGAATCTTTGAATATTTATTCCTGGTGGCAATGGAGAAGCCAAAAGAACGTAGTTTGACTTTCAGTGTCTAGGCTGAGTCTGCAGCACTAGTAGTTAGAAAAACTCTCCGGTGTAACCTGACTGAGCTTGTATTGTGTGGCATCCCCGAGACACAAGAAAATGGAACTCCATGCTGACATGCTTCATGAGTCATGTTTAAGAGTAGGGCCTATCTTAAAGGCACATGAGAAAATGGTAGAAGCAAAATAAATACATACATAAAATTGAAAAATTACATCCTTTAAGATAAATAGGGAAATGTCCTCAAGATTCTACTTACTAGAAAAAAATATCCAGTGATTTATCTCAGTTTAAGAAGAAGCAGCCCCCAGTTTTGTCTGACACACCAAAAACAATGTGCAAGCTCCCCTGCTTGTGGCTGGCTATGGAGCACTAGTCCCAGAGCTGTGCATTTTGATGCTAACAGAATTGATTATCACGGTGCAGGGATAGTTGGTATAAACACAAGGCAGCCATTTAGGCTTCTGCTCCATTGGAAAAAGGAAAGAAATGTTTACCAAATGGATATAGAAAACATTGGCAGGGAGAGAACTTTAATTTCCAAGCTTCAATGAGAGCATCACAAACACTGAAGATTAAAAATAATTTTCACATGGACTTTCCCCTCATGGCCCTTGATTTAGTGCGGGGATTCCCACACATTGTACTCTGGGAACTAATTTCCATGCAAGAGGCAAAATGCAAGCCCAGAACCAACTTCTTACTCTGTGAATGGAAAAAGGCAGATACATAAATGTGTGCCTGTCATGGGAGGGATTAGAAAAGGATCTGTCAGAGCCTTTCAGGCAGAAGATGATCCACACTCCATTGGATGTGCCAAACACCAGGGCCCAGGTCTGAGGCTGGTATGCTGGGTTTAGCACACGTGTCAGAATTCAGCCTTTTTACAGTTTATCCAAAAGAGTAATCCTTACTGAGGAAGAGAAAGACCAAGGGAGAGATCCCATTGGCTGTCCTAAAGCCTTTCCCTGAAGGCTATAGTAGAGTCCCCGAGGAAAAGACAGAGACGGAGACAGCTGGGGCAGGGTACAGACTGCAGAGTTGGTTCCCTGCAGGCTGCATCACTAAAATGGAGACCAGAGCACTTTCCTCTGTTTGAGGTCTCCTCTCAGTCCAGGAGCCAGGAATGAGGCCAGGAGTTCTGATGATTTACCACCTTCCACAAAACCCCGTGGTGGCAGAATGGTAGCATTGATGTCGCCAGCTGAGACTAGTGGAAAACTGCAGATGCTAGTTTGGGTGCTTTTTTAAAAAAAATCTTTCCTTCTTTTTGTTTTCTTTTCTCAGCTTTTCATGGCGGAATGGTTTGGGGCCGCCTTATTCCCTGCTGGCCAGAGAAGGCTGCGGAGGCAGGTTGTTTTAACAGCTTAAAACACACACATGCAACGTTGCAGGGTAAATATTGGGAAAGTGGGGGGGGGGGGTGATTGGGTGAAACTCAAAATGATGGAGCTTGTTCAAAATGCTTGTCTCCAGGCATTAGGCAATGTAGTTATGCCAAGACTCAGTTTAGCCCAGACCTCTGTAAAGGGCCAGAGCTTCAGGATTCTTCCAAAGGCGATATTGTCCCCTGAACCTGTATCTATTGAGTCAATCCAGTAGTTTTCATGGAATTGGAAATAAAAACACACTTTTAAACATATAAAATCAAATCCTCAATGGGCTCCATGCTTCCTCCTTGCACTAAACCAAGGATCAGACCACACTATGAGGCCAGTGAATCGGGGCACCCAGCACACAACAAGATTCCGGTCTGAGGTGTAGATGGAACAGTAACCATGATCCATATAGGAGATAACACCTTGGCCATCTCTTTGGACACAGTTGATCCACCACTACACATTGTAGCCATGTCCGGGCTGTATTTATAGTACAAATGTGCCCTACCAGCCACAGTTCCCATTGTCCATGCTACAGTGGCAGTGTGACAGCTTGATTTGATGTGCTATATTTGGGAAATTTCCCTTCTAGCATCTGGCAAAAAATCATTACCAGATGCTGAAAATGTGGCCTCCCACACATACACCTAGAGCCCAAGTACCAGAAAAAAGTCATGTTTTGACACCCACCTCTACTCAAGGGCTGGTGGAGCCAGGATGACAAGTCTGTAGCTACAGGGGATTCCAGATCAGAGGGGGAAGGTTGTCTCCCCCCTTGCAATTAGCCTAATTTTTGTTGAAGCTACAGGTGGCCCAGCAACCGTACCAGCAGAGCCTTGCCCCCTGTAAGCTTGGTGATCCCATCTAGCTTTAAAAACAGTTTGACCACGTTGTAGGGAATGAGAAGGGGATCAATAAGCCCTGTGCTACCCACTAGATCACATGGAGTAGACACAGATCCTTTGGGGAGCCCACTTGCCACCTCGAGGTGCTGCAAAAGTGTTAATGGAAGTAGCCATATATAGCCCAGTACATGCTCAGGCTTTAAACAAGGAATGGCCAGTTCTTATGGGCCATTTATATCTGTAACACAGAGGTGATATTGGCTTACTGCCACAATTACACATAGTCAAAACTCCACTACACGGCTACCACTATCTGTCCTCCATTTGACACAACTAGTGACATAAAGACCCAATATTTATAGATTGCTTCTGAATGGAACCATCTGAAAAGGGAGTCCATATTTGCTACAGCTCACTCTTTTAATGTAAATATTATAATTTATATTATAGTAGGGCCTAGGAGTCCTTACTGAGATGGGGGCACTTTGCAGACAGAGTAAGAGAGAGTCCTGCCCCAAAGAGCTTACCATCTAACTAGACAAGACAGACAAAGACCCGGAGAGGAAACAGACTTGCCCCAGGTCATAGAGCAGGCCAGAGGGAGAGCTGGGAATAAAACCCAGGCCGTCTGAGTCCCAATCTATTGCCCTGATTCTGGCCTCCACTGCCTCTCTGATAGAACCTTGCTCACATCTTCATGGCCATCAGCTCAGCTATAACTGTTTTGGGGGCAGTACTCTTCTGCATGGTGTTTTACAGCGGAGGAGCAGTGAGTCCTGGGAGTTGTGCTTGAGTAATATCACTGGTTTTCTTAGGCTGGCATTCAGTAATGACACACCACACTGTTTTATCGGAGGTGTTGTTTGGCTGGACAGTTCCCCAGTGACACGCTCACAGCAGCAGCAGCCTGGCAGAGTTATCATCTCTCTCAGGTCTGATAGCTATTACAGACACATGGAAGTGGTAGCCAGATTAGTGCATGTAGCCCACTTTCTCTTTGGATTTAAGGTCCTTTATTGTGTTTGAATCTCAAGTCTTTGTGCTTTGTGTTTCAGACTAAAAATCAAAAGTATTTCTCTCCTGTTTGCTCCCTGACAGTTCTTCAATATATTAGAGTTTTAAAAAACTCTCCAAGGACAAAAATGCACTTTCAAGTGCTGTTTAGGCGTTTACCATTTTTCCCTTCTCTTCATCCCTAGGTCTGCTGGATGCTTTTTGAAAGGTGTGGGGGGGAAGCACCTAAAAGTGCTGCTTTTGTATTCAGTTTACATTGCTTCTTATACAGACACCTGCCTGGAATGAGACAGGTGCACATCCCATGATGTCATGATGCAGCATCCCTAGCACGATTATTACTTTCTATTTCAACAGCTGCACTAGCTCTGGAACTTTCAAAAGTATCAATTTTCTGTCAGATTTAGACTTTTTATAAAAAACATTTTGAGGCTAATGGGGAGACTCCAAAGTGAGCCCACCAGGCAAATAGCAGTAAGCTCACAAGCATGAAGAAATCTGTTTGCCAGGAGGCCAAGAGGTTTACTGCAGCTCTTAAAAAAATTTAAAAAGCGATTTTGTGCTTGAAAATTAAAGAAAACAAAGGATGCCTCCGACATGGCTATACATGAGATTCTGGAATATTACATTCTTGTATAAAATGTATGCCAGCCAAACTGTAATAGCAGCAAAATACCTAGGACTACAATGTTGCAAACTGGCTGCAATAATATGTGCATACATACATAGCTGCCTTTACTCTTCTACCAGCTTTAAAAATATTCAGTAACCTACGGAGGCCCTGTGAGGGAAAGAGGTAGTTCATATTATATCCATTTTACAGATGTAGCAAGTGAGGTTGGAGTGCTTTGCCAAAAAGGGAATCAGTGTTAGAGCTGGGATTAGAATTTGGGGGGGGGTCCCAGCACTCAATTCAATGCACAGATCATTAGATTCCGCCTCTCTGAATACATATTTGATAGAAGATTTTTATTTCCCTGATGTGGGCAGGAGAGAGGGGGAAATGGTCCAGTTTCTGATTAAGGGAATTATTTCCTTAGGAAAGGGCTCATTAAACATCCTTCCAATGCTGTGTTGTTCTGTTGAGGGCACTGTTAGGATTATCTGGGTTTAAAATTCCCACTGTTGACTAAAATCTAATGTTCCAAAATGGCCTTACATAAGACATGCATTTCCAAGCAGGGAATAACATAGATAGTAAATAATCATCAGTAACATAAAGGATCAGATAGAAAATGTGGACACAGAGCCTGAAAAATGATCACATTCTGTTCTGGGGGGCACTCCCATAAATCAATGTGCCTGCAGGGATTAGGTTTTAAAACTCCTTTCAAATGTTGCTCTTATATTGGACTTTCTCACCTTCCTCTCTATTTCTAGCCCCCCAGCTCCAGCATGGAGAAACCAATCTAGCTTCCATTGAAGTCTAAGTCAGAACTCCCTTTGACTTCAGTGGGAGAAAGAATGGGTCCTGGCATCTCAACCCATTGCCGTCTGTCCCTGCCCTCCCAAAGACAGAGGCAGTCTCCCTAGGAAGTGGGCACAAAATCCAGACTATGTAGAATATGGAGGAGAGGGGAAGTGTTATCTTCCCTCCCTTTTCCCTGCCCACAAGCTCTCACTGCAAGTTATTTGTCCACTTTTGAGATCAGCCAGCAATTCTCCTGAGTGGAAAATAAGTGTTGTAAGGAGAGAGAAGGCTGACAATCCTGTCCACAACTGCCTCTTTCCCCATATCTCCAGAGCTGACTATGCCACTTCTTCAGCACTCCCTCCAAGGTTGCAAAATGAGAAAGAGTGTCCCCTGGTTGGCACAATGGTACCTCCCAAGCATCGTGCCAGCTGGATTGCCCCTTTAAGATGTAATGTCAGATAGCGATTGAAGTGGTGATTGAAGTGATTGGAGATGGGTGTTACTTTGTGCTGCCTTTTCATCTCAGGTCTGGAAGATTTCTGAGAACATGACAGAAATATGAGATTGTAATTTGGCAATACAGACCTCTCCCTCAAATGTAGGAGGGCCATTTATAATGGCTGTACTGTAAAACATGTGGATTATGTAATCCTTGTATTCCACACAGCCTGACAGCAGTCGAATTTGTTTCCACTTTAATAGTGTTCTGTGAATATTGTAGTTTTAGACCCATCCTGGTAAGGTGAGATCTCCTCCTGTCACCTGGCTTGTTGATTTAACACTGCCTCGGTTTCTAACACCTGCTGGTGAGACAGCATAGCTTGGCAAAGTAATCCTCAGGAGTCAATGTCTGAATCTATATAGAGTGCATCCCTAATCATTAATGAAGGGCACACCCTTGCTGGTCATTTAAAACATATTATTAGCCAAAAAAGAATTGATGTGTTTGTTTAAGTTTTGCATATAGAGCTTCAAAGTCTTCAAAACTCTTAAAGAACAAAAGAATGATTATGCAGCACACTACAAAAGTGTGTGTGTGTGTGCTTTGTGTAGACATATATTTAAAACGACCAGTGAGGGTTATATATATTTATATAGGTTTCTCCTCGCTGCATTATATTGTGGAGTTTCTCACTTTCCACACAAATTCTTGCTCCACTGTATCGTACAAATTGCTTATGAAAGGGTATGTTCCTGTTTTAATCCTATGTTCTCATCAAGCATTTCTCTACTTGTCATCTCTTCCCAGCTTTATACAGTTACACTTTTCACTACCCAGACGCCTTGATTAGTGTGTTACAGTTTGTTATATCCCTCAACAAAAATATCTTCCCGTGATTTTTGTTTCCTTGCCGGAGTCTGGGTTATTCAGGATTACAAAACAAAGGATTATTTTCTAAATTCCTCTGCGTGCAGACTTTAGACAAATCCTCACAAGGCAAATGTGGAAAGCCAACCCAGTGCGTGGACTGGGAAACGGATGAGTCTCTTGCCCCTGCAGCAATCACAGATGTTCAGGCGCTATTTAGCCAAGACTTGGTTTAGCCGCGTTTCTAAAGCTGCCAACTTGATAAACACCCTGGGTTCCTGGAATAATTGGCCTGAGGCACCCACCGCAAATCCACCCCAAACCAGGCATCCCAACCAGTAAAGAGTCTGTGCGTGTGGACTGTATTGATCCGCTTTGGGTTCCCATGTAAGAAACTGACAAGAACGTGCCTTGGGCCCGCCTTTCCCGGGTTGTCCCTCTTTCTTGGGGTGTCCCGGCCTGGGCACCAGGGCTGAGGCACACGGCAGACAATAACGCTATTCTTCGCAAGCCGGGTGCGCGCAGGGCCAGGGATCCTGAGCAGGAGGGAAGGGTCCCCAGTGCATCCTCCCGCCTCGGGCAGCACCAGCCGGGTCGCCGGGAAAGGTGGCAGCCCGATTTAGGCATGGGAGAAGAGCAAGAAGGACTATACATTAATGAATACTCTCCGGCCCTCCTGGCCTGCGCAAAACCTTTGGGCCCAAGGCAGCTGCCCCTAGCCAGGCAATGGGAGTAAGGAGGGCAAGGCTTGGCCCTTGGTTTTCGGAAGCGCTGGGACCAATTTCCCACCAAACAGCGGCGCGACGGGCTCTCTTGGGGCGCTGGAAAGTTTGCTTTTGCGGCCCCCCTGCCTGGGGGCGGTTGTTGAGCCAGGAGCCCCCTTTGCTCGGCGCCTGGGCCGCCTGGGGCTGGATTTGTGGCTGGACCTTCCCTAGCGCGGCCAGGGCCAGGGAAAGGAGCAGCCGGGCCCAGCTGGCCGTGCCGGTGCAGGCTCAGGTGAGGGGCGGGAGGAAGAGAGCAATTGTCTCGTCCCAGCCGTGTTTTCTCGCTTTCTTTCGCTCCCCGTTCTCCAGGCGCTGGCCTGTGCCTGGAGCAGACTTTCAAAGCCAGTTTCTTTTTTATTTCGAGCCCAGCTCACAGCCAGGGACGTGCATTCCAAAACACGTGCTTCTTCGGCAGCTGGGTGGGAGGGGTGCCCTGCCCCACGAGTGACTTGGTTTATTGAACAGGGGAGTAAAAACAAAGCCAGCTGTGCAGAACCAGCCAAACCAACTACAGGTCTATCTGCCCTGAAATAGCCATTCCCCGCCCCCAAGGACTCTTTCTGCTGAGGTCTGCTGTGCCCTTCAGGGACTCCCCAGCCACAGGGGCCGCCGATGGGGATACTGAATGCCCGCCTTCACTCAGTGTGGATGCATCCTGGAGGAAAATCGCCACGATTTTACTTCTCCAATGAACATGAGCCTGAAGATATTTGTATCATGGGCGACGATTCTGCTAATCATAAATATGGGGGGGGTTAAGTTGTGATCACACAAATAGATACTTTGGGGAAGAATATTAAACAAAACTGTAGCAAAGGCGGGAGGAGGGGGGAATCTCTTGTTTCTACTGTGGTTTAAGGAGAGAAATGAAACACCGTTTAAACAAGTTCCATAGTTAACAAATGCTGCTAAATCCTTAAATCTCCAACTGATTAAGGTCTCCAAGTACCTTTGGCATATGCTCCAATATTTGGTTATCCCTCAGGAACTTGACTGGGTCTTCGCTTTCATTTTTTAAAAATATCTTCTTAGTGTGTGTGTGTGTGTGTGTGTGTGTGTGTGTGTGTGTGTGTGTGTGACGTTAATAGTGTTCTGCTTAAGATCATAATAATGTTGGGTTCCATCAATGAATCCCTAAAACTTCACCTGTGAGCCCCCTCTGCCAGGCTTGTATCCATGGGAACGTGGTTCATTGTCAAGTACACGGAATGTAAGTGTCAAATAATACAGGGACACGACTAACAATCAATGAAGGTTAGGTTCAGTTGTAGAACCGATAATTGGTTACATTTCTCCAACCTCTGCAGGATATAACAAACGGCAAACGCATCTGGCATATGAACATTGCCAACGAGAGAACAGAAATGTAAGTGCTGACAAAGTAAATGGAAAAAAGCAGGGCTCAGTAATATCCTTGTGCAGCTTGTTCTGTGCTCTGACTGGGGAGATGGAGTCGCATAAAATAGTCAAAGATCCCCAGTGAACGGATGATGGACAGTTTAGAGAGAGACTTTTCCTGTGGCATGGAAGAGGAAACAAAATTCAAGGGCTGTCCCTGGAAATTAGCCTCTGTTGGCAGTGCTGTTTAAAACACCGGCTGGGGCTCTTTCCTGGCGAAACACCAGAAAACTTTAACTCAGAAGAGTTGGTTTAGTTTAATACTCCCTGAATCCCGTTAAAAAAATCCCTCTTGAGAGGCAGGAATTATTTGGTTTTAAAGACTCTGCTCTTGAGCCCGTCCATAATTCTCGGGGTTTTGCCCATGATTTTAAAGAAGTTTTATGTCGCCTCCGAGACTCTGCCTTTCGGAGGGAGTCAAAATATTCCTTAATTAGCTGTTGTCTCTTAACAGAAAGCCACGGCGGCTTTTATTTCATTTTACTTTGCCATTTTAATTTACTCCCTTTCGCGTTTAAGAGCTAGGCAGGAGACTGCTCGAGAGCTGCAGTCAAACCCCGCATCTCTCCTTACTCGTAACGCAACTTTCCAACCTGCTCTCCGGGCTCAGGGAGCGGAAGGGAACAGGAGAAGCGCGGGGGGCTAGTCTTGGAGCCACTCAATGTGTCCGGGAGCTGTCTGAAAACTCTCCTTTAAAAAAACCCGCGTGGCGTGGGAGCCAACCTTCCTTGTGCCTTACTAACGGTGGAAGCGTAAGGTGGTGAAACGGCCAGTAAATACATATTACCTCCATGTAACCCATTTGCTCCCTCTAGTAATAGCGCTAACTTCACAGACTTCGGAATAGTTTGCTCGCAAGCGAGCAGACTCCCGCGTTAATTCAGCAGAGATGTGGGGTAGACGGTGAGAAAACCACCAGAATAAGCAGAAATGACACCCCCCCCCAAAAAATAGACGTTCATCTTTAGCATTGCCTGAAATCCTTTGCATGTTTCATAACATCATTATAACAGCACCTGGGGAGGTACCAGGGGCAAACCCGCTCGCAGGAGCTGCAGCTTTGATGTACCAGAACCCTGGCACTTTTGCTCCCAGAGATTGCCCACCTAGTTTGGAGACAACGTTAAAAACTAAGTTGTTAGTAAAGGGTCGCTGAGTTGTTTTCAAGCCTTTGGAACCCGAAGCGCAGTTTGTTTATACCGGGCACGAAAGCAATATGAAAACAGGGCTCCGCCCGGCGTGCTGCGGAGGTGGGGGTGCGCGCCGCCCTTCTGGCGAACGCACCTACCATAAAATCCAATATTGACTGTAAAACAAACCAGGGCTTTGAAAGTGCTCGCGCCCGACGTTTTCATAAAACCCTCCCGGCACGTGCACAACCTGCTTGGGATAACGGCATTAGCGTGTGAACGGTTCCGCCGCGACGCTTTAGACATTATTTAGGATTAGGGACAGGAAAGCGTACGCACAGCCCAGGGTGTGTGCGCATGTGGCCAGCGAATTAAGGAAGGGTTAGGTGCTGCGTTGCTTTGGTTTTTGTCCTAGTCCTGAGACAGTCTAGCTCGTTTCACTTACGAAATTTGATACACTGAATTCCTGGCTTGTAGCCAAACGTCTTTTCTGGCGCTGGGCTATATAACATTTTACCTGCTTTCTCTATAAAATCAGACCAGCATAAACTCTATTAACGCCACAAAATTCTTTGGAAACACTGACGCTGAACTGATCTATACCGTTGTTCACACATAAAAATAATGCCCGAAGGACCAAGGAAGAGGAATAATTTCAAGTTTTTGCAACTTCCACAATTAGAAAGATGTGTGTGAAAACTCGCAACATTTGGAAAGGTCAACTCCATGGACTTGCCTAGCCCAGCAATGTAATACTTTGCAACAGGACGCCAAAAGCTGAATCAAAAAGTGTCTGGTAGCAGATCCTAAAGGATAATTCTGGCTGGGCCTCCTTCGTTGTTATACCTCACCTTTGTCATTCAGACAAAAATAGCCCTTTCTTGCCAATCTGAAAGGTTTAGTCTCTGCAAATGCCTTTTCAATGAAAGTCGCCTTGCACATTTGAATGAAACTGTTTGGAGAAACCTTTGCCAAATATTCAGTAACTATTTTATCTTCTAAAAGACTTGGTCTGATTTATGCTTCGGTAATAGGTTTGGCGTTTAAACAGAGCACACTAAAATGCGTTTTAATTGTAAGCTGTCTGTTTTCGTCTTTCAAGAGCTCTCGAGCAAAATGAACTTTATTTCACTGAACATGATGCCCTCCCTGGCTGCAGTCGTGTGCGCTCCTTGTTAATACCGCATGTTACCATATTCTCCTTACAAAAAGAATGGTTCGGCATTGCAATCCTTGCGATCTTGACAAAGTAACTTCGGTTTGTATAGTAGTTTTGAGAATTATATTGTTTGGATTTGTAACCAAGGGTTTTCGACAAAAGGTGTCAGGCGAGGCTTGTCCCTTCTTCGTTCACCATTTATTAAAATAAAACAATATGTAATTAGTAGTCTTTTCTGAATTTTTAATAGATTAGAACACGTATGCAAAGTGAATAATGAAAGCCATATTTTGGCTATTCTCAAACCACCATGATTTTTTCCCCAAAAACTGATCATTTCCCTCAAAAATGATGTGAAGCTACTAAAATACTGCCATATACACAGCTCCCAAACAGCATTTACCATTTTTATATGTACAGTATTTTCTGTTTTATGTTATAAATAGCCGTGTAACGCTATTCCAAATATTCCAGCATCTCAATGTATGTCTTTTGGTTTGAATTTGGGGAAATAATGTAAAATATTCCCCCCCCATCTGAAATATTTCCTGAATATTCATATAACTTTATCTTTGTATTTATTTTTAACATGACTATTGTATTTTTACTTTAAGTATTTTCTTTCCTCATAAATAATGATGTAACCGTACTTGATCGAATGCTGCTTTTCTTATTCAGATCCCTTTAACTGGAGCGATAGTTTGAGGAAAGCGAGTAGGAATTGGGTTTCATACACAGAAGAGCACAGATTTTGTTACTGTGCACGGAGGTGATCACAAAGTTCCTCAAGGCAGGCGGAACTCTGAAACGGAGTTTGATTAGGACCAGACTCTGGGGCTTTTACTCTGCAACCCTGAAAAGGAGGTGTTCGGGCTGCATATTTATAAAGCGGTTAGATACACAGCTGTCATGTATGAAATACAACCGAAGAAATGTTTGGACAGCCAACTCATAGTCAGTCTAGGCTTTAAAAGCAATTAGGTCAGAAAGTAAAGATAATGAACATTACATCACACCTCAGTGATTAAAAAAAAATCGTCCCCTGTTCATTGCAATGTTTTAAAAAGGTCAAAGTCTCATTAACCCTGTCGATTTTAAGTAGCTAAGGGCTGAGCTCGTCAGCCTGGGGGAAAAAAGTACTTGTATGGGTAAAGATTAATCGTTTCAACATGGGCAACACCTGAAGAATAGTGTGGCTAATAACAGGGTGAGGCTATATACACACCTATACGCTCTGTCCGCCCGGGCTTTGGAATGTTTTGTATCTGATTTTTCATAAATTAATATTTCTCGTTACGGGTGGACCTGATTTTGAGTCAGGAGTCTTCTGATTGATTACGGTTTTCAGTAACACACCTTTTCACGTTAGTGCGAGGGTGGGTGGGTTATTTTATGAGTTGGTCAATGGTCTATTTCGAGCGTGCAGAGATCGAGCGAAATATGCAGCATTACGATAGATCGATACGGCTTTTCCTGGCCAGGGACACGTTTGTGGCCCCTGAGTTACTGCTGTTTGTTCTGACCCCGCCTCCCTCCACATACACCCCCAGCACCACGGACCTCCTCGCTATTACGCTAAAGCTGCTCTGAGCGTTTCTCCGTGCAGGAGCGCACGGGAAAGATGCGCTCCCGGGGCCGGGGAAGGGGCGATGTTATTGCGTGTAGCGCGGTGTGACGGGTTCTAGATATGTTTTTTCTTTACAATCTGCTAAAAAGGGAAATGTTAAAATGCACGGGGCGGGGAGGGGGGGATTTTCCGTGCTGAACGCAGCTCCTTCCTCGCCAGCCGTGTCTGCCAGGCTGGCCGAGGTGAGCGATCGTGTCGCAAGGCTTTGAGAAGGCGTGTGAATTCTCCGGGTTAGCAGCCGCGCTGGAGGGAAAGGCAGCTCTCCTAAGTGCTCTGCGCGCACGCACACACACACGCACACACACACACAGGCACGGCTAGACAAACCGACAGACACATGCGCAAAGCGATGGCAACGACAGACACGCACAGGCTTAGAGAAAAAGTCCCAGTGGGTGCCAAAAACAGGCGTCCAGCCAGCCAGATGCCTGCAAAGCCACCCAGCTCACATATGTAAAAACACACGCACAGAGCCAGCCGCCGAGTCAGTGTCTGGCACGCACACACAGAGACACACACACACGATGAAGTGAGCTGTAGCTCACGAAAGCTTATGCTCAAATAAATTGGTTAGTCTCTAAAGTGCCACAAGTCCTCCTGTTCTTTTTGCGGATACAGACTAACACGGCTGCTACTCTGAAACACACACACTCACATGCCCTTGCATGCAAAGAAACATGCCCTTGCATGCAAACATCTATGCAAAGAAATCCAACGCCCCCCGCCCAACACACGTACCCCCCCCACGCCACACAGACGGCTCAGCCACACATGGGCAGTGATTACAGCCTGTCTCTAACCCCCCCTCCCCCTGTCACCAGCACTCCGCTCCCTGCAGCAGCCCGCAGCAACCCCTTCCCTTTCCCGCCTGTTCCGGAGCAGTTTGAAGTTGAACTTTGATTCACTCGGAAAGTTTCTCCTTTCCGGAGAGGCAGGCGCGTCCCACTGAACGCCTGAAAAGCTGGGCGGGTCCCTAGGGTACATCAGAAACAGAATCGCCTCCTGGAGAGCCTCTTGAGACCTTGTGCCATTCCTGGGAGGAGGGGGGTTAGCTCTTCCCCACGAGCGAAACCAGAACACCCGAGGGAACTAGCTTACACCCAGAGAATATCTGCTACTTGCAGGGGAAAGAGCACACACCCGCGCGCACACGCACACACACACGTGCACTGCCGAGAAAGCACCATTTTGCCTCTCGCACACCGGGCTCTCTCTCTCCTCTGTTGCTCTGGCTTCTGACACACACGCTCTCCCTGGCTCTGGCTTGCAGCCGTGATGCTTATTCCATGCTCCTCGGGGCCCCTCGCTGTTCCCTTTCGTCCTGAGTTTGGATGACCCATTTCCCTCGCCCCTCTTGGCTTTGTTCCCCCCCTGCTTTTCCCTTTCCCCTCGATTTTCCTCTCGCCACCTCTCTGTCCTCTCCCATTGCTTCCCCTGCTCTTCCCGTCCCCTTACTCCTGTCCCCCCTTCCTCTGCTCCAGCAGAAGGAAGGGGAGAGGGACACGCGCGCTCCCTGCCCCACGCCCCAGGCTGCCTAGCTGGGTGGGGTGGGGTGGGGGTTGGAATAGCCTCCTCGCCCGCGCCTTGTTTGTTGTCCTTTCCCCCCGGAAGACTTGAGGCTCACACACGCTTAGTGTGACGGCCGAGTAATACCACGAGTCCACACACCCAGCCAACACAAGTGCTTGTAGTCCGTGGCCAACCCCGCTGGGAACCGGGGCTGCGGTCTGCTGCAAAAATCAAGCTCTTCAGTGCTAATTACCAATAAATGATGATGTGCTCACTAAGTAATTGATTTAATGAAGTTCCTATGAAACTATTAAAACCGGGTAGAGGTCAGGCTGGGGACGCCCCAGAGCGCCCATTGTGGGATGTTTAACTCCACCAATCTCCTCGGAAAGACATCGGGGCTAATAGGTGAAGTCACAGCTGTTCCAGGCTGACTTCTGGAGCACCAGGACCCGCTCCCCGAACATCCCAAGCAGCCGGCCCCAGCCCCCTTGCAGGAAGCGCGGGCAGTAACACCGGAGCACCGGCTGAGCTCTTCCACTGCGGCCCGTGGCCCGCTTCGGCTGCGAGGTCCCTCCCCAAGCCCCCCAGCGCATCCCGCCCAGTCCCCCCAGTTCAGGCAGGCAGTGCTGACGGGTACTCACTCAAACCTCCAGCCTGGCTGGCTCGCAACTGGGCGCCTTCCACAGAGATCCCGAGTCTCGTTCGAGAGGGGGGAGCTGAGCACTGAACTTGTCTCAACTACTACAAGTCGACTGTAATTTCCCCCACTTCTTCAAGAAACTTAAGCTAGTATGCCAGGTAGGGTGCTTGGAAGATTTTGGCAAGGTGCCTGGAATGGGAATGTGTGCCCGTTTTTCCTTGAAGGGCTTTCTTTTTGGAAGGCCACTTGGAGCTCTTAAAGGGGTGAACGGCCAGTTGTGTGAAAGTAGGAGAGGGAGGGAAACAGAAATTAAAAAAACAAAACGAACAAAAAACAAAACAAAAAAACCCAGCGATTTCATTTGAAGACCCATGTTTGGCTTTTCCTTCCTGCTACTCTGGCGGGACAGAAGGGGCTTGGCAGATTAGCACTGTTTGCCTCCCCCCCTCCCTTCTTTTAAACACCAAGTTTACAAAAAGTTAGTTTTGAAGTGGAGCCCTCGCCGATGTTTGTGATCCTAGTTGCATTTTTTATTTTCTTCTAAAGCTGCCCCAGCTCTCGCACTCTGGGCTGCACAAAGACCCTCTAGTGCCCCTTTCTCTTAACAATCAATATCTATCTCCTTTGTGGGTGTGAAAACCAGAGTTAGAGAGGAAGAAAGAAATGTCCTTGAGTTCTAACATCGTCTGTTTGTATTTGTTTAGCACGCAGGCGATGCCTCAGAAAGGGAGGACTGATTGGCATGCCCCTTTCATCCTCCTCTAGTGCTTCCTCCAACAAGGGATATAACCCTGCACTTTGCCCTTTTTTGCTGGACACTTTATATTCTATAGGACTGTGGGATGCTGCTGTGTCTGTCGCCGTATATTTGCAGTCTACTTTGTATCTCTCCGATCTACCTCTGTATGCAGATTTAGGTTGGATATTTATAGACTAAGCCTCACTTTTGTGTGAGAGCATACTAGTTTACACTAAACTGGCAGTTCATTTTGTTCAGGTTTTTATAGGGTGCGTCATGGAAACAATACTTTCTTATATTTTATGATGACTCGCCCTGTTCCTCCAAACTCTCTGGAGCGCTGGTTGTGCGATTGCTTCTTATGTAAAACAAGACGGGTCGCGGTCCGGGGGGCGGGGAATAACGCCTTTTCTCCTGGTCCACAACAACTTATTCCAAACACTGCCCAGATCGTTTTGAGTTGATGACTGCCCAAGCCTACAGCTTTCACTCTGAAAATCATCTCCAGCCTCTTCTGTTTCCCTGCACAGCAGAGGAGCTGATTCTCTGATTGCCCATGGTCGCATAGGGGTGGACTGTTTGGGACACCAAATCCTTTAGCACATTCTTTCAGATTTGTTTCCATTATCTGGGGAGGGACATTTCTGACGATTAATTTGAAACAAATTAAGCCCGCATGTCTCTTGTTTGCCAAACAGGCTCTTGAAAATGTGCAGACACAGCCATTCACTTCGGCTTTCTGCACCCACTACGCCATTTGCTGCTGTTTGAATTCAGCTCAGGACCTAACACCATCCAATCTTCCCCCTCGCTCACTCTCCCCCCACCCCACTCCCGCCCCTAATATTCCTATAATACCCGCTGATTACTATATCCACGCTCTCTTCAATGTACGATACGGGTTTCTCTTCAGCTCCACAATCAGAAGTGACACATGCACCGCGAAACCGACGTGTGAGGAGAGCTCTGGGTGCAGAGGGCTAGTGACAGGAATACTGCAAGGAGACAAAGCTGGAGTCTAGTGGAATCAGGCGCAGCCTTAATTAACACCATCTTAAATAGTCCAACAGGCACCGACGACAAAGTTGAAGAAAGACTTTAAGGCTGAGTGCCCCTCGACAAGCTCTTTTTTTCCCCCTCGTGTCATTCAATATTTAATGCACTGGGCTTGTAATGCTACTACGGGTGCTCCTTTCTCAGCGAGTACATTATTTTTTCACGGTGCCCATAGCCAGGGAAAGCCCTTTAGGCAAAGAAAATCAAAATGTTTGTTGTTTTGGATGACTTATAACTCTTGTTTAACACAAGCACTTGCAAGGAAGTATAACAGGCGCAGCCTCCAAAGCAAACAACGGCATCCTTGTGACAGAGCCCAGCACAAAAAGCACATTGTGCGAGGGACCATTCCTTTTCTCTGGGGCTAGATGGGTGCCTGTAGGAGAGGGAACGCCACGATGCCATTTTACTTTTGAACTATTGTTTTTGAGTTATGCCATGTGGTCAAAAGGAGCGAAGGGGAGGCTGTTGCCAAGCTCCTAAGACAAACGAGTTGCCTTTCATTGAACTACCCCGGCGCTCCTCTACAACGAGGTTTAAATGTCACCTCCATGTTTTTAATGGACACAGGGCTTCAGGGGCCACCCTTCAAAGCGCCTTCATAATAAACGACCCTTATTAAATATGGCTCTGCCTGGGAAAATCACTGGGCAGAACAAGGGGGTCGGGGTGGGGAGTACAGAGAGCGCCTTGCGAGAGACCTGGTGGAGTTCTTCCTGCTGCACTCCGGGTTGGGATGGAGAGAAAGCTGGGTCCCGTTTTCTGTGTGTGTGTGTGTGTGGTTGAGGGAGGGGTCTGGTGTGTATGGAGGGAAGGGGGGTGTGCGCGCCGGGGGGGGGCGAATTGTAACACAACCTCCTTCTCCTCCCCTCATTCCCAACCCCCCCCCCAAAAGAAGCTGAGTGAAAGGTTGGGGTGTTTTCCTCCTGACTTCTTTTTGTCCTTAGGAGAGTGGCGTCTGCAAGTCTGAGCTGGGAAGTTACTGATTTGCAGGCTGCATGTTAAGGCAGCTCCATGTAAGTAATTTCTACGGGCATCCCAGCAAAGGAGAACAAATCGTTGACAAAGGCGAGCCCTTTCAATTCAGCAGCGTCGTTAGGGCAACCAAAAAGTATTCCTCCTATAATAAGTTCCACTTCAAAGGATTTCTCATTCAACGGTGACTGCTTCGCACTTTTATTAAGTCCGGGCTTTTTCACTCGGAGGAATCATCTGTTTGGTTATTTTTCATCGTGTTTATTTTTCACCATTCACACAGTACTTGTATTAAATAAACAAAGAACAATCGCTCTGCAAATAAAAGTGCTTAGGTGGGGGGGGGGGGAGAGGAGCTAGGGACGGCGCTTTCTTTCCATTTGTTTGTTTGTTTGTTTATTTAAGCCGGCCACGATTGTGAAGGGCCTCAAAAAGAGTAGGATGGAAGCAAAAAAAATATGAGAGGTTCTGATCAAGTGAAAATTGACTGAACTAACACGGCATGAAACGAAAGGTCAATGCAACTGTATCTTAATAGAGTGTCTCGAATCGAGGTGGACTGTTTTCAATGCAGCCAGCTTTTGCTGTCCTCATTGCCATAGCAATCCTAACGCTCCATGTTGATGTACCATAAAAGCAGTAGTTTGAATTTCAAAGAACCTGCCTTTGAACTTCTCCCTGCCTGATTAGGCGCTTGCGCTGTGAGTGTGTTTGTGTGTGTGTTCATGTCAGTATACGGGGGTGGGGGGTGTAAGGGGCTCAGATTCTCCGGTAATGGGGTCGGGGGCATATAAGTAGCGAGGTGGGCAGATAGGAAGAGGTGGGTTTGGAATTAGCGTGGAAACGATAAGACGACCGTGTGTCTGAGTAGGATTGTAGCAATTTGTGTGTGTTGACGTGTGTGTGTTTCCTGGAATACTCTCTAGCCTTCTTTCGAGGGAGTACCTGGAGTATTTTCCTTGAGGCAACAGCAGGCCATGTTTCCAAGTGTATTGACAGCGTCTTGTCTTAATAGTCCTGCGTACACAATATGTAAAGAAAGCACTGGCTATTTCTCCCCTGAAACCAAAGCCGTATTCTTCCACCAAACTGGGCGTGGATGTGGTGACAGTGCCACACATGTACACATGCACGTGAGTTTGTAACAGCTATACCTCATTGCCAATACCGCTACTATGTTGTACGTGATTATCAAAGGCACCCGCCCCTATAACGTCTTAACACGTAATTTCCCACACTCAAGAATTTTCGAACTTTGTTAAAGTTTGGTGTCACTGCTTTACCTCTCAAAGAACTGAACAACCTCTGCAAATAATAATGTGTGGTGAAATGTCTCACAGATCTTAGTACAAAGGTAGATGATTTAAACAGTGTTTGTTAGGAACACGTTTTGCCTAGAAAAGATGAAGTCTTTGATGATGGCCAACTTAGTGTCAATAAGTGGCTTTCTTTGAGACATATTCAGATGGGAACGTCTTGCTTGCCAATTGCCATAGAAATCTTAACACACCATGAAGATTGTCCAAGCGCCAAGCCTTCCGTTCTGGGCTAAATTACTTTGAAGTGGCGCAGGACGTGCACTGGTCAATTTTAACTCTATACACTGGACAGAGAACACTAGGAGTGGGAGATTGTGCGTTTTAAAGCAGAAAATAAGAAGGGGAAACTTGTTTTATACTCTCTATACAAGATTCTGCTCATTGTCAGATATCTTTTATCTTTTATATTTCCCATGAATGATTCATGTCTTCGTGGCTTTGTGTTGCCCTCCTTTTCACAAGAAACTTCATTAGAGAGCTATAAGTTTTCCCATTGATTGGAGCTCTCATTTATGAGTGTTTTTCTGCTTCGTATGTTGGTTATTGTCATTCTGCTTGAAACAACTCTTTGCAACCTGTTTCACCTTTACCACATTTAACAAAACTGACTTTAAAAAAACACTATAACCTTTTGGTGAAACTGTTATTGACATTTTAACCAGTCATGTTCAAGTATTGGGACATCACATTCAAAATTCCTGAGCTAGCTTTAAAAAAAATAAAAACAGAGAAAAAAATCTCCAATAATATTTATGTACAGATAGAATAGTTTTATCTAGGTTTTTTCCTACAGTATCTTTCACTCAGTTTTCATTTTCTGCACAGAAACTCATTGAAATATAGCGATATATTTTATACAGCTTGCTAGAAGTTTCTTTGAGGTAATCCCATAGCATTATATAATATATAAATATATTAAATATAATGTTATGAGAATATTTATATAGTCCAGAATAATTTGCTGTACCACCATTTTTGTGCCAGGATAGCTAATAATTAAACCATTCGATACTCTGCATGCATTATTTGTCATGAGTGTCAGAAAGGCCCAGCAAGCTATAACAAAATAAATATTAGTATTTTAACTGCTGGAATAGTCAATTTGGATTAGCTGTCACTGCAGAAGCGAGATGTGACATAGTATATAGTGCATATAATCTATCTATCATTCTAGCTATCTATCTATATATCCTGTCTCTGCACGTAAAGATATTCGTAGGATGTGTCATTGTTTCATTATTAGGAGCCAAATCCTGCAATTCTTCTCCCTTTATTCAAGCGATTAGCCCGGTTGGCTTAAGTGGGAAACTACTCAGGAGAGTAAATATAGCAGAAATTGACGATGAAGAATGGATATATATAGTTAGAACCTCCCTGTTTATACACATATTTGTTGACTGAAATTCGACTCTAAATAACAAAAAGAAACATTCTTTACTTATGTTTTTGTTGGATATAATCACAGTATCTCACAAGACCAAGAAAAATATGCTAACCATTTATATTATTGTTCTTCACTGGCGTGCTATGACCTTAAGTACAAAAGTATCTATCTATCTATCTACACACTGTATGTGTGTGTTTGCTCTCTAGTTATCTCTCATCTATCAGTAAAGCACGTGCAATACATAGAAAGAATATTTTTATTTATTTGCTTGATGATCATTCTTGATTTCTTATGGTCGGGTTTACAGAAATGGAAGGGCGTTTTTATTTAGGAGGCATCATGTGTCATAAAATGAACGGGCAAGTGTGTGACCTTATGTGTGGCATAGTACATAAAAATAGTTGTTTATCCCTCAGTTTCATATTTTAAAACCCCTGTAATGTAGTAATGTATAGTGCAATCTATTGTTGAAAATTTGTATAAATTAAACAATTCGTTATAAATCAGTAAGAAAATTATTTCTAACAAGATTATATTACATAAATTATCCTTAAAAAGTCCATACCTTACTTTATCATTTTCTATTTATTTGAACGGGCTTTGAAAGTGAAAAAAGCAAATAAAATAAACTTTAAAAATTATTTTCTATTCAAGTTTTCTTGTTGTTTTTTAAGGAATGTCTGTATCTTTAAATTCACCATAACAATATGAAGACAACGTTTAAAGGCTTCCAGATTGACAGCACCATGCACTGTACTAATAATATAATATCTCTATAAACTATATATATCATCACCAACACACTGCACAGAAGACATGCAGGAAGAGCTTGTTTTCACATTACATTGTTCATTCAAGTAAGCTGAAAAATATAATGATTTTTTTAAACAAACCACGGAATCATAAACAACAATCTATCACCAAAATTAATAATATAATTCTTTGGTGTGTTCTGTACTCTTCCAGAAAAGGATGATGTCCGAAAATAAATTAATTCAACTGTACAAAATAATAGCAGTCAGATACAAGTTATTAACAATGACAAGACTACATCAACCAGTCACAGCACACAAAACAAATTTCTACAAACCCTGTGGGAGGGGAGGCTACCTGTTTATGTATTCAGGGTCTCTGAGGATAAATTAGTGCTCTTTAGTTTATTTGTATGATGTTTATGATGGACTAACATTTTGCATGGGAAATGTGTCGTACCAACCGCAAATAAATTGACTAAGAGTTATCGTCATAGTTCCCTGACCTTTTTCTTTAATAGCTTGACAGCTATGCCAAAGGTCATGCACTCATCAGTTTTGTTTTTTGTTGTTGGTTTTTGTTTTTTTTTTTTTTTTTTTGCTCCAACTACAAACCTTTTAGGTTTTAATATTTGTGACAATTGTTTTCCTCTTTTAATGTAACTGACCACGACACATGGTCATTTGAGGATTGCATGGGAGGGGGCAGAATGAATACAGTCATGGTTTTAGATGTTGAAAAAAATAAAGCATTTTCAAATGAGTATCCACAATGGTATAAAAGGAGATTGATCGGTCTAAAATATCTGCTTTCACAACAGTGTCACAGCTTCTCATACTTGAAGATTTTGAAGTAATAATGGCTCTGATGTCCAAAGCTCTTTTGACCTAACAACAAACTCTACTACACACATGGTCTGACATAGCAAGATGCAGGATCTTCTCTTTTAAACAAACTTCGCTGAAGGGGACCGAATTCACTTTTGAATTTTGTGTGCTATATTTAAAAAAAATCACACTATCACAGTTGTCAGATAGCAGCGGTTTTCTTTTATTCTCCATTTTAGTCTCAAGACTCATAACGATACAAAATTGTGGAGAAATGTTAAGAGAAATGCTGCATCTTTTTTTTTTTTAAACCATTTTCACATCGTATACAGCTAAGGGATAAGGAAACAAGTCTAGGTATAAAATATCAGATTTGGGTGAAACCTAAGGACTCAGAATAAAAAGCAAAAATTACAAAAGATCTGAACTGAAAGCGGGGGAAAAAACCCATTTTTTAATATGTAACCAGTCCACGATTTGTTGGAAATTCAGCAGGCGGTGGTGGTTTACAATTAAGAGGCCATTGCGGAATTGGGGCCTACTCAAGCTGTTAAGAAGCCCCCAGAATGATATCTAAAGTATTTAAGAGCCACTCCAGGAAATGGAGAGGCCCTATCAGCTTGCAGGCTACATAATGAACACTCTTCCTCTCTCTCTTTTTTAGAACTATTGCGTTGGCATTGGCAGTGTATAATCTTGATGAACTGATCTGTCCATTGAGTTCCCTTGGCATCTTCCCCATACCTGCAAACATGCAACTTGGTTCACTGAGATAGTCCAGCTTGGTATTTTCATTTATTATTTTTTATAAAAAGGTCCAAGTGTCTTAATTAAATTAGTTAAGTGTACAAACACCATAGGGTTTTATATACTGAATAAATAGTGGTGATTCAACATGATGGCAATTCTATGCCATCCATTTATTTCAAGCTTTGTGTCATTACAGTTCAGGAGAATGGTCCAAGTACTCCCAAGTCAGAAACTTCTTCTTGTTGTTTTTCTTCTAATGGATAGTTCTGGTATCAGAGTTTCTATAAGCCTCTTCATCTTCAGATCCAGAGGATGTTACATTGCTGGAAGGTGTATGAAGGTTATTAGAAGCCCCACTAGCCTGACAGACGTACCACTCATTGAGGTTGGTGACCTGAGGGGAAAGATTGGCAGAGCGGCCCCTGGCTGAGTCCTGGCCAGGGGACAGGGGAGCACCTAGGGGGGTTCCTGCAGACTGATAACCGTGAGATCCAGGGGTAGGAGAAAGTGGTGGAGACTTGCAGTGTATCTTCATGTGTTTTCTTAAAGAGCTGGGATGCGTGTAAGATTTATCACAGCCTCTGATTTTGCAGTAATATGGCTTATCACTCGTGTGGACGTGGGAGTGTTTCTTTCTGTCACTGCTATTGGCAAACTTCCTGTCGCAGCCATCAAATTCGCATTTAAAAGGCTTCTCTCCTACAATTGAAAACATTAATAATTATCTTCTGGGGGAGAAATCCCAAATCTTGGTCATTTAAATTTCAGGTCAGAGCTATGGTTAGTTTAAAAACAAACAACAACAGCACTAAGTGGAACATTTCACAGCTCTTATAAAACACGGTCCCCATGGAAAAATTCACTGCAAATCGTTTCTCTGCTTGTCAGGAGGAGACTCGTGATATGGCTGGGAAATAAGGTTATACCTGCCGGAGAGTTCAAGCTGCACTGGTGTCAAATGAATAATATTTTGTAAACGGTGAAATGTTAACTATGATTTTCAAAAAGCCTCAGACAGAACCATAAAGTGTCTACTTTTTTCATGCACAAAATTCTCTTGCAAATGAAAAATTCAAACGATGCATATAACAAACAAAACTACCCCCATCAGTACATTTATCATCTAGGGGTGGCTTTGTCTATAGACTGGCACATCTTGTCCTAATCCTTTCACAATGGTTTATAGTATGTGGAGAATCTTTCCTGTTCGGAAATACAAATAACACCTGTTTAAGCACATAACCATAACGTCGGATTTTTGCAGACCATACTTTAAATGTAGACCAATATCTACCAACCTTTATTCACAACCTGCACGTTAGTGAGAATAATATACTGTAATAGCAAAAGACAGTAATAATGACAACCGTGGACTGCTATTGCGGTATCTATTTACCTGAGGCTAATTTGTGTCTAAAAATCTATAGCAAATCTATTTTAATAGCTTTACGCATTGCTTAACAGTTAAAGTGGTTGTGAAAATCTGCCTCAGGCCTTTTTGTCTGGCATACCTTTAAGTTCCACCGGGTCCTGTAATACAATACTTTGGTTCATGTGTATTTTGTTACATATAGCTGTGCTCCAGATAAACTCTTTCCCATAGTTCTTGAATCAGGGATGTGTAAATGCCTATTATTGAGATAACAGAGAAAAATGTGCCATATCATTTTATTACAAATGGAATATAATTTAGAAGAGTAACTTTTTTTCTCTGTCATATTACAGGTGAATCTGATATCTCTAAAATGCATAACACCATTACTGCAAACATTTATTTAAAACGCTGAAGTTTTATGCCATATTATGTCTGATGCATACTTTCATATGTATTTTGTTCCACATTTTCAAAAATAACAATGTACTTTAGCCCCCGCAATGGAAGCACTTCGAGTTTTATTGGAGAAAACCTTGTTAGTCAGTACTTTTTGTATAATTATAGAATCTTACAATAAAATATGAATTGAAAACAAGCACACTTTTGATAGTCTTTTTGTTTTGTTTTGTTTTTTTGGCTAATGCTATGCAAACATTTCTTTCTATATTCTAATTCCAAATCAAGTTATTCAGTTTGAAATCGTTCCGATACATTTGCGCTTAGTCACAATTATCAGCAAATGTCTAGCTCCACACAAAACAAACACTACTATCTCTCTCCTAGACCAGAAATTATGTTGATTAAGAAAACCACGCTGGTACTTTTTAAATGCAGTCTTCGTCTACACATAAGCGCTCACACTTCCCACTGAAAAGGATCTCACAACATAGATGAAGTCACTTTATCTGTTCATTTTATCTGAAAAATAGCGAATCTATTGGAAAATTTCGCTACATCTGTATTGTTTTACAAAACTGTTAGGGTTACATAGCCGACTGTAATGTGCATTCCGGAAATTCTTAAGAAAAGCTATTTGACAGATAAACTGATTTGTACTATTTGCATCAGACACAGAAATAGTTATTAAAAATTGGTTCCATCGGTGTTTCAAAAAAAGAAAATGGTTCTTTCAAGGACACCTAGATTGCAGTGATCAAATATATTTGGTGCTCTGACGAGACTTTACGTCAGAGTTTAACCATTTGCAGATTGCTCCAGTTTAACACTGCTAGCTGAAAAGGATTTGAAGATACACAAGTGCATCTTTGCAAAGTTCTTTCTGTGCAAAAAACACAGTTGTGAAAACATTTGTTTATGTTTTGCCAAAGAGTGATAATGCTAAACACTTTCCTGTTGAGGGGCCACCGTTTTTTTAATCCATATGTTCCATTAACATGATGAAGCAAACATCTTCGGGGATCAATAAAATATTTTGTTTGAGATAATGGATTAGTTACGCTTTACAGTGTTAAGCTATTAGACCGAAATAGTTTGGGATCATATTGTCCAGTGCAGCTTAAGAAGGGCGGGGGGGAAACCAAATTATAGACATATTTCTCCTGTTTGGGGGCCTATAAGAAAAGCACAAAATCCACTAATAATGAAACATAAAAATACTGTGGTTATTTTAAACAATGACACTAAGAATGAATAATTTGTAAATCCTTAGAGCACTTTAACTGTACATTGCAGAATTAGAGCTAGGTGGTAAAACACAAGGCTACGGTAATTATCTGATCTTTTCATTTGACTTTCAGATTTGGGTCTTTAAAACAGGTCAATATATCTTCTGTGCAGACATGTGTGTGCACGTTATGAGATGCTCCTGCCAAAGAGCAGCCTGGCCCGAGTGCCCTAAAAACCACTCCTTCCTCCTTCCCTGGGCCGGGCGTCAGCATGCTGGAGGGAAGATCTTCTTTCTCTGCTGCAGCCCAGAAGGGGCAGTTTGTCTGTTGCATCCTCCTTCTTCCGTTCCTGAAGGCTGCTGGTCTGCAATGGCCTCCCCGGTGGCTTCTGTGTATGTGTGTCAGTGTGTCTCTGATATCAGTATGTGTGTCAGTCTCTCTCTCTCTCTCTCTGTGCCACTGTTCGGTGTGAGCCAGTATCTGAGCTGCTCGCACGCGCTCTCTGTCTCCACATCTCTGGGTGTGGGGCTCGGTATCTGTTTGTATCTCTGTGTGTGTTTTTAGTCTATATTTATTTATATCGATCTCTCCGTCTGTCTCTCTCCCCGTGTGCGTGTATGTGTATATTTATTTATATCGATCTCTGTGTGTCTTTGTATCTGTGTATATTTATGTACAGTTACTTGCCGCTCGGTATTTATAGAGACCAGTCTCTCTGTGTATCTTTGTATTTACTTCTGCACGCGTGTGTGAGAGCTGCCACACCGCACCGTGTGCATCTCTGCGGACTGGAGCGCACAGAGATCAGTGATCGTGCGTGTTTTCCACTCTGCGGCTCCCTCCCTAAGTTTCTACAGCTGCATTTGGATGTCTCTCTGCTCTGCATTGGGGGCCACTATCCAGAGAAGCTGCAAGAGCCAAGGCCCAGCCGCCGCTCTCTTCAGCCGTGGCCCGCTCCCCCATCCGCTGCGGACCGTCGGACCAGACAGAGAAGGCGCCTCATCCTTGGGCTCAACAGCTAGGGAGAGCGGACACGGAAACTCGCCCCTTGCTTTGTAAACAGGACGCCAGAGTGGGAATTAAACCCAGCGGAACCCAGCATTTAACCGGTCCTGGTAGCAGCGAAGGGGTTCAAGTCCCCAAACTCGATGTTTCCAGAGGCGTTGTATTTTGTGCACTGTCGACCGTTACTCTCGGGGCTCCCACCCGGGGAAAGTTGAGAGCAGCCGTAGGAAAGGGAATGCCCTTCCCGAGTCATAAATCTGAGCGCCCTTTTAATTGCAAAAGGGGAAACGTGCTCTGTGGGCCGCCCTTTGTTGTTGTTTAGGGTTTCTTTTTACAAAGATAAATGAATAAGCCTGCTCCGCTCTCTCTCCCTGCCTCCCCAACCGCACTCCAACCTTCTGCTCACTGCACTGGAAATATGAGAAGGCTCCCGAGCTGCAAATCATATTTTTAGAATTTGGCACCATTCCCTTTTAACATGCAGGGGCCATCCCCACCGGCTTGCACTGTGACAGGGACAAGGAGCTAGTGGGGTGCTGTAAGTGTCGGGTTTAAGTTTTGTTTTCCAAATCATCGCGACAGATGGATACAGATACATTACAAAAACATGGTAGGGAAACAAGGATTCTCGGAAATGCCTCCAGCATTTCACTCGGGCCGCAATGCCATTAACAAAAAGCTGTCAGCCTGCCTGCAGGAGCAATCCTTCCTGGCTCGGAACTGAACTGCCAGAGCAGGGAGGGCTGGCTGTCCTCATCTCTCTGCGCATACATCTGGGCTCTTGCCTGACATATTCTGTAGATAAAATCTATAATCCTTTCAGCCATGGGCCATTTGGCTTTACATTGAAACAACACGTTGCACGTTGTCCGCTTTTCTCTTTGCAGCAACACACAATAAATCAAGAAAGCAATTATGTAAACTCCATTTCCTTAACTATCCTCCAAGGAATAATATTTGTCTACAACTATCAATCCCAACTTCGTTCATTTTCCTCGGAGGTTTGTTTTTTTTTAACCTAAACCAAAATGTCTATATGTAAACCAATACAAGTCCCATGAACAAAACCCTAGTGAGGGACCCAGTCTGAATGGGCATTTCCTTACAAGTGAAGGGTGTCCGTTTCCCCACGTTTAGCTTAGGCGTCTTCCTAAAATCACAACTTGCGCTGTGAAGACATGAAGGCTGCTTTGAAGTTTCCTCCTCAAAACTACAATAAGAAACTTCCTTACACACACACACACACACACACACACACACAAAAACAAACTACACCAAATGTTACTCATCTTGGAACCTTCAAACGATCAGCATTTAACCAGTGAAACTCCCTCTAGTCAAGTCTTTTTCACAGCTCCTAGCAAACACGTTCGCTTAATTTAAAGAGGAACTGCGCCCCCCCTGAATCCCCAGCCCCCACTTCAAATGAAACTCTGCCTGGGACAACCCACCCATGTGTCCTTCGGCTGAAACCCTGCCTGGGACAAGCCCCCCTCCTCCCTCCAGAAGCGCAGAAGCGGAAACCCCACCCGGTATTTTCGGGTGGGGTGGGGTTTGGTCTGCAGTGGGAGATCCCCGCTCCCCATATTCCACGAGGGAAAGCGGGGCCTGGCGAGACTGGCCTTGGTCTTCACCTCCTCCTTCCGGGCCTGCTGTTTCCCAGGCCTTGCCTAATTTCCTAGCTGTAGGTGTTTATCGGCTTAAATTTTTTGCTGCAGGTCTAGGGTTTGGCCGTGCGGTTGTGTGTGTGTGCGCGAGAGAGACAGTGTGTGTGGGTGTGTGTGGGTGTGTGTGTGTGAACGTGCCCTGGGTGCTCCTAAATTACTTATTCATGAAAAAGTCACATGTTTGAATGGCCGTGTGATGAGAGGAGGAAAAGAAAACAACCCCACCGAGGGAGCGAGGGAAATACCCACCTGTATGAGTGCGCTTGTGAATCTTGAGGTTCTCGGAGCGGGCGAAGACCTTGCCGCAGCCCGGGAAGGGGCAGGGGAAGGGCTTCTCCCCGGTGTGCACGCGGATGTGGTTGATCAGTTTGTACTTGGCCTTGAAAGGTTTCCCTTCCCGGGGACACTCCTCCCAGTAGCACACGTGGCTGCTCTGCTCCGGCCCGCCGACGTGCTCCACGGTGACATGGTTCACCAGCTCGTGCATGGTGCTGAAAGTTTTCGAGCAGGGCTTCCCGGCGGCGCTGGGCGGCGGCGGCGGCGGCGGCGGCTCCTGCTCCAGCCACTTGCAGATGAGCTCCTGCTTGATGGGCTGCCGCATGTACCGGAGGAAGGCCGCTGCCGCCGCCCCCGGGTGGTGGTGGGGGGCCGGGTGGTGGCCGTGGCTGGCCGCCGCCAGGCTGACGTTCAAGCCCAGGGAGCCGTAGCCGTGCAGCGAGGAGGCGGCGCCGTAGGGCTCGGCCCGGCCGTACAGCTCCGCGGCCGCCAGCCCCAGGCGCATCTGGCCGTTCAGCGGGTGGTGCCCGCCGGGGGCCGGCTGCTCGTGCAGCGCCGGGAAGACCGGGTGGGCCGCGGCCCCGTCCGACGGGCCGTAGGTGCCGGCGGCGGAGATGAACACGCCGTGGTGGGGGTGCGGGTGGGGGGAGCTGGCCGCGGGGTGCGGCTCCCCCAGCGCCCCGTGCATGGCCGCGCCGGGCAGCTCCCTCCGCAGGATGAAGTCCCTGGCGCTGCTGGTGCCGGCGCTGCTGGCGGCGTAGCCCGGGTGGGGAGCCGGGGGAGCCGCGCCGGCCGGGTAGCTGCTGACCGCGGCGGCGGCGGCGCTCTGGGCCGCCGGCGAGGCAAAGGCGGCCGCTGTCTGCGCCTCGGGATGCGCCGCGAGAGGCTGCGCGGGGCTGAGTTTGAGGACGCTCGCTTGGGCCATGTGCTCGGGTCCGAATGGCGTGAGGGCCACGCCGGGGTCACTCCCCATCTCCCCAGGGTGGAGGTGAGCGGCGGGGTGGGAGTGGACGTGGTGGCTCCCCAGCCCCGGGAAGCCTGTCATAGTCTGATGAGGATGGGGCTGAGCCGCTGCCAAATCCGCTAATCTCAGTGTCGGGTTCCTCTTGCTCAAAGGGGGCTCCATAACTACACAATCCAGCCCATCTACACTCACTGTTGTTATTTTTTTCCCTCTGCCCGCCTTCAAAAACATGTATATATTAAGCGGCTCTTTAACTTCTTTTGTCTCCGCTCCTAACTCCGCTTATTCCTTTCCCCACTCTGTCCTCCAGCGATTGGCAGAGCGCTCACCACATTTGAGCGGCACAGTGGGGACTAGAGTTTGGAAATGGCGCTGGTGGGATTGGAGGGAGCCGAGTGATTGGCAGAGGCCAGGGCAGCGCGATTGGCTCCCTTTCAGGCTGGCTGCTCAGCGGGAACCCGCCCTCAGCGCTCTCCCCCTCTGGTGTCTTTCCCAAAGTTGGGCTGGCCGAAAGTTCGCGCTGAACCTGTGAGTGCCAGCCGGCGTGCCAAAGCCAAGCGTCTCATGCCGGCTACTCGCCTGGTAGAAATAAGGCCCTGGGATCAAACACGCTCTCACACACACTTACTCAATCACGGGACACTGGGCTTCCCAGCCATTCTGGGAAAGAGATTTTACAACTTACACACACACCCCCCCCTTACGGCTCATTCGGCTCCCTCAGCAATGTGCTTCTGTGTTTATTTTCAGGCTGCAGGCGTTTGTACTCGTGGGTTCTTCTGTTCAGCACAACTCTGCCAATTGGAACGGTGATTCGGGCAACTGTTTAAAGAAGCCAAGCCATTCGTTGAATAGGAGATTGTTAAATTCCGGGGAAATAATGTCTTGATGCAGCACTGGAAGACAAAACCTACACTCTAAGTACCGATTACAGAATAAAGCACAGTATTTAAGACATTAACTGCAGAAGCAGCACGTATTAAAACTGTAATTTCTTTCATTAAAAAATAAAATAAAAGGCATGTTGCACATGGTAGAAGCGAGTTTTGGAAGGGTCTGCTCAACGTGTATTCTCGAGCTTTATACAGAGATATAAAACACTTACTATTCACCATCAGGCAACATAACTGCGCGGTACATCTCTCAGATAACGTGGCTGGAAAGATACAAGCGGATCTGAGACTCTTTTCACTTACACATGGCTCTACAGAGAACCCACAATCAGCATATTGTATAGAAAACGCTAGACCGGTCCCTTCATTTCTCACCATTTCAGTAACACTCCCAAATACATGAAGAGTCGATGAAAAAACAGCCGATGAAGTCACCAGATAATAAAATAATGATATGTCTTAGTTTTTCCTCTAGGGCGTTAAAAGTTTGATAGAATGGATAAATTACATGATGCTTGTTCTTAAAATTTAAAAGCCTCAGACCTTCTGAACGTTGTGCTGTATACAATCTGTGAAACCTTCTAAAGGGAAGCTATTAACTGGTTGTTCGTATCGATTTTTATAAACAGGTGCACAACAGTCGAAGAAAATACTGAAAGTTTCCTTTAGGTTGAAACGTTGTGGTTGTGTTAATCAGATGGCTCTTTTACGTAATTTGGCCGAGATGGCAAACATTTTTATAGTGGTCCTCGAAAGTGAAGCGAAGTTGAGACATATTCGCTGCTAGGCAATCTGTTACCTTTTTCTTAATAAATTATAAAGTGAAAAGACTATCCTTTGAACACGAAAGGTTGATGTCCCTATTTTGGTGTGCTACAAGGAAAGCTATGCTGAATTCTTCTGCAAACCAAATAAAATTCAGAAGCTACTGTCTTCTAAAGCAGCGAGATATAAAATAGCAAGAACTAGTATGACTGTTATACTTGGTGCTAAACTTGGCGTACATTCTGTACTCAGTGTAATTTGCTTTCTTTAGTGACCTGTCCCTGCGGAAGCTAAGCACAATGAAGCGGTCATTAGATACAGAAATCAAATAAACGAAAACATTGCACGTAACCTTCAGTTTTCTGTACATGTACAAGTAAGAAACTCTCCTTTTTAACGTTATGAGAGAAAACTTTGAACTGGGGATCACATGAGAACTGTCATCTTAGTTCAGAGTATCCCTATCTAACCAGTGCTACTGACAAAAGTGTTCTCGATGAGGTAATAATTCGGGTTATGTTGCTTGTTTATTTTTCGCACATGTTTAAGAAAAGCCTGTGGTGATTCTGCGATTCCTGCTTGAGGGTGGGTAAGGAGAGCGCAATTTGGACCATAATCACTTCAGAAACACAAGGGTTCACTTTACATTTCACTACATCAGACTGGGGCTTGCACTGTATTGCAGCTTTGTTTCACTCAGGAATACCTGCAAAAAGCGTTTGTAACCTGCCCCAAAAACGAGCTTCAGCACTTGCCTGAAGATCCTTCGGGATTTTAGTCAGGTTAGAAGAAAAGAACAAAAATAAACAACCCCTCGCTTTTAAAATGGGCTGCTTGGTGTTTTTACTATGCAATAAAACCTTTTTTCTTCAAAATAGTTTTTTACAAAAATTCTAAGCACTTTGTTTTATTGAATTACTGAGATTTAATGGTTTAATGGGCGAATGCATGGAGGAGAAGCTGTAAACGTGAATAATAGTATCGCAACTATGCGGTATCTTGAACACGCCTCCTTGTACAACTCTTGTTAAACACAGCATGATATGTATCTGTCATCGATTTAATATGTCTTAATTCAAATATATCTCCCTGATCAATTTCATTTTATGGGGACTGTAAAATAAAGAAAATATTTTATGGTTAAACAATCGTCAGAAAAACGCCGATAGACAAGAAAGACGTTTAAATGATCACATGAAAATTCTCTGAGTCAATCTCTGAGTAAACATAAACCACGGAAGATGTAGGCGACTGCTCAGGTACTTTGATTTTGGACGCAGGAACTAAAAAAAATAAAAATAATTAATCACCATCCAGGACGACTCACATGATTTCATACGAGGCCTAAATTGTCCTCAAGATACATATTGTGCTATATTTATCTATATGTGTGTGAGTACACAGAAAATCACGAAGACACAGCATGTTGGTGGGTATACACATATCCATACACACGCACAGCTCCACCTCCAGAGAGTTGTAGAAACCCAAAAGGCCCTTTAAACTCTGGTGAACAGGTGAATCACTAGTCCAATACAAATATTACAAATAAACGCTCAGATGGCAATTTATAAAAGTCATAATGAACTCTATTAGGCCTTGAAGCATTTTTTAAAGATTCCACTTCAAAATATATCACTATCTTGGCTTTTTTAATGTTTCCTTTAATTTTTTTGTTGATCGTTGCATTATGTAAATATATGCTAATGAGCACGAGCACCATTTATAAACGATCGCCTTTAGTGCACATTTTACTGATATTTAGGGAAAAGAGAACAATATCTTATAACATATAAACCTTCTGGGGAACACTTAACATTAAAGCTTTTCTCAACAAGTCCTTAAAACCTGTTAGTAGACCAGAACCAAGGTAGATTACCCCTTCCCCCTCCCCCCCAAATTGGATTACTTTTTAGCAAAACAGTCAACAAGACACCCCAAAACTTTCCTCAGCGCCAGATTTGCTTAAACCGCTGCAAGTTTTATACACATGCGGTGGCGTGTCTGTCAGGGCGGCCCCACGTTCTTATAAGGTGCTCCCCCGCTCCATTACCTCGCGCCTTGTAAGGCTGTATTCACAGAGACGCCAGCATAACGCTTGATTGCACGCCCTTAATTATTGAACAGATACAAGTTTCTTTCCGATGGATGTAGGTAATTAATAAACGATAAAGGAAGTGAACAGGACGGCTTCCTGGCAGCTTTGCTTTGTTTGTAGTTTTGTTCTTGATCTAAGGGAAAAGACGTTCAGAATGGAAAATCCATGTTTATTGCAACGCAAATCACCCGATCGTCAGTCAGGCGTGCTTTATGTCAGGTTTATTTTCTGACAGGCAAGATATTGAAAATGCGACAGAATGTATCTGCGAGGGGAGACTAAGATTGGAAATGGTTTCAAGTATTAATTCTATGGTAGATTCTTCACACTAATAATGGTGGAGTCCTCAGAGTTCAAGGCTGATGCACCAATGGTTTCAAAACTCTTATCAGAAAACATGTGTGTGCAGAAAGAGTCACAGCCCCATTATGGGTGAAGTATATGGGTAATAATTATTTGAGACCAACAGAACAAGTGGAAAGAACCCTGACAAGCACATATGTGACAATAAACGGAAAGTATTTGTTGACATGAAGATTATCCATGCGCTCACACATGCCCTGTTTCACACCCCATCACTTCCCCGAAATTCAGATAGCAGACTAAAAGAAGCCAAGGTATGATTTGTTTGTACATTATACCTACGATTACACATTTATACATGACAGGCCCTTCTGCTTCTTTCAGAACAGGGTTCCCTTTACACACGCCTTTTTATTATTAAATGTTGTATTGGTTGGTATTGCAAGGTCGTGAAAATGCGATCAAACTGATTGCTCTCTGGTGCTACAGAATGGATGTATTTGTGGAATGCACAGTACAGTCAGTCATTGAAAGGACTCTGTTAGCAATGATTTCTAGAAGTACGACTTCTTTGGTGACCACAAAAGGGTAAGGAACATGGAGGATTTACTTTTGGTCACACTGCCTTGCGAGCGTTTAAGATTAAACGTCATATGTTCTTGCAATAAATACATGGCAGTGAAATGACCTAAAGGTAAAAAAGCAGCAGACTTTGGGATTCTAGATTTTTCCCCCTGCTGCAGTGCTCAACTGGATATAGTTTACACATGCTGTGTCTCTTTTAAACTTCAGCTGTTAACAATAAACGCCAACTTTCCATAGCCTCTTTTTCATATATCCAACTGAAGGTAGAAGTCATCATTATGGTACAATACAAATTGAGTGTATTTAATTGAATAGTATCCACTTAGTCCTAAATGCTTTTGTGATAAAGGATTGATTATATTGTTTGAAAAATCGAGAGAATTTATAATATAAACATATTGTGAATGAACTACAATGATATTTTTAAAGTAAATTTTTATATGGCAACAAAACTTGAAAAGCAATCATTTTCAATACACTACCAGTTAGTAAAAGCATGTAATAGTTCTAATGGTCTGATTTATTCCCTAGGACTTTTTTTTTAAATAGTAAATCGTGTTTTACATGGCGCAGTGTCTATTAAATTTAGTCAAAAATGTGGCGTATTTTTCTCTATATCTGAACGTCAACGTTTGAAGAAGCTGTTGAGATAAATCAAATGGTGACATTTTGACGGCTTTACTTGTATAAGCAATATGGTTACCATATGGCATTGTTATTTATGAATGACAGCATAAATTGTATTACAAAGTCTATCGCAATAACAGTGCAGTTTATTGGAAAGCTGCTTCGCTGTCACTAGCATTTATAAGGCAACCTCCATGTGAAAAAGGTATGTCAGTCAAATTACACATTCATGTTTAACGTCTTGCTTTTAGTGTTTTTGGTGTTTTTATTTTTACTGTTACAAAAATACTCCTAGTCTGGTCGGGAGTTCAGAGTGTCTCCTGTGACAAAATAAATCTTCAGTGTGATTCAGTAGCACAATAACAACTGTAAAAATATTGTCCAAGTATTCGCTGTTCCTTGGCCGATTCTTCAGTCCTAAAAAAAAATCCACTGTACTCTGCATCACTAAATCACTGGCAAATTCATTTTTATATAGGAACTTTTTATAAGTACTACTGAGAGAACAATAAATTTTAATGGTATGAAAGAAAGGTGCTCCTTTGTAGGTTCCCTATACGTTGTAGTGGGTTTTAAGAAATGGCATTTAAAAGTTACAACTTTGGCCGAGATTTTCATTATTTCCCTTTTCTTTTACATTACACTTCTATTAAACTCTGACAAAGAACTTTTGTTCCAAAGTGTGTTTTACAGAGGGAGGCTACAACACAACACATGTGGTCTTCACGGGTCATAGGTCGAACGGCCTAGAAGTGGCTAAGATCGGCAAAATCAAAGGTAACCTGCAACTTAATATCCTGTTGATGATCTTGTTGAATTTATGAGTGTCTGTGATACAGACAACGGTGCAAGTGATTCTGTTAAATTGCTCTGTTCTTTTCAGGTTAAACAGAGCATCATTCCCCTCTCTACACTCCTTCTCTTCCCTCCATACGGAAACAAAGCTTGGATTTTATACTGAATTTTGCTCATTTTATCTCTATTTTAAATCACTAATTCCATTTTTCTTAACCCTAGTATATATGCATTTAAATAGACGGTACAGACACGCCTTTAAATTGATCTTCACACAACCACACATTCTAGGCACATGTTCAGATCAACTTTTATAATACAACTAGTCCACACTTCCCAACATAAACAGCAATCTAGTGGGGGGGGGGGGGAAATCAAGCAGAGTTTAAGTTCTAATATTCAACTGTCCTCTTGAACCGTGGTACCTAGGAAGAGGAAGATTATAAAAGACGAAGACAATACACAAAGTTAGGAAAAATCCCTTGCTCTCATACCCTATCTGCATAAACAATCGGTAATAATAAGAGCAGTGCAGTTTTAAAGAGAAATACGTAAAACTTACAAAGAGGGAAACGTGAAGCGGCTGTTTGTTCTGCGGGTCTGACACCACTGCTCTGCGGGCACCTCCGCAAACCTGTTGAAAAACTTATTTAACTGAAACAGTTTAGAAGGGAATTTGACTGGCCCCTGTCTTCCCCCTAAAGAATGAGCTTAAGTCTGCATTTCTGGCAATGGCCCTGAAAGCGATTGCAGGGTTTTTTCCCTCTCTCTCTCTCTCTCTCTTTCTCTTTTTCCCTTTTCACCCTATGACATGGGGGAAAGGGGTTTTGCGGTTCGTAGAGAAATAAAGCACTTCTCAGAGGGGACGGCGACATGACTTTGAACTTGGATCAGCTCCTGTGTTTCCTGCAGAGACTGTAGAACTGGAGCCCTGAAAGAATAGCAAAGAGAGTCCAGCCTGCGGGGTCTCCGGCTGGAATTAACGAACTCTCCCCAAACTGTCCCAATGCAGCCGCCTGAAGCCGCAGAGCCAGCATACAGCAGCAGGGTGATCTGGGAATGGGAAAGAAAGAAAGAAAGAAAGAAAGAAAGAAAGAAAGAAAGAAAGAAAGGTAGGCGTTTGGATATGTTAACGTTATTTTTCTATGCAACATGTTTAACACCATATTTTTTCTTGGACATTTTTGGGGGCTCTTCCTTTCTGAGATGCAGAATCTTCCTTTAAACTCTTCTGCTGAAAAGTGGTCTAAATAATTAAGCATATGTGGCTATCAGTGTTTATGATTATTTGGTTTTCCGGAGGCAGACACTGTAGATAACTACGACCTCCAAGTTGTGCTCTATCTCCCTTGCTCTGATTCAGGGGGCAACCGTCAAATCCTCGTTTCTGAAATGTTGTAGAGAAAGGACAATATAATCTGTTCGCTGTCTGGCCATATAGGCTGTAGGGTCAATACAAGGACAGCAAATGCACTAATTCTGCAGTCTGGAAAGAGAATTTCGGGGAGCAGCACTCCCACGTAAGACGACATGACCAAGGGACGGCTTGGAAGAAGGGCTGGGGGTTTTAGCTAACAGAGGGGTATGTCTAGATTCATTTGGAGTTTGTGGGTTTTAACGATCATTTTAGATTAGAAGGAATTCCTGGTATTCATAAAGGAAACCCTCTCGTTTTACGAAGAGTAATAAACCCAGCGATATTTTTATGTTTCAGTTTGTTCCAAGGCAGGCTTTTAATTGTTTTTAACCATTTAGTGGAGGGGGGAGGATCCTAATCTAAGCAAATCAGGGGAGAAAAGCTATTTGCAACGTTCTGATTTCACATATCTTTAGACACTGTAATATCATCTATCTAATCTAATATCTATCTATCTATCAACAGAGCATTATAAAATCCTCCTCCCCCCCTCCCTGCAAAGTCCACTTGTGTTTGGTGCAGTTCACAATAACGTGAGGAGTGACAGGAATGTCGCTGGTAAGAGTATTTATTCCGCCTCTTTAAAAAAAAAACCCACTACATTTTGGGTTGATTCTCTCTGGTGAGCACAGAGATGATTAGAGTGAAAACGTCAGGTTGAGTGTAGAAAGGTCAGTATTACAAATATATTTTTTTAAAAGGGCCTGGTTTATTGGATACTGGCCCCAACATGATTATTTTCCAGCCACTGCAAAACAAACCCAACCAGGGGCCAGACATGGAGGGGGAGGGGAAGCGGACTTGTTTGCTGTGTCTAGTAATTTTTATTATTATTAATTATTATTATTATTATTCCTGCTCTCTAATCATAGGGTTTTCAAACAACAGCAGCACGTTTTGTTGTTCCGGTTATTGTTAGAAATTAGAAAGGAACCATCAAACCCTATCGCCCCTGCTCTTCAATGCACATGCATAGGCAGTCTGATCCCTCTGCTCTAGACAAGTGGTTTAAAAAACACCAAAGAGCTGTTTGGTGTTTTTCTCTCCCCCCCCCCCAGCCCCGCCGACGAAATTGCACCTATATCAATAGTGTGTTTGACTTTTCTCTGTCCCTTTCGACGATTTGGCCGCTTTGCTTTTGCAGCGGAGGAGAGAAAAGGGGGGGGGCAGTATTGGCAGGTCGGTCCCCCGGGTTCATGTTTTAAGCGCCTTGTTTTGCTCGTTTGTTTCCCCCAAGAAGGAAGACCGGAACGGGCAGCGGCAGGCTGGCTCCGGCGGCTCCCCTGCCTCTTGCCCCGATCCCTTCCCCCCCAGCAAAAAGAAACCGCGAAAAAAGGGTTTCAGTACAACCCCCGTTTCCAGCCTCGCTTGCACTTGGTGGCTGGAGCTGCGGCAGCCCCGCTCTGCCTCTCCCTGTGGCCGAGCTCAGGGGTGGGGTTGTGCTGGGGGTGGGGAGGGATAGAGCCCGGCGCTGCTGCTGCTGCTGGTGCTACTGCTCGCTGCTGCCGCCGCCGCCGCCCAGCCTCGGTGCTGGAGGGGGAGGCGGGAAGGGCCCGGGGAAGCGCGAGCCGCTATTAGCCGCTCTTGGGGGACGCCAGGATGGATGAGGCCAGTTTGACCAATGAGCGGGCGCCTGGCGAATGACCGGGCTGCTGTTAAAGGGGGCGTTTGAAGAGGAGCTGCCAGTCCAGTCAGAGAGTAAGAGAGAGAGGCTGGGAGAAGGGGGGGGAAGAGGAGGAGGAGGAGGAGGAGGAGGAGGAGGAGGGGGGGGGGAATAAAAGCAGCAGCAGCAGCGGCGGCGGCGGCAGCAGCGCCCACCGAAATAAACAGAGGCGGAGAGACACGGGAGGAAAATAAAACCCCGCACTGAGGGAGCAGCCAGGCGCAGGAGGAGAAGGGGTCACTGCCCCCAGCCAGCTCCAGAGAGGCTTGAGCATCTGCAGGGGCTGCGTGTCCTGCTGCCGAGCCCCCCACCCCCGCTCGGCTCGGAGACCCGGAGAGGGAGATCACTTTTTTTTTATCGTTGTTGTTATTGTTTTTAATCCGCATCTCCCCCCGCCTTCCTCCTCCTCCTCCCCTCCCCCCATCTCCCCCCCAGCTCAGACCCAACTTAAAGAAAGAGAGGAGGCTACAGAGCGAGGACAGAGACGCGTCCGATTCCTTCATCTGTGGGAATTCGTTCCTGCGAGTTTACTATGTGAGCCACATCTCATGCCAAGCCGAGAAGAAGAGGAATAAAAAAAAGGGGGGGGGGAGGGGACACCCCAGCCACAGCCGCAGGAGGCGCGGGGGGAAGCCAGCGAGGTGTGGGGGAGCAGGGAGGCATAAAAGGGGCCAGCTCTTCTGGGGGTGCGGGCTCAGGGCGGAGGTTGGCGGCAGTGACATTTCCTTGGCAGGGTGTGAGTGTGTGTGTGTGTGTGCGTTGCAGGGAAAGGCAACGCGATTGCCCCCCCTCCTTCCTTCCCTCCCCCCCCCGCTCCCCCTCCTCTGCCCTGCCCGCCCGCCCCCGCCTCAGCTCCTTTAATACACTTTGGTTCTCCGCCTGGCTGTGGACTCTTCTCTCGGTGGCTCGCTCGCTCGCTCGGCGGCTGCTGCTGCGGCTCGGTGCAGCGGGGGGAAGCCTGGTGCCTGGATCCTCCTGCTGCTGCCGGGTGGTGCCCGGGAAGGAAGAGGCGCAGCCGCGGGGGAGGAAGCGGAGCGGAGCGGCAGGACCATGCTGCTGGACGCCGGACCCCAGTTCCCTGCCATTGGAGTGGGCACTTTCGCTCGGCACCATCACTCGGCCGCCGCCGAGATGCAGGACCGGGAGCTGAGCCTGGCGGCGCAGAACACCTTTGTGGACTCGGCAGCCCACATGGGGGCTTTTAAACTCAACCCCGGGGCCCACGATCTGTCCCCCGGCCAGAGCTCGGCTTTCACCTCGCAGGCTCCCGGCTACCCGGCCGCAGCGTTGGGTCCCCATGCCGCCCACGTCAGCTCCTATTCCGGGGCGCCTTTCAACTCCACCCGGGACTTCTTGTTTCGCAGCCGGGGCTTTGGGGACTCGTCTCCGGCCGGCGGCCAGCACGGGATCTTTGGCCCTGCGGCCGGGACCCTCCATCACCCGCACACGGACGCTCAGAGCCACATCCTCTTCCCCGCCATTCACGACCAGCACGGCCCCCACGCCTCCCAAAATGTCCTGAACGGGCAGATGCGCCTCGGTTTGCCCGGGGAGGTCTTCGCCCGATCGGATCAATACCGCCAGGTCTCTAGCCCCAGGACTGATCCCTATTCGGCGGCTCAGCTGCACAACCAGTATGGCCCCATGAATATGAATATGGGCATGAACATGGCAGCCCACCACCATCACCACCCAGGTGCCTTTTTTCGATACATGAGACAACAGTGCATCAAGCAAGAGCTGATCTGCAAGTGGATCGACCCCGAGCAGCTGAGCAACCCCAAAAAGAGCTGCAATAAAACTTTTAGCACCATGCACGAGCTGGTCACCCACGTCTCGGTGGAGCACGTTGGGGGACCCGAGCAGAGCAACCATATCTGTTATTGGGAGGAGTGTCCCCGGGAAGGCAAACCTTTCAAAGCCAAATACAAACTGGTCAATCATATCCGAGTGCACACGGGAGAGAAGCCGTTCCCCTGTCCTTTTCCTGGCTGTGGGAAAGTTTTCGCCAGATCAGAAAACCTAAAAATCCACAAAAGGACACACACAGGTAATTATGTTTGGTTTCGAAGATTTAAAAATGGCTTATTTGTTTAAAAAAATGCACTTAAAGATGCTCCCGTGTGTAAAGACTTCCATTTTCAGCGTGCTGCAGCGTTTCACGGGGTGTTTTCTCCGGCTCTTTCAGTTTGAAAGGATTTTTTTTTAACTAATTGCTTTATTTCTGTGGTCATTTATTAATGTGGAAACATGTCAAGACTTGACTGTACTCTTTCCCTTTCAAAGTAAAATACAGGAGAGATATATTCATTAATACTATTAAAATATGGATTGACATAATTATCTATATGTAAGTAATGTACATATTTATATATGACTTTGGTGTGTATGCGTGCATAGGTATTTAAAATATAAAAAATCTCGTAGTGAGTGGCGAAATGTCCCTTTCTGGGAATGCTTTTCATTACATTTAAATGGTGTGAGTGAGGGCAATAAAATTTTCTAATTTTGAAAGTGTTTTTAAAGTCTCACGTGAGGTGGTTTAAGCTGGTGTTGCAACAGTTTATTAAATTATGTAATAGGTAGCAGAGGATTTGAGGTTCAGAAACTTACACAAAAATCAGGTCAGATATGAGAGAAGGACACAACACTTCCTGGTGGTAAACTGCGTGAGTTGAACAGTCACAAAACAAACGCATCATCCTGCTTCATAGATTATTCATTTACTATTACTCCCGGTTTAGAATTGTGCCAGAGTATTTCAGAAAAGACAGCCAAATATTTTAGCATCTTCGACTATAAATATTTACTTGAGTACGGGTAAGATCTATAGGCCAATTGTTTTCTTAAGTGTTAAGAATGAAGCTAGGTGCGAGACGAGCTTTAACAAGGTTTAAAATTTGAGAAATGTATTTGCATGAAATGCCCGCACTTAAGTCATTGTGTCTGAGCGGATGTCTTTAAGAAACAATTTAGGTGCTAATGGCATTTAATATTAAATGGTTCCCCCTCCAAATGGGTGGATGTTTGAGTTCTCACCTCCAAATTACTGTGAGCATTTGAAATTCTGGCAACAGGGTGAAGAAATTGTATGAAAATTAACTGGAGTATTTTACAGACATTTAGTTTCCCCCAGCGGATATGTGTTTACTTCTAAGATCCATACATGAAATAAAATGTGTCAAGCCTTAACTCTTCTGTTAATGGTTTATAGTTTAACAGGATATTGGATTTTATATGAAGGTGCAAACGTCTAGATTTTTTAAAATATGCTTTCGAGCCGATTGTGGGATAGCACCAGTTGAAACCAAACCAAATCCGTAAATTCACTGGAGCCATAGAGTTTCACCAGTTTTGACGGAGAACTCCGTACTGGTTTCACTGGGGTGTCCTGCTTAAAAAGCCATGGCGAGATATGGCTCCAATATTTTTGTATTTTATGATAAAATATCTTGTCAGTAACGAAGTGGTTAGTTCATAGCTGCACATCAAGGCGTCATCAGAAAACAATCCACACAGTGACATCAATCATTTGTTAACCATTTTAGTGAATTTGACGTTGGTATAAAGCATTAGAAATTTTAAAGAGGGGGAAAAAATTCTTCCTATGTACCCCTATTTTAAGGCAGGCATTTGTGGGTTATTGTGCAATAAGCAGGGGAGAAGTCCAAGTTGGTTGTTTACTATAACCAATTCCTCATTGTTTATCTTCCAGGAGAAAAGCCTTTCCAGTGTGAATTTGAAGGCTGTGACAGACGTTTTGCCAACAGCAGCGATAGGAAGAAGCACATGCATGTCCACACTTCAGATAAGCCCTATCTGTGCAAAATGTGCGACAAATCCTACACCCACCCCAGCTCTCTGCGGAAGCACATGAAGGTATAACACATTGCCGTGTTGCCAGCTGACATCCTCTGAGGGGGTCGGTCTGGGAGAAGGGTTTAGCTCGCGTTTTCTTTATTGGGAAGGGAAATAAAAACAGGAGCCGCCTCACCACCAGGTTGTAAAGCCCGGGAGCCTTTGCTTGGCACAGGAGGCCGGACCTGGGTGCCTGGGAGTGCGCTGGCCCTGCGAGGGAGGTGTGAGCTCTGGCTGGGAGTCCCTTGCGCACAGGGACACTTACTCCACCCTGTCTTGTTGCATTTGCTTTCCAGGTCCATGAATCTTCCCCTCAAGGCTCCGAATCGTCCCCGGCTGCCAGCTCGGGCTATGAGTCCTCCACCCCCCCGGGCCTGGTGTCCCCCAGCGCCGAGACTCAGAGCACCACCAACCTGTCCCCGGCGGCGGCGGCTGCAGCGGCGGCGGCGGCGGCCGCGGTGTCTGCGGTGCACAGAGGCAGCGGCGGCGGGGGAGGCAGCGGCAGCGGAGCCGGCGGGGGTGGAGGAGCCAGCGGGAGCCACAGCGGCCTCTCCTCCAACTTCAACGAATGGTACGTGTAGGGCCCTGCCGGACTGCTGGGCGAGGCCCCCGCGCCTGCCCTCCCCGCCGCGGAGGAGGGAGAAGCAGACACACACCGGGAAGGTGCTGGATCCTGTTTGGTTTGGGTTTAATTCTTAGCCAGCGAAAGGATTAACAACTCAAACGGCTCTAGAGTCCAGGAGAGCAAATCCCCGCCAGAGCCTCCAAAACAAAAAAAAATCCGCCACAGCTAAACTCCTCTTGTCCGTCCCGTCCCGTTCCCCCGCCCCCGCCCCTTCTCTCTGCCCCAGCACCGTCCAGCCCGACCAGCTGTGTCTATAGAGGACTCCTCCTTCCTCCTTCAAGGTGGTAAACGAAGTTTTATTCGATTCTTGGTGTATAGAAGTTCGTCCCATTTGTAAACTACGGATTGATTCTCTCCCATCCCCACCCCCAAAAAGTGATGGACTTTTTTCGTTTCTTTTCTCTTTTTAGTTCATCCATTTAAAAAAAAAAAAAAAGTAACGTGGAAGAAAATGGTTTCTTTTGTAATTGTGATAATGGATATTGTGTTCTTTTTAAAGAGGCAATTTGATTGTAAACTTAATTCAACTATAGACTGGGGGGAAAACTGTGCCAAAGTCTCCATTCTGTTACACACACACACACACCAACAACAACGCTTGTGAATGTATTTTTCTGTTAGCTGGGTTTACATGTGATGTTTTAGTGCTTTTGCAAGTTCAATTTGTTAGTTCCTGTTTGGAAGATTGTGAGGAAAAATAAACGTCGTGCTGTTAGCTTTTCCCTAATAACACCCTTCCTTCTGTAAATATCTGTTACCATATTTATCCATTTGTAATTAAATTATGGTATTAACTTGCTACAGAGGAAACAGTATTTATAAAGAATGTTTCTTAACTATAAATATGTACAATTGTGAGCATAAACTGTTTCAGATTTTTTATTTGAAGGTTTAAGTGGTTTCATCATTTCTTGTGATATGTTTTGAGAGTAATGCATACAGAAATATAATAAAATGTGTTGAAACTGCATGTACTGGTTCTTTTTACCTCCAAAGGCTTTCTTTAACTGTGTAGGTTGCACCTAAAGAATGAAAATCAAGGTGGCTAGAATATGCAAAACAGTTTTTAAAAACTAGCAAAATCACCTTAGGGTAAATTTTTTGAAATCATAAAATTTCTTCAGTTATGAGAGCGTTAATTATCCTCCAAAAGATCCCTTTAAAAAACAAACAAACCCCCACATTATGTGCCAGTAAAACAAAAACATTTTGGAAAGCCCTGTGGTGACAATAAGAGTGAGCTTTTCAAGTATTCTACAATATATACCCTTGAGTATATGTTTACATTGAATATAAAATACCTCCAGCTTTCCTCAGGAAAGTACACATTTGTCATCTGTTTTACTCAATATTATATTTATGTTCTACATTATTTGTTTTTGTAGAAGGTACCAAAAATAGCTCACACTGGAATGCTGGTGGATTAGACATTCCCAAACATAGATCTAAAGTTGTTCCTTTGGTCATGACATTTGAAATTTACGTTTATTCTTTAAATCCTTAAAATATTTTTTACAGCTTATATACACCACTGAAGAAGTGAAAGAGACAGCATAAGGTAGCTTCATTTTCTCTTAAAGAAAATTTTTAAATAAATTTTTAAAAGCCCATATACTGACTTTACTTAAAATGTATTAAATGAGTAATCAACACAAACAAATCTACAAATATTAGTCGTGGGGTTTGCAAGGAAAAAGAATAAATCTCGATCTTAATTAACTCTTGCTTACCGCTGGATTTTAGTAAGAGACTGAAAGGGTGTGGACCAGCATCCGGGCTTTCTTAATGAATTAGACATCAAATAAAATAGGGGATTTTCCCCTTTAATAGGCAGGAAGCGGCTTTCTAGGAATACCGAAATAATCTAGACACCCAAGGCGTGTGTGGCACAGCTTGGGAATCTTGGAAAGCTTGGACTTTGCCAAACCGATTTCTAGCCACCTAAAGTATTGAAAACAGGCAGATCGAAGGGCCAACTCCTTGGAATAGGACTCCTAGCGCCCGATTGTGGCTACACTGTTTTCAGCAAAAACATGTACAGATAGGTTTGCCTCTCAAACGCAGCCAACCACATCAGCTTTCTTTTCTTCCAGTTATTGTTTTGTTCTCCGAGTTTAAATGACAATAGAAGTGTCCCACGATGGCTGGGGAGCTCTGTGTTCGTGGGATCCTGTTCTCTTTTTGAATGGGACTGACACACAGCTGGGAATGAACGATACATGCTCAGCAGCAGAAGACTAAATCACATCGGGGGTGGGGGGAAGGGGAAGAACTCGGGACAATCTCCCCAAATGCTGCTCCAGGAGCAAAGTTTTGGTACGATTCAGAGACTGCCCTTTCTATGCTGAGCTCTCCTGCGGGTTAGAGTCTGGCGTTCATTCATGTTGCATAATGTAAGACCCTGAAGTAATCAAACAGCTATTAAAATCTAATTTATGTTCTGTAATAATATTACGCAAAATTATTAAAGCCATTGGCATACGCCGCCGATCCCTTGGAGAGACCACTGGAAAAGGCAGCTTGAGTAAAGTTCTTTTCCTGTTGAAAAATGTAACCTCATAAAATAGGGCTTGTTTCAGAGCAAAATGTGTTCGAAGTGTAGTTGAAATTCGGGTTATTTTTGGTAACCATCCTCCCCACCGCGACCCTATTGCTACCCTGTTTCCGAGCGGGTTAAAGTTAGCGCGGGGGAGCCCAGGAATTAACGCCCAGCTCCGGAGACACATTCCCCTTTAAGAACAATCGCCCGGCTGCGGTTCAGCTCGGTTGTCTCCAGTGCACAGGAGGCAGGTCCCTGGCCCCGGCGGGAGGGAAAGCAAGCCCGTGGAGGAGGAGGCATCCTCAGGCGCCTCGGAGTTAGCCGAAGTGGCCGGCCTACGTTAGCCCAGCCCGGCTGAAGGGAGCGGCCTCGGGGCCCTGGCTGGCTCGCCCGCTGGTTCCCCGCTCCGTGGCTGGCCAGAGCGCGCAGGAGCTACCGATGGCCGCTCCGCGCTCCGCTCCGCTCCCGTCCGCCCGAGCGCGGGGAGAAGTTTGTACTTCGCTTGCTGTCGACTGTGGCTTCCCTTCCCCGGCCCTGGAACCGGAGCCTCAGCCGCCCCCGCCCCCCAGCTGGAGTTGTGTTTTCATTCCTTGTAGCCTAATCTCTGTTTTGGCGTGAGATCCCTGCCCGAGGACCCACTCGCTATCTTTTACAATAACCGCCCCAAAGCCTCATCACCACCAGAACCGCAGCGGGGCTGGGCTCTCTCCCGGCCATTATTTAGCAGCCGCAGATACAGAAAAGTAAAACAAGTCCCCGCCGCCTGGCTAACAAAGCGGCCTTTTCACGACGGGCCCTGGGGAAGGGAGGGCAACAACCGCGGTCATGAGAATGGCTCCCCCACCCTTCCAGACTGGCCATGACCTTGAACTTGAATTTGACTTGGCTCGCCCGCTGCCTAAAGTAAAGCAATCGCCTCCCCCCTCCAGGCTGCCCGGGTTCCCCAGGACCCAGGCAGGGCCCACACCGCCTCTGTGGTTAGTAATAGTTCATAATGCATTTAAACCGTCTTTCCTTTCTGAGCCCAGTGATTCCCATGGCGATTGCCAGCCTTGCAGGGCTCCCAGCGGACTTTGTATACAGCCACACACGGCTCGACAGCACAAACACACAAGCATGCATCCGTGGGGCTGAAGGGTTCTCTGGGGGCGGGAAGCAATGGGCAGTACACAGCCGTCTGGGCTGGGCAGATGCAGCCCTGCGAGCAAGACCTCCGTCTCTATCGCGGCAGCTCTTTCTCTTCGTCCGTCTCCTCTCTCCCACCTTTCTTCCCTCCCCCCTTCTCTCACTTTTCCCTTTGTCTCTCAGGTTGAGCCTGGTGTTTCCAAACCTGGAGTGTCTTGCTCGCTGCACTTTGGCACACCCAGAAAGGGAAACCAAGGACAAACCGGAGGCAAGGCCCTGAACCCTACTGCATCCGCACCCCTCCTCCCACCCGCACCCGCACACCAAGGACTTGGAGAGAGAGAGCTCTGTTCCCCAGCGGACAAACTGAAGGCCAGGACAGCACTGAGGTCTGCAGAAGACCAGAAGAGCCCCAGTGGCCTCTCTGTCTCGCACACACCTAGTTCCAGTGAAATAACAAAAGGGGGGCAGGATTTCACAGCTAAAACGGCAGCATTCACTTTGAAAAGCACAATATATCAAAAAGGATGCACAGATTACATGTATTTACTGCAAAATTGCGGCTTCTTTTGCAATGAGACAGCTGTAGATTACACTGAAAATCAATATCAGGCAGTACTGTTCTTTTTATCACTTCTCCTAATTTTGGATTTTGACCCTTTCTTCATATGCCCTGTGGAGTACATTTAACGATTTTACTTTTAGCTGGTTTCCTAAAACTTTGTTCCCAAAGATGCAAACTCAGATTTAATTTATAAAAGAGTTTAGATGGTTTCTCCTGATTTCTCCCTGCCTATACGCAATATAGATTGTATCGCCTAATTTGCTAAAATATCCTATCTTTACCTGTACCTTTATTTGACACGACTGTAACAAATCAAACATTTTTAAAACTATTTAAGCGTCCCTAGGGGAAAAAACTCCGTGTGCCAGGGAGGCCAGCATTAAAGTTATATATTTAATACGGTGTGAGTCATTTTATGATTTAATACCCAGAACAGGCTCCCTTCTGCCCAGCAAAATAAAAATACAACATAAAATACAAGCTAAAGGTCAGCTTGCCTGGGATCAGCCCCGCAGAGGATTCATATGGAGAGTCTCCAAGATTGTTCAGTTTCATTCTGTCTAGACTCCACTAAGCCTATAGCAGCCTTTTAAGTTTCTCCTTTGTTTTCAGAAACTCACACACTCTTTTTTCTACCAAATATGAAGACAGTTAGCGACACAAAACTGCTACCCAACCGCATGTGCACACTGGACATGCTAATTGGTACAGCGAGGTACGTATATTTTTCATCTACAACTTTTGGGGTTTTGGGGCTGGCTTCCCCCCCTCCGGCCCCGCGAAACACACGAACTGGAGGGCTTCTCATTTTACACGCCGAGACCCCGGTATTGTAGTGCAAACGTAAGTGGCAACGATTAAAACCCACTCTAGGGCACCATGACTCCCTCGCTCCGAAAGCGCAATTTAACTCAAGTTCGGTGGGTTTTTACTTCCTTCATTCTGAAGCCCGCCCCCGAACACGCTGAAAGATTTCACTGCACAAAATGTCCGTGTTTAGTGCCAGGGGTTTCATGTCTTTATTTAATCATACTTCAAAGTAATTGCTGCTATACTGTTGTCCTAAGGAGAGGAAGCATAACACAAAACGTACCGGCGATCTAACTTCCTACCAGGGAGTTGCACCGGGCAGTAAACAATAACAGGTTATTCCAAATACCTACCATCCCCTCACATTTTAACATGTTTCAAATAGCTTTTTAATGACGCCCTCGGTGGGAATGTTTATGGCCGTGCTATACATTTCCTAGCTGCAAGAAGTTGTTGGTTTACCATTTTTAGAACAACCCTCCTCATTCTTGGTGTAACCCCAGGTGTGGGAGCCATCTGTTGCTTCCTATATGGGAAAACAATTTCTTAATTAACAAGACGCTTCACCTTTTTTGCCACGATCCGCACAGACAGAGGGTTGAGTTTTGATGCAAATGTCACCTCTTTAAAATATGGTATACCTGTTAACTGTCGCGTTTTCATGGGCATACGTGTGGGCTGGGGCTAGGAGCAATTTGTAGTTTTATATTTAGAGACCATTTTCTAGAGATGACAAATATGTGGGGAACACAGGTTCTGTGTGAAACATGGAAAATACACCTGGAGGGTCAGATTGCAACGGTCAATATTTTCTGCCCAAATCTCTTTCCAGCGATTTCCAAGACGCAGCAGTTTGATCGCCACTGTCTAGCTCCCCGCCTCTCCCTTTGATTATTGGGGTACTGATATCGGGCAGCCAGCGAAGGTGCTAGGTTCTGGACCGTGAGGAAACGCTTGTTGCTCTGGTCAGGAATATAATGTGGGTGGTTACTGTGAGGGCTCCTCCTTGCACCAGTTACAATTACCAGATACAGATACAGATACCAGATATGGACGGTATAGTTCACACACAAGGGACCCATTTCAACATAGGAACTTCATCAGAACTGGGCTGGTGAATAACCATTTCTGTGAGAGTCTCTGCGGAGTTATCTTTGGATGTTAGTGGAGGTCTGGCAGAAGAGCGATTGTTTTGTTTTGTTTGGATCTTGATTTAAGCCAGTTGCTTGTGGCGGAGAAAAGAGCAATGTCCATTCCAACTTTTAAAGTAACAATTCCGCAGTGTGTGTAAACAGCCCTTCCTTGCTTTCTAGTCCTAGTCGCAGGTTGTAGATTAAATAACAGTTTTAATGAGAGCGCTGGCTATTGCTGCATTAGGTGGTGCTAGTTATGAAGATGATCTGACCTGTTTTGATGAAGATGATCTGACCTGTAGGGAGAGAGTGAAAGGTCAGCTGCATGCAGTGACCAGATTTCTGCTCATTCCTGGCACATGCTGCTACGATATTGATCCATGGAGAAAGATAAACATAAAAGCCAGATCCTATGTCATGAATACTAATGAATGTTGGTTCCAGATTTTAATTGGTGTTGACTTCTTTTTTTTTTTCCCCACGGTAAACATTTATTGAAGACCTCCGTGAAGCAAATCTTCGCTGGTTTTCCTTTTTCCCTGTATCTCTCTCTTTTGTTGCAAATCTTCGCAGCAATTTACTTTCCCGAACAGCGAATGTATAATCCCAGAGACGCCATTGCCTGCACTCATTTCCATATCACAGTTCACAGGGGGAGATATTACTGAATTCATTAAAACTTGAAATGCTGAAAAGTTCTTATAAAATGCACTATTTCGATCAGGACCCACATTTCGACCTTCCGGTTATTTATTCAATATATTTCCTTCTGTCATTACGCGGTGAACTTGTTCTTCTTCATTAGTATAAATAGGGGAGTGATTTCTGGTTAGAGACATCCTAGATCCTGAAATGTTATGAGACTAGTCATCCCTGTACTAGTCAATTAGCGCATAAATGTTACAATTATCAAGGAGAAGCACTCCTTTTAAATTAACTTTCCTCTCTCGTTTTATCTGTTCTGTGTGTATAAAAGGGATATGGCAACACACGGAAGGGAGTTCAGAAATGTTGCCAGCAATACCTCTCTTACGAATTTACTTGTTAATCATCACTTTATCTGCAAACTAGTATCCGAATGGTTTTGTCTTATGAAATTGGAGGACTTGTGGCACCTTAGAGACTAACCAATTTATTTGAGCATGAGCTTTCCTGAGCTACAGCTCACTGCATGGGATGTCATTGACTCATTTAGCTGGGAACCAGGTGAAGCTGTGTGCAGTACCGATAGTAACACATCCGCTTCATGCGGCTGTTAACAGATCCAGACGCGCTGTGTACAAGTGGCACAATCCGCTGGACTAAAACAATTACCTGTACGAAGCTGACATTTCTGAAAAAATTAAACTGATAGGTCACATGGTTACAAATTATTTTCAAGCAAGGAACTCCTCGAAAGATTTTTTTCCCTCCCTTACACTTTTCAGGGTATTTTTTTTTTTAAATCCCGGGAGTGATTTATTATGTAAGTAATTTTAGGGGATACAGTTTACAGCCTGAATTATTAGACTGAACACCTCTGGCTGACACCACAGTGCATTTTTTTCCTGCCTGCAGCTGTGAGTCACAACCCCATTTTCATACCAAACCTCTGCACATTCCTTTACAATGTAGACTTCCTTCTTGCGAAGATCAAACATGCTTCAGCCAATGTGTTTATTTTAAAATACAGGAAAATTAAAACTAAACATGGGCTTACAAGAAAAACAAATGCATCATTTCTTTCCCTGTCCTCTTCCTCCCATCCCCCACAAAAAAAATTAACCATGGAGCTGAATAGGCCTCTGAAATAAAACATTATCTCAGCAGAGCCAAAACAACTGATTTCAAGCGAAATGCTGAAAGAGGAATGGATCCCTTTGTTTTGTATTGCGGGTATGTTTTTAATTATATGTGGAAATGTCAGGGGGAAATGCTGTAACCCTAGTCTCCCCGTAGCACACTTTCCCTGGTTATTTAACTTCAATACAAGCCCAAATCAGACATACTTAGCAGAATAATCTTAGTATTCTGCTAAATGGTTTACAAACGGGACTCTGGATTTGGATAGCTGCTCAGGGCCTGGTCCACTGAAAGGCCTCACAGAATCGGGCCCTGTACAGAGGAGATTTCACAACCGCCTATTATTTCAGAGTTGTTGTCTCTTGTTTGTTTGCTGATGAAGGTGACAAGTTCCAATTGCCGGCCAAACTTCTAAACCACTTCAAAGCCTTCAACATGGTGGTGATTTAAAATCCGCCTTGCAGCTTAGCTGCTCCTACGCTTAGCAATCTTCCTCCATATTTAACATCTACTTTAGGTATAGATGGGGATGGATTTTAGCTGTCTGGTTTTAAGGCAATTTACTCCCCACTTCTCAAAACGCCTTCATGGGAACTGCTAAACTTCTTTTTCTCTCTTCAATACAAACTTGATTCTAGCTCCTCTTTCCTCCTGCCTTTTGCCCTGAGATGGATTTCGGCTCGTCTTTTCTCCATTCATCCATGCGTTCTTCATTCATCTCTTTACACACACAGTCAAAGAATGAAATTTCAATACCAGGGAATAGGACAGCTCTTTCACTTAGTAGCTAATCTTTATTGCCCATACGTCCAAAAAAGAGGATTCCCTGGAAAACAGATCAAAAACTTTGGGAAACTGATCAAAAACTTATTGGAACTTTGAATAATTGAATTAAAGTTAATAATCGCAGTGCGGTGTTTCTGCAGGTGAAAGGCTGGAAAGGTTTATGACCTTGTTTAACTGGAACAACTCCAGCTTCCCTAAATTATTCACCAGGACACAGGATCACTTTTCGAGAAAACGAATCATCTCTTGGATCCCTTGTGATTGCAGGGTAACTTCTGGTTAAAATTTAAGGCATAAAGTATATATAATTGGTTAATAATTCAATGCTTTATATATATATATATATATAAGTATATATATATATATATATATGTATATATATATATATATATATATATATATAAGTATATAAATATATTACCAGCACATTCGTAAAGACACTGAATTAAGCTGCAAAAAGAAAAGGAGGACTTGTGGCACCTTGGAGACTAACAAATTTATTTGAGCATAAGCTTTCGTGAGCTACAGCTCACTTCATCGAAAAGCTTATGCTCAAATAAATTGGTTAGTCTCTAAGGTGCCACAAGTCCTCCTTTTCTTTTTGCGGATACAGACTAACAGGGCTGCTACTCTGAAACCTGAATTAAGCTGCTCACTCAATTTTTAGTATTGTAAAGATGAGCAAAGTGACTAATTAGATGAGTGTACAGGTGACTGTTGTTTTTCTCCCTTAGAGCTGGACATGATGGTGTGAGCTGGTTGTTTGCCAAGTGTTTGACTTTTATTCAAAGTCTGAAAACCTGAACTTCAGCCTTTTTAGGAGGAGTGGGGGAGAGAAGGACTCAGTCCGTCGTATTGTCCGTTTTGGATTGCTAAAAGTCAGCAAAGACAACAAAGAAATCTTTAGACAGCCAGTTTCGCGTTTTGAAACTGTCTGTTCCTGGGGCGGATTTACTGAATATCTGGATGTACTTGGTAATGTGATTTTGTTTCTTCAGTTTCACCTGGACAGTATAGGAGGCTTTGGATTCCATCCCGCTCTCAGATCCCATTGACCGATCTGGCAGGATCGGGCCGCTTTTGACTTACCTTATTACGATTTGTAAGTACTTTTGACGCGCATTTCTGTATTTGAATGAAGTAGGGTAAGAAGAGGTGAATTGTGCAGTATACACTACACATCACTGAGAGGGCACTTATTCTACACGGGACAGCACGGCTTCTCCATCAGACTGTGAGTCTTTATCTTTACTGCACCAGAAACCCACCATATATGTGCATACCTTTTGAACGAATCCTTTGGAAAAGATTTGTGATCTGCTGATACATTGTCAGGAAGAAAAGCTCCACAACTGTGAATCTCTCTCTCGAGCTAGACATTTACTACATATCAAAAGTGTTTAGCTGACGAATTGATCTTGATCTTTGAAGACTCTCCAGCTGACTAGGCGGTTGGAAGTTTCAAATTGTGGATTTGGCTCGTTCCTTTGGACAGAACTCCTGCGCTATTTCTCTTGGCACTGAGTTCTTGGTAGACATTTTCTATAATTTCTTGTATCACTTCAGCACTTAAACCGATCACTGAAACGTTTGCAGGCGAGAATGAGCGTCAAAAGGTGCTGCAGTTGGCTTGGTTTGTCTGCCCCAAAGGGGATGTCGCCCTTTGAGAGCTGATGCTTTGGGATGGGAGGCAGAAAACGCCGCGACAAATTAGCCTTTATATGGGCAGCTAAAATTTCTCCCAGGTTCGTGGTCCCACGGTTGTTTGTACAGTGTACGCCATAATTTATTTAGTAACCATTTTAAAGTGGCTCTTGACTTGTGCTTTTGGTTTGGATTCTTTAACCAGTTGAGGCAGGTGCAATGAAACAAGACTAACCGAACCGAAGCAAGAATTTACTAAGAAAATCAATTTGTTAAGCGTTTGCCTTTGCAAAAACGCTGTATTCAAGGCAACAATAATTATTTGGCTCTGATCTTCGCGTTTCATTTGGTTCCTTAACACCCGTTATACTTCGAAGAACTAAAAATCAGCCCCTTTATAGGTAAATCATCAGTTATACTCTGAGTAGTATTTGGTTTCACAATAGTTTTACGAAAGAACAAACAAATACCGAAAATATGTATTGGATAGATTCAAAACACAGCCGGGAGATCATTAGCTTTCCCTTACATCCTCCTCTCATAATTACCCAACTTCGCTATCGTTTTTGGTTTAACGTAATACACGCATATCAAATCCCTTGAATTCCCCACTGTGCTTCTGCAGAATGGTTCCTAATTAAATGTGCTATTTTGGGTTTCCCATCTGCAAACAAAAATACCTACTCTGCTGGATTTTTAAGTCCCGTGTATCACTCTCTCACCAGAGCGTGTTCTGCTGTCCAGCCCTTGATGATCTAGTTGAATGTCTGGACATTGTGCCAAGGAGCGTATTTGAAGCAGATAAGTACGTATAATACAAATGCGTTTTGTTAGACCTGATGGATGCTATTTTTCCTTTAATAGGTTTGTAGCAAACTAACACAATGACACAATGTATTCCTTTTCAAGGTGCATTGTTAATCAGGTCTATTAAGAGTGCGTTGAGCTATTTCTCGCTCCTATTGAACAGTCTGTTGCTCAAACACAACAGCCAACAAGCGCCAGCTGCCTCAACAAAAGTAGAAACCTAACCCTTTTATGGAATGTTTTAACAGAAAGGGGTAGCTGTGTTTAATTAAAAACATTGATGCTTCACTGAAACAATGGAAACTCAAGTTCAAGTGGTGCTCTATTGATTTAAGATGATTTTACTAGCAATGGGTATAATTCCTTCTTTCTGCTTTCACTCGTGCTAAAGGGACCCTTCTTTCGGCATTATTTGGGTGAATGGTAAAAGACAGAGATGGCGATTGCCTTAGAAACCTGATTAACGCCACTTTGCTCCAGGAGAAGGTGTTTAATTTCTGAGCGCACCCCATATTTTTTGTCAGTTTATTCACCGTAGGGAAGCTTTGAAAGTCGCTCCTCTCAGCAGGTTAAAAAGTGAAGTATGCGTCCTGGCATTTAAATGTCTTTGTTATTGGGGCAAGGTTAGTTGTTGGGAGCTGCACGACCGGAATACTAACGGTTTGCAGCGAGTGGTGGGAAGTTCCTTTGTGTGCGTGTCCACACTTCTCACTTCGGCAACAACTGGATCACTCTGCTGGGCTTTCAGCCCTGGGGCTTGTCTGGGAAAGCCACTCTCCGAAGGGATACTTCCGGTCTGGGGCTTTTCAGGCTTTCATCGTACACCGAAGAAACGAAGCCGCTCGCTCTTGTCCCGGGAAAAGAGAATTTAGCGCCGTACATGTCTGGCCACGTGGAATAAAATAAACGTTACCGCAAACAAATGTGTCTAAGCCTGCTGCTCCTTAGCGCACTGGCATGTGTTGCTTTATATTTCCGCATCCAGGGCATGCACTCAAATCCGTAACCCGCCCACGAGCCCACCACTAGGGTGGTATAAATCACAGCCTTGAGCCCCTCCACAGTGTAGGGAGCACATGCTTCTCCTGCGGGTTCGGGGTCTGGTTTCTTTTCGAGTCATCGGAATCATAAGAAATCCATGCCCCTGGCTTTCCATCGGGTTTAAAGGGAAGGCAACGCACTCCCCACCCCCACCCCGGGCAAGGCGTGGCTGTGAAAGGACGCAAAGCACGCGCCACCGCGGCTGGCTTGAAGGAAACCCCCAGGATACACCCGCACACACCGTCGCGCCTTGCGGTGCATCAGCCGCTCTCCGAAGCAAACCCGTGTCAGGAGCTCGGGCGTTAAACATTCAACTCTAACCTGAAGTCTCTAATCTGCCAGCTGCATCCAAACCCGCTCGGAGACAGACGGGCCGGGGAGAGGATTCTCCTTTTCCGGGGGCTGGCGGGGAGGGAGAATCCTGTCCTCGCTTTTACTCCGGATTGCAATGAGTGGGTACATTGCCCACTGGATCAGGCGCCTTTCAAACAGGCGCTTTTTACACAGTGCTGGAAACTAGCGGTCCCCCTCGCTGGCAGAGTGAGCGAGGAGCGCTCCTGAGGGAGAGGCCTTGGGAGACTGAGAGGACTCCCTTCCCCAGGGGAGCAGCTCCCCCCCTTTCCCCCAGCCACTCCTTTGCCAGTGCCCACTCCTCTCTACCACCTCCACTCCTGCCCCGCCTCATTTCCATCCCCATTTCCCTCCTGCCAGCCCTCCATTCCCACTTCTGTTGGGCCCCCACCTCCCAAATCCCAAACCCCGGTCCCCTCCCAACTCCCCCCTTCTCCTGCCCCTCACCAGGCTGTTGTCCAGGCTCCTTGGCACAACCCCTTAGGACGTGTGGACTCTATTTCTTTCAAGAAAAAGTAAACAGGTTGGGGTGTCTCTTCCCTGTTTTCATAGGCAGCTCAACGTAAGTTATGTCAGCCCCTCCTGCTCTTTCCACTCCAGCCTACAGGATCCTGGTTTCCAATGTAGCCACTTTTAGAAAGGGAGATCTCTGGAACTTATGTTTTGTGGGGAAAGAATGGAACACAGAGTGTCTTATAATGCACGAGGAATCCCAGGGTCTTTTCCTTACTGCTGGATCCCGTGGGTAATCCCACCTTGTGGATGAAAGCTATTCGGGTCTAGCTGAAAAGAAACCTGGCAGATCATACATGGAATCATAGGTGATCAGTGGTTTATTTATCGGGAGATGAGGGAGAGTACTTCTTCCCAGGCTCACCACCAAGCAACCTGCGTAATGACTAAATTTTGGTGGAGTATTTTTCTCTTTTCCTCATTGTATATTGTCTGTGGTTTACATTATTTAGTAATTCTATTAGGAAATGGCTACTTCCCTCCACAGCTTCCTGTGTGGCCTTCCACAGCCACTCTAGTCCTTTCACAAATGAATCCAGGCTAGACCGCGACAACATTACTCAGAACCTTAGCATTTGAGTAATCCCCCAGAAGAAAATGGAACTGCTTGTGGGGTGACATACCATTTAGGGTGACTAAAGAGACCACAGTGAGTCTGGCCCCATTTTATTAATAAAAAGCAAAACTGTAGATAGAGGGAAAGTCTGTTTTCTCTGCACTGAGTCTGGGAACCACACCTGTATATCTAAGAGAGCTTTACAAATACAGAATCTTGGTTCAAATGCAGAGCTGTATACTTAGTTAGGTTATTTCAGATCCTGTCCACAGCTACAAAGATGTATTATTCAAGTGTTTAAGAAAATTTGTAATTTGTAAAGAATATTACAAAATATGGGGCAGTGTTGGCTCCTTCAGCATATTATTATTTTTTAAAATTTATTTAGGACCAAATAACCAATATTTTCAAAGAATGAAGAGCTTCTTTTAAGTGTTTAAATGTGTTAATGTCTTCTAAATAAGTCAAAGTGAGAGAAAATAATGTCAGTTTTTGTAAATTATTATCATTTGCTGTTTGCATTATGGTAGCATCTAGGGGTTCCAATCAGGGATCAGAGCCCCATTGAGTAACTAACCATTGGAACAGTTTATCAAGAGTTGTGGTGGATTCTCCATCATGGACAATTTTTAATTCAGGATTGACATTTTCCTAAAAGCTATGCTGTAGGAATTATTCTGGGGAAATTCTGTGCTATACAGGAGGTCAAGACTAGATGATTACACTGGTCCCTTCTGGCCTTCAAATCTGTGAATTATACAAGGCACTGAATACACACATAACAAAAGGGACCCCTGCCCTGAAAAGCTTACAATCTAGATAACTGGTATTTGGCAAATGTCCTATTAAGATATTACTAATATTTTGCAGTTGAGCTAGAACAATATAACAGGGTGACTTTCCTTTTAAGGTCTAGAGGCCTAGGGCCAACCAAGCCTAGTTACTAAGTAGGTGCACCTGAGCAGAGGTCAGCTGATTCCTCTATAAGAGCAGCAGAAAACTGGAGTGGGAGAGTGGGGGGAGGAAACAGCATCAGCTCATCCCAGAAGGAGGACTGGGGACTCCTTATCTAAGAGAGACATTTACTGGACTTGGGGCCTGGAGGGCCAATGAGTGTCAGAACTAAATAAACTGGGCTCCAAGAAGGTGTTTTAATTACCTTTCGGACTATGATCTGGAGTTTTGAGAAGTTCAAGAAGGGAAATCGAGGCAGGGTGGTGCAGAGTGACCTCCAACCACAAGGGGGCTCATAGGAGGTGGAGGGGGCTCATAGGAGGTGGCTGACTTTGGTACAAGCAGAAAAATAGTTCTCTTGAGATTCCTCTGGGAAGAGAAGAAAAATACTCTTGAATGTTCTGTCCATCCATGCATGATACATAAATATGCTATATATGTAGAGAAATTTAGATGCAAATAAGATCTGATTTATAGGTTCTGTAGGAACAGTGTATATACACATTACATATAAAAAATATGCTGAAAGAACATTAAGGGGCAGGTCAAGTACCAAAAAGTTAGGAATGCCAGAATTAAGGTTGTGCCATGCAAACTTAATTTGATCCCCTTATGCACAGACATTATACTAGCCTTGTCCTATATCCACATGAGAAGTCTGTGGCACAGCTAAGTTTAGAACCCTGCTCTCCTGGATCCCCATCCTGTGTCTTAAGTACAAAAGAATAGCCTTTCTGTCTTTGGAAACCTCTGCCTCATTCTGAGTCTCCTGAGCACTGAATGAGGCTAGGACTCTGAGAAACAAAGAGAATAGTTTAATTACAAATAGTGTAATTAAAGACTACATCACTGTATTTGATCTCCTAGGTAAAAAAAATACAGAGCAAAATGAGAAATTCCATCATGTGGCACCATACTGGCTTCCGACATTGCTACACCAACTGAGCTAATGGGGTAACTGGTAGCAGTAGTAGACTGTTATTGTCAAAGTAGACCAGCCACCAGAGGGAAGCAACTGAGGGAGAAGTCACTATTTTACAGTCATTTTACTCCACATCCTCTAGGATATCTAAGAAGGGTTGATGTTGTTCAATGGCTACAAGAAAAGGCAAGGAACCTGAAGGATCCAAATCCAGGGGGAGCCACTCCAACACTTCTGTAGTTACTCCAAGTGCAGATATTGGGCTAAAGAAGCAGGTCCCATCAATAGTCAGTAAACAACTACTGACTGCATCTTCTTCTGATAAATACATTTCAGATATTGTCTGTGAAACAACTGTGTGTGTTAATTCATGTCCAAGTTCAGTGGTGATCGTTTAAAAGAAGGTACACCTGAGGAGCCAAAGTTTACTTGCCTTGCTCACACAGGCAGTTCCATTGACGTCTTGTGTGAGGAAGGCAAGAAGGATTTGACCCCGGGATAACTTATACTAGCAGTTATTTTTTCTGAATGTGCACATTCTGAACCCATTTCACCCTCACATCCCCCCAGACACACCACAGTGTCTTCCTGCTCCTCCTCACCTCTGAGATTACCTGATGCACCCCATCTTGCCCACAGCAGAGGCTCTCTAATGTGTTCCTATTTATTCCACCTCCTGGGACATGCGATAACCCCCACTGAAGTCAATGGAAAGACTCCCATTGACTTCAATAGAGCTGGATCCAGCTGCAATGATACCTCTTGTCCACCCTGTATGTTTGTCGAGGAAGTGCTCATCCCCCACATGTAAAATGGATCTTTTGGGTTTTTTAAACAATTGAGAGCAATAGACTTGCATTGACCTGAAAAGGTGGGAAACAAACAAATAATGCTATCTTTGTTCTGACGGTTGTTTGTGGGGGTTGAGTATGGTTCAGAAGCCCTTATGCTTTCATTTTCTTTAATTTGTGTTTACATGGATTACATTTTTGAGGCATTGGAAGAACACCTACACAGGAAGCGATTCTTTGCATAGCACAAACATCTCCTCTGAGAGCTTAACAAAGGCTCTGTTGTACAGAGCTATAGTAACAGAAACAGTCTTGCCAGAAGAATTAATGTCCAGCACACCAAACCATATGCATATTGAAGTATGTATTTAAATTGATACCCGTTGAAGAAATAAGCATGTTTAAGGAATAATCCTTTACTGCACACAAGTTACAATGAAGTGTAATGTTAACCTAGTATTGGAACTGCTATGTGAAATGACTTTTTCTGAGTGCTACACCAATCATTTCCTTCCAATGAAGTTCTGTTACATATTATAGACAAAGGGAATTTTGCGACTGAATGATCACACCCTAAAAAATTATAAAAATTGTAAAATATTTTGTTTGTGTTCAGTGGAGTTGTATATTCAACGTGTTGTTACTGTCCCAAAAAGCCTCAAGAAAGTCTCAGTTAGACTAGGCAGTAGCAATGCTCTGCTGTAATGTGTATTCTGATAGCTGTCTCTTTTCTGCAGTTGTTAAAATAGATTTATGGTGCAACGGAGGGGAATTTGTTTGAACCATAAACCACTCAAGATATTAAGTATCAGTCTCTATCAGTTACTGTTTGCAATTATTACTGTATACAGTCATAAGAGGTTGTCCCTCTATTTAGACCACTTTAAGGTATTATCAACCACATGAAATACAAGTGTTCAGTTTGTGCTATTAAAGAAATAGTTTATTACATCTAAGTTGTGATTACATCAAAGTTAATTCATTTACTTTTTCTCTACAGTTTGTATCTCCGTGAGAGAATGAAGAAGCAAAGATTCTAGTAGCCACATACATTATGGACCTGATCCAAAGCTCACTGAAGTCAATGGGAATCTTTCAGCTTACTTGTATACAGAGGTACCCATGATCTTATCAGGAGGCAACAGAAACCAAGTAGTTATTTTTATCCTTAAAGTATATTCCATTGCTATCCTTAATTAATCCTTACATATATTTCCTATTCCATTAGTAGGGTTTAAGCATATCTTAAGTGATGCAGAGACCTTGGGTGGCCCCTCTTACAGAGGAATATATTTTACCCACTGTGCCTAGATATTTTGCCAAGTAACTCTTGGGTAGGTGCATCAGAAATATTTAGATAGACAACACAATCCTATGTGATATCAGACTTAGTTGCTGAAATGATTTGCAGTAAAGAGACTGAAAATAAGGAATGAGCAGCAGGAACAGATGAACTTCTAAGGGTATGGCTACTCTGTGAAGTTTTCGACAAAACTTATGTCTTTCACGGTACTTAAAAAAGCCCCCCCATGAAAGACAAAAGTTTTGCCGATGCAAGTGGTAGTGTGAATGTGGCTTTGTCGGCAGGAGAGCTCTCCTGCCGACAAAGCTAACGCCGCTTGCGGGGCTGGAAGTATTTTGTTGGCAAAAGTGCCAACAAAGAGTGTTTACACATGCTGACTTTTAGCAACAAGGCTGTGTCAAGTAAAAAAAGAGCTTCTTTTCAAGAATGAGAGAAGACAAATACAGAAAATATTTGATACTTCAGCAGAAATGTTTTGTCAGAGAATGGTTTCCATGATATGTCAACAGCCCTTTAAGCATACAGCATTTAAGAATATTTACTTTTCTAGTTGTTATTCAGAAGTGTTTTGACATATGTTTCATTCGATCCATCCTGATTCTTTGCCATTTTCTGCCTGTAGGCATCTCACATTACTGCATTTCTACATCCTCTACAATCAGTCTCTTCATTTATTAGTGTTGTCTCTTGAGCAGATTGGGCAAAAGGAACACTGAGCTATGTGATTTGACCAGCAGACTAGACCATCTAGTGTAAGGGCCCAGTCCTGTCCCCCTTGAACTCAATGGCAAAAGTCTGATGGGAGCAGGATCAGACTTTCTGTAGAAGATGTCAGGGTCAGGAGAGTATATAAATATTCCAAAATATTGGATCATCATTTATTTTTCCAGATTTTAAATCCAGATTTTAAAAACAATGCAGAAATATGCAGACTGGAATTCTACATATAGTTATGCGGTAACATCTCCTCCACAAAATGATGTTTTAATATGCTGCCTCTCTGTGCTTGACTGTGACTGGCTGTGACAGTGACTTAAAATTTTATCAGTGAAGTAGATGAATAAGGATATCAGAAACTTTTTTTCTGGATCTGTCCTTACAAAATATAAATGTTAGGTTGAAATTATTAAGCTTGATTATAGTCTGTGTAAACCTATTTAAAAGACCGAATTTAAAAAAAATCAGTTAGGACCTGATTTTTAGATTGTTTCCAAGGAAAAATTCTATTTGAGACAAATCCTGGTTCCAGTTAAGTTATTAGGAAAGCTTCTGTTGATTTAAATAGAACCAGAATTTGGCCAACTGATTTTAAAGAGAGTTTTCTGCATATAATCATAAAATTATATTACTCCTAGTCAACTATACACTCTCAAGCCATTTCCCAGTGAGCAGGTGTCCCCATCTCTCACTCACTCACGTGCCCCCCCCCCAAAAAAAACAACCCACCAGAAATATCACTATTTTATAGGCTTGTGGGCAATCTCAGTGAGGAAGTCCATGATTGAATAGGCATGGAAATTGAACTACCTTCTCTCCCCTACCAGTGGTTCCTCCAGGCCAGGATTAAAGAAAATAGGTGGAGCAGGATGAGGAAGGGCTGTCCATCTAGTAGCTTTCATGAACACTAAAGGCAGATGCACAAAATTGCAAGTAAAGAAAAACCTATTTCTACATTCTGCAGAGAGACGATACGACTGCATGCTCCTTGCAACATCATCATATGCCCATTTAGAAAAAAAATACAATGCTGATGCTTATAGATATAAAATTTAGAAATATGTCCAAAACATTCACTTTTTCAGCATGTAAATAAAATCATTTGTCAAAGTATTTTTTTTTATATTGAAGTTGGAACCATTTGGAATACAGCATTTGAGCTCTTAGCTTTTATTTTTTAAAATACTAAGTAGGGATATTTACTCCACTTTCACAAAGACTGGATTACAATTTCCCATGATCAAAATTGATGAAACTCCATAATCGTTATGAGACTCTAACTACCACTATGGAACTTGGGAAATAAAGTCCAACATGAGACACAGTGGATAGATGTTTGTACTACACCTTCTAACCAATGTTTAAGATGGAGTCAATTTTCAGACTCCTACACAAGCAGTTATGGGTGGTATATAAGATATTTTCAAGCTGATGGCCACAGGGGCGGGGGCAGAGGCACAGGTGGAGTATAGCTTGGGCTCCAGTGGAGGAAGGATGGGTTCCCAGGTAGAAGAAGGGGTGGGCCGGGCCAGGGACTAGCCTCCCTGAACCTGCGGTTCACCCACCACCCATGCCAGGGACACAAGGCCATACTCTGAGTGCCACTAAACCTTCAATGGCCAGAAGCTGGGGCTGAGAGTGGACTACAGGGGATGGATCAATCAAAATTAGCCTGTTCTATTCATTCCCACCAAAGCATCTGGCACTGGTCACTGTCAGGGACAGGATACTAGCTAGATGGACCACTGTCTGACCCTGTATGCCCATTCTTAAGTTCTTACTTTATGGTCTTATAGTATGGACTTTACATTAGTGCCAAATCCTCAGATGGTGTAAACGGGCATAGCTCTATGAGCTGAGGCTGTTCTAAGTAACCCTGTGGGTTGAATCAACCTCTGACAACGCTGAAGAACAGAGGAATGCAAGTGTAGCATTCGAGCGCCTTTGCCCAACCCCCATAGGTCCACAGGTTGGCTGGACAGACCCGAGGATCAGGGCCGTTATGTTTCAGCAGTGCCAACTGTCTCTGTAGAATGAGTCCTTTGCTAGTATTATTACTAGCACCAGTATTATTATTAGTGGTAGTGTTATTACTATTTTATTAGTAGCTTTGCATTTGTGTTACCTTGGGTTTTCTTTTCTTTATCTCTCTCTCAAGACATATAGAGTCTGGTCTGCACAGTACTTGGATGGGAATCTCTTAAAGAAAACCCAGTTGTAAGAGGCACTCTTCTATTTGGGTCACCAGTGAAATAATATCCCAGCATGGTTAAAATAAGATAGTGAGCTGCTGTTTTAGGTGAGAAGTGATCATTATAGTTCCATAGAGCTTTCCACACTGTTAGATTGTAACCCTAGAATACTGGGTTGTTATTTTCTACCTACCTAAACTTTCCCTGAATTTTCAATTGGATAGCCTTTTCTAATTTTCCCTCCTAAAAATCTGTTGTGTGATGTTACAGAACAGCTGTTGTATTCTACCTTATCAGTAGATGAGTGTTCACTCCATATCCATGCCTGCATCATCCCCTAGGGATCTGCAGGCAGAGAGGGTACTCCTGGTATGAATTCTCCCTGCCTGAAAAGAAGCATCCCCCACTCCCTTGATCCTTATGGAAACCACTGTGCTGTTGCTCCTCACCTAATGGGTTCTCTGTGGTAAGCCTTAGGAGGAGGAGAAGGGGACTGGCCATACTGTATTACCATTCTGTGTTGTCCTGTAGGACTTCCTCATGGATATCCAGCAGAATGTTTGTACTGTTGGAAGTTGTATTAGTTCCCATGGTGCCTTCTCTATGCCTGCTTAGGGATAGAGAAGGCACCATGGGATACCAAGGCCAATAATAGCAGACTCTTGAGGGACTAGAGAAACAGCATGGATACTTCAATCTCTTCTGAAGGGAGGAGTAATTCCTCAGGAAATCCCAGGAGCCATGGGGTTAGGACAACTCCCTCACTTAATCCCAAAAATCTTGCTTGTTTTATGATCTACTAGAATGTTGCCACTCTCCAAAGATCACAGACATTCTATTCACCGGTTCCCAGCATTTGTGCTCATGCATCTTCGAAAAGGTTTGTTTTAGGTAAAAATTGTCAAATTACAAAAATTCTGAAGTTCTTTGTATACTACTTTCCTTTGCAGGAGAATATGGAACCAGTCACTGATGTATACATGTATACATTTTATATATGTGAGTAGACTGTGCATTGTGTGAAGAAGGTATAGACAGAGTTGAGGAAGAGACAGGTGCATCTGCTCCTGCCTCTTCTGCCCTTTCTCACTGGTAACTCAGTTATTCTGGGGGGAAATGTCTTGGAATTGCATCATGCCCCCTAAAATGCAGTTTCATTACTATTAAAGATATGGAGAAAGGGTTAGATCATACAAAGAAGAATTTAACATTTGAAACTATGGAAATTAATGTTAATGTATGTCAGAATGCTGTGCGCATGGAGTGCGAAAGTATGCATCTATACTGAAAAGCTGCATTTAAAAAGCAGCCCCCAAGTGCTCCTCCTGTCGACTCCTGTACTCCAGCATCGAGAGAGGTGCAGGCAGAGTCGACGGGGGAGCGGCAGCAGTCGACTCACCGCGGTGAAGACACCACGGTAAGTCAAACTTAGATCGACCCCCCCCCACAGTGTAGACCAGGGCTAAGAGAGAAACCTCCTCCTGCATTTACTGACTTTTGTGGCCACTTAAGGATCTCTTAGAGAATGGGGGAGAAGTTTGCAGTGCCAGGCTCTTCTGGAAGGAGAAAAAGAGTGATTATTCACACCATAGTAACAACTGGGTAAAGACGGCTAGTGCTAGCATAACTATAGCATGATTTTAGTCTGGTGCAAGGCCAAGGGTGAAAAGGGACTTTTCCCCTGAAAACTGTGTGTATAAAGCTAGGCTACACTCCATGCTGGGAGAATATTATGGTTTCACTAGTATGGTTCTCAGACAAAACGTGTGTCCATATTGATCAGAGCCCTCCTGTACTACAATTATGCCAGCAGCAACTTTTTTTAGACAAGAACAGAAGAACGGCCACATTGGGTCAGGCCAAGGGTCCATCAGCCCAGCGTCCTGTCCTCCGACCGTGGCCAGTGCCAGGTGCCCCAGAGGGAATGAACAGAACAGGGAATCATCAAGTGATCCATCCCCTGTCACCCATTCCCAGCTGCTGGCAAACAGAGGCTAGGGACATCATCCCTGCCCGGCCTGGCTAATAGCCAGTGATGGACCTACCCTCCATGAATTTATCAAGTTCTTTTTTGAGCCCTGTTATAGTCTTGGCCGTCACAACATCTTCTGGCAAGGAGTTCCACAGGTTAACTGAGCGTTGTGTGAAAAAATACTTCCTTTTGTTTGTTTTACACCTGCTGCCTATTCATTTCATTTGGTGACCCCTAGTTCTTGTGTTATGAGAAGGCGTAAATAACACTTCTTTATTTACTTTCTCCACACCAGTCATGATTTTATAGACCTCTATCATATTCCCCCTTAGTCGTCTTTTTTCCAAGCTGAAAAGTCCCAGTCTTATTAATCTCTCCTCATACGGCAGATGCTCCACAGCCCTAATGATTTTTGTTGCCCTTTTCTGAACCTTTTCCAATTCCAATATATTTGTTTGAGATGGGGTGACCACATCTGCATGCAGTATTCAAGATGTGGACATACCACGGATTTATATAGAGGCAACAGGATATTTTCTATCTTATTATCTAGCCCTTTCTTAATGATTCCCAACATTCTGTTCACTTTTTTGACTGCCGCTGCACATTGAGTGGATGTTTTCAGAGAACTATCCACAATGACTCCAAGATCTCTTTCTTGAGTGGTAACAGCTAATTTAAACCCCATCATTTTATACGTATAGTTGGGATTATGTTTTCCAGTGTGCATTACTTTGCATTTATCAACACTGAATTTCATCTGTCATTTTGTTGCCCAGTCACACAGTTCTGAGAGATCCTTTTGTAGCTCTTTGCAGTCTGCCTGGGACTGAATTATCTTGAGTAGTTTTGTATAATCTGTTTACCCCTTTTTCCAGATCATTTATGAATATGTTGAATAGGACTGGGCCCAGTACGGACCCCTGGGGAACACCACTATTTACATCTCTCCATTCTGAAAACTGACCATTTATTCCTACCCTTTGTTTCCTGTCTTTTAACCAGTTACCAATCCATGAGAGGACCTTCCCTCTTATCCCATGACTGCTTACTTTGCTTAATAGCCTTTGGTGAGGAACCTTGAAGGCTTTCTGAAAATCTAAATACACTACATCCACTGGATTGCCCCTGTCCACATGCTTGTTGATCTCATCAAATAATTCTAGTAGATTGGTGATGCATGATTTCCCTTTACAAAAGCCATGTTGACGCTTCCCCAACAAATTATGTTCATCTATGTATCTGACAATTTTGTTCTTTACAGTTTCAACCGGTTTGCCTGGTACTGAAGTTAGGTTTACCAGTCTGTAATTTCCCGGGTCACATCTGGAGCCCTTTTTAAAAATTGGCATCACATTAGCTATCCTCCAGTCATTTGGTACAGAAGCTGATTTAAATGATAGGTTACAGACTACGGTTAGTAGTCCTGCAATTTCACTTTTGAGTTCCTTCAGAACTCTTGGGTGAATACCATCTGGTCCTGGTGACTTATTACTGTTTAGTTTATCAATTTGTTCCAAAACCTCCTCTAATGACACCTCAATCTGGGATAGTTCCTCAGATCTGTCACCTAAAAAGAATGGCTCAGGTTTGGGAATCTCCCTCACATCCTCAACTGTGAAGACCGATGCAAAGAATTCATTTAGTTTCTCTGCAATGGCCTTATCGTCCTTGAGTGCTCCTTTAGCATCTCAATCGCCCAGTGGCCCCACTGGTTGTTTAGCAGGCTTCCTGATTCTGATGTACTTAAAAATTTTTTTGCTATTACTTTTTGAGTCTTTGGCTAGCTGTTCTTCAAATTCTTTTTTGGCCTTCCTAACTATATTTTGACACTTCATTTGCCTGAGTTTATGCTCCTTTCTATTTTCCACACTAGCATTGAACTTCCACTTTTTAAAGGATGCCTTTTGCCTCTCACTGCTTCTTTTACTTTGTTGTTTAGCCATGGTGGCTCTTTTTTGGTTCTCTTACTATGTTTTTTTATTTGGGGTATACATTTAAGTTGAGCCTTTATTATGGTGTCTTTAAAAAGTTTCCATGCAGCTTTCAGGGATTTTATTTTTGGCGCTGTACCTTTTAATTTCTGTTTAATTAACCTCCTCATTTTTGCGTAGTTCCCCTTTCTGAAATTAAATGCTATCGTGTTGGGCTGCTGTGGTGTTTTCCCCCCTCAGGGATGTTAAATTTAATTATATTATGGTCACTATTACCAAGCAGTCCAGCTATATTCACCTCTTGGACCAGATCCTGTGCTCCACTTAGGACGAAATCAAGAATTGCCTCTCCTCTTGTGGGTTCCAGGACTAGCTGCTCCAAGAAGCAGTCATTTATCTCTGCATCCCATCCTGAGGTGATATGTACCCAGTAAATATGGGGATAGTTGAAATCCCCCATTATTATTGAGCTTTTTATTTTAATATCCTCTCTAATCTCCCTGAGCATTTCACAGTCATTATCACCGTCCTGGTCATGTGGTCAGTAATATAACCGTACTGCTATATTCTTATTCGAGCATGGAATAACTATCCATAGAGATTCTATGGCACAGTTTGGTTCATTTAAAATTTTTACTTCATTTGATTCTATGCTTTCTTTCATATATAGTGCCACTCCCCCACCAGCAGGACCTGTTCTGTCCTTCCGATATATTTTGTACCCTGGTATTACTGTGTCCCATTCATTAGCCTCATTCCACCAAGTTTCGGTGATGCCTATTATATCAATATCATCATTTAATATGAGGCACTCTAGTTCACCCATCTTATTATTTAGACTTCTAGCACTGGTATATAAGCACTTCAAAAACTTGTCACTTTGTAGCTGTCTCCCATTGCATGATGTAATTGAATGAGACTTTTTTTCATTTGACTGTTTCTCATCAGATCCTACCTGTATTTTATAATCTTCCATCCTCTCCTCCTTACTAGGGACATAGACAATCTCCATTAATAGATCCTCCCCTAAGGGATGTGTCTGTCCGAACCACGTGCTCCTCCGCACCTGTTGGCTTTCCCCCGGCCCTTAGTTTAAAAACTGCTCTATGACCTTTTTAATTTTAAGTGCCAGCAATCTGGTTCCATTTTGGCTTACGTGGAGCCCATCCTTCCTGTATAGGTTCCCTATAACAAGGTTGTTGCTATCATGGTTTGAGACATAGACTAGACTGGGCCAGACTGTAGACATGTACACCTCTCCCCTCAGTCCCAAAAGGGAGGTACAGCAAATATGGAGCTCTCGAAGGACTGTATCTTTGAGGATTAGTTTTTCCCTTTCCATGTGCTTCTACCTGGGAGTATCCAGCCCTACATACATAACAGCATGTGACATGTCAAGCAAGGAAAGTTAAATATATCAATTTTATGTAATACATCCTGAATTGTAATTTGCACTCTGCTACAGACTCTCTGCCTGACCTTGTTACAGTCATTTAACTGCTCTGTGTCTAATTTTTCTCATCTGTAAGTAAAACCAAGATACTATTACTTACTCTTTTACATCAGATGGACTTTGTAAGGATTGATTAAAGTATATACATCACTATCACAATGTTAAGGGCGATGTTTAATTAATAATTTCATTTATTATCTATGTCATAATTTATATGATGGCAGGGGGTGACAAGACGGAAACTGTAAATTAATCCATAACTCAGTAGTGGTACAATGGCAGAGTACAGTGATGTACTTATATGTCAAACATTAGAAATACATATTGTTTTAAGCTCTTCACAAAGTGATTATGTTGTATTGTTATACAGTTGCTTCAGTGAATCTGATTTTTTGTGTCAGTCTCTTGTCATTATTTTGTAATTTATAAACAAGTCTCAGAATAGGTATAAAGCTTGCTTTAATGGAGTAGTTCAGTAGTATAAAACAATAGTACCTCTGTCTCCATATATTTTCCACTGTGTTCAGTCTCTTCCCTGAGGTGTTGGACTTCAGACATGTTTTATTAACATTCTACAGTTGTACCCTTCTGACTAACCAGCCATTAGCTGGCTCACTGATCCTTAACTGCATATCACTCTCTCTTATATAGGCTGCATTTCCCTTAGGTTCCAAAATAATTAGTCTCACGGCTATGGATGTGATTTCCGTTTAAAGGAATGTAGAAGCAGCACCTCAGTCACTGCTGGTGAGTATCCTTATTCATGTTATGTGCCTTTTGTGGTTAGTATTTACAGAATACCATATTCTAATTCTACTTAACAATTAGACTAACACCAGAGAGGGTTACATTTGCCTTCCAGCACAATTTTCAGCACAGTGAGCAAGGAGTTACACATACAGAGCTCCCATAGCAACATGTTATTGTTAACTGAAGTTGTGTGCATAGCTCCATGTACTAAAAATTCACTAAAGACCAACTCAGCCGTCAGATTGGACACCAGTGAAGTATCTGAGGGCAGAATACTCCTGTAACCACATAAGAGTATTCTATGGTAATGGAATAGCCCCTAACACTGCAATATTACTATTGTAAGTTGTAGTGTTTTGAACCATTACTGAAGAATAATGTGCGCCTTTTTTTGTAAGGAGCGAACCTAAAGTCTTCATTATTACAGAATATTTGAGTATCACTTCTCAAATAGTAGTGTATTGAAAGCCTATCAATCTTCAGGTCTTTAAAGTCAAAATTAAATTTTTAATCCACTACAACATCCCCCATTGAATGTATTGCTACCAGAAAAAAAGCAGTACCTTTATTTCAGAATACGGGTGGAGAGGGGGGAATGTAATCAGATACTGATGTCTCCTTTCAGTCACCATCTACATGAATTCATCTTAAATGTCAATATTAAAGGGAAAGAAGTGAGATCCATTAAAAAAATCCTGACATTGATGGAATAGCAAAATCAATAGGTGTATTATTTACATAACCCACCTTCTTCTGGGATCAAAAGAAAAAACTGAAAGAGAGTAAAAATACCTGATAGCTGAAGAGTTTCATTTAATATAGTCACTTTAACAAAGATTCAAGTAGGTCCAGTGGTCCTAAGTAAATTCATTAGGTGCCATAAATGTTTAGCTATTATCATCTTTTACATTTTATCCAGTGGTTTTCATCATACTGGACACATCAAAAGTAGTCATCTATCAACAGTCAGAGACTATCTAATTATTATACAATAAAAAGGATCAACTGTCCCAATAGAGGCTACTTATTGTGTCTCTTATTCCCTGGCCTACCAGGGTCCACAATTTTTGAAGAGAAATCAGGCAACATATTTTAACAGAAGTAAATAGGCATTGTGTATGATTGAGGCACTAAAGAAGCATTAAGGATATGGCCCAGATCCTCAATGGTAGTAGGCCGCTACCATTGGAAATTAGGCTCCTCAATACCTTTGAGGATCTGGGCCATATATGTAAAACAAGAAAACTGCAACCAGTTTAAGGATCTGATCCTGCAACATGTTGAGTCCCTCTTGAGAAGTGCTGAGTGTCTTCAACTCCTACTGAGTTCAGTAGAGGAGGGGGTGCTTTGTTTAGGAAAGCTACCCAGTGCTCACTGTCCCCTCTTACTGCCTTTAGAGGCACTCATCATCCTAAAAGGAGGAGAGAGGAGGCATGGAGAGCCCCATGGAGTGGTGCAACTCTGCCCCAGAGTTGTAATTGTAAATTACACAATCTGACCTAGTAGTATGCCTAACATTTAGGGCCTAATTTGATAGAAATAACTTGCTTTTTTCACATGTAATGTTTCATGCACAGTTAACTGTAGGTGCAAATTATAGGATTTAGATGTCTGCTTTACTTGCAGATGCAGCCACCTGTTTAGATGTCTCAATACTAGCATTTGCACCTTCAAAATGGTAGGCTGACTGATGCCCCTTTAAAAATCAGATTTTTCAATTGCAGTACATATTACTTTGCTAAGGATATGTGAACCTGTGAAAATCTTGATTAGATAGATAAATACAAAGCAGTATTAGTTAGGAAATAATAAATTAGAAATTATTATCTCATTTTGGAGGATAAAAGCAATCTCCTCTTTGTCTCTCTCTTTCTTTCTGTGCATATGTATGTGCCAGGTCTGACATACTAACTTGTTACAAATGTGACTGTTTTTTCTTTTCCTTAATGTGAATCACATATAGCAAGAGTCTTTTTATCTCTCTGGGTGGGAAACACTGGGACAATTTGCATATTTACTTTTTTTTATTAAACTGCATCTTCCTTGATAACTCATTTTAAAATGCCCATTTAAAACATTGGCTTTGATCTGGTTTCCTGGTAATTAAATTGCTTGCCTTTAAACTTCCATCATTTAAAATAATCCTTATTACGACAATTTTCCCAAACTTCAAATATTGGTTTTCAATTCTAGTGTGAAGGGAATGAATAATGGTTCTGGATATATTTACTTAAACACAGGCTGGTTAATTGATTTCTTTGCCTCTTGTATTAACTAAGGGCATGATCCAACAAATTCTTACCTTGTCAAAGGCCTTCGTCACACCGTAGTCCCATTTGTTTCACTGGAACAACTTACATTGATAAAATCTACTCAAATGAGTAGGGATTTCTAGGATTGGATCCTAAGACATGCTACTATTCTTCTAGGCAGAATGAAATAAGCAGTCCCATGCTGGCCTTTTAGAAAATGTTCATTGTGAAATAACTTCAGTTCTCAAATACAATATAAGTAAAGATTTATAATTATATCTGTGTAGATAAAATATAAATAATCACCACATATTCATCTAATACAATAACCTATACATCCTGTTGCCTGACTGAACTGCTTCTGATTTGAACTTCACCAGGTCTGAGAGGTTCTGATCAGATGTTCCAGCTGTGTGTATCTACACTCATAAGAGAATAAAATACATACATAGTAAGTAATTAAATAAAATCTATAAATCTTTGTTTTAATCTGATATAAATATAATTACATATTTCATTATATTTTAAAATATCAATCTCTTCCTTCTCTAATTACACATTTGAATATATGGTAATTATTTTGATTGTGAGGTGGTTAAAAATCTGTGCCATACAATATTAAAAAGAGATTAAAAGGCCTTTTGTTCATATGGAAATACCAAAACCAACATTTTGTTTAAGTGGGATTTTATATTTCTCTAGTCAAGTGATGACAGGGCTTTTGTAAAGAAAACCTTTCATCTTAAACATTCAGTACTCCATCACAACATAATTACCCTAATTTGTATTCCACTGTAGAAATAGGCTTTTTCAGTTTAAACAAATTAAGCAACAATCACTAAGCATACATGACCAGCATTTTTTCAAGCTAACCTGTTATCTGCTCTAGCTACAGCTTTATCTTTATAAACTAGAAATCGTGTTTTGTTTTCCTGATTTTTCTGATGATTTGTTAGTCAGATTGTCTAAAGAGGCATTGTGGCTCACTGGTTAGGGCAGTGGATTGGAAATCAAGAGGTTATGCCCCACTCTTTCCTTACTCGTATGATCTTGAGCAAGGAACTTTGGGTCAAATCCTTCCCTCATTTAGGCCCCAGTTCAGGAAAACACTTATGCACATTCTTGACTTTAAGTGCATGAGTAATCCTATCCCTCTTCAGCAAAGCACTCAAGCACAGGTTTAAGAGCATTGCTGAATCAAGGCTGTTCATTCCATTGACATCAGCAGATGATGTATGACCTGAAGTGTGACAATTTATATCTCTTACAAATTTGGATAGTGATATCCTCTCTCTATGTAACTATAGATGTTTTTGCTGTCTATATAAATGTGTCAGGGCATGAACCAACCTCTAACTGTGATGAGGGTTTGAAGAAACTTCCCCTATGGGCAGTTTATTTCAAAATGATCTACTACAGAGTTTCTTGTGCCTTCCTCTGAAGCATCTGGCACTAGCCACTGTCAGAGACAGGGTACTGAACTAGATGGGCCACAGGTATGACTATTCCTGTGAAATCAGTAGAGTCAAACTGGTTTAAAATAGGTATAACATCAAAATCAGGCCCATTACATTCAGGCCCCAATTCAGCTACACACTTTAAAGTGTAAAGCACATGCTTAAGTGCTTTGCTGAATGGGGCCTCAAAGAAAAAGTAAGAGAGAGAAGTGAGGAGTCTTTGGGTATGTCTACTCTGCAATAAAAAATTGGTAAAACTGAGTCTTAGAGCCCAGTCAATTGATTCAGACTTGCAGGGCTCGGGTTTCCAGGGGGGTGCGTCTTGGAGCCCAGATTGCAGCCCCAGCCCAAACATTTACTCTGCAATTTTTAGTCCTGCACCCTGAGCCCCGCAAGCTTGAGTCAGCTGACCCAGCTCAGCCACAGCCATGCTGCAGTCTTTTATTGCAGTGTAGATGTCTAAGGGACAAGTTCAGACCTTGTGCAAGCAGTTGCAACTGCACATGTACTTCACAGAGTTCTCACTTACATGAGGTCTGAATATGGTCCTAGATCTTTTATATAACAGAAAAAAGAGTGGTAATGATTTAGAGACATCAGCACTGAACTATACAGAATGATGATTCATAGCATGATGTGGCGGGAGGGGAAAGCGGGAAAGGAAGGAATTTAATATGAATAGCTCAAGGAGAAGCAAATTTAATGAGAAAGATCTTAGTCTTTGTCAAGGTTCCTTCCCCACTCAGAACTCTAGGGTACAGATGTGGGGACCTGCATGAAAGACCCCCTAAGCTTATTCTTACCAGCTTAGGTTAAAAACTTCCCCAACGTACAAACTTTGCCTTGTCCTTGAACCGTACGCTGCCACCACCAAGCGTCTTACGCAAAGACCAGGGAAAGAGCCCACTTGGAGACATCTTCCCCCAAAATATCCCCCCAAGCCCTACACCCCCTTTCCTGGGGAAGGCTTGATAAGAATCCTCAACAATTTGTACAGGTGAACACAGACCCAAACCCTTGGATCTTAAGAACAATGAAAAATCAATCAGGTTCTTAAAAGAAGAATTTTTATTAAAGAAAAGATAAAAGAATCACCTCTGTAAAATCAGGATGGTAAATTACAGGGTAATCAGATTCAAAACATAGAGAATCCCTCTAGGCAAAACCTTAAGTTACAAAAAGACACAAAAACAGGAATATACATTCCATCCAGCACAGCTTATTTTACCAGCCATTAAACAAAAGGGAATCTAATGCATTTTTAGCTAGATTACTTAGTTAGATAACTAACAGTTGTAAGGCTGCATTCCTGATCTGTTCCCAGCAAAAGCATCACACAGACAGACGAACCCTTTGTTCCCCCCCTCCAGCTTTGAAAGTATCTTGTTTCCTCATTGGTCATTTTGGTCAGGTGCCAGCGAGGTTATCTTAGCTTCTTAACCCTTTACAGGTGAAAAAGTTTTGCCTCTGGCCAGGAGGGATTTTATAGCACTGTATACAGAAAGGTGGTTACCCTTCCCTTTATATTTATGACAGTATTATATTTCAGTGATGTGAGATTCCAATGATAGGTGACTATAGCATTTAGGGCCAAAATCAGTACTGATACAAATGGATGGTGTAAGTTATACATTTAGGGCCAGATTCACCACTGTGTTCCAGCTGCTTTGCACCTTTGATGTAATGCACAATACCCATAAAGTTGGTTTATCCAGCAAATAAACTGAATTTACAACTACTTAGCATTGCTTAAGCAGTGTGGAACACCAGAGGGCAATGGTAAATCTAGTCTCCAAGGGACATTGGTTGGAAAGTGAGTGTAAGTAGGCTTAAATGGTGAAATAGCATAACTTGTGTGGCTGTGCAAAAAACACTCAAACAAAACAATGTAATTTATACTGATTTGCTATATTTATTGGGACAAAATTCAGCCTTAGCATAAAAGGTACAACTGAATTTGGCCCTGGTACTGTTAGTTTGCATTATTTTTCACCTCCCTCTTGGTTCTTAATCTTTGTGAGACATTATGGCATGGCATATAAGTTACATTAATTTTGCATATGCATTGAATCCAGGTTAGTGCAAGTTACACTACGGTGTCACTTTACACGTTTTTGACCAATATACATCTAACGTGTAACATATACTGCCATTTATGTCACTCTGAATTTGGTTCAGAAAATTCCAGGAATTGCCCCTGCTTACTAGGCTGCATTTAGATGAATTTGGTCCTACATATCTTTGATGCTGTTCCAGATCTCTCGTAAATAACTTAATAGACAGATGTACTGGCTGACTGGAAGATTGAATCTGTCTCTCATAGACCATTGAATAGAATGCTAATAGAAGGGAACATGGATTACAGAGTATGTAACACATACTTAAAGTTTCTTCTAGCTTTGAGTCAGTTAGGCACAAACTTTTCTGTTAAGGTTTTTACATCCTATAAATCTCATATTCTATTTTCTTTGTTAGATAAGGTACAGACATGAAGATTACAATTACACTATGAATTTTCCTTTCCTGAGTTGTAACTTAAAATTAAATCATTCTACAGAAGCTTAAATTTTTCTGGGTAAATTCAGGGTTATGTTCGAAGACAAAAGCTCACCAATTCTCTGATTGGAAGGAGCAAGTCAATTTATAATATCTAAAATTTAGGGTTTTTTTTGCAACCAATGGGCATACTGAGAAAATGATATGGGTCCCAGTCTGGCAGACACTTTCGACCATGCAGAACTTTATGAATGTGAATAGCCCCAATAACTGATTCTGTTCTCATGAGTAGAGTTACATATGTTCTAAAGTGTTTGCAGGATTAGGGCCTAGATTTTACAATTTTAAAAAACTATTTATTTAGGAAGTTTTAACAGGTTTATAAATCCATCACATGTAAATATCAAAAACAAAACAATAATCATTACTACAATAAGCTTTGGTTTAAAGAGACATTCTACAGTAATATAGTAATCAGATCTCTTTATTTTACAAGGTGTTACCATATTAGAGTGAGCATCATTACAACATCTGGGACATATTGTTTCCAGTGATTTTATGAACTTGAGTGAAATCTGCTATTACACATATTTAATAGACCAGGCATGTCTATGAAATGTTATTTTTAAAACTATTTATTTAGATTTTATAAACAAATCTGATATCCTTGACTTTGAATGGTACTTTTTAAAATTCATGCCTTTAACGAGTGGGAAGTTTTTACAAGAGTTGACCCCCTATTGTTCTTGTAAATTTGGCAACAATAACTGTATAATTTTAGTCAATTATGTATTTTTTCTTTTTTATTTATGTACAATTAGTCTTTTTTAGAAAGACCATGCATGTAGCTTATGATGTAAAATTTTATAAATAAAAAAATACAAAAAAAAATATAGGCAGAAAGCCCAAGTTAAATCACTCTAAAAAGCAGAAAGGCTTGAAATACAGATAGAACTGACTGGGATTCTTCTACACTTTCTGTCTTGTTCCTTCCATAAGTAAAGTGTTCCTGCCCTTGCTGCAGAAGAAAAAGGAGTTGCACTAGTCAGTTTCCTACTGCATCAAGTTCTTTATACACCCAGCTGACTGCAAAGTTTCTCTTTGCAGCCATGCCTCTGTGTAATCCTAGTCAGTTTCCCTTTGCAACTGTGGGGTGCCTCCTTTGATGTGGCACTGTAGGAGGTTGCCTATGCTTAAAGGAGGGCCTGCAAACAGAACCCCTTCTGTGGAGCAAAAGAAAACACCAGTGTGATGTCATGTGACTCTTTTTTTACTATATACTGAGGAGGAACTCACATCCATGTCTCAGAATTTTGTTATATAGTTTAATGACATTATACAGTGGTGTAGATTAGATAGAAATAGATATCTCATTTAAACCCTGAAGTGAGGGACATTTACTCTAGATCTCTCTTCTGTGGCTGGTCTAATTCAGTGACTTTCTAGACTTTCCAGGGAAAGTGGGTGGAAGAAATTGGCGTGGTTGTTTGCAGGGTATTTTTAGTGGAATCTTTATTGTTAAATGGATTTATCTGTGACACTGATGGATTAAATATATTATGACATGCTTTTAGACAATAAAGGTTTTTTGCAATTAGATTATTTACATCTGTATGGCTTGAGTAAGCATTTTCAATAATATAAATATAAAACATGTAATAGCAACAATGAAATGTCAGTTTTATTCTAACAGCTCAATTTATATGAGGAAGAGGCACATAACTCATCTTTGTCTTTTAGTAAGCAGCAGGGATAAAACTAGTATTCTACTGTCCACCATTCTGCGTCTTCTCTGTCTGTGCAATTTCAGTAAATTTATTGCCAAGAGAAGTTAGAAAAGAGATGACAAAATTAATAAATCTAGGCCAAAGTTTTTAACATCCTGGGTATGTACAAACAGGTGTTTGAGCATCCATTTAGAGGCACAAACTGGAGTTAAAAGTCCTGGAGGGAATTTACAAAGGTTGTGTCTGGTTGAATCCAAATATATCTGAGCACTCCAAAGGCCTGGGACAAGGGCATGGTCTGGAAACTGAGTGTCCGAAAAGAAGTTCCAGAAGGGCTCAGGTGCACTCAGCAGCTGCTGTTGGTGCTCATATGTTAGTTGTCAGAGGAAGCACAGGTTAGATATTCAAGCAGCACCCCCTCATTAGTTATTCTCGAGTCTCTGCACTCTGAAAAAAGATAGCATGAAGGCAGGATTTGATTCTATGTACATTTGAGAGAAACAGAGAATTTACTATAGATTTATAGGATTAGTACATATGAAATAGTATTATGTACCAGATCAATCCATCGGTCCATCTAGCCTAGTAGCCTGTGTCCAACCGTGGCAGATGTGTCAGAGAAAAGTGAAAGTATGCAATAATCTGACTATAAAGGAAGTTTTTTCCTTAACCCTCTCAATGAGAGGTTGGTTTGTGCCTAGAAGCATGAGGGTTTAATCTGTTCCAAGCTTTTTAGACCCATTAAATATAACTATGTATCTATCTATATTTTCTGAATAAATGTCCATTTTTGTGCTGTTCTAGGCTAAACATTATCTTGTGGCAAAAAGTTCCACTGATTAATTTCATAATGCACACAAAAGTATTTTCTTTTCTCTGTTTTAAATTAGTTGCCTTTCACATTTACTGAATATGCCCTTGTTTTTTTATTAGGGGAAAGAGTAAGTACATGCAGCCCAGTTATCCTCTCTACTCTTTACCATTACTGTACTTATTTTTATACCGCTAATTAATGAATCAGTATTACTTCCATTCTATTTTGGAAATTCCCATTCTGTCTGAGTGCACAAATGTGGGGACCCAGGCCTTTTACAGAGCCCCCCACCTGAGGCCCTTTGGAAATGTTTCCCTATAGCGATTCCAGTGATAATGGAATGATAGAACCATAGGGTTAGAAGGAACTGCAAGGGTCATCTAGCCTAACCCCCTCCCAAGATGCAGGATTTGTTGTGTCTTAGCCAGTGATACTAAGACTCAGGCTCACGAGTGTCCCCTGAGGCTCTTTGCAGCACATATTAAAACACCATGTGATCTAATTATTAACCAATCGGGATGATTTTACCTTGTTATTAACTAATTGTAGTTGATAAAATAATACTCATTTTGCTCTCAGAATAATATATACCAACATAACAAGCAAATATTTCCCATCATACTGTTTAAATAAGAATATATAGTACTATTGTAAATGAAACAATGAATTTACACTACTGTGGCTCTTTTGGGTGATACTGATTGCTAATTTGGCTCTTGAATCACTTAGGTGTGAGTTGTTTCAGAGTAGCAGCCGTGTTAGTCTGTATTCGCAAAAAGAAGAGGAGTACTTGTGGCACCTTAGAGACTAACCAATTTATCTGAGCATAAGCTTTCGTGAGCTAGCGCTCACTTCATCGGATGCATGAGTATCACTGGTCTAAACCACCCAAAACTGGTGGCTATCCAATCCAGCCTCTTTTTGAAAACTTCTAGTGAAGGTGCTTACAAGGCCTCCCTAGGCAGTCTGTTCCATTGTTCTACTGTTCTTACAGTTAGGAAGTTTTTTCCTGAGATTTAATCTAAAGGTGCTGTGCTGCAGTTTGTGGCAGAAGAGAACAACTTTTTTCCATCTTTTTATGGCAGCCTTTGAAGTATTTGAAGACCACTATCATATACCCCCTTAATCTCCTCTTTTACAAACTAAACATACCCAGTTCCTTCAGCCTTTGCTCATAGGGCTTGCATTCCATCCCTTTGATCATCTTTGGCGCTCACCTCTGGATCCTTTCTGGTTTCTCTACATCCTTTCTATCCATTGGTGACCAAAACTGGACACAGTTCTGCCTGGCTGAGGCCTAACCAGTGCTGAGTAGGGTGGTACTATCACCTCCCAGAGGGGGGTGGATGAAGGGTTTTATACTATTAACTTATTTAGGCTAGAAAACTCTCTAACTAGCAGCCAAACTAGTGACACTCAAGCAGAGCTGGATGTATAAAGTGTACCTTACTGGCTGTGGTGGACACAGTGTGGATTGGGAGGGGGAACAGCACCCAGGGCTAATACCGCCAGAGCAGTCCCGAGGTGCTGCCCTCCCTCGCGGGGGAGGAGAAACCAGCAGCTCCTAGGCAGCGTTCACAGTGGGTCGGAGGGGCAGGATGCTTTCCTGCGCTTGCATTGCCCGACGCCCTCACAGCCGGGCGGTCCCAGGCAGTGCACTCGCCAGCACCACTCCCAAGCCCGCCCGGGCTGGCTCGGGGCTCCCCGCGCTGGGGACGCGGCTGCTACAGCTGCCGGCGGAGCCTGGCCTCGGTGCCCAGGCGACTGACCGCGAGCCCAGGGAAGAAAGTGCAGCCTCGCCCCGGCGCGCGGCCAAGTCACGCTCGCGGCGCCTGCGGCCGGAGCGCCGGGTCCAGCGGGGCACGGGGTGGCAGTGACCTGGGGGCGGGGCAGCTCTGGGCTGCCGGGAGCGCGCAGCAGCCCCGCGCTCTCGGGGAATCCCCGCGTACCCGGCTCCTCTGAGGCACGAGGATGACGGGCGCGAGGCGAGGAAGGAGCAGCGCGCGCTCTCCCTAACTCTTTCCCACAGCCTGAGGGCCGGCCTGGCGCGGGGGCGGAGCGAGGGAAGACGACGCTCCTGATTGGCTGAGCGCGGAGCGCTGACCCCCCTCCCCCTCCCCCTCGCCGAGGTGAAAGGGCAACCAGGGCTCCGGGTAGCAGTGGCGATGGCGGCGTCCTTGCGCCAAATGGTTGTGGGCGCCTGGCGGCAGCCGGACCGACACCTGCTCGCGCTGCAGGTGAGCGGGGAGCCGGGTTCCGGTGCCTCTCGGAGCCGTCCGCGCGGGATGCGCTGGGGCGGTGAGCCGAGCTCTGCGCCCCAGCGGGCGGCGGCGGCGGGGGGAGCCGCGGGAGGAGGCGTTACGGGCTGTGGCAGGAGCCCGGGGGAGCAGCGCTGAGCGAGCCCGTCGCCGCCCTTCCCTGGGGCCGGTGAGGGACCAGCGTAGAGAACTTGGTACCTGTCCAATGGAGCATGAAGCGCCACAGAAGCCTATGAGCTTCCAAGGGCAGGCACCGTCCAACGACTGTGAAAATTAATTTATAAGAAAAAAAAATCAAGTTAATAGTTTACATTTAATGAGAACTTTTATTGAAGTGCATAGTGTGAATTCTTACAAAGATCTCATACTTTAAGATACAGATTCATGATATTAAGTATATAACTAGTGAGGCATATAACGAAAAACTAGACTGTCACTGACATTTTAAAAATAGGATCTTAGGCAAAATAGGACAACTTTGGAGACCTTAGTTTCTTGCTCTAGATGTTGACATATAGTATAACTGATACTATTAGGTCAACATGGAGGATAACCTGTACTTGAAGGTGAAATGCATTATGGATTGGCAGTAGCTTGCCATAATTAAGGTTGATGTTTATAAGCTACAGAGTCCATTTACAAATCCAGTTTTCAAACACTACTTCCAAAAATCTTTTTTTTTTTTTTGTCCCCTGCCCTCAATCTTGGTGTATTTTATTCCCCCTCCCCCATCTGTATTTCCAAAATGGCTTGATCTTAGAGATTTCAAATTTTCATTGTATAACTCCACAGCAATGATTCTCCACCGCCCCCTTTTAGAAATTATTTTGCAGTTATTATATTCTTCCTGATAATTTAGGGGATAGTATATTGGCATAGCTACATACAACTCAGTTTAGATGCTACTCAGTTAATAATTGGAACAAGACTCTTTGCTCAAAAGATTATACAAACATTAACTAACATCTTTGCAGTACCCCAGTTAGATATGAAAATGGCAGACAGCTTATGCTAAACTTTTAAAGAAGCATAACTTTTGTCCCTCTTATGTAGATACAAATTAAAACGTTGTTAGAATTCTCTGGCTTCATCTTTGAACTTAATTATCTGCATGTCTTGTGGGAAGGTGAGTTGGTCTAAAATCTTGTGTTGCACTTTGGATAAATACTTAAGCCATTGGCCCAGAGAGAGTGACTGTAGCCTGGTGGTTAGGGCACCCACTGGGTGAGACTATGGTCCAACTCCCCTGGTCCAGTAACTTTTTTTTTTTTTTTTTTTTTTTTAAATCCTCAGTGGAACAGCTTTAACAGGAGAGTTTGAGGAAGCCCCACATCAGAATGTCCTGTAGATCAGTGCTTAGTGCACTCTGAGAGGTGGGAGACCTCTGTTCAAATCCTCTTCTTCCCTCCCCCTTCTCCCTTGGCAGATGGGGAGAATTTAACTTGCATCTCCCATATCCCAGGTGAGTGCTCTAACCACTGGGTTATAACATGGGCACTGCCGCCTCCTCCTCCAGCTGGGTTTTTGAGTGGGACCTGATCTGGTAGGTGGCCTCTGGGCCCTGTATGTGTGATAGGCATGCTACATCTATTTTCCCCCAGTTTGTGGATTGCTCTGGGGCTTAGGGGGGAGATTGCAGTGCACATGCCCAGAGGGAGCTCTTGAGGCGCCACTGAGTTTAGGTGCCTACAGCCAAGCAGGAGTTTTGTGGATTGCAGTGGTGCCTAAGGCCACATTTGTGCTAGAAACCTTGGTTGATACAAGTTATGCAGTAGAGCTTCTGCAGTTAGTATATTGCTCTTGCATTCTTGGTTCATTGAATTGGTGCTGTGTGACTCACCAGGAGTGCCTGTGTTGATGCACCATGGGTAGGTATTCCAGCGTGCAACTTGCCATTGTCTGGCACATAGTCTCTTGAGAAATTTTGGCATGCATGGTGGGATAGAAGTGAGTTGTGTGGGAGTGATTGGGAGCAAGGAGTCAAGTTCCTATTATGCAACTTCATCTATTTCATAATTTTCATGCCTTTTTAAAAAAAAATCCTGTGAAACTGCACAGCACTTTTTGCTGTCAGTCCTCTCTAAAAGAACCATGGAGCTCACACAGCTCTGCTCTGTTGTCATGAGTATTGCAAACACAGGACAGACAATCCTCCAGTATTTGTAGAGCCCTAGAAAGTAATGTCCTTTGCTGCTAAGGTTCTGTTTCATAGAGGATAGATTGCTGAGGGACACAGTGAAAACCAATTCAAGGTTGTTGATGGCATTGTAGATCAGCTGCAGGTGGAGAAGAGCTGCTTCTAAGCCTGAGAAACAAGCATTAACTGGTGGGATTGCATTGTAATGCAGGCTTGGGATGATGAGCATTGGCTGCAGAACTTTCAGGCACAAAATGCCATGTTCCTGGGACTGTGCCAAGCTTGCTGCTGCCCTCCAGCTCCGGGACGCCATATTGAGAGCTGCACTGCCAGTGGAGAAGTGAGTGGCGATCACTCTGTGGAAGTCTGCAACCCTGGATTTCTATCAGCCAGTGGGAAATCATTTTGGATTTGGAAAATCCACAGTGAGGACCCTTGTCATGCAAGTGTGTAGGGAGGGCTATTAATTGTTTCCTGCGCCTGCTATACAAGAGTGTCTCTTTTGGTAGTGTGCAGGAGATGGTGGATGGATTTGCTGAAGTGGGATTCCTGAACTGAGATGGGGTGATAGGGATGTGTGCACCTTCTATTTTAGCACCAGCCTACCTTGCACAGAGTGCCTCAACAGAAAGGGCTACTCTTCTATGGATATGCAAGTGCTAATGGATCACTGGGGATGCTTTGCCAGTGATCAGTGCTGGCTGGTCAGGGAAGGTGCATGATGCTCTCATCTTTAAGAATGCAGGACTGTTCAGAAAGCTGCAAACAGGGATGTTCTTTCCTGACCAGCAGATCTGGCATTTCAGTATTGTCAGTGCTACAGTGATCATGGGGGATCTGGCTTACCCCTTGCTTCCCTGGTTCATGATGCTGCACACAGGCCACCTCAATAGCATCAAGGAAAAGATTCAACTGCTAGCTCAGCAGGTGCAGAGTAACAGCTGAATGTGGTTTTGGTAGATTGAACTTTCCCTGTACAGTAACATTTTGGCTCTTAAAATAATCATAAAATTAAAATTTTGGCTCTTATTCCCAGGGGTATGAGTGTAGGGCAGTGGCACGGAGCACTGGCACTGTTTTTTCCACAGGTGGTGGTGATTTTAGCTGATATCTTGCTCTTAAGGATAACAAAGATGTAGAAAACACAGCTGCTGCTGGCATCCTGAAGCCACCTGGTCCTATATGCTGCTGGCTTGTTTACTTCAAAGGTGGCATCCCAAGTCATTGTGGACTGGCACATTACTTTTGAGGAAGAAATAAGGTTACCATCCCTAGAAACCTTTGGCAGAGGATTGCAATGTAGCTCTATGAAAGTTTTATCAAGATCTCTCGAGGGATGTCCTTGTGTACATAAGCAAACTTCTCTGCATTGCCTCCCGGCTAACGTTATGTGGGAAAGCAAATACCAACTCTGCCTCTGTTGTACTGCTACCTGTTCTAGTAATGAGTATATTAATGAAAAGTCAGTACTCGTGCCCTGCTGTGTAGGGGTTCGGCGTCATCTGTACACTTAAACATTGTAACATGCAGGGTGGATTTGATTTAAATCACTAGTCAGGAAGACTCGGTTTAATCATGGATTTTTATATAAAAGTGCATACTTATTGGTTGGTATAACCTTAATACATATTCTTCACAACTCAGAGGTACATTCCTTTTTTAAAAGGTACACACTGTACATTTTTAAAGTGATTTATTTTGAAAACTTTTCAGATTAGTTTTACAGCTATATCAGAAAATGAATGATTGTTTGTTTGGTTATATTCATTTACCAAAGGTAATTGAAGCAGATATTTATGAAGTCATTGGGAGGTGAACTATCTCCAGTTCAACAGGTTAATCATTAATATTTGGAGGATTTTGTTGCCATTAACAAAACAAGGGTATGAATTTTAGAGTTCAGTTAAATATTCAAGTTTTTTAAAATAGGTTTGTTTTTGTTAAAATTGTTAACTAAAATAGCTAAATGAAATATTAAAAAAAAAATTAAATCGACTAGGTCAGCCAGGGCAATATGATAAATTTAAAATATTGGCTTCTGCAGTTAACTCAGTCGACTTCACCTTAATTTTCCTGTTTGTTCATAATCTGGAAAAGAAAAACAAGTTTTCCTGCTTTTTCAGGTCCCAAACGATTTCTCAATTTGGAATGAATTAGTCCAAAGGAAGAAAATATTCTTTCTACACCGGCAGAAGAAGCTACTGCTGTTAAAAGTGAGATTATCACTTCAACAGTCTCTGAATCCAAGTGCTTAAGTGACTTCCACCAGTTCACTTGTGTGACTTTCTTTAAAACATCATCAGCAGACATATATTTCTTGAATGGTTCACCCTTAGCTCTGAAGTTTATTATAGTTGGCATTATGGAGGGATGATTGCTGGATGTCCATGTCATAGCCAATTCCTCTTCTTCAGCAGTTAAGGTTTCATCCTGGTACCAAGTATTGAGAGTATTTGCAAGAAAATGAGCTAGAGATAGTGCTTGTCCCATTTGTTTTTTTGTTTTTTTTTTTTAAATGCTTGTAATTTAACTCTAAGATTGGGTCCCTAATCCATGAACTCATTTACAAAACTTTTCTTAAACATTACATGAATATATTGTCTCATACTATAGAATTAGAATTTATAATCCCTATTCCATGATGTGAGGTTTTTTCCTCAAAGCATTTTATTAAAAAATCTGATTTAAATAAATATCTGATTTTTTTTTTTTTTTTAAACTGATTTTTATCCACCCTGGTAACAGGAAATGGATTCACAAACTTTTCCTGCGGTTTCTTCCCCTGCATTGGGCTTGGCTGCCGGAACTGACCAAACTGTGGTGGAGTCTGGAATGGATCCTGGCTCCTGGTGTAGCTGGACCTCTCTGATTGTATGTCCCCTGTCTCCCATCTTCCTTCTCCTTGCTGCTCACAGAAGGAGTCTTCATCCTGGGCTCTTCAGAGGAACCCATGGTGCTCTGCAGTGTGTTGGTGGGGTCTCTGCCAAGTGTGCCATGCACATGGTATTAAAAGCAACAGATCTAGGGCTCAGCACCAGATCGACTGTTGGGCCTGACTGGCCTTCTGGTATGCCTGCTGCAGTTCCTTTGCTTTCACGCAGCACTGCTGCTGATCCCTGTTGTACCCCTTTGCCTGCATCCTCTGTGCAATCTGTCTGTCAATGTCCATATTTCCAGACCTGCTCTGTAGCTGTGCTTGCACAGACTATTCTTCCCACAGGCCCAAGAAATCCAGTGCCTCCTGTCTACTCCAGGCATGTGCAAGTCTGGAGCATGTAGCCAGCATGGTCTATTGGTCAGTTGTGTGCTCATCAAACTGGGGAATCGGGAAAAGGCATTTTAAAAATGTGGGCTTTGTAAAAGGTGGGTGTGGCTCCGGTCTCTGACTCCTGGGCAGTGGAGTTCACAGTTGTGGCCAGTGCCCAGCATTATGGGACAGCTGCTGGAGAACTGTTAGGATCAACCTAGGTCACGGTGTCTGTACTTGCACTGCGTCAACCATGATAGGCCGACCTCCCTGAACAACGTTGAGCAATGGTAGGAGTCCTGCGGAAATGTTGAGTGTAGACACAGGCATAATGAGGCTGATGCAAGGTGACTCGCATAGACCTAACTTTGTAGTGTAGATCAAGCCTCTATCTTTGTGGCTCTGGGCCAAGGCCCTGTTAAATGCATTGTAAAATGTCATCTTGTTGAAGTGTTTCCAACTTGTTTTATAGATACCTCGGATAGCACAGAGTTGTCAAACTCTGGTCCTATCAATACAGGCTCAACCAACTACCTTTTTTTTTTTTTTTTTTTTAAACTATCATGGTTTCGTTTCCAGTTGAAGCAAATTTGACTTAAACCTTTGAGTGGGTTGTTAAAAACACAACTAACTGCAACACACTGAGTTAGATTACAACTCTGTGTACTTAGGCACTTAGTCTGACAAACTATACAGAATTTGAGTTTTATTCTCTAAGTATTTTCAATAGAGGAAAAAGAGAAAGATAGTTGTGATTTGTTTAATGTAGAAACTTTGTAAATGGATTAGGTTATTTTCGTAAAACTAAGATGAAGTTCCTGTCAAAATTTATATTTAAAACAGTTGAATAAGGTTTCTCTAACTGTATGACAGGTTTCCTCTTCCGATGTTAAAAGGTATTTTTAACAAATCCCCAGGCCTTAAATCCATCTTAATTACCACTGTCTGTAACTTTTCTATTTCTTCCCTTCTAACTTGATTCTTTAGCACAAAAATCTTCTGGCTTCTCCTGTGCCTTCAGAGTTAAATGGCTTTGTATTGCGGTCTTTAGAAGACAGTTCATTAGCCTCTTTCTAAATTAGCTGTACACACTTGGTTCAGCCACTATGAACCATCAGAAGCTTTTCTTCCAGTGAATTATATTAACTTGCAAAGATTTTGTTGAATGTGTGATTGAGCTCTTGTGGATTTCCCTACCCTTCTGTAGTAGTGTACAAAAAAGAGATGGTGTCTTTCTGTTAGGAGGTGGTGATGGAAGGAGGGTGTGTGTGTGTGTGTGTCCCCTTCTCCCTCCCCTGCTCCCCCCCTCAGTCCAGCCAATACATGGTGTCCATTTTTTTTATTTCACATGCAGAAGTAGGAATATATAGCCCACTCCTGCACCCATCTAGTATCCCTACTCATGTTCTCTGGTTTGTCCTTTCCAGAATAGAATACAAAATTTTAACCTTCTACCCTTCACAGTCTTCCATGTAGTTGTCCCTCTCTCTGCACAACCCCACTTAGTTTGGTCTCCAAACATACCCTCCCTCCCCCCCAGCTTCAATTTTCCTCCTTTTCTCTGGCCCAGTATGTCTGTGTCACTCACTCACTGATCCCCTCTTCAGATTGGTTATATGGAAACAAACAACATAAGGGCGGGAAGTTGGAAAAACTCAACTTGATAGTGCAATTACTTAATTATTTATGACCCTCCCCCCGCCTCCCCCCTTTTCTATTTGAATCCTGTGTAATCTTCCTGGGTCTAGGGGTCTATATTTACTTTGTGTCCTAATCTTTCTCTGTATTCCATACAGCTTTAGACTGTCCCAGTCACTTTTGCAGTTTGGTTTTGTCCTTCTGTGTATATTTGCTGCTACTTTAATTTTAGTGTTGTCTGAACCTGATCATTCTTGTGTTCCAACTGGAGGAGAAAAAAAAATCCCTGGGTGGGGTGGGAGAAGTTATGAAGCAGCCATGCAGGTTTTAGAGAGATGACCTGAAATGATTGGGAGGGGGCGGTGCATGTGTGCCTTTAAAAATAAATAAATAAATAAACCCCTCTTTGCCCCTTGGCAGTCTTGGACTGCGCTACAATTAGTAAAGTTTAAGCCATTGGAACAGGAATAGCTCTGCACACTTCCTGGCACAGCTTTGTGGGCCACAGCCTGAGAACCACTGCATCACCCTGTCCCCATCTCTTCTCAAACACTATAGTTTTTTTTTTTTTTTTGGTTGGGTCTGCATCTCTCTATAATGGGTAGCCGCCCTTTTCCCATTCAGCCCCTATTCTTTAGGAAATGCCTCTGATTCTTCACCATACTGGTTCACTTCAGATTCTAGGTCAAGAGCTACCTCTTCTCTCTGGCTTAAATCCTGCTCCACTGATTTCATTGAAGCCAGGATTTCTCCCTCTTTCTCTGGCCATATGTGTCTCCAAAGTAATTAGATTCTACTCTGACTCCGTAGCTTCCATGTGCTCTATCATGTCCCCTTAACCTTGACCTTTATACTTCGCCTGTGCCCTATAGTGACAACCCAGGAGCGCTGGAACAATTTGTATAGTGGGGGTGCAGAGCCATTTAGCCAAACTAAATCCTGTATGTAATAGAAACCACTTCAAGCCAAGGGGTTCAGCAGCACCCTTGGCACCACTAGTTCCTGCACCTACATGGACACCTGTATTTGTGACAACTGACATAGTGTGTGTTGCCTGAAAGTGTAACCACCCTGCAATAAACTTAAAATAGACCTGTCCAGTAAATTTACCATGGGATAGCTGTACTTTCATGTGACAACCCCCTTGTTGTTTGAGATCTTTATGTGGCTCTGAAGCAGTTTACGCTGCCACATCTTTAGGTGGGGAGACTTCAAAAATGGTATCTTAGATGTGCGAGTAAAAGCTTCAGAGCATTTACTGATCTACAATTTTTCTGAGTGTTTCTGAACCTGTTGTTAACAGCTTTTTTTTTTTATTTTTTTAAAGTGACACTATCAAAGGGAAGCCTATTATAAGAGATCAGACACCTGTTTATCTGAATGTTGCTTTTATAATTAAACTTGGAAACAATCTAAATCGACAAAACACTTTTTTGAGAATTTAGTCTTGACTATTTGGACAATATGCACTCTGGCTGGTATTGGCAGTAAGTATGTGTGTGGGGGAAGTCTTAGGAACTTGCTGAGCAAAACACATAGTATCTTCATGTAAACACACAGTATCTTTGTCTGAGGGTTTATATCCGTATCAAAACTCTCATTTTCTTTGATATTTACTGCTAAAACTCTGGATATTCTTGTTACTTCTGTATAAATGTCCTATCCTGCTTACCCCTTGGGCTCACTTGTAACTTGTGATAATGAGTTCTATGGGATTATTGCAGACTGTGAAAAGTATTTTCATAGGAATTGCCACAGTAGCTCAGACCATTGATCATGCTATCTGATAGATACCATTGACTTATAAGATACATAAGACATGGTAAATATTGTAATGCTAATACTTCGCTATTTTGAGTCTTGCTGTACATTCAGCAGAGATCTCAATTGGGTTGTCAACATTAGTGCTCAGATATCTTTCCTGAGTTGATATGCTTAATTTAGAAACCAGTAAGGCATAGGAGTAGTTAAAGACACTCACACTGGATGGAGTGATTTGATTTGTTAACAATGAATTTCATCTGCCATTTGTTGAGGAGTGATCTAACTTAAACAGGTCCCTTTGAAGTCTGTTTCCTCCCCTCCTGTCTAGCCTAAATAATTTTCTTACAGGAACTATTCACAGTTTTGTCCAGATAATTATTTAAACTTATTAAACTCAGCTACTACTGTGACACACTGCATTTTTAGGCTATGTCTACATTACATTTTTGTTGGTAAAACTTTTTTTGGTCAGGAGGTGTGTGTGTGTGTGTGTGTGTGTGTGTGTGTGGGTCCCCCCCCCCCCCACCTCTGACCGACACAAGTTTTACTGATGAAAAGCACTGGTGTGGACTGGTGTGCTCTTCTGCTGACAAAGCTACCACCTCTCATTGCGGGTGTTTTTATTTTGTTGGTAGGAGAGCTGTCTCCCGCCTACAATGAGTGGTTACACCACTTAGCTGTGCCGCTACAGCACTGCTGTAGCAAGGTAAGGTGCGCAGTGTAGACCTAGCCTTTTTCACTGTGGGAGCTCAGCTTTTAGCAGAATTAGTAATAGTTTAAATTTATAAGCCACATCAGTTGACACACAATTTAATTCACGACAGTTGTTGAGAGATTGTATGTAGTAGCTTTTGCAGACTTTAATCTTTGTTCCACTAGACCGTCTTCCATAAGATGGCAGTTTCAGTAGATACCTGTGTCCTAGGAAAAGATGAGTGATGCACAAACAGTATCTCTGAGCTTTTGCTTCCTCTTTCAGTGCTCATTCAGAATTGCTGCCTGGAGACTCAAAATGACATTTCAAGTAATCTGACATACTGGTCAAATAGACTACCAAATCTTTCCACTTCACCAGCTTTAAAGAATACACTTAGAAGTGCTTATAAAGAGTTGTTTGATGAAGGGGAAACTAATTATTTGGCTTTTGTTGTTTTAAACTACATGAAATGGAAAAACTTGGATATTTAAGCTGTGAACTGCTAACAATCCTTTTGTAAACAAATTCCAAAATCATTGAGGATGGACATGTGTTGGTGGATATATATAAGGGAGTAGGACAGTAGATGAAAATGTACTGTCCTTTTTAGTTCTGGACACTTAAATTCAAATTAGCATTTTGGCCAGAAGAAAACTTAGGCTATGGCTACACTCGCACTTTACAGCGCTGCAACTTTCTCGCTCAGGGGAGTGAAAAAACACCCCCCTGAGCGCAGCAAGTTACAGTGCTGTAAAGCGCCAGTGTAAGCTGTGCCCCCCCACGCCTGTGTAAGCTGTGCCACGGCAGCGCTTTGAAGTTTCAAGTGTAGCCGTGCCCTTAGTCTTAACCTGGTCCTTTAGTAGTTTCTTAGCCACATAGAAACTATCAAGCAAAAAGTGATTTTGCCTCATAGTTTCTGCCTCAGAAGCACATAATCCCAGGGCATATAGCATTTCAGGTCTGAGATGTACTGCTAGACCAGTGTGGTGTGTTCAAGCTTTTCTATCGGAACTAAACTCTTCCTAGTTCTCTCTCAATGTATCTCTTGTGAGAGGCACTCGATTCTTCTCCCCCCTTTTTAAATCAAAACCAAGACCCCTGCCGCCAACCTAAAATCATAGGGAGAAAAGCTACCCTTTTAAAAAGGAAAAAAAAAAAAGGGGGGGGGGTGAGAATGTGGCAGTAAAAGAACAGTCAAGGCTTATAATTTATGGTACTTTTGCAATTTTAACTTTAATCACTGATCAAGCCATGAAGAATCAGTGCTCTTGTTTGGCAGTGGAGTAAGTTTTAGATCGACTACAATACATAGGGAGAAGTTTTTCATATCTAGTATTTAATGAATAACTTTTTCCTGAAACTTCCAGAATTATTTTAGGTTTAAATGTAAGAAGTTTCAAGTGTGGGGGGTGTGGTGGTTGTTTTTTGTACTTCCTTGTAGCTTAAAATAATTATACATAAAGTTTCTTGAAGAAACTTTATGTAAGTTATTCTTTTAATTAACCAAACATCTGTAATTTGAATCCTTATCCCCTCTGTGTTTTTTGTAGTGTGCAACACGCCATTCAAGATGGTGCCTTATAACTTCACGTACATTGTATACAGCTGAATATGATCCCAATGAAAAGGTAAGTTTTATAAAATTGCTTGACTATACTGTACCATAAACGTATATTTGAAAGCCAGAAGTCAATCTTTTCTCCAGTACTTATGGTAACACTAGCAGTTTTAGTGAGACTACCTGTCACTAGCAAAAAACCATAGTATGGTCAACTAGTGTATGTTACTTTATTGATCCTGGTTCTGAATTCATGTTTATCTTAAATGTTGGATTTAAAAAAAAAAAACACAACTCACTCTTTGGCAAATACACTCCCAAGAATAAGGATATTTGCCCATGCCCTGACATACTGTACATTTCTTTTACATTCCAAAACACATTTAAAATAGTTATTTACATTACACTTAGTCATTGTTTTTGAAGAGGTGAAGTCCCCATTTCTTGAGACTCTTTAAAGCTAGATTGGACAAAACACTGCAAATTACTATAGATAGCAACTCTGCATTAGCAGCAGGACATTTATTAAATGACCTAATATGTCTTCCAAATATAATGTTTACAAACAGTTTACATGCTAGGGAGTGATAAAGATGAGACTTTATAGGGCTAGCAGAGAAGAGTAAATCCTCAAGTATGAGGAGGTTGCCAGCTTTTTTCCCCTGTGTCTGGCCCATTAATTGACTCAGGAAGTAGCAATCTCGGTCTGCAGCTACTAGCCAAGCAAAACTTTTTCTAGTAGGAGGTTTATTCACTTGGCTTCCCTCTAAAGTAAATCTGCTTGGATGATTGCAGATACTGTGGCTGGATGTGCTCTGGTATTAAGGGGAAAGTATGGGAGCTGTGTTTTACTCTGGGGAATACAAGCCATAGATCTACATGTCAGCATAGAAGCAACTGACAAGGGATGATCGCTATATTAGAAAATGAAGGGTGGCGGGAACAGGAGTTGTAGAACAGTTTCTTAAAAGTAACTTCATTCTTGGTGAATTTGATCATGAATTTGCAGTTGCAACATTTCCTACAAGTCTCGACTGTCACTTACTCAAAGACTGCTCCTCTGTCTCCCACTATGGTTAATTTCCTCTCTGTCGTGAGGATAGCTCTGTATTGACAGTGAAACAGGGTGCTTAGCTTCCCTCAGTCTGTTAATTGGAAGTCCTCTGAGTACATGCAGGGGGTAGTGGGTGTCAATGGAGCTCAAACTCAGTTATCTGAACATTATTTAAAAAAACCGAAAAAACTGAATTTCAAGATCTTCCACTAATTAGGGGAAATGATCTACTCAGGAAAGACAGCATGTTGCTCAAAAGCAGTGTGTGATGTTTCTTGCTGGATGTAAAACATGTCCCCTGTAAAAGCAGGAACAAGAGTTCAGTGTCTCTTCCTGTTAGTGTGTCTATTGCAGAATTGACTTACCTTATTTCACATAACTATACTCAGGTTTAGCTCCCTCTCTGGCCACTCTTATTTTGAAATAAGTGGCGTGTTTTTTTTTTTTTTTTTTTTTTTTTTTTAAATTTGGCCGAAACACTTCCCAAAGTGATCTAAGAAACTGAGGCCGGGAGGGTGGGGAGGCACTGCTATATTGAAACAAGTGTTTCCACACAAGAAGACCTAATAGAATAACTACAGTGTCTTAAATTCATACCTCGGCTTACAGTACTGTAACTTTACTGTGTCGGCAGGCCCGTATTCTAGTATAACTGTATCTGCACTGGGAAGGCACTTCCTCTTCATTTTGCAAGCATAAAGTGACAAAACTCTTAAATGTGGACAAAGCGAAAGAGTTCAAGCCTGATGGATCAGCAATTTCCAGTTCAGAGTTGGCAAAATTGATGGATGGATCAGCAATTTCCAGTTCAGAGTTGGCAAAACATGGAAGGACCAATTTGATCACTGCTGATCTGAATTGATTGTCTTCCTCTCAGTCAGAATAATCAAGATTAGACTGTGGTACAAACGAAGGGTTTTTTCTTCTCTTTTACACAAGGCCTACCTCCTAGGTGGTTTTTTTTTTTTTTTTTTTTCTTTTTACTGAAGTGTTTGGTTTTTTTAGGTATATTTGTCTTTAAAAAGAAAAATGTTGATTTTATAATATCTATCTTCCCCCTTCAGACATTTGAGAAACTCCTTATTGCCAACAGAGGAGAGATTGCATGCAGGGTAAGTTACAACTTTAGAGCATTTATCATTCTTGAACTCTTTTGCTATAAGATTATTTAAATACTGAAAACTCTCTCTTTATAAATAGGTGATTAAAACATGCAAGAAGATGGGCATTAAAACTGTCGCTATACATAGCGATGTTGATTCCAGTGCTGTAAGTATTGTCTGTTCATTTTGTTCTCTCCCCCCGCCCCCTTCCCCCCCCCCCCCCTTTTTTTTTTTTTAATTTTATTTGACTCTGACCAACTGGAAATAGTAGGTAACTAGTAACAGTGTTTATAAAATCAGTTTATACAAATGGGGAAGGGAGAATGAAGCAGTATAAGAATGATGGAAGGAAAAGTTGTGTTTCTAGGAGGTAGGTAGGCTAACAGGAAAGTCTTTTGTGGGGTGAAATTATGGGGCAAAAGTTGGTGTTCCTAAAAAATATTGTCAAGGACTGTTGAAAATCATCCCTCACTGAGTGTCGATAATGGTGTAAATCTATCTTTGGTACTTATAGCCCGATTGCCATCGTATCTGAGCACCTCAGTCTCTGCTATAGTTCTCCTCTCCTCATCCCTTGTGAGGTAGGGTGTACTCTTGCCAATTTTTGTAGATTGGGGGGGGGGAGGGGGAACTGAAGCACAGAATTTAAGGGCTTATCTACAGTGCCACAACCGGATTACAGAGCTGTGAATTGTAGAGCTCTCTGACTGCCCCATGTAATACCCTACTGGCATAAACTTAAAGGTATCTACTTCATGTTAACATAGTCTTGTTTGTTCACACTGTTGTAGTCCCTATTTCAAAGTACCTTTGAGTTCACACCAGCAGGGTCTACATGGATCATTTAGAGCAGGGTCTACATGGAGCATTTAGAGTGCATCACTTCAGGGCACTCTGCAATTCATATCTCTGTAGTCTGGACCAGCCACTAATGACTTGCCTGAGGTCACCCATGAAGACTGTAGGAGAGCAGGGGATTGACCCTGGGTTTCAAAACCCAGGTTAGTGTCCAAATCCCTGAGAAGAATAGAGTACCTTCATAACCTCTGACTGAAATTCAGTCGAGGCCAGTGGTAATTGGAAGATATTGCTGTTCAGTGTACTGTAAAAAAGTTTTTTGGTCTCTTGTTCAGTTTCTAGTGGGCAGGTGTCAGTGTTATAGTTATCATCAGTAATGGTGCTTTTACCAGTTTAGTTGGAAGCCAAGGATTAAGTGAGAATAGCCTACTGTTTCACTAGGGGTATGCCTACAACACAGCAGGGAGCATGCCTGCTAAGCATAGAAGAGTATGGGAAAATGAGTTAGTTACTATCTTGAACTTATCTTGATGCTAAGATGGGAAAATTGAAGCTAGCAAGGACATAACCCAGGGTTATGCTGTAGCTATATTTTGATTATAACTGGTTTTAGCATGGTTTTTAGTGAGTGTTTTTGAGAATTGTAAATGTTTATTAATACGCTGTCTATATTGATAACATGGGAAGGGCACTGGTGCAGTTTAAACTATGTATAATGTAAAAAGCCAATAAAGAAGTGGCAGAAATGTGAATATGGTAAAGCCTAGGTTTAAGGCACTTACCAGTAGGCTCATTGTTCAGACCGCAGCAGCTCCATCTTGCTCCTGAGCCCTGTCTCCCCTCAATCTCTGCAGAGTTGGGGTACATGGGCAGAGGGGAGGGAGACACCCTGACATCAGTGCTTCTCCCCTTCTTCTTCTCCTCCCCCCCCCCCCCCCCCATCTGCACGTTAAGCAGGAGGATCCTGGGAGCAGCTGGCCAGGGGCTCCAAAGCAGAGGGCAGGAGGAATGCATCTGCAGAGCCGCAGGGGGAGGGGCAGCTGAACACACAGCGCGGATGTACCTGGCTCTGCTAATCAAGTATGCAGCACTTGATTGACTCTTGGGTGGCCTTGCGATCGCGCAGCTTAGAGAGAACACAGCTTCCAGCCATCATCAATTAACCCTATTTCCCTTAGCTTTACACATACCATGAGGATGAAAATACTAGAGAGAATATGTCCAGAATGAAGCAGGAAACAATTTACAGTCATCCTTTATTTTAGTTGAGAATATACTGCTTTAAAATGGTTCCTTAAATCGAAAAGTAACAGAAGTGGAATTTAGGAAGTCACAAAGACCTTGACAATAGAGCTGCTAAAGAACAGAGTGGTAGGTCATGATACACACTCTATGGTCTTAAAACACTTGGTTAACATTTTAACTACAAGGAGTTGTTTGAAGAAGCCCAGGAAATATTTTATTGTGAATTACTTGAATGCAGTATAAGCACATGAAAAGTATAACTGGAAAGAAGATTCATTTGCCACTTGGATAATTGGGCCAGTGGGATTTTGCCAGACGTTTTAATTAAAAACAAAAAGAAATAAACCAAAAGTTGCTGAATTTGACTGAGAATAAACAAAGATGTTTCAGCCCCAAAGCAATCTTACTTTTTAAAGCGCTTGAAAACAGGGATTTAGGTTGAAAGTACCCCCTCAACCATAGGTATAGGCTTGCTAGAATAAACACTATAAAGAAAAGCTAAAGAAATATTGTAATGCCTAACAACATAATGAGCTAAAAGCTTCTGATAAATGAATAGGCTTACAATAATTAGATCTGAACAAAAGAAGATATAGCATAAAGCAGTGAATAAAATATAATTTTATTTGGCATTTTTAACACAGCAGGGATTCTATAGCCATAGACTGTAATGAACTATAAATGACTAGAAAAATCCCATGGGGAAAGTCATGTAAGTCACTGGAAATCTGTGAAGTAAAAGATGACTAGTTATACCTTAATGTAGGCTAATTATTGATATTGGTCTTTTTTCAGTTGAAGTGAGGACTCCAGGTGTGATCTGCTTTTGTATCAAAGTATCAAACCCAAACGTTTCTCATGTTCATAACTCTGTGGATTGGATATTTGTTTACTGGCCATTAAAACATACTTTCCCTTGAGCAAAACTAAAGCTGACCAAATACATGTGCCAGAGTTGTTTCTAAATTTACAGATACTTTGCTTGTATAAAAGCAATTGCACTGGACTCAAATGTACTGTAGGAAAAATCCTCCAGTGGTGTAGGGGATGGAAGGAGAAACTGGATGATCTAAAACTGTAGGTAACTTCTCTGACCGTCTTGTGGCTTTTTTTGAAATTCAGTAAATTTCAAAATAATTTAGACAATAAAAAATGACTCCTCTTTTGGAAGGCTATACACAGTATTTTAAAAATGTTAACTTCTAAGCTAGAAACAGGTAACTCAGTCGAGTATATTTGTCCCGATTAGTCCACTCTTTTGCAGAAGCACTGTGATTGCTTCTAGTTTTGTTGATGATTGCCATGCAATTAAAAGGGATGCTGTCAAACCTGTATTCCTGACTTCTTAATTCTACTTTGGCAAAAGTAAATAACACAAATGTGGGAGTAGAGTTGGTTAATTGCTTGGATTCAGACTATTAATCTTCCCACTTTGAAATATTTGTCATTTGTTTCTCACTTTTTGAAAAATGGAGGCTAACACAAAGTATGCTGTTAAGTGTCTAGTTTTGATAAAAGCAGCAGTGTCTCCTGTGGCACCTTATAGACTACCAGATGTATTGGAGCATACGCTTTCGTGGGCGAATACCCACTGCGTCGGATGCATGTAGTGGAAATTTCCAGAGGCAGGTATAAATATGCAAGCAAGAATCAGGCTAGGGATAAGGAGGTTAGTTCAATCAGGGAGGATGAGGCCCTTGTTATCCCTAGCCTGATTCTTGCTTGCATATTTATACCTGCCTCTGGAAATTTCCACTACATGCATCCGACGCAGTGGGTATTCGCCCACGAAAGCATACGCTCCAATATGTCTGTTAGTCTATAAGGTGCCACAGGACTCTTTCCCGCTTTTTACAGATCCAGACTAACATGGCTACCCCTCTGATAGTTTTGATAAAGTATACAAATGTAGTGGCCTAATAGTAAACAGGGAGCAGGCAAACTTAAAACATACCTAAGAGCCCTTCAAATATAACAATATAGTTACATTCTATGTAGAAATGTAAATGTCTTGATGGCACAGAAGTATTCTAGTGTGTATCCAGGAGGAGGGTATTCTGGAACTTTAGGCTTCGTTATTACAGCGAGGGTTAGGTATCTTGGCATCAAGATGCCAATATGGGAGAATCTGCCCACCACAACATAATCTCAAAGGGGGGCAGTTCCACATCATAGGCACTGTGGTGAGATGGAGAATGTTTATTCAACTTATGAATTCTGGTTGCTATTATAAGATTAAGAAAATTGCTGTATCATTGAATACATCTGTGCTTATGGTTTCCACCTTTGTTGACAAGAACTGTGTCTCATCCCTCCCAGACCAGGTACAATGGGAGTTTTTAGAACTCCACTAGCTCTCATTCAGGTGGAAACACCTTGGGACAATGGATTAGCTCAAGCCTAAAAGAATCAGTTTTATCCTACTTCTCTGCAAGGGGCTGGGGAAGTTGGGAGAGTAGAAAATTCTCAAACAGCATAAAGGGACTGGTGACAAAGCAAGGGCTTAAGAAGGACTCAGCGGGAAGCCTTTGGACATAGTTACAAAGTTTTTGGGCAGGAGAGGCAGAGGCAAGCAGGCTTTTTTTTTTTTTTTTTTTTTTTTTTTGGAGGGGGGAACTGGGGGGAAGGGGCCCAGTTTAGCTATGGGACCATCCAAAGTCAAAGCAAACTGACCTGGAAAGGGGGTGGAGGGACCTCCCATGGTTGAGAAGAGAAGCCATGTGATACAGAAGAAGGATCCTGGATATCCCCAGAGGACTCTGACCCGAGCCCAAAGAATGCTCTGGAGGGAAATGCATGTAGGGTTTAATGCTTTTGAAGAGAATTGCATTTCTTGTGCTTTTAAGTAAAGAACAGTGGTGTGTTAGAATTCTGTGCAGTGGGTGGGTGGGTGGGTGACACCCACTATGTGCCTTTTGAAGAGCTAACCTCTGAATTCCGAGAATCTATATGGCTGGACTTCAGGGAGAGGGTGTGCTTAAGCTGCAGAGGACCCATGAGGTCCCAGCTCTCAGTGCAGGTGCTAGACAGAGGATCTGTACCCCCAAAATTGTGCCTAGAAACCTCACACCAGGGCCAGTGCCTGGCTCAGTTCAGACTCTGGAGGATTAAAGCACATAAGGCCGGAGTTGTGGGCCCCTTTACAGCAGTCTAGTGAGTGTCCAGTTATGGGAGCTCTGTTAGTTCTGTGCAACGCTGCTATAAGTAGGTGTGGTCAGAAGTTGCTATGGTGGTGTCCTAAGGCAGCAGTTACTCCCTTAGGTTGGTCTTGTATTGCTTAAGGTTTTACATACTAATTAGTAAGGCCTTGAAAGCACCTGTTTGGTAAAGTCCTTTATAAAACAGTCCCCATCTACAGTACTGTGAAGAGCAAGAGTTGAAATTCATAAACAGCTCTCTGAATCTTCAGGTGGGCATAGAAAATATGCCTGCCCACTTAACACTGTCTTGTTACACCCAACAACCAGTTTATTAAGCTGTCTATTTTACTGTCTGTTGGAGAGATGATCTCCTGTTGTGTATTGTCTGTCTGTACAGACAATGATTTTGGTAAATACAGTTTTGATAGTCATTATGTGGTGCATTTCTGTATGGGTGGGTGGAAACAGATAAACAGCAAGATGTCCATGAGGCAGTGTGTTACACAACTTCTCCAATTACTTGTTTAAAATTTTTGAACACCGTTGGGTAGCTCCGAATGGGATGAAGTGCTGATGCCTAGAGAGTTCAAGGAATTCATTTATATTGTGTGAAGTTTGTTGCATACTTACTGCTCTGGTTTATCCTGCATGTGATAAATTTTCAGATATTGATATCTGGTTCTGATTACGAGATGAGAACACTACATCTGTTATCGTGAGCCTTATCTTTCATAACATAAAAAAGCATGCATAAAAAAAAACTGTATTCATAATGGAAACGTTTGTTTATCCAAATGATTACAAAATATTTCAGTAAAGTACTTTGTCCTCCATTATCTTATATGAGGTATGGAGAGTGGTGCTCATGATCGGCTGTAAATAATATCATTAGACATTGTGAGTGTGGGGTTTAGACACACTATATAAATTTCCCTGTATGACTTTGCCAATGCACCTTAGTCCTGAGTTGCAAAAAGCCACCTTTTTTCTGAAGCTAATATTGTGCTAAACCAGTGGTCTCTAACTTTTTTTTTTTTTTTTTTTTTTATTAATTTAAGTGCAACCCGGGATCTACCCCCACCCCTTCCCTGAGTCCCTGCCCTGCTCGCTCCATCCCCCCTCTTCTTCTGTTGCTTACTCTCCTGCACCCTCACTCACTCTCACCAGGCTGAGGCATGGGTTTGGGAGGGGGTGCAGGCTCTGGGCTGCGGCCGAAGGGTTTGGAGTGTGGGAGGGGGCTCTGGGCTGAGCTTGGGGTATGGGGGGGGAGGGGTGTAAGCTCTGGGAAGGAGTTTGGATTTAGGAGGGGACTCTGAGCTGGGGCAGAGTGTTGGGGTGCTGGCTCTGGGAGGGGCTGAGGGGTACAGGGTGCTGTACAGGGTGCAGGAGGGGGTATGGGGAGCTGGCTCTGGGAGCAGGCTCAGGGCTGGGGCAGAGGGTTTGGGCTCCTGCTGGGTGACACTTAACTTGGGAAGCTCCCGGTCAGTGGCGCAGCAGGGCTAAGGCAGGCTCCCTGCCTGTCCTGGACCCACGCTGCTCCCAGAAGTGGCCAGCATGCCCTTGCGGCCCCTGGGGGAGGGTGGGAGGGAACGTGGCTCCATGCGCTGCTCCTGCCTGCAAGCACTGCTTCTGCAGCTCCCATTGCCCCCCGTTCCTGGCCAATGGAAGCTGCGCTGCCAGACTTCTAGCAGCCAGCCAGAGATCGTGATCAACTGTCAGAGGCTCCAGGATCGACCAGTCGATCGCAATCTACCGGTTGGTGACCACTGTGCTAAACTATGCTGGCTTAATGATGACCACTAGAGTCTGGGATAAGACCAGCAAGCTTGCTTTCACTTATGGATATACATATTTGACATGGTACAAAAAGTCAAGAATCAGTTAAATCCTATTTCAAAATGTATGCCTTTGTAAAAAGGAATCCACACTACTCTGTCTACATCGGCAGGAACTATAAACTCAAAGAACTTTGCTAGACCATTATTATGAAAAAAAAATTTAACACACAAACCTTGGTAAGGGGAAAAGGTGCACATCAACATTTTTTGTATCACTCCAGATATAATTCACAATATTAACAGATGTATACGGGGTAAAAAAAGAATGTTTAGGGACATATTGCATCTTTATGTTGAAGTGCACAGTAATACAAAGGTTTAAAGTATGGCCTTTTTAACCCACATTTCAGGTGCTACTGGATCCTTCCTGGGAAGGGATAACAGACATCACCTAAAAGGTCTGGTGTATAATGGTCTTTATGCAGTTGCACAAAAGGCATAACTTTACTTTTTTTTTGTCATTTCTGCTCTCATCTTCCTCTTTAGTATTTTGGAATGTTTCCATTAAAAATTGTGACACTCTTAGATGGCTTTTCCATCCAGAATTTCTTCTGGACATCTTGACTGCTCCATCTGCCCAGTGGTCAGTCATGTGCCTCAAAATTTTGTATGGGCTAGCTCTGGTTTGGTCTCTAGTTCTTGGATTTCCAAGATGGATTTTGGGAGTCTGCACCAGCTCCCTATTGCTTCTTGTCCAGTTCATTTGCTGTCATGGTGTTAAGTTAATTTGAGTTTGGATTCTGCTTTCTACCCTGGAAGCTTTCTGTGGCAGGAAAATTCTGCATGGTGCATCTTGACCTCACAACTTCCTCAGTGTAAGCAGGGGCTATGCATGCTCCAAAATGTTGCCTGTCTTGATGCAAAGTTCCTGGGAAGCCTGTGAACCTGGAATAATCTTTTACATTGCCTGTGCAGGTGTGAAGTCATAATAATATGTCAGCTGAAGGTAATATCTTATTTCTGAGTTTGCTTCCAGAACCCCCTCAGTCTCTAACCTTCCAATGAACTGGCTGTAAGGTAGAATTCACTTCCTGTGAATTTAAAAAATAAAAAAAATCAAAGCTCAGCCTTGGCAGAAAATTTCCAAATAGCTCAATTCCTAAACTTTGCATTAATTTTTACTACTTCAGCAGTTGTGCCCAAGGTATACTAATTACTGTACAAACATATTTAAAAAAAAAAAAATCATCCAAAGCACAGGACTTGGTGGTGATGGGGAACTTCAGCTACCCAGACATCTGTTGGGAAAATAATACAGCAGGACACAGATTAACCAACAAGTTCTTGGAATGCATTGGAGACCATTTTTATTTCAGACAATGGAGAAAGCAACTAGGGGAGAGGTTGGTCTAGATTCTATTTTGACAGATAGGGAGGAACTTACTGAGATCTTGAAAATGGAAGGTAGCTTGGGTAAAAGTGATCATGAAATGATAAGAGTTCATGATTCTAAGGAACGGTAGGAGGCAAAATAGAATTAAGATAATAAATTTGAAGAGGGCAGACTTTAGCAAACTCAGGGAGTTGGTAGGTAGGATTCCATAGGAAACAAGTGTTAGGGGAAAAACAGTTTGAGGGAGCTGGCAGTTTTTTCAGAGTTGTTAAGGGCACAAGAGCAAACTATCCCACTGCATAGGAAAGATAAGAAGCATGGCAAGCGACCATCCTGGTGTAACCAGGGTATCTTCAATGATCTGAAACTCAAAAAAAATCCCACAAAGTGGAAAATAAGTCAAATTCCAAAGAATCAATATAAACAAACAACTTGTAAGGACAAAATTAGAAAGGCCAAGGCACAAAACAAGATTAACCTAGCTAGAGACATAAAAGCTAATAAGAAAACATTCTACAAATACATTAGAAGAAAGAGGAAGACCAAGGACAGGGTAGGTCGATTACTCAGTTAGTGAGGGGAAAGACAATAACTGGAAATGGCAGTAGTGCTAAATGACTTTCTTGTTTCAGTTTTCACCAAAAAGGTTAGTAGCAATTGGATGTCTAACATACTAAATGCCAATGAAAATGAGGTATAATTTGAGGCAAAAATAGGGAAAACAAGTTAAAAATTATTTAGGCAAGTTAGATGTCTTCAGGTTGTTAGAGCCTGATGAAATACATCCTAGAACATTCAAAGAGCTGACTGAGGAGATATATGAGCCATTGGTGATTATCTTTGAAAACTCGCGGAAGACAAGAGATTCCAGAGGACTGGAAGAGGGCAAATATGGGAGCACGTGGTTCAGCATCCCTTGCGGGAGGATCTATTAATGGAGATTCTCTATGTCCTAGTGAGGAGGAGAGGATGGAAGACTATAAAATATAGGTCAGATCTGATGAGAAACAGTCAAATAAAAAAAAAGTCCCATTCAATTACATCATGTAATGGGAGACAGCTCAAAAGTGACAAGTTTTTAAAGTGCTTATATACTAATGCTAGAAGTCTAAATAATATGATGGGTGAACTAGAGTGCCTCATATTAAATGAGGATATTGATAATAGGCATCACCAAAACTTGGTGGAATGAGGATAATGAATGGGACACAGTAATACCAGGGTACAAAAATATATCAGAAGGGCAGAACGGTCGTGCTGGTGGGGGAGTTTCACTATATGTGAAAAAGTGTAGAATCAAATGAAGTAAAAATTTTAAATGAACCAAACTGTACCATAGATTCTCCAAGGGATGTCTGTCTGAACCACATGCTCCTCAGCACCTGTTGGCTTTCCCCCAGCCTTTAGTTTAAAAACTGCTCTAGGACCCTTTTTAAGTGCCAGGAATCTGGTTCCATTTTGGTGTAGGTGGAGCCCATTCTTCCTGTATAGGCTCCCCCTTTCCCAAAAGTTAAAATATATTTAATAATACATTTTAACTTCTCCATATCCCTTCTGTTCTGCTGTGATCTTGGGTGCATACACTAGAGTTTTGTGGGGTCCATCTCTAGATTCTCAGATTGGTGGACTCTATGCAGAATCTAATACTTTTTAAATGGAACACCTTACTGCTGAAATACTTAGACTTCTTTAGTTTTTGTTTTTGCCAGCAATAAATACAAACTGTCAGTTTGGTTAACAACATTTTTGTGTGTGTGATGGAGAGGGAACAAAACATGGTGACACTGGGAGGTCAGCTAAGGAAAAGTCTTTATTTTTCTATACTATAGCTATAGTAATAGAACACCTTTATAGTCTTTAATGAAATGATGATAAAAGGTGCATCAAGCTCTCCCTTAAATGATATTATTAGCTGGGCATTATTAGCTGCTTTTGCTCTAATTATAGCTGCTATTATTATTTATTATTATTAGTCATTTTCAGGCTGGAGATTACACCTTGGGCAAAAGTAACCCAGCTTTTTGCCAAGAAAATATTTAGAATAACTAAAGGGATGCTTGATGAACAAGCATGGAGTGGGGGGACTTAATGTTCGTTGGTCTGGAATGTTGATAGCATGACCTTTTTTCACACCCTGGTGTAATCTTTCAATAAAACATATATTGATGTACCATGTTGCTTATTTAGTTGTGAACATGAGAACTACTTTCACTGGATTCCTGATTTTCTTTTTGACCCTTTCCCTCATTTCCCCGTACTGGTGGATCTAATATTGCACTGAGCATCTCTGCTCAACACTTACGTACCATGGAAATGCACACAGAGCATATTTTCAGTGTGTTTTGCAAATACTAAGTTTTGTGACCTTTTGGGGAGTGACTAGTATTTGTTTGCTTTGACCTGTTGACGTTGTGGGTTCCATGCCTGGGTGAGCTAGGACAGGGTCTTAAGGTCCCTTGATAGAGAGGAAAGGACCTACCCCCTCCACCTATTTTGGCAAGAGTGTCTTACTTGGGCTTATTAGTTAGCTGTTCTATGAACGAGTGGGCAGTTTAATCTAATCTAAAACAGTGTGTTCCTTATTTGCTCATGTCTGTAGCAATGTAGCATTTTGTTTCCAAAGATGAATGCTGGAAAACTGCATTAATGAGACTTACTTTTTACATTGTTCTTGCCTTTTTTGCCACTTAAAGTTTTCTTGCAATGTGTTTGCACAGCTTCTCCTTACCTCTTCCTCCATTCCTTTTTCCTTCTGACATACAAGAAATAAATTTCAGTGCTGACCTATTGTTCTTGTCTCCTCCTGTTGTCCAATTGGGTGGGCCCTGGCTGCGTGGGCAATGGTGGGGGAGCAGATCTGGCTGCCTCTTGTCATTCCCCCACCCCTACCTCCAGCCGGCCTTGCAGGGAGGGTTGGCGAGATAGATGCTCTGACCTGGGGTTCCCGAAAAAATGGTAGGCCCTGTAAAAATGTGCACCCCTTCCCCCTACTGCTCCATGCCCTCACCCCATCGCCCAGTGCTCAGGGCTTGTCCCACTCCACCCCACGCTCCTGTCAGGGAGTGAGATCGGGGCGCTTGGGGCTTGGAAGCCCCTGTGGCCTGACTCCGCTTCCTGGCAGCAGGGTCAGTCGAGCAGAGTGGGGCAAGCCCCCTGACCCAGCTCTGCAGCTGGAGTGCCGGAGCTGGGCGAGCCCCTGTGCCCTGCTCCCACTCCTCAGCTAGAGCACTGGGCAGCTGGTGTGGAGCAAGCACTGGGGCGGGAGCAGAGCTGGGACTGGGGGTTTGGGCCTGGATGTTAAGTGAGTGGGCCGCAGCCCACCTGTGGCTATGCATATCTGTCGCTCATCAATTGGGGAATGTGTTCCAATGGTCCCAGTCTGCATATCTGTCATTTGCTATTTACCGTACACTACTGCAAATGACAGATATGCGGATTGAGACCGGCGTGAATTGGAACATGTTCCCCTATTGATGAATGATGGGTATGCAAAACAGATAACGGGGAGATGTATATTGGGGGGACCCCCTATATAGACATTTTGGCTCAGGCTGGAACCCAGACTCTAAGCCTCTCCCCTTTTGCTGGGTTTCAGAGTCAGTAATCCAGCCTCGGCCTGAATGTCTAGGCTGCTATCTTTAGCCCTCTAGCACAGGGGTGGGCAAACTTTTTGGCCCAGTGGCCACATCTGGGTATGGAAATTGTATGGCAGGCCATGAATGCTCACAAAATTGGGGGTTGGGGTGCAGGCTTGGGTGAGGGCTCCAGCTGGGGGTGCAGGCTCTGAGATGGGGCTGGGGATGAGGGGTTGGGAGTGCAGGAGGGTGCTCCAGGCTGGGACTGAGGGGTTTGACTGGTGGGAGGGGGATCAGGGCTGGGGCAGGGGGTTGGGGCACAAGAGGGGGTCAGAGGTGCAGGCTCTGGGTGGCGCTTACCTCAAGCAACTCCCAGAAGCGGCGGCACGTCCCCCCTCCAGCTTCTATGTGGAGGCATGGCCAGGTGGCTCTGTGCACTTTGCCTTGTCCTCAGGCACCACCCTGCAGCTCCCATTGGCTGTGGTTCCTGGCCAATGGGAGCTGCGGGGGCAGCACTTGAGGTAGGGGCAGTGTGTGGAGCCCCCTGGCGGAGCCCCCTGGCTGACCCCTCCATGTAGAAGCTGAAGGGGGGACATGCTGCTGCTTCTGGGAGCTGCGCAGAGCAGGGCAAGCTAGATTAAAGTGTCTGGAGGGCCAAATGCAGGCTGTAGTTTGCCCTGCTCTGCTCTAGCACAAGCCTTGCCAGCCCCAATCAGTTGACCTGGACTTTGAGACTCACTGACCTTGAGTTGTATTTTTGCAGTTTAGATTTACAATCTTAGGGTATGATTGTCAAGGCAAAGACAAAGCCTGCCTTTATTTCTGTGTATTGCCTAGCACAATAAGATGCTGACCAGGAGCTGAGTACTACCATAGTATAGCTACTCATATATTGAAATGTAGGAGAGAGACTGCTAAGGAGATGTAGTCCATACAGATCATACCTAACACCAGTGATGAGCATGTCACAAGGTTACGAGTGTCACACTCTGGCACACAACCCATCTACGTCTGGCATATCCTGGTGTTGGATCACTGCTGGTTCACCTGGTGCCATGGGTGGTTGCACCAATCTTCATGTTTGGTTTAGCCCTGTCTGTCAATGCTGACTGTTAGCACTTATACAAGTGCCGTGCATTCCCTCTTTAACCTCTTAGGGCTAGTCCTACACCTGTTCTCTAGTAGACTAGGGGTCACGCTTACATTGAGTGCCATAGATTTTTTTTCACGCCTCCTCTTCCCCACCCCCCCACGCCTTGGCAGGTGTCATCACCAAAAACATAAAAATAGTACTTATAATTAACTTGTTTCTGTATAAGTGATTTCCTCCCCCATCATCTTGGTCCCAAACAGTGTAATGGCTGGAGATCTGTGAAGTAGCAGAAACCATAGGCCATTTTTTAGCTCGTACTTAAATTGATGGTCCTGGGACACTATAGCAAACTGGTGGTTGGGATTTTAGTGAACTGGAATAGAGTGGCTTGAAGTCCCTGTGATTTTTTTTTTTATATGGATGACTATCTATGTTCAGAAGGTATAAATGATAAGCTCAAGCAGAAATATGTCTCTACTGGGGATATGATGCCCATATGTTACAATATTTTGTTTAACTGAACATCTAGGAAGCATTGTTGCTTATATTAATCCATTCAACTATTTGAGCTATAATCTAATATCTACTCCACATCAGGCTTTTGCTCAATTGTACTGAATGCTAGTGGCAAATGACAAAAACACCTTGAATGAATAAATATGATTAAAATATTAAATCCCTGCTTTGTTTAAAACCCATCTGGCAAACATCCCCAATTTAGTCCAAAAACTGGCATCAAAAGACTAATACAAAAAGTTGGTTATCTTTTATCCAAGTAAAACTGAATAAACTATTAATCTATGGCAAAATATTACAGGCCCGATGAGTCTACAGTCTATGGCTGAATGCCACACTGGAAGTTTCAGAATGCGTGATCATCTCTCAGTGATTGTAGCAGCTGTTACCAGTATCAGAAAACAAACGCCTTTCCCTCATGCAAAACTTAAATCTTAGCTACAGCAGTGCAGCATCTGCTCCTTTTGTAATAAAGGATGTCTTCAAACACTCAATCATCCTTCATTGAGTCACAGGGCTCCAGTTCAGGAAAAAGAACACTTTATTTTCCTCTGAACAAATTTTCTGGGCATGGGTTGCTCTCATAATAGTGGCAATCATGGAAGTTTGAGAGGGTGGTGGTAATAGTGCCAGTAGGCCTAAAGTTCTTAGTGCTTTTCATTATAACTGTTAGTAAACAGAGGATTAGATTTTAATATTGGTGTCCAGAGCGGTAGATAAGCTCTCCATTTAAGATGGAAGGTCCTCTTGATGTATATATTTTAGGCTCTCTGCTCAGCATGCTTCCAAGCTACATATTCAAAATGGACTTTGCAGCTTGGTAAAGATACATATAGGGCAGATCTTCACTACCTGCCGGATCGGCGGGTAGTCCTCCATCTATCAGGGATCGATTTATCGCGTCTCATCTAGATGAGGAAAATCGATCCCTGAACGCGCTCCCAATTGACTCCGGAACTCCAGCTCGCGAGAGGCGGAAGTGGAGTTGACGGGGGAGTGGCAGTGGTTGACTTGCCGCCGTCCTCACGGCCAGGTAAATCGATCTAAGATACGCCGACTTCAGCTACGCTATTGGCATAGCTGAAGTTGCGTATCTTAGGTCGACCTCTCTCTTTCCCCCCCCCCCCCCGCCCCCGCCCCTCGGTGTAGATGAGGGCATAGAGAGCAGAAGTGGCTTTAGAAGGGGTTCATGGGTTCAGTTGCATCCACAGAAATCATGAAACGAAGGGTGCAAACACACCCTTTGCGGGGAGAAGGTCAGGGAGCCGTGTTCACTCCTTTGCATGAGAAGCCATGTGTGGCTCTATAGCCTGGATCCTTTGTTGTGGTGATGCTATTCCTGGCCATGTTCACTGTGCAATGATATCAGCTGCCTGCTGCTATGAAGGCCAGAAGGGCAAAAATCTGCCAGAGGGGAGTTGTGGGGGGTGGTGTGGTGTGGATGGTTGCCTCCATGTGTCCAGATCTCCAGGCAGCAGGAAAAGGGGTGCAGGGGACTGGGCTGAAGGAGAGGCCTTTTCCTGCTCTGAGCAGCTGCATCTGGATGCTGAGCAGAGACGCCTCCCCCTATAATCCTGGGCGGGGTCTCTTGTCACCGTGAGTAATTGGGATCAGCCCTTAGGTGACTGTGTGCAACAGTCCCTGCGCTAAGTTGGGTGCCGGATGCTCCTCTTCCGCTGGTACTCTGCTTGTATCATAGTCTTTTTGTATTTACTTTTTGTTTGTTTCAATGTAATGTGATTATATTAGAGTTTAATATGGTGCACCCACTGAATTGGGAGGCTCCATTCACCACTGGCAGAGTTCATCTCGCACAGAATTCATAAGCTGTACAGATAGATTACCCAGATTATCACAACTTGTACAAGAAGGACCCCCATGATATGTGTTAACTTTGTGCAAGAGCAAATGTCACCCTGAAGATCTATTGTATACTCTGGTGGTGGTGGGGAGTGGCAATGTCAGAGTGGACATGCCAGCATGTCTATGCATCAGCTATGCTATGGGAGGGGTGTCCATGACTTCTCTGGGTAGGATACAGATTGAGTGGGTGAGTGGTGGTGTCAGGGTGACCAGATGATGTCCCCATATTATTGGGACCATCCCAGTATTAAGGGATTTGTTTTATATAGGCAACTATGGTTCTCCTCATCCCCCCCCCCCCCCCCCAAAAAAAAAAAAAAGTGTCCTGATTTTTCACATTTGCTGTCTGGTCACCGTAGGAAGTGTGTATGTGTGCACTAAAATCCATGTTCACATCAGTCTAGTGGCTGAATACCTTGTGTAGAAAGGGGTAGGGATGAGAACTGAGTGAATTTCTTCTGTCATAATTTATTTGCTGAAAAATGCAGTTTTGGGTCAACCAAAACTATTTGTGAATTTGGGTTGCATTTGGGGAATGGTTTTGGTTCCCCCCCCCCCCCCCCAAAAGTCAAAACCATTTCTTTTTGACACTTTAAAACTAAATGATTCAACGTTTCATTTTGAAATTGAGCAAATTTTTTTCATTTATTTTTACACTTTTTTAAATAAACGAAACATTTAATTTCATTTGAAGTAATCTAAAACAATTTTTTGGAGGTTTGTGTTTTTTGTTGTGTCGTCCCCATCTCCTCCCCCCCCCCCCTGCGGTTTGACCACCAAATTGAAAAATTAATTATTCGCTCAACTCTAGTAGAACCATAATGGCTACTATTCCAGTTAGCCACTGAGGGGCTGTGATTCCTGATGGTTTGAACATGAATTCTGTTTTTTCTATTAAACTTTAAATGGAAAGATGTTGTGGTTTGATATGTTCAGAACTACTTGAAACTATATTGCAGTCTTCTCTTGTTCAGATGGAAAAATAAGATTAAGGGTCAAACTTGAATCCATAAAATGCAACAGCAAGGTTGTCAGTTGTTTTCATTTTCTGCCATACTGGGCCTACAGATATCTAGGGCTAGCTTCATAATCTGTACCTGGATATCTGTAGACTAGAGGTTGTTGGAAATTTTCAAATGAAATAGGACCAATCCACAACTAAATTTTCAGATTTAGTTGGGGATTGGTCCTGCTTTGAGCAGGGAGTTGGACAGATGACCTCCTGAGGTCTCTTCCAACCCTGATATTCTATGATTCTACAAAACTAAGTTTTTGTCAGCAAATGCTGTTCTGATAAAGTGAAAAGTTTGTTGGATCTGTTTACAGATCCAAGGAAATGTCTTTGTTTTTATTTGATAACCTCAATTTCAAGGTTTCAGTTTCACAGCAGCAGTGACACTGACAAAAATGTCAATTTCACATATTTTTAGTTTGGGAACACCAGGTTTTGGTGTTTTCAATGAAATTTTCAGTTCTTGAGAAATTTCAGTAAACTCAGTGTCATTGCCAATTGGAAAGAGAACAAATTTTTTGTGAAGCAAGTCCCCTGAGTTTCAGCTAGCTGTGTTGTAGACACAATACAGCAGAAAATGAAAAGAATTGTATATAGTAGGTATATAGACTTCCATTGATTTCCGGCTTCTAAATATCTTGGTGGATCTGGACCTAACAGTCTTTCTTCTGAATTTTGTGGTTTAGAGGTTGACACTTAATCTTGTTCACTCGAAAAAACAAAACATAAAGTCACATTTCTCAAGTAACTTGCTGAGAAATTAATTGGAAGAAGCAATAGTGTTAGAAACTGACTAGTGGATAGGGAGGCAAAAATTAGTGCATGTTTTTGTAGCAAACTTTAGGGGCCTCCGTACAAGTAAAGGAAATTTGTGTACTAGCTGATTTTAAAAGCAGTTTCTACTTCTGAAGAACAAAAATTAATAAAACCGAGTATAGAATCCAAATAAAAAACATGCTATATATTTTATAGAATGTTGCATCTTTACTTCATAAACAACATAGTTTATATAGGTAGTATTTATTTATTAACTAGTATACTAAAGTATATAGGGAATATTCTACAGAGACATTGAGTAGATATGACAGTTGACTTCTGTGGAGTTTTTCTTTTTTAGTGGATTCAATTACTATTCATGAAGATTGTCCGTAATATTATTTTTGCTTTTCTACATATACTGCTTTTTTTGTATGCTATGTATTCAATTATTTAAGGTGACTGTATTGCTTCATTATGAAACTAGAGACCAATTTTTAAATGTACAGTATCTCTTTTGCCATCTACTGTGCAAAGATTACATTATATGAACATCATATAACAAGGCATACTCCAAATTAAAGTCTAATGAAATCCTAATTCTGTGTGAACATGGTCATGACAATGGTGATTATTTTGAATAAAGAGACTGAGTGACTACTTTCCTTCGATCTTTGTTTTCCACATTATGTAGTGGGTTTTAATTAAACTGCATAAACTGTTGTAACATAGTATTTATTTTTGTTTGAACTGTCACGTGGGGGGGAAATCATATAATACAGCATACTCATATATTCCAGGCTGGTTGTGGTATGTGGATTGTTGTGTTTTTTTTTTTTTTTTAAACTTACCAGAACAATAATGAATTAAAAGCTTTACTTGTCCAAAACTTTAAATGTAGATTTAATTTTCATATTTTTATTTTATCACTAAAGACATTATCTTAGTGGTGAATTTATTTGCCTTTGTTATGACTAATACATCTTTAATTTATAGAGCTACGTAGGCACCTTGAATTTGAAGTATCATGATTTTCTATCTGTGAAGCATAACTTAAAAGAGAACTTGGAAGATATTTTTGCGATCTTTCATTATTCTAGAATTTTCACTTGATCTTCATTGCATAATAATTTGATGAATGTTAATGCTAAATCCAGTTTGATTTTCCCATAATGCAGTTTGCACTCAAAGTCTAACCTGCATTTCACTTCCACTTGTGGAAGGTTTTGAGGATAGATAAGCTCTCAAATGAATATGGAAAATTGGTTACTCAAAGTGACAAGAAAAGAAAATACATTTTATTTTTGTTTAACACTGGAAGATCTCAGTACAGGCAAGCAGATGGACCAGTGGGTATCATGAACTTTCCTGCTAAAATGGCACCAGCTGTACTTGATGGGAAAACTTCCCATTTAATTTCTTTCTATAATTGTGGAAAAAACTTCTTTATACTGAAAGACCATTGCTATAATAACTTATTAGGCTAATGAGATTTAAGTAGTATAGGTTGCTGTAATATACTCCTGGGGGAATTCTATGCCAAAAAAAAAATAAATAAAAATTCTATGCACAATATGCTAAAATTCTGCCTATTTTATTTGTCAAAATAATACTTATCAGCCAAGCTGCCACCTCTCTCAGAAACCTGACACAATGAGTTTTCCCTCTGTCCACGGCTTCTTCATTGTCATTGGCTCACCTTTCTGGGTTTCAGGTGGCTTTCAGCCCAAAATGCAGGTGTGCTTGTAGCCGACCCACTTCAGTGGTGGGTCAAGGGGTAGCTCAGGCCACAAATTAGTGAGGCGTTTCTGGCAGCTGGATGTAGGACAGGATTTTCTCTAGTCGAGTCCTCGCTTTCCTAAAGTCAGGATTCCTTCTACACCAACTTCTTCCTTTTAAAAATCCTTATAAATAGCTAGTAGTCCTAGCTGTTATCTACTGGGAAATTAACCATTTTCAAAAGTATTAAGGGAAGTGTGGAGTAGGGTAGTAGTGGGAGGAGGAAGGGAAATTGGACTGAGGGGAGCTAGTAGGTGAGTGTGTTCCATTCCTGGGTAGGAATTGACTTAAGAGGGGTAAGGAAGGTTGCTGCTGTGATCTTCATTTGCTAATGGGCAAGTGCTTGCCATACTCTTGACTTCAATAGTTTATAAATTTTGTGGAAGTTTCTATTCACCTTCTGTGTTGAACTGGGATGGAGAACACTGAATTTGTGGTTGTCTACTTTTCTGCATTGTGGAAGGCCAAACTGCATCTCTGATGTTAATCTTCAAAAATTTTTATTTGCATTTTACTTTCAAATCTGTTGAGTGTCTTGGGGACAAAAATATCCTTGTAAACTTTCAAAGTTTATACAAGTTTTAGTTTATTAATTTTCAGTTACAGTAACTATTAGACTTCTGAAAAACTTGATATTTGGCTCTTGTTTGACCTCTTAAAAATGAATTGTATCTTTTTAGGCATGTCCTTCCTCCCTCCAGTGTATTGTACGCATGTTAAAATGTATAAATATTTGACATTTATCATGTTAAAACAAAAAGTCAACAAAATTCATGAAAATCTCTACTGAGAGCTGCATCTTACGCAGGTGTCCTGCTGCTTGAAATATGACTCCTGGTGTGTATTGTACTCTTAGCCCTAGGATTCAATAATGAGATTGAGTGGTATCTTGCGTGAGCACTCCTGAATGATTGACAGTGAGGTGATGTGAATCATCATTTATCAAGATATTATCATGCCTACCCTTGATAATTTCTCCCTGCTGTCTGGGGAGGTGGTGAGGAAAGATATGACTTTGTGATGTCAAAGTAATTAGTGTGTGTTGGTTTCCAGCTGAACAAACTGGAAGCTAATGATCAGGTAAATGAAGATAGACTACATTAGTGTAGACAAAGTTGCAAGGACCTTGGGGAAGAGTTTATCAAAATTTCATGGGGGTTATTTGAATGTTTTACATCTAATTGTTCAGTTTTATTCATTCAGTTATGAGCCATAGGTAAAATTCCTAACATAAGAATACTTCACCAACTATCCATTTTGTTTCCATGGCATTTGTTGATTTCTACATTTGGTTGAAGTGTGCCTGCTTTAGGGTTAGAGAGATCTTACTGTTTTCATAAAATTTGGATACTTGCATACAACAGAGGGAACTGCTAGTTAAATTGTATTAAAGAATCATAGCAAGGGTTGTAAGGGGTTTTATATATGTGATAAAGTACTGAAAATCACCTATACTTTTCGCTTTCCCTGTATTTCCATCTCACACTTGGTCATTTATTCTCTTAAATATTTTTGGGTTGCTAGAACACTGAACGCACATGGATAGTCTTGGATGTCTCTGTGGCCTTTGTAATCTGCATCTGCAGTGTCACAGCAGGTACTTAACAAAGATAGTGGTTTCCTAATGCAATTTAAAAGTAATGGGATGCATAAGTCATTACTGAAATATTTATTTCTAAAAACCTATTGTGCGCATATTTATCATAATGTTTCACATGACAGTGAAGTTACAAAACCAGCTGAATATAATTTAGCTACAAAATCCCTTAAATCATTGGCTGGTGGCCACAGTGTGGTACACTTACTATCAGCAATTAATCTCCATGTTAATTAACTTACTGCAAAATTATCAAATATGCTTGCTTTTAAAAATGTCTTAAATTTACTCCTATCCATTTATCAGTAAACATGTATTAACAGTATGTCAACCCTCAAATTTCTTCATGACTAACCAGCATTATTCAAGGTAAATGATCTAACTAAATGCAAACAGAATTTAGGTAACTTTAAGAATAGATTCCTGTTTTTTCCCTCCAAGATTTCCTTTATTAATTTAATTAAACCATCATTGCAAAATCATTAGGCAGGCTAGAATTTAAATATATGGCTTTAGTGTATGTTTGTATTTTACTTTTTTGTGTCCCATTCATCCCCCTCCTCCTCCCCAATTCTTTGGTGAAAGTGAGTAGGCTAGAATCCCTGTCAGGAATTTGTCCACATTAATATGGCTCATCAGAGACATTATATTTAATTGGAGAGCCTGCGGTATAGTAGCAGGAGGCTGAAGGGAATTATTTAGCATTAGCAATGGCTCATCTGGGAGTTGTGCACTAATCAAGGAGCTTGTGTGTTAGCTGTGGGGATGATGGGAATTATGACGATTATGACATGTTAGCACATGTCTGTATGAGAACTGGACAGGCAATGAGTTAATCAAGAAGTATATTAAATGGCTCTCATGCTGTTTCCTTATTACTCTGTATCCTGTCTGTCAGGTTGTGTACTTCAAAAACCGACAAAATTGAATATATGGTTTTTGCAGGTAAAGTAGTTACCGTTGTCACCCCCCCCCCCCCCCCAAAAAAAAACCCCCGAAAAAAACCCAACAACCTTCTCTCCATGCTTTTGAAGCATATTGACTTTTTAACCTTTTTTAAAATGGAAAGCAATTCACATATTTCAGTAAACTATTTAATATTTAACACTTGGCAGCTACAGGCAAATAAAAGCATTAATCTTTTCCACCATCAAAATGCTCCAAACCTTGCGAAAAAAATTCTCCTTAGCTGTAGAGGGTGGTCTATTTGTGTACCAGGTAGACCCATTCTGTGCCCAGCATGGGTAGAGGCATCCATTTCATATCTGTCATGAAACTATCAGTTAGAAATGCTAGAAATGTACATGTTTCCAGGAAATAGAACTAATAAATTGAGTTCATTTTAAAAAATAAATTGAAATGTTGTCTAAATCCGCAAGCGGACTGGATTAAATCTGTAGGCAAACTTATCTTAGAGTTACTGTAGGGATGAGCTCACACAATTTTTTTTATTATTGTAAGCACTGCCAAATTTAATAAAACTTTCTACCAAACTGTGACCTTCATGTATTAACTTAATTAAAGCAGTATCATGGATAGTACTCAAAGTGTTAACCTGTAGGAGGTTGTTATTGAAATCCATTATCTATGGAGTCAGTATTAGTGGTCAGCAGCATCAGAAGTAAAACTGCAAGTAAGACACTCCCTTGGGTGCTGTGAGCTCAGCAGGTTAAACTGTCAAAGCTTCTTAAAGGACTGATAGTTAAACCCCCTGGAGTTATAGGTAAACCAATCATTTGCCATCAGCAGGGAATATGACTTTATTTAGCAGGCAGAAAAAAATTAAATGGTAACAGGAAAGAGGATTTAGTCAGAACCCTCATATTTGCAATACTAGGTTATGTATATACTGTGTACTTTGGCAAGTCTTCCTTAGAATTCTAGGTTTCTTTTTTTCTTCAACAGGAAATTAGTTATTTTAGCAATGTTTTATAAAATAAAGGGATTGAATAAGCTGTTAAGTCATATATAACATTTAAAAGTTTATGCATGTTGTAAAAAAGGAAGAAAAAATCGCCTTTTTAAAAAGGGGGGGAGTTGTCAATATGTAGAAGTCCTAATTTATAGGAAATTGTTATAGAAAGGAAAATAGTATAAATTTGCAGACATAGGTTTACTGAAGTTTGTATATATCCTCTTTATGAAACGTTGAACACATTATTTATTGATATTTTTTGTACATGTTTTAATTATATTAATGCTATTCTGTACAGGCCATAAAACATACATGATAAATATCACAAAGAAGGTAACATTGTTACTAAAATTTTTGTATTTCCACCTTTATTTTTTATGTTTTAAACATGCAACCTTATGGTCCCATAGGAAGGCAGTTGTTTTGCATTTATGTTCCTTGTTTCTCTCTTTTTGTAAAGGAAAATGATTTTTTTAAACTGAACTGTTAATATTTTAGATGGTCCCAATTAATCTATAAAGCTAACACTTCTGATCTGAAGTGTGTAAATGGAAACGAGAGTTGAGCACATGCTTTTGTGATGACTAGTAAGAGGTTGGATCTGGGACTACGCAAAACTCTGATAATCTTGGCAGTTGTCTGCTGGAAATGCTCCAAGTGATTCTCTACCTCTCTCCCCCCCCCCCCTGTAATTTTATGACACTTTAAACTGACCGTTTTCATTTTTTATACGTCACTGTTGGATTATATAGTATTCCAAAATGAACACTGTTTAAATATCAATGACCTGTTTCTGCACCACTTTCAGACTGGTGCAATTCTGTTGAGCCATACCAGCGAGATTAGATAATGCAATGAACAATAAGGCTCAGCTGTTCTTGAGCTGAGTCTGCTGAGGCACAACTATGTGACAATATTTTTACCTTGGGGAATTGTTCAAAAAGCAAGTGAAAAGGGGGAGGTTCGGGTTTATAATGGAAACTGCTCAATAAACTTAGTTGTATTAACTGTAACATTGACTGCAAAATGAATACAGTATTTTTTGGCAACTTTGGAGTTTCATTGTAGTCATGATCAGAGAATCTCAAAAATTTGCTGCTGTTGCAATAACCACAGGACTTATAATGTGGGGAAGGAGGATTGGAAAATTCTTTTTTTGTAAAGGCTCTGTTGTCTGGTGAGAAGGGGGTGGGCCCTGGCCTCTCCCACACCCTGGCTCATTTGACCTCTGTTAGGGCATCTAGTGCCACTGTACATGGTAGACTCACCCAGTGGTTGTGCTAGCACAGGAAGGACCAGAATTTGGAGAGAAGGCAGTGGGCCCCAGGCACTGTCCCTCCCCATGTGCTCAGCAGAAGATAATTCAGTCTGGCCCTAAAATTTGAGGTTGTGGTAATGATCAACTAGTAATCTGTAAAACTGTTTTACCAGTGTTCTGTTACCCAGTAATTACAACATTACATGTAACTTCAGATACAGGCTTGCTTGTTGACTTTTAGGTCTACAGAGAGATGGCAGTGTGTATTTGGGCAGCATAGCATAAACCCTGTAAGTTCTACGGCGTTATGGGTGAAACAGAGTCCAGTATAATGATATAACTAGCATTGTTTAGCTACTATATGTTGCTTATAAAACTAGAAAAAAGAAAATAATACTGCATGAAACAGCGTTGTTTGTCGTGTCCCCCCCCCCCCCCCCCCGTTTTCTAAGGCTCTGTCTGCACTACAGCTTTTATCCATGTTTGTAACTGGTTGGTGACACGGTTGACTGAAAATGGTTTGTCCCGGCTAACTTACATGACTCCGTTAATAACTATGACAGTGAACCCTGTTTCCCCTCCTTGCGCAACTACGTGGGCTGTAGCATGATGGTTATCCTGTAGCTTGGTTTTAATGCTGTTGTTTCCTAGGAGAAAGGGGATCCCCTAACTGACCATGTAACTGGTGAGTCTGGTTCTTCCCCTCTCATATCTGGTAGAGATTCCAGGATGCATTTCCCCATATGATGCTCTTTGTGCTTGACTGCTAGGTGCTCTGTGGTCACCTCTGGAAGGCGCTGTGCAACAGCTACCTAGCCTGTAGTGGAGTACGCTGGTGCAAATACAGTTAGATCCTGTGGTAAAATCAGATCACATATACTGAATTGTGTTGACTTCTTAGCTGCATGTCTCTGCCAGCTCTGAAACTCTACTCCTGTAAAATATTTACTTTTTTTAGAATGTGGTTCTACTGTGAAAAGTTACTCCAAAAACAGCATGCCGCCCGGTTCCTGGTTTACCGTGCTCCAGTGTCTTCCAAAGCACATTTACTCGGTTGACAAGTATAAAGATGGTTTTTGTAACAGCCAGCATTGCAAACCCTTTTTGGGATCTGAAAGTCAAGCTGTGTTCTTTCTTGCTTTTACATCAGCACTAGTAATGAAGATTCTGCAGGCCTATATCTGCCCTCAGAATGCTATATGGAACTCCATTACCTTCAAATTCGCCCGCTAACTTCATTAACAATTCTGATGCTTCATGAGCCAGAAAAGAACTCAGCCCAGTCTCCTGTAATTCTTTTGGTTCTGCAGGACTAAAGAAATGAAGAGTATCAAAATAACTGAAAACACACATGGAACAAATCTTTTGAATGAGAAGGTAACTTTTCAGAGTAGAACGACTCTTTGAGCACCATAAATGCTAAGCTTCAGTGAAAATTGTATTGTGAGGTCATAGTTTAATAAGACATTTAGATATCGGCTTTAAGATTTTGGTTTAAGAAGAATGACAATATACTGAAGCACAGGAAAAGTTTTTATATGAAGTATATTTAATGAATCAAAAGTTTGTATAGACCGCTGTGGAACAATGGCTTTCCTATTTAAAAAACAGTGTACTTGTATGAATATAGTTTTGGATGGCATTCATCTTTAAACATGAGAACAAACTGGTTTACTATTTAAATTAAATATATATATATATATATAAGACATCACAAATATTCATTCACTGAACACCAAAAAGGATGCCAGGTGCTACTACACGCCTGGTAGAAAATGTCCTGGACCATGCCCAAAAAGCTTATAATCAAAGGCACTGATTCTGTAATTTAGTCTGTGTGAGCAGACCCTCCATTTAACTCACTGGCGCTTTGAGAATGAGTGCAGGGGTCTGCCTGATAACAACTTGTAGAATCGGGGGGCTAAATTTGTATGGAAATTTTCTGGTGGGTGTTTGTTTGTGTGTATGTGTTTGTTTTAATTGCCCTAGTTTACATAGACCATCTCAATCTGTGCTCAGGCAGCGTGACTGCAATACTACAAGGTGGGATCACACTTATTACTGAAACATCTCAGGCAAAAGTCATGGGATAATTGATAGGATAGAACTAGCTTTGTTATGCACTACTGTTATTGATGACATTGGGTAAGCATTCTGTGGGAAAGAGTGAGCTTGGCTACAGTGCTCTAGAAGGTCATGTTGCTGCTTATGAATTAGTTCTGACACAGGCATGAGCATAACCTGATGCAGGCTTTCTTCCCTTCCAAAGAACCACTGTGTCAAATCTGATTAATTTTAAGACGGTTGCTTTATTCACTCTACTAAATATTCATATTTATTTAAATAAAATAAACCATTTTTATATCAGACTTCACTAAAGAATCCAAAAGTTGGAATGTGTGTTTTTCCCCGTATGAAACAGGACATTTTTGTCACAAATAGCTTGGGATGTTCACTCTTTTTGACTTGCATGCATTTAAAGTGCATATCTGTTCAAAAGAATAACAGTCCTGCCATGCAGAAGGTATAGGCTCTCAATATGAAACAGAAGCAGTGTTTCTTCCCTACTTATTGTATCTTCCTTTTTAAAGAAGGATGACTCCAAATTGGGCATTCCATCTACTCTCATAGTTGAAATCTGTGGGTTTTGGCCCCTTTCTAAAATCTGGACGCACCACTAAGCCAGCCTGAACTGGTGGCTTGAACTATGGGATAAGAAAACTGGTTTTACTTTCCTGACTATTTGGTGTGAGACTGCTAATCAAGGACCTGCTCCTTAAGACTATTGGGCATATTGTCTTTTATTGAGTAGTGCCATTGGCTTGGATGGGACTACTCACATAAATAAACGCTGTGCACCAAATAAGTGCTTGCAGGACTGGGCCCTTGAAGACCAATTTTACTAAAATTACACACACCTTTTTTGTGTGCAGACTCTCAGTTTAGATTGTTTATGCTTCAAAATAGCACTGCAGTTTGATCTACTCATGATGACTTCAGACTTGACTTGTTTTATATGCATAAATGAATTTTATGTAGGTTTTTTGAAATGCTGACTAAAAGTAAGTGTGGAATATGTGTGATATTTGTACTAGTAGTCTTTCACAGTTCAGCTTCTCACAGAGTTTACAAATAATTCCAGTATTTCATGTTAGGGTTAAATACCACCACACAATTGAAGAAGAGCTCTGTATAAGGTTGAAAGCTTCTCTCTCACACTAACAGAAGTTGGTCCAATAAAAGATATTACTTCACCCATCTTACCACACAATTATGGCATTTATCTCAGTGGATAGGGCTTTAAAAACTATTTAGTATTCTAGACTGTATTTTCTTTGTGTGTGCGAGACAGAGAGAAATGAGGTATATTTTTTGCAAAGAAGGGAATTCAAACTTAATTTGCATTGTTTATTATTTTGGAGTTTTCCATGCCCATTTTTTTTTAAAGCTACCTTACAAAGGGTTTACTCATTAGCCCCATTTTATGGCTTGAATTAATTGTAGTTTGTCTTGCTGAGCTGTATTATTCAGTTTGGGTCAATTGAGTGAGCCCACTTACATTGGAACAACATCCGTTGGCGCGTAATACTGATTTGAACTAAAAAGGAGTATGACGTGTTTGATTAGATTTTTGTCCAAACAACAGTCAAGATCCCATTTATTTAGCATACCAAACAGAAGTGTTCTGATAGAATTATCGTTACTTTTCTGATCTGGCAAAGACTGACTATGTATACAAATATGAAATATGATAGTAAAGTATAGAATCCAAAATGGACAGAGGGAGTGGAAAAACTAGCAGCCACTTAGTGTAACCGTGTGTCCTTCAGCAGCATAAAATTCCGCATACGAAGACCTGCGGATACAAAGGGTGACATAGTCTGAAAAGCTGGGACACTCAGGAAGCCCAGACATTTATCTCCTGAGGGATTGGGTGGGTGTGGGTGTGGTTTTTTTAATTAGGCATTTGCACTCAAATAATTGGCATCTGTCATATGGTAAACATCAGCAGCTGTCTGAAGTGCAAGACTTGTGTGAAAGCAATGCAGGTGATATTGGCACTTTGGATTAAAAAGCTGATCAGATATGTTTTTTCCCTCTTTTCCACCCTCCCTGCACATTAACTTTCACTTTTTGCAAAGAGTAGGTGGAAATTACCTTAAGGAGAATGAAGAAGACACTTCTGTGTCATGCCATGCCACCTATATAAATTAATATGATCTGTGTGAAAGAAATGAAGACCTTTATAGTCAATGTATACTTGCTGTATTGTAAGCTATAATTTACATTAGGCATCTGACTTTTAAAGTATTTTCATTTTATAGATTATAAACAGTGTTGAAGTTAAGTTATAAGTGTTTCCATTCAAGTTGAAGTGTTCACATTATATATATGTACACCCACTTATCCCCAAAAGTTTCCATATTTAGAAAAATAGTTCGATCACTGGTTTTGAAAACACTGTGCTGGGGTGTGTGCGTGCACACATATTAGTCATTTGGAGCAATTGAATGACTTAATGGTGAAGAAGACTACATTTATTCTGCAAAGTTAAACTCTAAATCTCAAGAGATTGTACATAAATCCTGGACATAAAACCTGCCACTTGTGACCCCCTATCCTATTATGTTTATATAAATAAGATCTATAAATAAGGGGTTATCTGCAGATATGAAACCAGGAAAAACAAACCATTCTCCTTTTCCAAGACAAGTCACTGGGACAATTAGTCAACTCAGATTGGGTATGGCATAGCTGGACAACAGTGTGTACTGGCATCAAATCATACAAATATTTTAGTACCTTCTATTAATAGTAACTAGCCACGACAACCTAGAAAGTTATCCAGATGAACTGTGCCAGTTACTTCATCATAGATTTTTGGATCAGATTAAGTGTCTTCAGTATCACTTTCTGGAATTTTGGAAACAGTGCTTCCTGAGTTTTCTGCAAAAGAATGTTCGGTCATTAAAGAATTTCATCTTTGAAGAAGTCTTTGTTTAGTAATCAAAGGTTGTGCTTTCTATTTAACCTTACTGGATGTTATGCACCCTCATTGGGTGCACTTGCTGTTTGTGGCACCTTGTCTTGGTTGCTCTGGGGATTAGCACTGACGAGGTGTTTTGCCCTCCACTGATGGTGTCTCTCCTGTCGTCCTCTGGCCAGCTGCCACGCAAGGGGCTTCCTCTTCTTGACTTGGCCCTCTGGTCTGGTCACCATGTATGTTTCCCCTCCTGGGTGGTGTATCAAAGTCCCTCCATACAAAACGGCAGTCTTCCCTTTACTACTCTGACCGTGCCACTCCTGCAGTGGTTAGTAGGGGAACCCAGATCCACCTTCTACTCCAGGTCCCGGCTCAGGAGCCCCCCGCCACATCCTCCCTGAGCACCGGGCCAGCCCCAGCGTTGGGCTGAGCCAGTGGCCCCTCCGGCCCCCGCCAGAGTTGAGCTGGGCCCAGAGCTGCGGGCAGCCTCCCCGAGCACCAGCTCCTCCTGACCCTGAGGGCCCACTGAGCAGCCAGCCCTAGCAGTGCTGCGAGAAGCAGGGAACCTTTGGGGGTGGGGAGTGGAGTGGAGGAGGCGGTGGGGGTCTCCAGTTGTCCAGCAGCAGGTCAGTGGCAGCGCCAGGGAAGGCTATTATAGCTGCTGCCCATGTGTAGTGTCCTGCTGCTGGAGCTTTTCCCCACTACAGGGAAGGACTCTCTGACAGTGGGGAAAGGCTCTGGTGAGGGGTGTGTGTGTGTATGTGTTGGGAAGGGGATGGGGGTGTGGGGAGGGAGGCAGCGGGGAAAGGCTCAGGCAACTCTCTACTCCTGAAGCCTTTCCCCAAACCAGGGCCTTTCCTTACTGCCATGAAGGGCTCCAGCAGTGGGGGAGCTGCTGAATCCTTTCCTCATTGCTTCCTTCTCTGCCAGAGCCTTTCACTGACACATGTAGCTACTACAGACTCCTGCCAGTGGTGTATAGGGTAGATGTAGCTTTATTGGCTGAGTAAACAAGGAACTCTGTCTTCTGAAGAGGAATTGTATTTTATGGCCTTTTCATCATGACAGTGCTGCTGTTGTGAGATTTATGGCGCCATGCTCTTTATAACATGAAGACTAGGGGGAATAAACGCACAGATTGTAGTTCTTTTCTAGCGTCTAAAGTATCTTATTGCATACGTGGCTGCTCTCATGAGTTCTTAACTATAAAGATGTGATATGTCCAAAAGTTGTTTGTTCTGGAGGATGGCAATTCAACTTGGAGTTGTTGCAAGATCAGAATTCCAGAGAAGTGAGCTGTAGCTCATGAAAGCTTATGCTTAAATAAATTTGTTTAGTCTCTAAGGTGCCACAAGTACTCCTTTTCTTTTTTAGAGATCAATACGTGGCCATGAGAAACTTTCACAAGATCAGTTTTTCCCCTTTGTGTGGTGATGGGGCATGCCTCACAAGCTGCATTTTTGGCTGTGACATGGCACAGTTCAGGTGGCATGCTTTTTTAAAAAAATAAAAAGAACATACCTTACACTGTAAGAAAAGGCAAGTTATGCTTCATGTCTTTGGCCCTATCCAATTCACGGTCCATTCTGGTCAATTTCCCAGCCATAGGATTTTTAAAATTGTAAATTTCATGATTTCAGCTATATAAATCTGAAATTTCATGGTTGCTACAATCTTACTTCAAGATTTGTATAAGCATTTTCCATTCGGATGTTTCTTGGATACTTAATTAAAAAACATTTAAATAGAATGATTATGCCTTAAATAAACTTCTCTTATGGTTGAACTACTAATTAAATATAGAATATTTTCCATAATGGATTTGTCATGGATGTGGGGATTGGGAAGAAATAATGCTGTGGTTGAGTATAATCTGTTGATTGATGTATGGATCCACACTCACAAGAGTATCACAAACCCACATGGTGTCACAGGTTGCTAAATTTTGCCTTTAAATCTGAGTTAGCTGAAAGATGTGTGATATCACATGTTGCTAGATCTTTTAGCTACCCTTTTGAAGAAACTCTAGTGTCTTATGCCAACCATGACATGAAATATCTAGTCATTATGAAACATGTTCTAGATATGTTAATTTTGGAGAGTATAAGCAGCTTGTACATAGGTGTAAGACATGATTTGGTAAAGTATCATTTTTTTTTTTATGTTTTGTTTTGTGTCCCCCCTCCACCCCCCATTAGCATCTTAGGACCCTGTATCTATTTGAAATACATAGGTTGGAGGGAGGATAGTTCAACATTGTTAAAGTTTAGAGCAGAAACTGTCAGGCACCTCAAAAACATACATTCTTCCACTCGTTGGTACTGTCCACCTGTAGAGCTGAGATTAAATTGATGTTCTAATAATTTAAACTAATCAAAGTCCGAACAGTTTCAACAGTTGTTTAAAAACCAGGTTTTTTTTTTTCATTTGAAAGTAAATGAAGGGAAACAATTACTCCCTTCCAAAGTTTAGCATGGAATAAGTTATGGCTAAATTTAAAAAAGAGAACCAAACACACACTCAGTATAAGCATTTATAACTGACAAGCTAAAGCAACTTGAATTTCAGAGGAGACTGCTGAAATTCACAATGCTTACAAAGAGAAATGTATTGGATTCTTCAAGAAATGTAGAAAATCTGCATGTATGTATGTTTCTGGTTTCTTCAGAGAAGGGAGCTTGCAGTGTCTTGCTCATCATTGTGCATGTCTTTGCTCATCATTGTGTGGTAATTTGAAAGGTGCTATTGTAATGTAGATACAAATAATGACTTTGTAATAGTTACCCGTAATTGTGGGTACTCTATAGGTTTAGATATTACTATCATATTTCAATATAACTTGCCATATGTTATGTAATTTATTCATGGTACACTACATGAACAAACTCATCATGATCCAGTGTGTTACATAAGTAAAATGCCTGCCTTAACAGGTATTAGAGGGATGGCACATGAGTGCTAGTATGAAATTGGTCTTTAAAGTTGGATGAGTAGAGCCAGTAAATAATCAGCTATATAAAAGGTTCATGCCCCTTCAGTTACTCAATTCCTTCAGTTACTCAAGTGGCTGCCATTAAAGTCAACAGATGCTGACATTCATGCCAGAGGGTGGCATGAAAAGCTCTTTGGCTTGGCATGCAGAGAGTCTCTGCTTTGTGCGCCATGCCAGAGCAGAACAGGCAAAGTGAAACTAATAAAGGATGTTGTCAATTCTACTTTTTTGCTATGCCTACACATGGGATAGAGCAAAGGAGGGGTTAGGACTGAATTGATGCTGAACTATGAGCAAGGGATGGGGAAGATGCCAGCAATTAGGGAAAATTTGGGAGAGGTGGAGGGAGAAGGGAAACAACCAGAAAACAAGGGGGAGGGGGAAAAAGAAGTGAGCAGGGAATGCTAAGGGAGGAGAGGAGCTGAAAGAAGAGAAGAAAAAAGGAGAAATAAACACAGAAATGTCACTTTTGACTCAGTTCACAGTAGTTCTAATGAATGCAGTTCTGTGTTTGAGTGTCTGTATCGCTTTTGTGGTTTTTTTTTTTTTTTTTCCTTTTGGTATTCAAAAAAATGATCATCTAACTTTTTGTCATAAGATTATGTGTTACTGTAAGGAAGGCCTCAATCCTGCCAACATTTACCTGCTTAACTTCACTCACCTGAATAGTCTCATTTAAGTCAGTAAGATTACTTATGTTCTTGAAGTTTTAAACTTGTACATCTTGACAAACTGGAAAAATGGTTGAAGATAAATAGAATGAAGTTCAATAAGGACAAATGCAAAATACTGCACTTAGAAGGAATAATCAATTGCACAGATACAAAATAGAAATGACTGCCTAGGAAGGAGTACTGCAGAAAATGGATCTGGGGGTTATAGCGGTTCACAAAATAAATACGAGTCAAAAATGTAATGCAGTACTATTGTGAAAGAAACAAACATCATTCCGGGATGTATTAGCAAGAAGAAGGAAGGAAGAGTCAAGAAGTAATTCATCCACTCTATTCAGCACTGATCAGGACACAACTAAAGTAAATACGTCCGGTTCTGGGCACCACACATTGGGAAAGATGTGAACAAATTGGAGACAGTCCAGAGAGAGAGAAATGATTAAAGGTCTAGGAAACAAGACCTATGAGGAAAGGTGGGGGGGGGAATTGGGTTTGTTTAGTTTGGAGAATAGAAGAAAAGACTGAGGGGGCACATGATAACATCTTTAACTATGTAAAAGGTTGTTGTAAAGAGAAGGGTGATAAATTGTTTTTTCTCCACCAGGACAGGATAAGAAGTAATGGACTTAAATTTCAGCAAGAAAGATGTAGATTAGACATTATTACAGTTAGGAACTTTTTACTAATAATTAAGCACTGGAACAAATTACCAAGGGAGGCTGTGGAATCTCAGTCACTGGAAATTTTAAGAACAGGGTAGACAAACACCTGTCAGGAATGTTTGTGCAGGGGACTGGACTAGATGACCTATTAAGGTACCTTCCAGTCTATGGTTCTATGGTAAGGATGCATGCAGGTTTTGGACCTTAAAATGTTCTTTCTCTTAGTGCGTAGTGAAAGCTAGTGCATAAGTTTAATTTTGGCAATGTTTGTTCAAAATAATATATTACAATCTAAGAATTGTTTTCTGTGTGTTCAAATAGACATTATTAAAATCTCCTCCATAAAGACTTTATTTATAAAAAAGAAAAAAAATAGGTATAGTTGAATAGCTACATAGTAAAACTTAAGTATTTGTCAGAAGCTGTGATGGTTCACATGTGGTAGATTAGAGATTCCAGAAAGTGAGGTGTGTTCGTAGATCCTGATTCAGGGAAGTATTTAAGTGCATGCCTAATTTTAAGCATGTGATTAGCCCTACTAATTACAATGGGACAAATAATATGCTTAAAATTAAGCATGAATTTAAGCACCTTGTTGAATCTGGGAATTAGGGTTTAATTCTCCAAACTAACTCTTAAAAGCCTGACTAAAAATGAGAAACAAAACTCAGGTTCAGAACAAACGCCCCTGTTACATCAGGGAATTGCTTCTGCTAGAAATGTTTTTACCATGTCTTCTTGAATGTTTGCTTCTCAAGCAAAATATTGTGCCATTAAAATATCTTGGCTTCCTCTTTTGTTTTATATATATCTTCATGTATGTGTGCATTTCTCTACCATCTTTTTCCTTGAATAATCCTGTAATATGCAGAGGCAACATAAAAAGCAAACTGTTTTTATACATCACCATGTGAATTGACAACTTCATACTCCTATTTACAATATAAAATTATCATGCTGTTGGAATAAGACTCCTAAAAGAAAATAAATCAAAGAACTGAAAGTATTCTAAATTTTGCTACTTACTTTCATGTATTTTAATGCCAGTGTCCAACAGCTAACTGTAATGTGTTAATTTAAAAAAAATATTTTGGCTGTGGTGTTTTTAAAATATTACCTGGAAGAAATAACAAACAGGTCTTCAGGTGTGTTGGATTTGTACTAATGCTGGAATGCCAAAACTGATATGTTAACATAGACACTGGCTTAAAAAATCATATTTTAATCATTTTTCAAATTGCAATTAAACATTTCTCATTTATCAAATGTATGTATTTTTTTGAAAAAGAAAATATGTAGTTAAAAATCACCTTGGGACTCCCAAAGCAATGCAAAGATCACTGCTTAGTTGCAGTTTTATAACTTCTCTCCCAACCGAACGAAAACAACCTAGTGTGTTATGCAGATGATCCATTTACATTTCTCCAAAACATTTCTATTTAATTATTCCTATAAAATGTGGAGAAAACTTTCTTAGACTTCTGTATGTTAAGATTTGACTTAAAAATGTATTTGACAATTGTACACATGAATAAGGATACAATGGATCAGGAATCAAATATGAGCCTGCTTAAATAATTTTCAAGATTTTCTGGTTCACGTGTAGTGATATTGAACTCTTTAGTCGTAGGCTTTAATTTGTGCATGGTGCTGACCTGATGCTGTGCAGGGACACTCACTGCATCCCTTCATTCAATTCACTCTAATTATCCCCAACTTCCTGGGGAGCCTGCTTGGAACTGGCCATGAATGTTTGTTGTTAAGTATTAAGATATTAGGCTACCCTGGTTACATGTAACAAAGTAGTTTTAGGCTGTGAATTTACATATAGATGATCAGTACAGGAAGCTGAAATTATATTTGTCATGATTTTATTTAATCAAATACAAAGTATATATTGAAATAATAAAACATTTTGACAGTGACTTAAGCTTGGATCAAATGAAATGCGATTTAATGTTACTTTGAGTTCTTGTACATTTGATGTTTAATTTCAGTGCACATTTTAGAAGTGGCTATGGTATGTTAATTATCTTTGAAACAATCAGATTTGTGTGCATATTTCAGGGTGGTGGTAATTATTTTTGCTGGGAGCATCTGTTAATGCAGAATTTTGCCTCTTCAGGTTCATGTGAAAATGGCGGACGAGGCTGTCTGTGTTGGCCCAGCTCCCACCAGCAAAAGCTACCTCAACATGGATGCCATCATGGAAGCCATTAAGAAAACCAGGGCCCAAGCTGTGAGTCTGAATGAGTCTATCTGCTGCAGCTGTTTCATATATAGAAAGCAGAAAAGCCAGAGTTTGTATTTTAAAAAAAAAAAAAAAAAAAAAAGTGATTGAATATGCTATTCCAGTTAGTTCATGTCACATGAGTTAAATGTGGCCGAAATCGCTACTGGAAATCAAAGGCTTTGTAGCATCTGGCAGTTCTGGTCGCTGATCCTGCAGGTGGCTGCTGGATTCAGCTTTCACACCAGGGAGCAGCTTCAGTTCATTCCCAAATTTGCTTGGGGGAAAAAAAAACCCAATTAGTTTTGAGCACTAACCCTTTCCATGCCATAACAGCTTTTTTTTGATGTTTTTATAAATTGTGTCCAAAAAAGGCTTTTGTTTAAATTCGTTTTTAATCATTTTTAAAATTACACACACAATTACACTTGCAAAAAGGTAAATGGTGCATCCAATAATTATTTTTGTTTCATAGTGTTCCACAAAATGCACATTAGCATAGATGGGTAAATACGGCTGCTGTTGTCTGCCCCCCTCCTATCTCAATGGGCTAGAGATCCAAAGTTTAACAGGGATTATATTGGAAAAACAAACATACATATAACTGATTGGAATAATGCTTTTTGCTGTGGTACCAGTGAATTAAATGCGTTACTATGTACAAAAACATCTTTAAATAAAATTTGATGGATGGAATCGGTCAACACCAATAATTACCCTGGAGTGGCTCAGTTAGTATTACTGTTTCTTTTGAAATAAATGTGTTTCAGTATGGTGCTTGCAAAAAAGCCAGAACAAAAACCCTTTGAAATTAAATTTACAAATAGTACAGATGCTTACACTGTTTGAGAAAATGAAGATAAAAATAGTTTTATTCTATAATCTTTAGTCTGTCGGAATGTTTCTTTAGTTGACTGTTTACACAAAAACAGCACTTTTTATTTTATATAAATATGCAGAATTTATATTAGAGTGGGGATAGCACGTGGGGATACATAATTTTGATCTGAGGACACATTGCTTTCGTCCCTGCTGAAAAAGCAGAGCACATTATCCCAATGATCACTAGCAGTGCTAGGAGCATTAGAGGTGGTAGAACTTTTAATGGTAGACACTAGAACTACTGTTAACATCTAATGCTAAAACAATTTTTGGGAGGGAATAGATGGGGTGGATGGTTTAAAGAGGAATAGAAAGGGTGTGGTTGAGGATACATGTTGAGATATCTGTAGTAGGAGAAGTGTGGCAAAGAAAGAAACAAAAAAGATCATAGAATATCAGGGCTGGAAGGGACCTCAGGTGGTCATCTAGTCCAACCCTCTGCTCAAAGCAGGACCAATCCCCAACTAAATCATCCCAGCCAGGGCTTTGTCAAGCCTGACCTTAAAAACCTTAAAGGAAGGAGATTCCACCACCTCCCTAGGTAACGCATTCCATTGCCTCTGTCACTAGGTTGCCTCCCTCATTCAGTAAGGGGCCCACGCTTTCCTTGACTTTCTTCTTGTTGCTAACATACCTGAAGAAACCCTTCTTGTTACTCGTAACACCTCTTGCTAGCTGCAACTGCAAGTGTGATTTGGCCTTCCCGATTTCACTCCTGCATGCCTGAGCAATATTTTTATACTCCTCCCTGGTCATTTGTCCAATCTTCCACTTCTTGTAAGCTTCTTCTTTGTGTTCAAGATCAGCAAGGATTTCATGGATAAGCCAAACTGGTCACCTGCCATACTTAATATTCTTTCTACACATCGGGATGGTTTGTTCCTGTAACCTCAATAAGGATTCTTTAAAATACAGCCAGCTCTCCTGGACTCCTTTCCCCCTCATGTTATTCTCCCAGGGGATCCTGCCCATCAGTTCCCTGAGGGAGTCAAAGTCTGCGTTTCTGAAGTCCAGGGTCCTTATTCTGCTGCTTTCCTTTCTTCCTTATATCAGGATCCTGAACTCGACAATCTCATGGTCACTGCCTCCCCAGTTCCCAAATCACTTAACCTTAACCTATGCTGAGGACAAACAATCTTGAAATGTTGAACTAATTTAAATAATTGGTGAGACACTGTCTCACCTTGACATGTCCAACTGTCTGTGTATTGATTTCTAGTCTTTGAAACCTGACAAATTTTAAAACTCACCTTGGTTTTTATTTTCAAAGGTCCACCCAGGATATGGATTTCTTTCAGAAAACAAAGAATTTGCCAGGCGTCTGGTAAGGTGTTTTTTGTTTTTTGTTCATGAATCTTTTGCAAAGCACTGGCATGGGAAGGTGTCATAAATGCAGTACATTAATTGGGAACCAGTGTCTTAGAAGACTGAGAACATGGTTGTTGCAGCATATTTAGAGATTAAACTGCACATATTCCAGAACAGCACTCTAACATGAAGAGATGGATTGTGATTGAACATACCTGAAATATCAAAATATCAATTCATAGAACACTTAAAGGTTATATTCAAATAAAGGGATTCTGTCACTGGGGGAGGGGGACATTTTAATGGTATGTCTGGATTTTTGTGTTCTGAGAAGTGGATGGTGAGGATGTTGAAAGGATTTTCCCACTATAAATTTGAATTTTATAATATTACTGAAAAGTATACATTTTCACATGTAATTAACTATGTTTTTATAATACAAAAGTTGCCTGAATTTATTAAATTTATTTTAGTGATTGAACCAAGGACTTAGTTCTGCCAATACTTTTATTGGGACTATTCAGTTGCATAAGAGTTTTTATGATTGGGCCTAGAATGAAAGAGCCAAATTCATGATGAGGAGCTTGATTCTGCATCCACTGAAGACAATGGTAAATCCCACATTGTTTCTAGTGGTGTAGGATCTGGTCATTTAGTTTTACTATAGTCTGCTTCTCAACTTTCAGTAGAAAATTGTTCTTGTCTCCTTGGACCCAGAGAGTCATTAGAGCCAATGGGCAAAAGCTTCACTGTTCTTTACAAGCAATTCCTGTCTCAGACTTGACAAATTCACTACCCCTAATACACCACTCATAATCATTATTGGACGCATGTACATGTAATATGTCAGGAATAATGTAACTATACTTAAAACTATGCCGTAAGGTCTTGGGAAAGTGAGTTATCGGGAATCATGTGTCTCTTTGCTGGCCAATTCAAGCAAGAGGGAGTTGACGCTCCTCTCTGCCTAGCTGTTTATGTAATGTTGCAATGGTAGACAATTGAGCAATACAAAACAGAAAAATCAATGGAAAATATATACATTAAAACCATTTGGACGTGAAAAGGGAACATTATAACAGTCAGGGGATTTCCCTGCTTAGGAATAAAGACAAAAGACCGCTGCAGTATATCCGGGGAGAAGGACACTGCATCCATTCGCTGAGGAGACATCTTGTTGAGCGGAGGTTTTTCATGGAAAAATTGGATCCTGGTTCCTGAGAAACCAGCCAACTTTGCAACAGACTGAACCTTTGGAGAGAGAACCTATTTTATTAGATAGGAAAGATAACTATTAATAAATGTAAGCCCTAGTTCACATTTTATGATTTTGTTTCGTATTTTAACCATTTCTTTCCTTCACTCTCTCGTTTTTAGTGGAGTTTGTTCTTTTGTAAATAAACCTACTTTTGTATTGTAACTGCTGATAAGTGCTGTGCATTATACAGGAGTGGTAACCTCAGGTAAAACTGGTAAACAGGGGTACCATGTTCCTTTGGGAGTCGAGGTTTGGGAATTTCTGAGAGTAGCCAGTCTCAAGGGGCTGCATATCACAGGAGAACACTTCAAGGGACTTTGGGGAGTGGGGTGCACCTATTGTTAATCTGCAAGGCAAAAGCAGGCTGGCATAGCCCAGCGGAAAGTGCTTGAGAGGCTCACAAGCTGGTGGTGTTAGGTAACCCCAGCTATCACAGGCAAGACTCCCTCTTGCTGGAGGCAGGAAGTAACAAGGCGACTCTCAGTCCTGGGTACCCTGAGAACCATCACATCTCCAACCATGTAACTTGATTACGTTTTAATTGAAAAGTGTGACTTGTTTAAAGCTCACATATTTTAAGTAGTAAGGAATATTTGTTACCATTTTGAAATAAGTAACTAAGAGTATTTGTACCCTATTATTCATGTTTGAAGCATGAGTGTAAGGAAAATACAAGAATGGAGAAAAGCGTTGTGACATTACAGAGGATATTGGTAAATAGTCCTTGGTTTCCCTTGTCTTACCTGGTCTGTGCTCATTTTGTTCAGGATTCCAGCTGTAAGGTGGGGGAGGGGAAGGGCGGGGCTTAGTTGCCCTGGGTATCCAGCTTTAATGGATGCCATCCCCCCAGTAAGAAAACTTTAGTTATAAGTGGAATACAGAACCCTTGCTATTTTTAATCACCATGCTGCAAAAAGCAGACAAATAAACAAGAGCCCAGATTCTGCATGATGCTAAATGCATCCTGAAAGTTGCTGAGATCATAGAATCATAGAATATCAGGGTTGGAAGGGACCTCAGGAGGTCATCTAGTCCAACCCCCTGCTCAAAGCAGGACCGATCCCCAATTAAATCATCCCAGCCAGGGCTCTGTCAAGCCTGACCTTAAAAACTTCTAAGGAAGGAGATTCCACCGCCTCCCTAGGTAACGCATTCCAGTGTTTCACCGCCCTCCTAGTGAAAAAGTTTTTCCTAATATCCAACCTAAATCTCCCGCACTGCAACTTGAGACCATTACTCCTTGTTCTGTCATCAGCTACCACTGAGAACAGTCTAGAGCCATCCTCTTTGGAACCCTCTTTCAGGTAGTTGAAAGCAGCTATCAAATCCCCCCTCATTCTTCTCTTCCGTAGACTAAACATCCCCAGTTCCCTCAACCTCTCCTGATAAGTCATGTGTTCTAGTCCCCTAATCATTTTTGTTGCCCTCCGCTGGACTCTTTCCAATTTTTCCACATCCTTCTTGTTTTATATAAACTAAAGTTGGAAGGAGTTGTGGCTACTTGGTACCTTCCTGGTTTGCCCCCCAGATCTGGTAAAACATCTTAAGTTTTAACTTTGTACAGCTAGCAGTTTTTCTATTCTAATTGCTCTGACTGTGTTAAGAACAGTATGTTGGCCAGAGCTCAAAATGACTCCTTTTAGTCATTTTGTTTTTAACTGTAAGTGAATTCTGTTCCCACTGGATTACTCTAGTATGATAGCTAGTTTTAGTTAGCAGTTTCCTTAAAAATATAAAAAGAAACAAAAGTATTTGCTCATGTTGTATAACTATTCTGTTGTATATTTTGCTGTCAAACTTTGAAATTTGATAGTCATTATCCCAAACTGGGCACGTTTCCTAGTAATCTGGTGGTTATTTGGTGGTGTGGATTACACTCTGGGTGACAATCTGGAACATTCTTTGGGCAGAACTAAGTAGAACGAAACAAAGGGGATTTCCCTCCCCCTCAGAATATCTGCCAATTCTCATTTGTATCTGTGAGATAAAATGTCTAGAAGCGTATTCAGATCTGGCTGGTGCGATACATTTAAAATATTTTTAAAATTGTTTTTCACAAATTTGCTCACTCTGCTATATAAAACCAGAATACAATTTATAATGCTTTAAATTAATGTTTACTTTTTAAAAATGCTCTACATAAAAGTTGGATTTAAGGCCCAATCCTGCTCCCATTGGGTGCAGAATCATGCTCTCAGAGAACTACTTAATGTAATGATTCGTTGTCTTTCTTACTGAGCATTATTGGTATTTCTCATCCATATATTTAGGCGGGAAACTGAAGGCTCATACATTTCTCTTCATTCCGATCTATCACAACTGTCATGAATTAATGCTAGGGCTGTCAATTAATCGCAGTTAATGCCTGCGATTAACTGAAAACAAAATGAACACATTTAATTTTTTTAATGGTGTTAATCATATGTCTCTGGGCGGGGAGGGAGGCATTAGCTGCAGAGGGACCTAACAGTGTCAGAACAGGTGTAGTAACCCAATATGCCTCCAGAGGGTGGGAAGAGGAGAGAAAAGGAAGTGGCTCCCATCCTGGCTCCAGTAGAGATATAGGGATCCTGCTCCACCATGCCCCATTGCCCCCGTACAGCTCCTCGCTCCGGGTGGAGGGGGGGTCCCCCATGGAGAACAGGGGCCTGGCGAGCTCAGCCTCCCTGCACCAGCCTCTCCTCCCCTGCCACATGCTGAGTCCCTGAGGTAAAATCCACCCTCCCTTGCAAACAAGGACTCACTCAACTGAAGGGAGCCCACCTAGCTCAGTAAAAGGAGGTGAGCCTGGTGAGCCCAGTACCAGAAACCACTCTTCTAGCAGCTGCAAGACACCTCCTTCCTTGTCCTGCACCAGACATGGCTTGCTTCACCTCTTCCCCCACCCAATTATTCCTGCCCATCCTCATAGTCACCCCTGTCCTCCTGGACTCTCCTCCTGCACAAGTCATTGCTTGCTAATGCTCCCTGAACACTGAATGCAGATTTCTAAGATGAAACTGCCTTCCTCTTTGGACAGGAGGTGCACCTGGTGAGCTCAGAAACCCAGCTCAACAGGAGCAGCATCAAGAATTCACCTTTCTCCTGCACAACACCCCTCCCATCTCCAGAATACTGACTTTCTGAGATTAAAAAAAATCTTATCCCTTCAATAATCCAAGACTCCTCTGGAGACGCATACATAATAAAGGCTAACCCAGCTGCAGCAGGGGAAAAAAAGCCTCTTGTACAATTCACTCTCCTACTGAATGCTAAAATCCTGAGGTAAAATTTTTCCATATCCGCGACAAGGACTGAGTGGATTTGCAGGCTCTAAAGTTTTACATTATTTTATTTTTGAGTGAGTTATATTAAAAGAGAAACAAATTCTACCTTTGTAAGTTCAACTTTCATAATAAAGAGCTTGCATAACAGTAGTTGTACGAGGTGAATTGAAATACTATTTTTTGTTTTTTGAAGTGCAGATATTTGTAATAAAATATATAGTGAACAGTGTACACTTTGTATTCTGTATTGTAACTAAAATCAATATATTTGAAAAGAGAAAACATCAAAAATATTTAAATGGTACTCTATTGTTTAACAGTGTGATTAAAACCGCAATAAATCGTGATTAATTTTTTTAATCTCACGATTAATCACGATTACTCTTTTTAGTCGCTTGGCAGCCCTAATTAATACACAGTAGCATGGGTTGGGTTTTTTTATTTTGGGGTTTTTCTTTTTTTTTTGCTCTCATTGGTTGCTCTTCATACTTTAAAGTAATGATAAAATACATTTATGCCCTGATGCAGCCATATACATCAGAAGCTATTCCACACAGTTCCACAAAGGTAAAAAGGAAATAGACTAAACATTATAAAGTCACTGTTCTGTCTATAAGAGCAATAACGAGCTGAAAGCAGAGCTTTGTCTTTAACACATGGAAGGTCAGTTTGCATGTAATCCTATTGTGTGTGATTTGAACAAAAGCATGTCGTCTTGGTCATTATTGCTGAAATGATTCATGGAAAAACACACAGCGACAAACAGTTCTACTAAAGGAAAGTAATCTGCAATGATTTTAACACACTGATCAAATAATCTGTTTGCCAAATTATTTTCCCTTTTTTCCCCACTTGGTTTTTCTTATTCCCTTTAGCAAATAAATGAAATGCAAGAGCATATGCACAGTTGGGATTTTAAAAAAATCCTGTGAGTTTTGACAAAGTATCTTTTGAAAAGTGAAATTTACTTGCACCTGAAAATCTGAGGTGGTGTTTGAAAGGATCCTATCAAAGCCCGTTTCTAAGAGTCCACTCAGTCACCTCTCTAGGTTTATCCATTCCATTTTCCTCTGATGACTTAGAAATGTAGTGGACCATTTTTTTTTTTCTGTATTGAAGTGAGGCTCTATTGTGGATTTCATAATCCAAATTTAAGGTCAATGTCTCAGATATTAAGACTTTTTTTTTTAAATGTTTTATGATCTTGTAATTTTAAATAAACCAGTGAGGTAAATAACACTGAAGTTTGACGTGCACTGGATACTTAAATTCTATTTTAATAAACTGATAAAATGTACATCATCAAGCAAATGTGTTGGGTACCTGAGAACCCTATTTTACATTCTAATGTTGTTCCACAGGTTTGAGATTTCCAGCCTATAACTCTGTTAATGCCTTATGTGGAGAGAATGATTTATTAACTGAGGCTACTTAATTCAATGCACAAATAAGTCATTACTTGTAAATGCAATTATAAGCATAAACTACAAGTAATCAACTTGAGTTTTGCTGGTGGAATAATTGAATAACATCCTGTATTGACAGAAATCTAAAGATGGAGTTGTCAAATTTCATTTCCTAATAAAAGTAGATTTTGAGTATGTTTTACTGTATGTCATGGAAAAGATTTTCAAAGGCACAAATGACAGCTAGGAGTCTAATTTCAGTAAAGGTAAATGAGTTAGGTGCCCAACAACTATTTATGCCCTTGAAATCTGTCTCTGTGTTGTAGGAGGAGTGGTTGTGACCCCCGATGTTTAGGTCGCGTAACACTTCCAGTATAAAATGGAAAGTGTTCTTCTGATCTTTTTGAGAAGCTGTAACATCTGCATTGTTTGCAACAAGCCTTTGAAATTTGGCCAGGGGAATGCTCTGTGGCTAGAGAGATTTCTTCTTGACCCATGGATCAGTTATTAATTTTTTAAAAATAGCCATTTCTCTTTCCTTGCTGACATTTGTCAGGAAAATTTTGGCAGCATGCCAAAGTAATAACTGATCAAAAACAGTCTAATGAGCCAGGACCACACAATAGCACCACCGCCACCACCATCCTATACACTGCACTAGGAATGCCTGGGAGTTACCAGATCAGCTATAGCAGTGCAGGTGGAGAGAGTTGGGGCAGGCCCATACTTGGAGCATCCCTTTACACCTTGCATGTTGTCCCAGTGGCCCATTCCTCTCTGGGGGCACCACACGAGGCAGGAGTTTCCCCAGCTCCTGGTGGATGGGGGAGAGAACAGGTGACGGGCTGGGCTGCTTCAACCACCCTCTAGACTCAGCACCTGGCTCCAGCAGCTCATCCATTCCCTTTCCGGGATTACCAGCCTTCTCCTGTTACAAGCTAATACTTGTTTGTTAGTCCTGAAGCTCAAGTGGCACAAGTTTGAGGTTCAGGGTTCAAACCGTGATGATGATGCATGATGGGGTAGTGTGTGTTGCACATAATGGTGTCTGTTTTTACCTTTTTAATTAAACTAAACAAAACTAGAAAATCACTATCAAAAATCTGTTAAAAGAACATTATTTAGATTACAAAGTTAAATGCTTGAAAATTAGGAAATGCTATACTATTTTTTTCCACAGGAATACTGTTCCATTCAGTGTATGGGAATATATACACCAAAGGGAAGAAATAAGATTGCACATGCAACCTTAAATTTAGCATTTTCTTAATTTTTGAGTGCTTGACTTTGCAACCTAAATAATATGGTTTTAACAGGACTTTTTGGTATGTAATCTACAGTAGTAGACATGGATGAAGATCTTGGTTCCATTCTGATGGTGAGATACAGATCTTCACTTTTGCAGTACTTTGACATTTTCATTAAAAACTTTTTTTTTTGTTTCTTTAGTGCTCTTCTAGTAATTACTGTACAACATGGCTAAGAAAAGAACAAAGCAGACAGTGCTATTTTTTTAACCTTTGAAGGCTATATTGAGATTCTTGGTGGAACTAAATTAAAAAAAAAAAAAACCCTTAGCAAAATAACTGAAGAAACAAGATATGTATGGAAATAACTAATATAAGTCTTGTTTTTCCTATTACCTCAAACTACTCTAATTCTTTGTGTGGCATTCTGTGTAATAAGAATCTGAAGCCTGTGCCTACAATGAACTCAGTGCAGGTGGACCCATGTCTCCACAGAGCTAACTGCAGAATTCTCACCTTTAAAGTGTAAGCTTTGGTGGTAGGGAGTAGAGACTTCCCTTTGTGTTTACAGCACGTCATGTACACTTAATGGCACTGTGTAAATAAGTAGGGGGATTTAATTTTGCTTGAAGGACTCTGTCTTGTTTTGACTCAGTCTTGACAAATTTGTGATATGTGGCGACGAGGATGCTATTATGCTGGCACAGTCCTAGCGAGACACTGTATGCAGATTTTTCTCAAAGCGTAAAAATGAAAGGAAGGAAAACTGACAACCGCTTATTTGCTTTGACCCTTATCTTCCTTTAGTTGTTCTTCAAAATACGCTATTTAAGCTTGAAATATAATGGGTTGAAATTAGTTCTATTTTGGGAAATGTTGGGTATGAACTAGGGCTGTCCAGCGATTTTTAAAAAATTAATCGCCATTAATCATACTGTTAAACAACAATAGAATACCATTTTATTTAAATATTTTTTGATGTTTTCTACACTTTCAAATATATTGATTTCAATTACAACACAGAATACAAAGTGTACAGCACTCATTTTATATTTATTTTTGATTTACAAATACTTACAAATATTTGCACTTAAAAAACAAAAGAAATAGTATTTTTCAGTTCACCTAATACAAGTACTGTAGTGCAATCTTTGTTATGAAATTTGATCTTAAAAATGTAGAATATGTACAAAAAATAACTGCACTCACAAATAAAACAATGTAAAACTTTAGAGCCTACAAGTCTGCTCAGTCCTACTTCTTGTTCAGCCAGTCTAGTTTGTTTACATTTGTGGGAGATAATGCTGCCCGCTTCTTGTTTACAACGTCACCTGAAAGTGAGAACAGGCATTCACATGGCACTGTTGTAGCTGGTGTCGCAAGATATTTTAACGTGCCAAATGCGCTAAAGAGCCATATGTCCCTTTATGCTTCAACCACCATTCCAGACATGTGTCCATGCTGATGACGGGTTCTGCTCAACAATGATCCAAAGCAGTGTGGACCAACACGTGTTCATTTTTATCCTCTGAGTCAGATGCCACCAGCAGAAGTTTGGTTTTTTATTTGGGTCGTTCGGGTTCTGTAGTTTCTGCATCAGAGTGTTGCTCTTTTAAAACTTCTGCAAGCGTGCTCCACACCTTGTCCCTCTCAGATTTTGGAAGGCACTTCACATTCTTAAACCTTGGATTGAGTGCTGTAGCTATCTTTAGAAATCTCACGTTGGTACCTTCTTTGTGTTTTGTCAAATCCGTAGTGAGTGTTCTTGAAATGAACAACATGTGCTAGGTTATCATCTGAGACTGCTATAATATGAAATATATGGTAGAATGTGGGTCACACAGAGCAGGAGACATACAAGTCCCCTACACGGAGTTCAGTCACAAATATCATTAACGCATCTTTTTTTTTTTTTTAAATAATCATCATCAGCATGGAAGCATGTCCTCTGGAATGGTGGCTGAAGCATGAAGGGGCATATGAATGTTTAGCATATCTGGCACATAAATACCTTGCAATGCCTGCTACAAAAGTGCCACGTGAACACCTATTCTCACTTTCAAGTGACAGTGTAAATAAGAAGTGGACAGCAGTATCTCCCGTAAATGTAAACAAACTTGTTTGGGTGAAGGAGAAGTAGGACTGAGTGGACTTGTAGGCTCTAAAGTTTTACATTGCTTTGTTTTTGAGTACAATTATGTAACAAACAAAAAAACTACACTTGTAAGTTGCACTTTCACGATAAAGAGACTGCACTACCCTACTTATATGAGGTGAATTGAAAAATACCGTTTCTTTTGTTTGCTCATTTTATATTATTTTTTATTCCAAATATTCGCACTGTAAAAGTAACAATGTACACCTTGTATTCTGTGTTGTAATTGAAATCAATGTATTTGAAAATGTAGAACATCCAAAAATATTTAATAAATCTCAATTGGTATTCTATTGTTTAGCAGTGTGATTAAAACTGTGATTAATCGCGATTAACTTTTTTGAGTTAATCATGTAAGTTAACTATGATTAATCGACAGCCCTAGTATGACAATGATAAAAGTATGTGGAATAGGCAGATATTTGTGCCATTCACATTTGGGGAGCCCATTGTTTGAAAAAGAGCCTCTGGCACCAGCCCCTGCAGACTCCTTTCTGAGCAAGCCCATTCTTCAAATGGCAAGGAAGACAGGAGGTATTCACATAAGTTCTTCTCCTAGGCCCTGATCTTATGAGGTGCTGAATGCCTTGGACTGCCATAGAGATCAGTAGTAGATAAGGGTGTTCGGTGTTCATTAGGATTGGATCCCTCGTGAAGCCCATCCCCTGATTAGTGATGAAACAGAGCAGACAGTCCTGTTCAGATTTAGCAGGTCCCCAAACCACCCTCTGGAAGAGGAAGTATTGAATATACCTCATTAGGCTTATTTGGATGTAATAAGCCATGTGTTTGGGCTACCTTCATAAACATGCTGAACAAAAAAGGTAGCGTGGTAAACCTGCTCTCTGACACATGAATAGCTCTGGTCAAAATACTGACAGCGAACCTTAAAATGAGAACAAACTTTTTATTTTCTCTACTGTTTATTTAAAGGGATAGTGTCAGGTGGTTTAGGCTCAAGATTTAGATTTTGTAATTCTTCCCCTTGCCCCTCAGTATGTACAAAACTAATTTTTTATGAGGTTATGTGTTTAACTTACAGAATAAATGGGGGGGAAAAAGAAAATAGTGTTTTGTTTGAGTTTAAACATTCACCTGCAGTATTTGCAACTCAGACGTTGCAGTGCTGTGCCAGTGCATGAGATCCAGAAAGTGAAACTTACTAGTCTTTTTTTTCCATAGGAATGAAATACAAAAAGTAAACAGTGTTTGCTTTTAAATAAGTAGTCAAAAGTAAATTAGAATTGTAAAACTTTTAGTTAAGGTGGTATTGATAAATAGCCTAGGGAAATCCATTTTCAAAATACTTTTAACCTGACAGTATCATTTTAAAACATACGCTCTTTTTGGTAACATAATTTAAACATATTCACATTGTTCTGTACTCTGTGGAGCATATTTCAGTCACCCATTTTTACAAGTTTTAGGAAGTAACAGTTGTTTTCATTAACTATCTGCTTAAAAAGTCCTAATAGTAGAGTAGAAAAATGGTATTAGTCTTTCTCTGGAGGAGATTACAATACATTGGCAAATACTGGTACAATATCAGGGTTCAGTGCTTTAAAGATTGACTAGGGTAAATAGTAATGAATGCCGTTTATACATTTTGTATGATATCTTCCAAAATCCCACGTTTCTGCAAGTAGGTTGGGTACACCGTTACTTTGACTAGCACTTGCAAATACTTTTTTTCATGTATTAATACATCGAACTTCAACATTTTCAGGTATGTTTTGTAGAGGCTGTCTGGAAAACTCGGTCTATTAAATAGATAATCTGTATAGTTGGAAAGAATGGCATGGTTTGTGAAGAAAATGCACACCTTTGTCTTCTGTATATATAACTTGATAATATTTGCTGTGACCCTGTGCTTTGTATGTTTGGTTTTCTTGTTGACCTTGTGCATACAGGACACTTTTCTCCTCTTATGTGACAGAATCTAAATATATTTCATTTACCTTTTATTTACAAAATATATCCTTGTTTTTAAACTCCATATTCTCTTGAAATGTGGTGTCAGCCAAATTCTTCAACCTGTGCGATTCCTGTGGAACCTCTTGATTAAGTAGAAACGATACATTAGTTTAGGATCATTTGTCACTATGTATCATGGGGCAGCCTGACTTTTTAAATGATTTAACTGTATGTATGGGATAGGAAAAATGTCTTTCTTTAATATGGGTCATGTAATTCTTCCCATGAGATGCTTTTCAACAGCAGTTTTGGCACATTTAATGAGGTGTGTGGTACTGTAGACGAGTGGATTTGTGGAATTCTGATTTGTAAAATTCATTATTTTTTGACATGCTGTGTAACCACAATAGTTTTGTTTTTGTTTTCTCCCCCTCTAGGCTTTCCATAAGCCTTTCAGTTGCTTCTGAAATGTTGTTTTCCTTCTTCCCTGCCCTCTTCAAGCCATATTTGGTTTATAGTATAAAATCAAGATTTTTTTTTCTAATTACTTGGAAAATTGCATCTTGTGGTTTACGTGTGTGTGTGTGTGTGGATTTTGCAAACAAATCACCAGAAAATTTCCTTGTTTGATACTGGTAATACTATTACTGCTCACATTGGCTGGCTCACTTTTCAATTATTGATTGGGATGACACAAACAAGCTTGCCTTGCTTACAATAAGCTCTCCATCTGTCCATTCTCTATCTAATACACTTGTTAACTTGTAGTGTTCTGGCATAATTGATATACGTTTTTGTACGGTAACTTTGAAACTGTGATTATGGGCCTGCTCCTTCTCATAAACCATTTAAGTCAAAGGCAAAATTCTCATTGACTTCAGTGTAATAGGATTGGGCCTGAAATTTATATTACAAAGATATTTCCATTTCTTTACAGTTTAAAACAGATCATATGCCTTTGAAATAAGAGCTCCTGTTGCCATGTGGATTAATTCATTACACGCAGAGGCAGATGGAATTTCAACTTAAAATTCAACAAAGGCAGTGCCTGCTTATAATTAATAGATACTTGATATTTTTGTTTTTGTTTAGGGCAGAGGAGAACTTACACACTATAACAGTAGGTGGGTTTTCTGCAGAGTCCATCTCTTAGAACACCAAATGCAGCTTAAGGTGTACGTGCTTGCTTTCTGAAATGTGCATGTGGGCAGAAGTAATTAGATGTTTCTCATGAAAGCTTATGCTCAAATAAATTGGTTAGTCTCTAAGGTGCCACAAGTACTCCTTTTCTTATCACGGTTTAGTTATAGGACTGGATGTTATCTACAAAGTTATTTAAACACTGTATTGAAGTATGGTGTTTATGATCTGCTAACTTACTACGTGGAAAATATTCTTTTTGTGTGCCCCAAACTCTTATCCCATTATGTGACTGTTTTGGACATTTACTTAGTCTCTCTTATGTGCTACAGTTGCTTTCTAACCATTAATCTTCAAGAACTGGCAAAATAAAGCTGAATAAAATAACATTCATGCTTTCTGCAATAGATGTTTATTAGTAAACAGTTTTTGTGAAAACTTTTAGCATGCTGTTTCTGGTTAAAGTGTCAGAAGGCTTATTTTTTGAAAGAATGGCACATTATAAAGAATTTGATCTACTGTTACCTCTGCACATAGCTGTCAACACTGAGCTACAAACTTAATACAGTACGTCTTGATGGCAGAAATTTTCGGAAGTGAATGACTAAAGCTCCTAGATGGATAGATTTGTCTAATTGCTACTGCATCTACATAGATCAGTGGTGGGCAACCTGTGGCCCATCAGGGTAATTTGATTGTGGGCTGCGAGACATTTTGCTAACATTGACTGTCTGCAGGCACAGCCCCTTGTAGCTCCCAGTGGCCACGATTCGCCATTTTTTTTTCACGTCACTGAAGGAAGGGCATTATGAAACTCCATGAGGTAACTAGACAGGCCTTGCTGAGAGGTGCAGCCTACGAGTATGTGGCCTACACCTTCTAACTGATCACAGCAACAAAGGGGGGAATTACAAAGGCCTCACTTATAGTCAGCCATACATCTGATCACTCCGCATCTGAGGTGATCTGAGCTTTACCCAAATGTGGCACAGAAGGTCAAAACCAGTGGGTTGGGTTGTTGGATCTGTCATGTGATAGGCATGGCTATATTTGAAGCTTATTCTTGTCACCTAATATGCCAACTGGAGGAAATATTGAGATTGCTTAGGAGACTTGTCCAAATTGGGCGTCTTGAGTTGAGATGACGGCTCAGTGGATTAAACATATCTTTAAACAGAGGTAGAGGTGGCATGTCTTGCACCTTAAGGAGGAGATTCTATGGCATGTCTTGCACCTTAGGAGACTTTTCACCTGAAGTTAGGAGAGCTGTAGTTGGACACGATTTGCAGCCAGGGCAGACTGGTTAGTGTGATGGGTATACAAACCCCACACTGGGACAGAAGGGATTAAAGAACAGAACTGGGCCCAAGTGGCCCCACCCCTTCTGCCCTGCAGAGCATACTCCAATTGGAGGCAGGGTTGAAAAAAGGAGCAACCCAGCTCAGAAGGGGGGAGACTGGGGATGAAGACAAACCTACCTGGAAGGTTCCTGACAAAAGTGTTGGAGAAGCCTCCCTGAGGGAATAGGACTATATGCTAAGACTAGTTGGGACTGATAGTTTCGTTTCTCTTTCTTATCTGGTACCAGAAACTGAGGGAGGAAAGCAGTAGTGGGAAGTGTTCTAGGGAGGGTAACTCAAAAGGGCCGCCTTGGGCTGTTGAGGCTCCTAGAGCCCTGGGTCCGAGCCCGGTGAAGTGGGCAGGTCCAGGCTCCCCTACCACTGCCCCATTATTGGGGGGTGTGCAGTAACCACTAGACCACCCAACCTACCAAGGACTCTATTACAGTCAGTCTCATGGTACCTATGGTTAGACGCACAGTTTCATTTAGCTGAATGTCTACTAGCCCCATGTGGAAAGAATGGAGCCATACCAGGTAGTGATACTCTGCTACAGAGTAACACAGGGAAACTATCAAACTATCGTCTGATAGTTTAGCAATGCATTTTCTGACGAGGTGACCACAGAAGAAAAGGTACACCACAAACTTACACAAATTATCTCTAAGTAGGAGGGAAGTTTGGGGTTTGTGCAATATGCTAACTATAGAAATAACCATATTGATGCTATATCATTTATTAAGAAATTAATTGACCCAAATGGCTTATGTCAGTGGTCAGAAGTCTAAGTATAGTCACCTGGAATGCCACAGATGGACATGATCCAAGGTTTCTTATCGTCACAGAAGGAGACACATATGGCTATGTATCTGAATGGTTTAATAAAAGGACCCAAAGTCAGTGTAAATGAATCAGGACCAACTCTCTGATGTGCTCCACTGACTGTTCCTTCCACCTTTGTTTCTAATGGTTCTCCATAAGGTTGTAGGTATGCACGGTGTAAAATTATAAGTCTGGACAATACAGGAAATGATTTTACTGTACTTACCTTATTCTTAAACTTATGTATGTTGATTTTCAGTATGATTTCAGTTATATTTGTCTGTATTAACTAAAGTTCAAAGTTTCTGTGTGCTTCACCAATTTCATCATCTTAATTAACTCTAAGTAGCTGCCTGAATATTTGTGACAGGTACACTTTGCATTGTAGACTAATCATGTTACAGGTTATTTCTGGTCTTCAGCGAGGCCTTGATAAGATGTTCATTGAAAGTCAAGGTGTGGTACAGTGTAACATCTAGATACACAGGCTTTAGGTTGTGGTCCAGCGTGTTTCCATTCAGGAAGATGTTAAGCTGTTTGGTGTGGTATAGATCAGTGGTTCTCAAACTAGGGCTGCCGCTTGTTCAGGGAAAGCCCCTGGCGGGCCGGGCAGGTTTGGCTGATTGCGGGTCCCACTGGAAGCGGTGTGGGCCGAGGGATGTGCTGGCCGCCCTTTCTGCAGCCCCCATTGGCCTGGAGCGGCGAACCGTGGCCATTCAGCGCCGCGATTGGCCGAACCTGCGGATGCGACAGGTAAACAAACCGGCCCAGTCCGCCAGGGGCTTTTCCTGAACGAGCGGCGGCCCTAGTTTGAGAACCACTGGTATAGATGGAAGTGACTGGAAACTGTCTTTTTAATACGAGGTTTAAGTCTGTATCTTTTACAACAGTGGGCCATCTCTTTTATGTCAGCAATCCAAACTTCTTAGTGATTGGAATCCTGGTCCTGGACTGCCAGACTGATGTCTAAATCACCTGGCAGGGGTATTAGGAAGGTCATTTGTGAAGCATAAAACTGGCTGCTGATGTCCCTCCCCATCATGAACTGCTGCTCCAACATGCCATTGTTGTGTGCTATGAGCTCGTGCCTGCTTCCACCTTCCTGCAATTGTTTCACAGGGCCCTAGAAATATGGGATAAAAGGTTTTCCAAACAAATATAGTGTATATATATATTTTTTTAAATATGGGATGTCCCTTTATAGCATGGGGCTATTGATAGTCTTAATTGTATGACTTCCTCCTTACATCTGCTTCATTTAACCATTCTCTTGTAGGGCCTATTCACACTAAGAAAAATCAGATAGGTAAAAACACCAGTGTAGGTATGGTATCTACTTCGTTGCTGCTGCAGTCAGAGGAGGAATCTCCAGAGCCTAAAGAAATATCGTGTGTGAGGGCCACAAAAATACAGTTTACTCCACTGCCTTTTTTGGGGAGAGGGAGGGAGAAGTGTTAAGATGGTTTCAGAACTGCTCCACTGGTATATAACATTGCCCTATCTTCATGATTATAGTTTGCCAGGGGACAGAATAAACAATTCCAGTCCCCTTTGCCCATTGGGGGATTTAGTATCAATATGCTGCTAGTTAGCATTAGACTAGAGCTGAACAGATAACTTTTTTTTTTTTTTTTTTTTTTTTTTAAATTTGGTGGCCAAGTAGAAAAAGCCGGGAAAAAAAAATTTGGTTCACTTTGTTTCGGTTTTAATTCAATTTGCTTACTTTGCCACAAGGTACATTTAGGATAGATATTAAAAAAAAATTTCTGACAATAAGTATAGTGAAGCTCTGGAATAAGCTTCCGAGGGAGATTGTGGAATCACTGTCTGTGATGCATTGTACCAAAAAAGACAGAGGTGACACCACTCACCATCAGTGCTTGAAATGTGCACACGTTAATGGACTGCACAACAGCAGATAAATCAGAGAGAAGAACAGCTCTAGTTGGTAGAGAACTGGCCAGGTGTAACATCCCAATAGTGGCCCTGAGTGAAACTTGTCTCGCTGAAGAAGGAAAACTTACTGAAAAAGGAGCTAGCTATACCTTCTTCTGGAGTGGCTGTAGTAATGAAGAGCGACATGAAGCTGGTGTTGCGTTTACCATCAAAACACAGTTAGTTAGCAAACTTAGGAATTTTCCAAAGGGTGTGAAAGATACACTCGTGCTAATGAGACTCCCACTGTTGGGGAAAAGATGTGCAACTATCACCAGCACCTATATACGCACCATGACCAACCCAAATGTGATCAAGGACCATTTTTACGAGGACTTGGGGTCCCTTGTTGTAGAGATGCCGAAGGCAGACAAGCTCATCATCTTTGGTGACTTCCGTGCTAGAGTTGGCACAGATTACCAGGCATGGCCTGGTGTCATTGGAAAAAAGGCCTTGGGAATGGAACAGCAACGGGTTCCTCCTGCTGATTGAATGTGCCGAACATGACCTCCTCATCACCAAAACAGTCTTTCACCTGTCAAACCATAACAAGACTTTTTGGATGCATCTGTGTTCCAAGCACTGGCATCTCACTGACTACGTCATCATCAGGAGAAGACGACAAACAGGATGTTAGAGTGACAAAGGCTACAAGAAGTGCAGAATGCAGGACTGATCACAGGCTTATAGTCTCCAAGCTGATTATCTGGATACATCCTAGTAGATGACCACAAGGTAAAAAAAGCACCCAAAAACTTAATGTGTCCAAATTGAAACAGGCTTTTGTTGAAGAACTGCGCAACCAACCTGTAACAATTTATGGGAACTCTTATAGAATCAAGGAAAATTGGGCATCTTTTAGAGATTCTGTGTACTTGGCTATATCCAATACCTTTGGTTCCATCACACGTAAACATCAAGGTTGGTTTGATAAAAACACTGCTGACATAGGGAGACTATTGAATGAGAAACCTTGTCTCCATAAGGCCTGTTTAGGAGACAGCACCTCAACATCTAAGAAGGCAGCCTTCAATAACATTAAGAGGACTGTCCAATGCAGACTTAGCCATGAGTTTTGCATCTCTCTGAGCAACAAGGCAGATGAGATTCACTCCTATGCAGACAGGAATTTTTTGAATAACTTCTATGATGAAGACAATCTGTGGGCCATGGTTATTAGTAACATCTCCAGTACTGAGTGCAGATGGCACCACATTGCCCATTGACAAAGAAAAGATACTGCAAAGGTGGGCAGAACACACTTTAACAACATCCTCAATCAGCAGTCTTCTATTAGCAAGGAGGCAATTGATCGGCTGCTTCAGATTGATATCAACAGATCTCTTGCTGATCCCCCAATGCTGACTGAAACTGCGAAAGCGATTGACTTGGCATCAAATGGAAAAGCACCTGGAGCACATGCTATACCAGCAGAAGTCTATAAGGTCGGAGGCTTGCCTAGGGCTCTGAAACTGACTGGAAAAAATCAGTCAATGTGGACTCAAGGAACTATACCCCAGGAGTACAAGGATGCATCCATTGTCCACTTGTACAAGCAGAAAGGTAATAGACAATCCTGCAACACCTTTTGGGGACTCTCCTTGTTGTCAATAGCTGGCAAAATTCTCTCCAGAATTCTGCTGAATCGTATTGTGCAACACATTGAACAAGGGCTCCTGCCTGAGACATGTTGTTTGCAGCTCGTCAACTTCAGGAGAAATGCCAGGAACAGAACTCCAACCTGTATATGACCTTCATTGACCTGACAAAAGCATTTGATACAGTCAGTTGGGAGGGCCTTTGGCAGATCATGGCAAAATTCAGTTGCCCAGAGAAATTCATTACAATGGTTCAATAGTTACACGATGGCATGCTCACTCATATTATGGATGAGTCATCTGAACCATTCCCAGTCACCACTGGAGTCAAGCAGCACTGTGTGTTGGCCCTAATTTTCTTCAGTATGGCGTTTTCTGCCAGACTTACAGATGCCTTTTGTGACTGTGACAATAGGATTGACATCAGATACTGGACTGAAGGCAAGCTTTTCAATCTGAGGAGACTACAAGCAAAGATGAAGGTACAGGAAGTGACTGTATGCCAAAGTGACTTTTCCCTGAATGCCAAATCTGAGTCTGACATGCCCCCCTGCATATCAATTTCTCTTCAGCTTGTGACAATTTTGGTCTCACAATCAACATCAAAAAGACAGAAGTGATGTCCCAGCCTTCACCAGGAAAGCCTTACGTAGAGCCTGCTACCACAGTAAATGGCCAAACCCTCCAGGTAGTGGACAAGTTCACGTACCTTGGCAGTACACTGTCACATGCAGTTCACGTTGATGACTAAACCAATGCTAGAATTGCCAAAGCAAGTGTGGCCTCTGGCAGACTATGTGCAAATACATGGGAGTACAGAGTCATTAGTCAGTAAACAAAACTGTTGCCAACTCTGATGTATACATGTGAAACCTGGGTGGTTTACCTGGAGCGTGTACAGTTTGCCATGTTATGAAGCTGAATCATGGGCTGTGTGAGGAAACTGATGAGGATAAGATGGCAAGACAAAGTTCCAGATACTGAGGTTCTCATATGGGCAGGTATTCCAAGCATTTGTACTCTGTTGACGTACTCACAGATGGGATGGGCAGGCCATGTCACCAGAATGTCAGATGAGTGACTGCCAAAAAAGATCTTCATGGTGAGCTAAAGGATGGAAAGTTTCTCTCAGGGAGACCAGAATAAAGGTTTCAAGGACTTCTTCAGGTTATCTCAACATAGACCCAGAGATCTATGGGAAGATTTTGCTCATGATCATTCTACCTGGCGAAGTCTCATCCATACTGGAGCTACAGTCTATAAGCAGAAGAGAACCGCTAAGGCAGAAGTGTCAACAGTGTAAATTTCACAACAGCAGCATGTCTGCTGTTAATCAGGCAACCCATAATGGCATCTCTTGCTCAAGTGCAACAGACAGTTCAAAGCTCAAATTGGCCTGATCAGCCACTCATAAGTTCACAGAAACCAAACCAATCAGTGATGTCATGTTCATTTTTGAACTTGAAGGATGAACAACAACAATCTCAAAATAGCACCCCAGAAGCCATATTCACCACAGTTACATGATTCAGATATGTTTTGTACAAAGTATGCCTTATGAGGTATCAGTTAGAAAGTTATAATCTATTGAGCATCGTTGCTCAATAGACTGTAACTTTCTAACTGATCCCTCATAAGGCATGCTTTGTACAAAACATATGTTGTATATGAAGTTGAGATTTTTCTATATATTTGTTACTGAAACAGGCTGTGAGTCTGGGAAATGCCCACAGGTTGGCTCTTCAGTAGCAGCAAAGGAGCGACCAACACCCAGCCAGGTATTGAACGACCATCACTGGCCATTCACCAGAAGGGGAGTTGTAAACAAGAGATTTACAATTCACGTGAAAAACAGTTGCTCGAGCACGTACACTGTGGAGTTGCCTTACCCCACACAGCAAGGATCTTTCCAGCACGTGGAGGAGAGTATGTGTGAGAGGTACCCTAAGCTAGAGAGTCAAGGGAGCATAGCAATTCCACAGTCCAGTCATACTGTCACTGGAGGGTTTTAAGAACAGGTTATACAAACACCTGTCAGAGAGGGTTTAGGTGTACTTGGTCCTGCCTCAGCACAGGGGGATGGACTAGATGACCTCTTGAGATCCCTTCCAGCCTTGCGTTGCTATGGCTCTGATATGTTTCTTTACGAAAATGAAAAAAATGTTGTTCAGGTTGAAGAGAATGTTTTGAAATGAAATACTGATTGGAAACCACATTTTTGAGGTGGTTCACTCAGAAAATGTTGAGATTTCCAAAAATTTCTTTACTTTTTAATCTGAAACAATTTGCCGAAGTTGGCCAAAATTCATGAAAATTTTTGGTGCCCAGAAAAATTAATTTCCTGGTGAATTTATTATTCATTGGAAAAAATTTCATGCAGATCTACACTAAACACTGAGGTTGCATCTGCACTGGGAAAAGTCACACCTATAATCCTCCACTGGTGTTACTCCACTGGCAAGAACAAGTATGGAATCTGTAGTGCAGACAGCACAGGATTAAATGACATATACCAGGAAGTATCAAATGCCATTGATCATTTGTTCACCTGTTAGGGGCTCATTTTGATATAGTTTATAGAATTTTCAGGGCAGGCACCATTTCCTTGTTATATGTATGTACAGTGCCTAGCACAGTTGGGACCCTTATCTCTGCTTGGGGCCTTTAGGCTTTTGCAATTCAAATGAATAATAAACAATATCAGTTTGCGAGATGGAAAAGGATAAATCAAAAAAGCATTCTTAATTTCAAATAAATATATGTAATATATAGTATGTGAAAATCTATATGTATGTAATTGGTGTAACGTCATTTGTCAATATTTATCATTGAAAGCCCTTTGTTGATAGAGCCAGAGCAGTAACCGATAGTTAAGGATCAAAACTTAATGTCTGCTCACGCTCAAAAAGTTGTGCTTGGCCCATTTTGAAGATCTGATTCTGATCTCTTCTGGAGAGTTTAAAATGCTTCCTATACCTTCTATTAATACAGTTGAAAAGTTGGGTTCCCAAAATTAGGCACCTGAATAAGTGGACCTGCTTTTTGTAGGTGCTCAGCACCTATATCTGCCACTGCTTTCCATGGAGCACATTCAACCCCTCTGAAAATCAGACCACTTATTAAGGTGAGTAAATGTGGATTTAGGTGCCTAATTTTGTGTTCAAATTTCAAAAATAGTGTCCATATTGTATGTTCTATTCATAAGATATGTCTGTGACCAACATTTAGATCCATTTGCAATAAAAACATACTTCATTAATGAAACCAATGTTACATAACAAAAAAATCCTTCTTTTCAGATTTTTTCCATGGCCCCTTTTCCCCAAAACTAAGTAACCCATAGTTGTTCCTCACAATGTTGTGTACCTGAATTATAAAACCCTTGAAAATGGGGTATGCTGTGGAGGTTTTGACAGGTTTTATCTACAGTAGTAACATCAAGCACCGTATTAATAAAAGGACCAAAAAAGTACTTCTCCCCCTAAACCTAGGGGATTTCACTTTTGTCAAACTGTAATAGGGAGGGGAAATGTCACAACGATTGTGCATTATGTTGGTGGAAACCTGTTTGTGTGAAATGATGGAGGGGAATTCATGCTTACCTTGGTGTGAATATTTGCTGACAGCAAAGTGGGTTGTATTCAGGGATCTGAAATTTTACACTTAATTTTTTTAATTTACCAGCTACATTTCTGAGACAATAACCTTATGCTCAGATAGATTTGTTAGTCTCTAAGGTGCCACAAGTCCTCCTTTTCTTTTTGCGAATACAGACTAACATAGCTGCTACTCTGAAATAACCTTTTAATCTGATTAAATTTTATGAGGATGCCAGTGTGGTTAGTATCATTGTGTACACATTTCTGATTGATTAAATAAATGTGTGAAATGCCCAATAATTTTCTTCGCTTTTAGGTCAGAATCAGTTGGTAGCAAAAGACTGCTGGATAGCAGCTTTGTTACTGTTTAGCAGATAGGTCCTTTAAATGATGCTGAATTGTGACTTTCAGTACATACAGGGTTAAGTAAAAAGGTTGCAGTAATCTAGTGAGTAGTTTTCCTTTAATATGCTCATTAGCAGTGGCAAGTCTAGGTTTTAGCAAGTCAGTAATTTACATTTCATTGCTGAGTGGCTGCCCTTGTTCAAGAGTTATTTCTAAGCCTGATGAATATACTTGTATTGGGAATAAACAGAGTAGAAGAATTGAAAGCCAAATACCCTGCCAGGCTTTTCAGTAGGTTCTGAAGTTTCCAGTGGATCACTGATTAGCAATGCATGGAGCAGTAAGAAAAAGCAAAGATACGACCTACAAAAGTTACCACAGGTAGGTTAGCCCATTAAATCCCCCCTTTTTTGTAGCTACCTGTACATTCATCCTCACCAAATTCCTATTTCTTCGCAGGCCTCCTCCTAATATGAAAATACAGTGTATTAGATAGGGGGTGAACAATGCAGTGTCAACCAGGTTCCTTTTCCCCCCTCCTAACAACTAAGCAAAGTCTGATTGTTATGCAATGAGTCCTAAAGAAACAAAGGACTCGATGGGCTTTATAGCTCCCTGGGATCAGATTATTGTGATTTGGATCCCTGTGAATATTTGCTCTGAGACTCATTTCTTTCCTTCTGCCTGATTTGATACCAGCTTGTTCTGGCTTTATTTGAAGACTTGCACAGATCACACAGTGTAAAGGGAAATATATATACACACACTGGGATACAGTGGCAATGTGGTTGGCAGCTGAGATATGGGGCACTTTATAAAAAAAAAAAAAAAAAAAAAGTGGGTGGGTGGGGAGCGATGAGCTGTTTTCCGAGATTGCATGTAATGCTTTCTTGTGGAGAAATTTGTTTAGGTTGGTACTAAAACCAATTTTACCATAAGATTAGCTAAAAGTATTCCTGATGGAGTGATATTTTTACCATTTTGAAATCATCTTTGACTGTATACAGAATGCTAATTTAGAAAATCTGTATTCTGAAATACTTCTCTTTGTAGAGAGGATATGCCATGTGCAGACGGATGTGATAGTTATATAAAAGCAAATGAATTTAACAATATGTAGCTATATATGAAATTGAACAGATTACCAAGCGTTTTTATTCCAGATGTTATGCTAGAAAAATATTGACGCTCTTCTGAACATTAGAAGCTTTGGAAAAGAATGTTGATGCACTCTCTCATTCTCTTTAAAATATACACGGGTTAAAGTCTATGATGTGCAGCATTGTTTATATTAAAGCTATTTATTAAAAGATTTCAGGACAAAATATATTTAATGACTGGAGCCAAGGAAATACAGTAGAAGGTGTTCTTAAATATTTTTGTGAATAAAACCTGCCAGTTCATTGCTAGGTATTCGTGAACATTAGGTGGGCGAAGTTTTTTTTTGTTTTCTTTTTAACAAGAATGTTTGATGAAAACAAGGTGGTGTGACTATTTGGGAGAGTGGAAATCACAGTGGAAATGCTTTTGTGGCCTTCTCAAAAAGCTTTCTATTCATACAGTTTTGTAGAAAAATTGCATATGTTCATGGACAATTTTCAAGCAAGGAAAAAGAAATCCCTATTGTTAAAGAATCCAATGAGAAACCAAAACAATGCCCATGTGACTCAGAGGACCAGTCAGATAGTGCGAATAGAGAATAACTAATAGTTTACAAGTCATAGTTTGTGCAAACACATTTTAGCCCGTCCAAAAGATATTTTACACCAGGTTTTACTGCATCACTATTTTATTATATTCTTTGTCCACCTATTTTCAGTGAATTATAGCTTTACAAAAGAAAGCAAATCCGTTAATAAAGTCGTTCAGTATGCTTTGCAGATGAGAGATTAAGGCCAAAATTTTAAAAAATAGAAGCCCAAATGGGGCCCCAGTTCAGCAATACATATAAGCATGCACATAGTCCTGTATCTGCGGGTGTGGTGGTGGTGTCCCAATCCTGTCTGGTATTTCTGGGAGGTATTGCACTGTAAATGTACAGTAGTAATTATAGTGCATGTAAAATATCATCTAAAATATGTATCATTGCCATGGGCTTTGATGTGCTAATATATGTTACATAATTGCACCTGGAGCTATAAGAGCGTATAGTGCTCTTGCATTTGTTTCCTTTGAATCTTTAAAACCTTTCACATCTTTATTAGAGAAGACTACCTCCCATCCCCAAGTCAGAATGTCCATACGTTCTGTAGTACTGATAGTTTTAAACACAAAGAACTGCATTCATAGATTCATAGATACTAAGGTCAGAAGGAGCCATTATGATCATCTAGTCCAACCTCCTGCACAACGCAGGCCACAGAATCTCACCCACCCACTCCTGCGAAAAACCTCTCACCTATGTCTGAGCTATTGAAGTCCTCAAATCGTGGTTTAAAGACTTCAAGGAGCAGAGAATCCTCCAGTAAGTGACCCGTGCCGCATGCTACAGAGGAAGGCGAAAAACCTCCAGGGCCTCTTCCAGTCTGCCCTGGAGGAAAATTCCTTCCCGACCCCAAATATGGCGATCAGCTAAACCCTGAGCATGTGGGCAAGATTCACCAGCCAGATTCCCAGGAAAGAATTCTCTGTAGTAACTCAGATCCCACCCCATCTAACATCCCATCACAGGCCATTTGGCCTATTTACCATGAATATTTAAAGATCAATTAATTTGCCAAAATCATGTTATCCCATCATACCATCTCCTCCATAAACTTATCGAGTTTAATCTTAAAGCCAGATAGGTCTTTTGCCCCCATTGCTTCCCTTGGAAGGCTATTCCAAAACTTAACTCCTCTGATGGTTAGAAACCTTCGTCTAATTTCAAGTCTAAACTTCCCAATGACCAGTTTACATCCATTTGTTCTTGTGTCCACATTGGTACTTCCTCTCCCTCTTAAGTATTTATCCCTCTGATATATTTATAGAGAGCAATCATATCTCCCCTCAGCCTTCTTTTAAACAAGCCAAGCTCCTTGAGTCTCCTTTCATAAGACAGGTTTTCCATTCCTCAGATCATCCTAGTAGCCCTTCTCTGTACCTGTTCCAGTTGAATTCATCCTTCTTAAACATAGGAGACCAGAACTGCACACAGTATTCCAGGTGAGGTCTCACCAGTGCCTTGTATAATGGTACTAAAACCTCCTTCTCTCTACTGGAAATACCTAGCCTGATGCATCCCAAGACCGCATTAGCTTTTTTCACGGCGATATCACACTGGCGGCTCATAGTCATCCTATGATCAACCAATACTCCAGGGTCCTTCTCCTCCTCCGTTACCTCTAATTGATGTGTCCCCAGCTAATAACAAGAATTTTAGTTATAAATCCCTAAATGCATAACCTTACACTTCTCACTATTAAATTTCATCCTATTACTATTACTCCAGTTTACAAGGTCATCCAAATCTTCCTGTATGATTTCCCGGGCCTTCTCAAAATTGGCAATACCTCCCAGCTTTGTATGATCCGCAGACTTTATTAGCACACTTCCACTTCTTGTGCTGAGGTCAGTAATAAAAAGATTAAATAAGATTGGTCCCAAAACTGATTCCTGAGGAACTCCACTGGTAACCTCCCTCCAGCCTGACAGTTCACCTTTCAGTAGGACCCGCTGTAGTCTCACTGTTAACCAATTCCTTATCCACCTTTCAATTGTCATATTGATCCCCATCTTTTCGAATTTAACTAATAATTCCCCATGTGGCATGGTATCAAATGCCTTACTGAAATCTAGGTAAATTAGATCCACTGCATTTCCTTTATCTAAAAAAATCTGTTACTTTCTCAAAGAAGGAGATCAGGTTGGTTTGGCACGATCTACCTTTTGTAAAACCATGTTGTATTTTGTGCCATTTACCACTGACCTCAATGTCCTTAACTAATTTCTCCTTCAAAATTTTTTCCAAGATCTTGCATTCTACAGATGTCAAACTAACAGGCCTGTAGTTACCTGGATCACTTTTTTCCCTTTCTTAAATATAGGAACTATGTTAGCAATTTTCCAATCATACGGTACAACCCCTAAGTTTACAGATTCATTAAAAATTCTTGCTAATGGGCTTGCAATTTCATGTGCCAATTCCTTTAATATTCTTGGATGAAGATTATCTGGACCCCCCGATTTAGTCCCGTTAAGCTGTTTGAGTTTCACTTCTACCTCAGATATGGTAATATCTACCTCTATATACTCATTCCCATTTGTCATGCTACCATTATCCCTAAGATCTTCTTTAGCCTTATTAAAGACTGAGGCAAAGTATTTGTTTAGATATTGGGCCATGCCTAAATTATCCTTAACCTCCAGTCCATCCTCAGTGTTTAGCAGTCCCACTTCTTTCTTTCTTTGTTGTTTTTTCATTTATATGGCTATAGAACCTTTTACTATTGGTTTTAATTCCCTTTGCAAGGTCCAACTCTACTTGACTTTTAACCTGTCTCACTTTATCCCTATATGTTCTGACCTCAGTAAGGTAGCTTTCCTTGCTGATCCCTCCCATCTTCCACTCCCTGTATGCTTTCTGCTTTTTCTTAATCACCTCTCTGAGATGCTTGCTCATCCAGCTTGGTCTACAACTCCTGCCTATGAATTTTTTCCCCTTTCTTGGGATGCAGGCTTCTGATAGCTTCTGCAGCTTTGATTTAAAGTAATCCCAGGCCTCCTCTGCCTTTAGATTCATAAATTCTTCAGTCCAATCCACTTCCCTAACTAATTTCCTTAATTTTTGAAAGTCAGTCCTTTTGAAATAAAAAACCCTAGTTGCAGATTTAATTTTGTTAATCCTTCCATTCAGTTTGAACTGAATTAGCTCATGATCACTTGAACCAAGATTGTCCCCTACAACCATTTCTTGTATGAGAGGTCCTCACTACTCACCAAAACCAAATCTAAAATGGCATCCCCTCTAAGTCGGTTCAGCAACTACTTGCTGAAGGAATCCATCAGCTATTGCATCTAGGAAAATCTGAGCCCTATTATTATTACTAGCACTTGTCCTCCAGTCTATATCTGGGAAGTTAGTCTCCCATGATCACTCAGTTTCCCTTAGTATTTACTTCATTAAAAACATTAAAGAGGGCTCTATCCATATCCAAATTAGATCCTGGCAGTCTATAGCACACCCCAAGCACTATCCCAGGGGAGGCTCTAATAGTTTTCTTCCCCAATGTAATTTTTGCCCAGACGGACTCTGTCGTATCCATTCCATCGCTTCTTATTTCTTTACAGTCTACCTCGTCATTGATTATACAATGCTACTCCACCACCTTTACCTTTATTTCGGTCTTTCCTAAACAGCACATACCCTTCAATAGTTGTAGTCCAGTCATGACTACTATTCCACCATGTTTCTGTTATCCCTATAATATCTGGTTTCACTTCCTGCACCAGTAGCTCTAATTCCTCCATTTTGTTACCTAGACTCCTTGCATTGGTGTACAAACATCTTAATTTTTGCTGTTTGGCCTCACTCACATTCTGTACCCTATTAGGCATGGTGATTCTACAGCCAGTATAACCTGTTAGACCGGTATCCACACTGCCCTTCCTCCTTATATACATTCTCCTACCCATGGCTGTATCCTTTCTTACTTCATTTTCTTCCCTCTCAATGCTAAAATCCGGTGTGGAGATTAATTACCTGGACATCTCCCAACCATCTCCCCTCATGGATAAATGTATTCATATGTTAGCATAGCATCTCTCGAATTAAAAGTGATACTTACTTACTTTTTAGTGTTTGGTCTTATTTCCTTCTAAAATAGCTAAGGTGTATTAGGACATTAGTTATCAAAATGAATATGCAAGCTCTGTATGGCTCAAAAGCTTGTCTCTCTCACCAACAGAAGTTGGTCAAATAAAAGATATTACCTCAACCATCTTGTCTCTCTAATATCCTGGGACTGACACTGCTACAGCACTGCAATACTCATTCATGTACTTCAGTGGATTTAAGCAGACTATTGCTGTTACGTATAGTACTTCAAACATTGTTTTTTGTGTTTCCAAATCAATTAAGAACGTTGTTTTTTGTCCTTGGGAAAACAATAAATATATGCATCAGTTCTTGAACACTTTAATATTTCAGCCACTCCTTTAATGAGCCAGCAGAATTTTTTTTGGAAAAGATAATACATTCCATGACTTTATTGGCCATTATTTATTTTCGTATCTGCCCAGAACAGCTGTGGTGATCTCTGGAGTGCCATGCTCATGTAGTGGTAAATCAGGCGCCGCTGGCCCTCGGCCCTCTCGGTTCCTTCTTCCCGTCCATGGTGGTTAGTTGGCGCGCCTTCCTTGTTTAGCAAGAGTAGTTTTTTCTCTTAAGAAGTTTGTGCCGTAGGCCTTTGTACATAGTTTGAACACAATAATGGTTAAGTAGTTGTTTAATAGTAGCTAAGTGTTTGTTAGTTAGTAGTTAGGGTCCCAGTGGGGACTTCGCCCCAGGCGGGGGATGCCCCAGTCTCCCGGGTTTAAGCCCTGCTTGGACTGCAACAGGCCTCTATGCCTGTGAGTGACCCTCATAGCAGCTGTCTTAAGTGCTTGGGGGAGTCACAGGTCAAGGATCAGTGTCAGATCTGTAAGAAGCGGGATAGCCACCTCAGGGCTCTCCTGCTGGAGTCCGCCCTCCACCCGGCTTCTGAGCCATCCAGGCAGGTCGCACTGAGCGCCTCAGCCTCTGTGTGCAATGTACCGCTGGCACCCGGCTCCTCCTGGCACCATTCCCCTTTGCTAGTGCCAAAGAAGAAAGCTAAGAAGCTGTCCCTGGCACCAAGCAAGAAGGCCCAAGGGTCATCAACCAAGGGACCCGGGCCTGGCCGCCAGGCTACTCTGGAGCCACGTGATTGTGCCTCCCCGGTTGGGGCTCCCAGCCCCATTAAAGGTCCGCCTCCTGGGAGTGGTATGGGGTGCACACCTAAGTTCCCTGTAAGCTGTGAGGCCGTGCAGCAGCCTTTTTAGCACCACGCAGGTGCTCAGGGAACCCACCCAGTTGGGACCTCGTGCAGCCAGGGAAGGGGCACCCATAAGCGCCGACTTCCCTTCTAGTTGGAGGGTGCTTCATCCCCGCCTCTTCCCGCCCCTGCCTCTTCTCTGCCTCCTCCCCCTAGTGTGCCCCATCCCCGCTTCTCCCCCGCCCTCCTGGAGCTTCCTATGTGCTGCAAAACAGCTGTTGGTGGCGGGCAGGAGGTGCTGGGAGGGAGGGGGAGGAGTTGGTCCACAGGGCTGCCGACAGGTGAGAGGTGCTTGGCTGCTGGTGGGTGCTGCTGAGCAGAACCCGCTAATTTTTCTTTGTGGGTGCTCCAGTAGGGCAACCCGGGTGGGCGTAGAGGCTGAGATGACATTGAAAAGGGTGTCCTCCTTCTCCGCCATCTGCTGCACCTCCAGCCTCAATTTCTTGGCCATGCACCATAGTAGGGCTTGATGCTCCCTGAAGTCATCCGGCAGGCTAGCCCTTGAAGGTCCTGCGACCGCTTCATCTGGGGATGACGAGAAAGATTGGACCACTGTGGAAGGTCCCAGGGCATTGACTGCTGCTGGGGATGGAGGCTTACGGGTGGGCATGGGTTCCTCCACTCTGGTCTCCAATGGATCTCCAGCACCGAGCCCGGTGCGGCCGATTGATGCTCTGATGCAGCAACCAAGGAGCGCTGTGAAGGGGGCATCATCATGACCGGTATACCCCTCACGCTCTAATAAGGCCACTGTGCTGACTGCTGGTCATACTGCCACTGCAGTGCCATAGACGACGGTGCGGGTTCTGGTGCCCAATCTCCCTGATGGGAGCTAGCTGGTGGGCTGAACTGGCCCTCTGTGCTGGAGGAATCACCTTCCGGTGACCAGGGAGAGGCTGTCAATGCCTGTTTCTGTTTGCTGGTCGTGACTACCGGTGATCGCTGACCAGACGTGGCAGACCAGTGTCTATACCAGGGAGAGTGGTAACAGTGATAGGGAGACAAGTGCTGAGACAGGGAACGCTCCCACTGCGCCGGGGATTGGAGTGCAGGGGTTTGAGGAACCCCCGGCATGAAGGGGTTCTCAAGATAGCCAAGAACCTGTGGCAAACTCCCTCTGCCATTCCTCCCACCTTGAAACGGGCTGAGAAGTATTTCGTTCCAGCCAAAGGTTTAGAATACCTTTATACCCACCCACCCCTGGGCTCGCTGGTTGTGTCTGCGGCCAGTGAGAGGGAAAAACAGGGTCACACCTATTCGATTCCCAAGAATAAAGAGGCCAAAGGGCTCGATCTGTTTGGGAGAAAAATTTATTCTACCACCAGCTTACAATTTCAGGTGGCGAACCATCAGGCCCTTTTGCGCAGATATAACTTTAACCTCTGGGACAGTCTCAAAAAATTCCAGGAATCCCTCCTGCAGGGTCTAGCACGAGAGTTTGGCAACCTGGTGGAGGAGGGTACTGCGGTGGCCAGATGCTCCCTGCAAATGGCATGGGATGTGTCGGACTCGGCGGCTTGGGTGGTCAAATCGGCAGTTGTTATGCAGTGCATTTATTGGCTCCAAATGGTGCGCCTCTCCCAGGAGATGCAGACTTCAATTCAAGACCTCCCTTTCGATGGGGTTGGTCTTTTCTCTGAGTAGATGGACGCCAGGCTGCATGGGTTGAAGGACACTAGAGCTACCCTTTGCTTGTTGGGCATGCACACGCTACAGTCTGCGAGAGAGCCCTTCTGGCTACCCTCATTGTCAAGATGCTGGCAACCCCATCAGGGCTCTGCAAGAAGAAGGGACGCTAGTTTTAGTTGTCTACGCCTTTCTTCTCCCTGCTCGCCTGTGCAAGCTTGGCCCGCCAAACATCTAGGGGGCCAAAAGCATTTTGTTTTTGAGGGTGCGCCCGAGAGTGACGCTCTAGTCAGCCACCCGGATCTTTCCTGCCTTTTTCTCAACCGCCTCTCTCCCTACCGTTGGCCTGGTCGCTGATCGGACCACTGAGTCCTGGACATAATAGTTCATGTCTATATCCTGCAATTTTTGGCCAACCCTCCCTCTTCATTCAGGAGATTTGAAAAGCTCCTGGGCTTGGCGGCTGTGGAGGCGGTCCTCGGGACATGGAAGGAAGAGGATTCTACTTCTGTTACTTCCTAATCCCGAAGGCCAAAGGAGACCTAAGACCTATCCTGGACCTGCGTCGCCTCAACAAGTCTCTTATGAACTTAGTTTCCCATGGTCTCCCTGGCCTCCATCATCCCTTCCCTGGATGCGGGAGACTGGTACGCTGCTCTTGACTTAAAGGACACTTATTTCATGTCTCCATGTTCCTAGGACACAGTGGCTGGGCGCCAGATACATTTCACAGTGCTATGTCCTCGGCTTCAAGGGTGTTCACAAAATGCACAGCGCTGGTGGCAGCTTACCTGAGACATCGAGGGGTTCAGATCTTCCCGTATCTTGACAACTGGCTCATGAAGGGCAGGTCTCCGGGGCAAGTTTAAAGGCGCCTCGATCTGGGGCACTTCACCTGCAGCGACTTGGGCCTGCTAATAAACACAGAAAAGTCCATGTTAACGCTGGTCCAACACACAGAATTTGTTGGAGTAGTTCTTGACTCCACACGAGCCAGGGCCTTCCTTCTGGAGGCACATTTTTGGGCCATGTTGGACCTGATTTTCGCCATAAAGAGCCACCTGCTCACCATGGCCCCACATATGCCTGTGACTGTTGGGCCATGTGCATGTATGTGGTCAGCCATGCTCGACTTCATCTGCGGCCTCTTCAAGCGTGGCTGCCCTTATTCTATATCGCCAGCAGGCATGCCCTGTACCAAGTGGTCATGGTGCCGAGCCACATCCTCTCATCCCTGAACTGGTGGCTGGATCCCAAGTCGGTGCCGCAAGGAGTTCACTTTGCGACCCTGTCCCCATTGCTCATCCTGGTCTCAGACTCGTTGGATCTGGGCTGCGGAGTCCACTTGGGTGAGCTCAGCACCCAGGGCCGGTGGTTTCAGCACGATCTAGCCCTTCATATCAATATCGGGGAGTTCAGAGTGGTTCGCCTGGCCAGTCAGGCTTTCTTGCCCCACCTGGAAGGCAAGGTGGTGCAGGTCCTGACAGACAATACTGCCGCAATGTATTACATCAACAAGCAGGGCAGTGTCAGGTCTTTGGCCTTTTGTCAGGAGGCACTCAACCTCTGGGACGTTTGTGTGCGGCATGCCGTTCATCTGGTGGCCGCCCACCCGCCTGGTACCAGGAATGTCCTGGCGGATCGCCTCAGCAGGACCTTCTCGTCTTGCCACAAATGGTGTCTTCATCCAGAGGTGGTCTCCCTAATCTTCCACAGGTGGGGGACTCTCCAGGTGGACCTGTTCACGTTCAGACAGAACAGGAAGTGCCATGTGTTCTGTTCTCTGCCGGGCAGGGACAAGGGCTCACTGTCGGACGCTTTCCTGATCCTGTTGTCAGGAGCTCTGATGTGCACCTTCCCACTGGTGCTGTTAATCCACAAAGTCCTGCTAAAGGTGAAGCAAGACAAAGTGAATGTCATCCTCATAGCCCCAGCGTGGCCTCGCTAACACTGGTTCAGCATGCTGCTGAGTCTTTCGGCAGCCATCCCACTGCAGCTGCCTCTTCAGCTGGATCTGCTATCCCAGAACCATGGCAATCTGCTGCATCCAAACCTGGTGATGCGGCACCTGACATCTTGGCTACTGTATGGCTAAGTATGGACGAATGGGAGTGTTCTGCTGGTTTCCAGTGGGTCCTTCTGGGCAGTAGGAAACCCTTCACCAGGGCTACCTACCTGGTGAAGTGGAAGTGGTTCGCGTGTTGTGCCTCGGTTTGATACGTTCATGCAGAAGAGGCCCTGCTGCTAGACATCCTGGAGTATTTGCTGCACCTTAAGCTCCAGGGCCTGTTGCTATCTTTTGTCAGGGTACACCTGGTGGCCATTTCGGCATTCCACCCTCCGTTTCAAGGCAGGATAGTTTTCGCCCATCCCATGATGGCGTGGTTCTTGAAAGGTCTGGAGTGCCTCTACCCTCATGTCTGGGACCTGGTCCCCCACTTGGGACCTGCATCTTGTGCTGTCAAGGATCATGGGTCCCCCCTTCGAACCTTTGGCTTCCTGCTCCCTCCCGCTTCTCTCCTGGAAGGTTTCCTTCTTGGTTGCTATAATTTCGGCTCGTAGGATATCCGAGATCAGGGTGCTCATGTCGGAGCTGCCTTACACTGTCTTGTATAAGGATAAGGTCCAGCTGTGTCCACACCCGGATTTTCTGCCCAAGGTCGTCTCCCAGTTTCATACTGGTCAAAATGTATACTTTCCTGTCTTTTTGTCCAAAGCCTCATGCGATGGATGAGGAATGCAGGCTGCATACCCTGGACATTAGACGGGCGCTGACCTTCTACATAGATAGAATGAAGTCGGTCCAGAAGTCAACGCAGTTGTTCGCTCCTGTCGCAGACAAGATGAAGGGTTGCCCAGTGTTTGTTTGCCCAGAGAATCTTGTCTTGGATCATGGCCTGCATCCACTACTGTTATGAGCTGGCGAAGGTGTCCATGCCAGCAATTGTAACAGCTCACTCCAATATGGCATAGGCGTCAATGGCAGCCTTCCTGGCCAGGTGCCAATCCTAGAAATCTGTCGGGCTGCCTCCTGGTCATCCATCCACATGTTCAGATCTCATTATGCACTTACCCAGCAAGCTCAAGATGACGCTGCATTTGGCAGGGCAATGCTGCAAGCTGCAAGACTGTGAACTCTGAGGATACTGCTTGAGAGTCACCTAGATTGGAATCAACATGAGCAAGCACTCAAAGAAGAAAAACTCTTACCTACCTCATGTCCATTCCATTACCTGCCCTCTTGCCCCTCTGTTGGAGTTGTTGGCAAGAAGGAACCGAGAGGACTTAGTGCCGGCGGTGCCTGATATATTGTTGCATGAGTGTGGCACTCCAGAGGGCACCACAGCCGACCCTCCAGGTACCACTAAGGCAAAAATCTCTGATAACCATGCACGTGGGCGTGGGTGCACACCTAGAATGGAATGGACATGAGCAACACAGGTCAAAGAACACAGTTACGAAAAGTAGGTAACTGTTTTGTGTTTAAACTAATTCAAGCCTCGCAGAGCTGGGAACTGGGAGTGAGTTACACCTAGATGTCTTGTGTAGACATTCATCATGTTGCCAGCAAGCCAATATGCAGGCCAGCTAGGTTTAACAAGGCCATTTCTTCCTTGTCTGTGCTTTGGAAAACTTCCACACAAACTGTTAAAGTGTGGCCAAAGTATAAGCATCTGAAAAAGTCTTATAATGGGGAGTGTCGAACAATCTGCCAGTTTCACCTATAATACTGAAACGTATATAAGAAATAAAAAGGTGCCTATGAATTTGTCATGTTTTAGCGACAAAGTTTTTATGCTATGTTTCAAATATTAATATTAGGGGTACATTATATAGTAGGTGTACTTGTACATTTTTTAGAGTAGCATTATTTTTTGGCCATATTTAGTTACTTTAACTAAAATACACAAAACACTTTTATAGTCATTTCAATACTTGATAACGTCAGGGTTCATTGCCCCTGTACATTTTTCAAATTATTAGCTTCTTAATGCATATGGCTTTCATTTACCCCCTACTAACATCCTTAAATGGGTTTTCAAGAATTTTGAAAGTGGAAGACTATAGTTGTTCTTCAGTGCTGGTCCTGATTGCTGACATAGAATTTCTTAAGTAGCCCCTACAATTAAAGGGATGGGAGGTTCAAACAGCTCCTACAGCAAAAGCTAAAAAGATTCTCTTGAAAATAGATTTGTATTTGGTTTCCCAGGGTGTTTTTGCTCTGTTTTATTTCTGATGACTTGCCTGTTGCTTTTGTGAATGCTTTCATCTCAAAAATATTACTTTAAAAAGTTGAATGCATTAACTGCGGTTGTCTGTTCTTCTGAGAACTTTTTTCAAGTTGAAACCTCTATAAAATGTGTTTTTAAAATTTTGTTATTAAAAGACCATTTATAGCATAAAAGTGATTTGTCAGAAGTTGCATGAGGGTAGGTATATTCCCAGTGACCAAGACTTGAGTACAGATATTGGTCTTGCATCTGTATAAGTAATTTTGCTAAACAATTGCTTAACAAATTCTAAACATAAATCCGGATAATACTTTTTGTTCCAAGTGTCAGGAAGTTACAGAACCATTTTTTTTTTTTAATTTAAAAAAATTTTCCATCAAAGCACAGCTTAGCATTTTCAGGGGCAAAATGTCATCTGCCGTATGTTCTCTCATCTGGGTGTATTAAATTTGTACCCAGCTTCAAACATTTACATTTCCACATTTGTGTTGCAAAGATGTTGGTTTATGCCTGTTTTTTGAAGTCCTCAGCCATAATTTTTATCTTTCAGCTAGCTATTACATTGTTAATTTTCACTGCAACAAAATTTATTATTTTAAAATGTGTTGAACATTTAACTTTTTCTGAAATAGTTGTTTTTTGCCCCATTACCTTTCTTCTCAATTTCTGGTTCCTGCTTTGTCACAAGTAGCAACCAATATACCACACACTACTTCTAACCAGAAAGTTAAATAAGCTCTTTCCTTCAGGGAAAATGAACATAGCTTTTTATCATACTCTTTATTAGTGAATTAGTTGTGCTGAGGGATCGGTGAGTGAGGCCTCTCCTCAGTGAATAAATTCATTATTTCTATCAGCCTTCCACTGGTCCAGAGATTAGGAGCTCATGATCACAAATCAAGATTGGGTAAACATTGGGACGCTGGAGAAGAGGCAAATAATGTAGGGAGAAGCATATTTTTGTATTAAGTTAGGCATCTGGGTACAACTAATTCTTGTTTCAAGTATTTCATATCACCCAATGCAGAAACCATATCGTACATAAGAACTGGTTTCTCATGTACTTGGGTCCTCTTTAGTAGTAGCTCTGTGCACACTGGAACAATGGCAGCATGTCTGTGTTTTGATCTTTTGTTCCCATGTGTGAGAGGACAGTTGGAATTTGGCCTGTAGAGCATTTGTTGCCATCTGACTGGGGACTCGGCAACAGATTGGGTCATGTTCTGAAGGTTATGTTCACAGCTACAAGGGCTAGAAGCTTAATTTTTAATAAGGAAAAGTGTTATTTATGCAGTATCTGACAGCAGCCAACAAGAGAAATTCTGACATGTTGTATAATCACAAAGTGGTTCATCCCGATCCCTCACACCAGTATGGAGAACTGGAATAGAAGATCCAGATTTTGAAATGCAATTTAAAAAGGAGTATCAGTCAAATGGAGAGTGGTGGGTACTGTCTCCTCGATAGCTGGCGCATTTGCAGCCAAGGATCAAACTTCAGGTGTTGAGCTATTATTGTTTTTTGAGTTAAGTGCATTTTAGGATGGGTTTGTATGAGGAATATTCATACCTGCATTACAGCAACAAATAGGGAAGGCCTTATTTGTCTATAGGTTTCTTTGGTGACTTCAGTTTTACTATTATCAGAAAAAGCGGCAAAGAGTCCTGTGGCACCTTATAGACTAACAGACATATTGGAGCATAAGCTTTCGTTGGTGAATACCCACTTCATCAGTTGCATCTGCTTGTGCTCCAATACGTCTGTTAGTCTACAAGGTGCCACAGGACTGTTTGCCGCTTTTACAGATCCAGACTAACACGGCTACCCCTCTGATACTTATTATCAGAAAATTATTTTTGAAGATCTATATACAAGTCTGTTATTGAGTAGTATGTCAGTTCTGAGCAGGACAGAAATCCTCAATTTAATGGAATTCATTTTTCTGAGATAGGAGTCGATTGCAGTGATTTCTTACTTATTATGGTACCATCTAAAGCCCTCAGTACAAAAGGGTAAAGCAAAAGCAATCCTTTCCCCAGAAAGCTCAGAGTCTGATTATGGAAAAATGGAACAGATGTATTAACAAGCAAATTAATATAGGATGGGGTTGCGAGTAAGAACTATAAATTTGTATAAATTTGCATAAACTGGAAGTCTGTGACCATAGTAATCTCAAGATTTTCTGTTCCAGACTGTGATATAATACTGCAGAAAAGAATAAAAACCTCAGTAGAAAAATAATAGAGTAATACCCAACAAACACATATTTACATCCTAGATAGAACCAAACAAAAATTTGTCTGATGGTGTAATTTGGAAACTTCTAATGTATAAATAAAGACTTGTATCTTTCCTCTGTTATGAGTGCATAATGGCTGGTAATGCAGAGTTTAGCAAATGTAACTGCACTGCAAGATCTATCATTTTTCATATTATTGTTATTTATTTGTATGGCGACAGAACCTCGGGTGCAATCAGGACCCCATTGTGCAAGGTGCTGTACACATAATTAAAGGACGATGTGTACTATTTTTCTTCTGATTCTGTTAACATCTAAAAAGAGGAGAAAATGGAAAATAAGTAGAGTGTACATGCTGGGATTAGCCATGGCTCTCGGCTAAGAAATGTTCAGAAAGGGCATGCAGATTGGGAAATGCAGGCAGTTCCCTCTAGTGTGCCAACTCTGCTTATGCTGACAATTTGCAGCTCAGCTTTGTGGCTGGACAAAGGCAGTACTAGAGAAAGTGGGGCATTTTTCTTCCTTTGTATTTTCTCATAAAGCACCTCCTTTTCTTGTTGGTTACCGATATATATACCTTTTACTCCTATAAGAACAATTCAGTAACCTACTTCATTTTAAAAAAGAATTGTTTATGGTAATTTCATTTTGTAGCATGTTTGACTATCAAAACTTGGTATGGAGACTATTGAATGTAGCTTTTTTTCAGACAGGAGGGTGAGCTCTTTATATAAATGCCAGAGTTGTGAATTACAGCTGTTGTAGAGTAACAGCCGTGTTAGTCTGTATTCGTAAAAAGAAAAAAGGAGTACTTGTGGCACCTTAGAGACTAACCAGTTTATTTGAGCATGAGCTTTCGTGAGCTACAGCTCACTTCATCGGATGCATAGCATATTGTGGAAACTGCAGAAGACATTATATATACACACAGAGACCATGAAACATGGTGGGAGGAAGTTTTGTTTCATGGTCTCTGTGTGTATATAATGTTTTCTGCAGTTTCCACAATATGCTATGCATCCGATGAAGTGAGCTGTAGCTCACGAAAGCTCATGCTCAAATAAACTGGTTAGTCTCTAAGGTGCCACAAGTACTCCTTTTCTTTTTTCTTTTTACAGCTGTTGTAGTTGTCTTTTGGTCTTGATCCTACAGTCTTTGAAGTTGGTGGGTCTATTTGCATGAATAAAGGGTTGTAGGATTGGGCCATAGGTTCCCTTGTTTGGAGAACTTCTGCCATACATAGTGTTCTGGAATTCCTATTAAACTTACATAAATCTAGAACTTAAGATGTTGTTTGTTCCAGATTTAAGTTAGTGATTTCCTTATTTTCACATTTCTTTTCTATATTTTAAAGATCTTTCGGAACCAGTATTTTTGTTAATTTTCCAAAATATGTCTCAACTCATTTTTTTTTAAAGGTACCAACTTGGATTAATAAACATTTTTTTGGAAAATGTTCAGAAGATTTTCCCTTGAATTCATTTTGCACAGTTGATCAGACCATTTCTTTGTAACTTTGTTTGATTTTTAATTTTGTTCTAATGCCTTTTGCTTAGTTTATTTCTCTGACGGGGTATGACATGCAATCAGTTTATATATGGTGAAGACTGTGGTGAACATACAATCCTAAATTCTTATTATTGTATTTGTTTTGGTATTCTGCTCGTTACATACTATCTGTAATTTAACTCTCTGATGAATACAGCCTTTCGTGGAATGACTTGTTTTAGAATAATGAATACGTACCATTTTATTCAGAGTTCAAGCAGGTAACAAAATACTCGGTTAGCAGTAGAGGCAGAGCTGGTAGCAACACCTATAGTTAAGGTTGCCTAACATTTTCTGTTATGAGCCTGCTTATAACTTTGGGCTCTTTTTTCCCCATGCTTGCTGTGTCTCAGGCCGAATTAACTTTCTGTAATGTTTCAGTGAAAATGGTTCAGCCATTTCCGAAGAACGAGGTTAGGAGAAAAAAGTAGTTCTGCTCATGATAAAATATTTTTCAGCCACTTTTTTGAAGTGATTTGGAGCAGGAGCTTTAAATTTGTTATGGGTATAGTTCTAGAATCAGGGATGTATCTTTTTCTGTGTCATTTGAAAATCTATGTAGATTTTGCTATTTGGAAAATGCTCAGTAGAGCTTGTTAGAATGTGGTTGCTAAAATCCCTAAAGCTGCACTGAGCATGCTCATTCCTCACAGAGCTCGCTGTGTGCCGGTTATATTGCACATGCTCGCAGCCCTCACCAAACATTCTGTGTGGGCAGTAGATGTGGTCACCCCATCTCAAAAAAGATATATTGAATTTGGAAAAGGGGTAACACAAATGATTGGGGGTATGGAACAGCTTCCATATGAGGAGAGATTAATAAGACTGGGACTTTACAGCTTGGAAAAGAGATGACTATGGGGGGGGGGGATATGATTTGAGGTCAATAAAATCATGACTGGTGTGGAGAAAGTAAATAAGGAAGTTTAATTTACTCCTTCTCATAACACAAGAACTAGGGGTCACCAAATGAAATTAATAGGCAGCAGGTTTAAAACAAACAAAAGGAAGTATTTCTTCACACAACGCACAGTCAACCTGTGGAACTCTTTGCCAGAGGATGTTGTGAAGGCCAAGACTATAACAGAGTTCAAAAAGAACTAAATAAATTCATGGAGGATAGGTCCATCAATGGCTATTAGCTAGGATGGGCAGGGATGGTGTCCCTAGCCTCTGTTTGCCGGAAGCTGGGAATGGGCAACGGGATGGATCACTTGATTACCTGTTCTGTTCATTTCCTCTGGGGCAGATGGCATTGGCCACTGTTGGAAGACAGGATACTGGGCTGGATGGACCTTTGCTCTGACCCTGTATGGCTGTTCTTATGTTCACAAAGCTATACCTCCAGATTGGGGGGATTCAGCCGCAGTATCACCTCTCTCTGGGTTGACCTTGGGGAAGGTGCACTTGGTTGGGAACCAGGAGGAGATAGTGATGAGTTCTGGTTCTAGCTCTCCCACTCACTGGTGTTGTTTGTGTGCTGTTCATATCCCTTAATATCGAGCAATTCCTCATACCCCCTGCAGGCAGGTATGATTTATCTATCTTACAGTTGGGGTAACTGAGCATTTGCTCAGGTCAGCTCTAGTCTCAGCTCTTTTAGAACTCAGGTCTCTAATGTTTCAAGTCTATCTCATTGATTTAGCTACACTGCCTTTCAGAATGGATGTGCTGAATCTACATGATAGTTCATGTTGTCTGTAATACCTAGCCTACATTGCCTTCAATAACCTGGAATGGAACCCAAGATTCCCAGTTAACAGCATTCCTTTGCTGTCTAGTAAATTGTTGTGTAAGCCACTGGCAAATTGAGTTTCACATTCCCTTTCTAGTGGCTCTCCCACTAAAGTAACAGTCTGCTACTGCTACCGGTTACTCCATTAACTCAGTTTGTTGGGGTCTGCGCTGTGGTTATAAAGGTATGTTGGATTCCAAACCTGCTGCTTACCTCTGTGGTAGCTCTGTGATTCTAATGGAATTTCTGTTTGCAGTTTAAAAAAACAAAAAACAAAACGAAAAACAAACTAAAAACAAAAAAAACCTAAAGGAACTACATTAAAAACCACTACCCTAAAAGAATGTGAGGCTTGCAAAATCAAGCAATCAAAAGGAAATGTCAGAATTAAGGTTGCCTATGAAATCTTAATTCAGCCCTTTGTGCATATTGCATTATAACTTTTTCTTCAGTACTACTACTGCTATTGTTAAATCACATACTGTTTGTTCTTCACAACCCCTGTGTCATGTTGTGTACCTAGTGGACAATGAATAAGGCAGATACTTACAAGAAGAGAAAGGGTTGGTGCTTTAATATATTGGTCTGGGGCCCAGGAGAGCCGGATTCTATCCTCAGCTGTCACAGACTTTCTGCGGCTGTGTGTAAAGTATAAACTTTGGTCAGCGTAAACTACATCAACGTACAGCTTCTGAAATTTGCATATTGCTTGTGCATGTATGTTCTTGGCTGCTTGCATTGTCCTGCACATATTCCCCACAAGTGCTTGTGTCAATGCACAGTGCTGTGCACCATGGGTAGGAATCTGTGTGCCAGGCGTTGCTGTCTAGCACAATTCCTTTTGAGAACTTTTTGCAAGTGTTGTGGGATAGAAATGACTGACTCATGGATCTCTGAGATATAGGGGTCAAGTTTCTAGCATGCAGCTTTCTCCATCCCATAATTTCCACACTATTGTGAAAAAAAAAAAAAATCTCACAAACCCATTTGGCACTTTTCAGAGTCTATCTCTGACAGAAGCCTGGAGCCCATAGCTCTGCACTGTTCTCATGAATGTTGCAAATACAGAACACACGATTCTTCAATGATGATTTTTCTGTGGTTATTCAAGTGTTGGTGGCTCAGTGGAGACACACTTCACTGTTATCAACGTGCTCTGGTTGGGGAAGGTGCATGATGCCCGCATCGTTAAGAACGGAGTACTGTTCAGAAGAATACAGCCTCTCTCCAAATTTTACAACCCCTAATCCATGAATAAAGATTGAATTTTCTGAGGATTCAGTAAATGTTAGTTTAATTAATGGACCCTTTAAGAAACTTTATTCTGGTGAGTCTCACTGTTTTTGTACTCTGTTAGCTTAAAACCCCCCACCTATATCTTCCCTCCAGAATACTGTACTTCACTCGCACCCCCATCTAAGAACCTCTTGACATAACACACTTTTTCAATTTAAAAAAAATAAAAATTATTTCCTGCTATTTTCCATGGCTGAAAACTTGTCTGCTGAGGCTAGCTAAATGTTTTTTTCCTGCAGAGAATCTTAAAAAGAAATGTCCTCCTTCAAAATGGCTGGCCTCATTTAGGATGGCCACCATTTCTCTGCAACTTATGCAGATGGATGCTCAGGACCTGATCTTGCAACTATTTAACCCTATGCATAACTTTAGGCGTGTGAGTAGTCTGATTTCAGTAGGACTATTCACGTGCTGTAAATTAAGCACATGAGTACGAGTTTGCAGGACTGAGGTCTTAGTCCACCTCAGTAAAGAGGGCCATCACTCGTGAGAGTGAAGCCAGGTTCTCCTCAGGGAAATTGCCACCCAAGTGCTTTTCAGAAGGCGTAGAAGATGAATATGCAGGTGAGAACAAGGAATATATCAGGGGTGGCCAAACTTACTGGCCCTCCAAGCCACATATGACAATCTTCAGAAGTTTGAGAGCCCCAGCAGGTATGCAGCCCCAAGACACCCCTCCCCGCTGGGCAGAAGCCCGTACCCCACCACCCCGCTGCAAGGCAGAGGTCCCAAGCTCCCCCCCACCCCCTTTCTCCACCAGTCTGGTAGGTGGAGAATGGGGGTGTGTGTGGGAGGGGGGGACTCTGCAAGCTGCACTTGAGTGGTAAAAGAGTCGCATGTGGCTTGTGAACCCCAGTTTGGCCACCCCGGAATATATTGTGGTAAGCAGGTTAATATGTGGGGGTAGAGGGTTGGAGGCTATGGGGCAGAGTTAAAGCTGTGGTGGTAATATCTTACGAGTAGACCAGAGTCAGCGTGTTGCAGGTGGATTCTCTGCTAACCCAGTGGCAGACCACTCTGCCGCTGTTAGAGCCCTGGGCTGGGATGTGGTGGAGTTGAGCGGCCCGTGTCCCCCCCCGTCACCCCACCCCTGGGGTGGCAGTACTCCCCTCCTCCCCCCTTAGGTCAGGAGACATGTGCTCCGCAGGCAACCCCTACTGCGCCCTATAGACTGCTTGCTGGGTGCTCAACCCCTGCTGGCGCCCTATAGACTGTTTGCTGGGGCCCCTGCCCTGGATGAGGGCCTGGGCCCCTTGAACATTTGTGGCTACCCTGCCTAAGGGTTAAAGTCTTCAACTGTGTGGTGTCCCGCCCTGGCTGAAGGCCTGTGCCCCTGAAGTATTCACAGCCTTACCCTGCCTATGGTTTGGGGCTGGAGACTGTTAATTTCCCCATTTACTTAGCCTGTTTTAGGAGCGGGTGTAGCAAAGGGGTGTGGCCTCCCTCAGAGATGACAGCAAGGGAGAGCCACACCCATCTGCATGCTTGCAGTCCCATATTTTGTAATAGAGTATTATATGTCTATTGCAGGTGACTTTCTACCTTGCAGTGGTGTGGCTGTATAGATGAATACTGCTAAATATGGATAGTCTCTTGCATCTGTTGCTTTTTCTGAGCAAATTCTTCATTATACATTTTCCACATTCAGCTAATCCATTGGCTTGAGGATATCTGGCACTAGATGTCTCAGAATGAAAGTTGTGCATTTTAACTCAGGAATTCCATCTTCTTGAATTGTGGTCTGTTGTTGTTGTTCTTGGAGTTCCATGACGTGCAAACACAGATTTAATGTGCCTGCCAGCTGTTGCTGTTGTGGTGTTTTCTAGCAGGACTACCTCTGGGAAATTGGTTAAGTAGCTCATTATAACCAGATGATGTCTTCCCAACGAATTGCCAGTTGTTTGTGCATTGTCATTGGTTCTTTCTGCTGTTAAAATCTGTACTTCTGATGTGTTCCACACTTGCTTTCTTCTATGTCACTGTTAATTTGTGGCCAGAACACACCTTCTCTAGCTCTCCTTTTTGATATAGTCATTCACAGGTGCCCATCATATATTTATTCCAGTATTTTCCTTCTCATCACTATGGAACCACGATCTGTGTCCTCTTCAAAAGCACACCCGAGAAAACTGAAAGCTCCTTTTTATAGTACGAATAGGCAGGTAGAAAGTCGCCGTCCCCCCTCCCTCCCCCATCCTTCCTTTACTTATTGCTTGTATCACTGCAACATTTCAACCTTAGCTGTTTGTCACCAGTTCATCCCATATGCCTGTAGGTACAGCACATGTCACTTATCATGTTCACATATCTGTTCATTGCTTGTTCCAGATAATCGGACTGTGTATTGTGAGATGGAGCATATACTCTTGCTAAATGGCATCCAGGCTGGAACTCCAGGGTCATATTATACTTCTGTATTTTCAAAAATAGTTGCTGTGTCTTTGGTGGTGTTTCTCTAGGTCCATTTCTGTGTACAGTAGAACCTCAGAATTACGAACACCAGAGTTTTGAACTGACCAGTCAACCACACACCTCATTTGGATCCAGAAGTACACTATCAGGCAGCCGCAGAGAGGAGACGAAGCCCCCCTCCCTTTCCTCCCCTGCCCCCAAAAAACAACAAATACAGTACAGTACTGTGTTAAATGTAAACTACTAAAAAAAAAGGGAAAGCAGCATTTTTTTCTGCATAGTAAAATTTCAAAGCTGTATTAAGTCAATGTTCAGTTGTAAACTTTTGAAAGAACAACCATAATGTTTTGTTCAGAGTTACGAACAACCTTCATTCCCAAGGAGTTTGTAACGTTGAGGTTCTACTGTATTGCCATCAATTGTTTGTGATCAGCTTCTTCTTTGAAGCTACCACCAGAGAGAGAATCATGAAAAGTTGTACCTCCATATGCCAGAACTCATCTCTCTTCAGTTTTCAGTTTGTGCATACGTCTTCTCTTTGTCTGTCCTAGCTCTAGAGGTATACAAGGTTGGCAACCAGTCTGTTCCATGACACTAATAGTACTGCTCCCAGCCCTGTTGAAGCATCTGTGGCTTTCAGTGGGTCAAAAAATTTCAGCTCTGGAGTTGATGTCTGAATGTTCTTAAAATTTTTGAACTCTTTCATGCTCGGGCATGCATGCCCATTCAGTGCCTTTGTGGTGGTGAGTCTTAGGTGTGTTGTGTGAGCTGCATAGTTAGATATGAATTTGCTGACATAATTCAACATGCTTAGCAAACTTTATATTTCCTTTTTATCTTCTGGTCTCAGCATGTTCACTGTTGCTCAAATAATTGATTTAACAGGCAAGATTCCCTTTGAGGAATCTCTTCCAAGAATGTTATGTCTATTATTTGAAATTAACATTTGGTCTTACTCAGTTTAAAGTTATTAGCTCTTGCAATTTGCAGTACTCTTCTCAATTGTTCCTGATGTTCAGTGGCAGTGCTGCCCCAAATTAGGTCATCAATGTATACTTTAATGCCTGCTAGATCCTCTAGCAGCCAGCTTATTTTACAGTGAAATACTTTTGGAGCCAATTCTGAAAGGCAGTTTTAGGTAGTGGTATCTACCAAACGGTGTTTTGAAACTGCAGATCTTGAAGTCCTCAGTGTCCCAGGGGATCTGCCGAAATCCTGCATCCAATTAGCTGAAAAATTTGGCTCCTACCAACTCAGACAGTATTTCACTTCTTGTGGGCAAGTGGAATTGTTCTCTTTTTAGTTTTTGTTCAACTCCTTAGGGTTCATACATAGCTGTAGTCCCCCTCCTTTTTCTCTACAGTTACTCAGGAGTAAACCCAATCTGTTTTGTTTCTGTATTTGGTGAATGATACCATTTGCTGTCATTTTGCAGCTCTTTTTCCAGCCTCTTTCTTAAGGCTTGTGGAACTTTTCATAGAGAGTGTACTGCAGATTATGCATCTCCTCATAACTATGTCTTGTATGTTACTGGGAGGCACTTTGTTTCCTGTGAATACATCTGTATATGATGTTGTTAATACTTTTTGATTCTTTGTCTGTCTGTCTGTCTCATACATACTCTTAATGAGACAAAGAGCCTCACGCATGTGTCGGCCCAAGACTGGTTGCTTACTTCTGTGTACCACCATAAGCTCTTGTATCGTTTTCCCCTTGTATTTAAATGTTCGTGTGCATTCTCCCAACACTGGAATTTTTCCTCCATTATACTCTTTCACAGATAGTTTTGACTCTTCAACTTTTATGTGCTCCTTACATCTCTCTGTTTCAGTTTACTATATTTATGTGTGCCCCAGTGTCTTACCTTGTATGCCACTTAAGTGCCATTTGTGCACATTTTAATTAGCCAATCTTTTGAGTTTTCAGCCTCCTCCATTATTGTGCTTAAGAACAGCTCTTCCTCTTTGTTAAAGAATCCGTTACTGCACTTAATACATACACTTTCCTGTTTTCTCTGCATATTTTAGCATAATGGTTGAGTTTATTACTGTTTCTATGTATTTGCCTGAATGCTGGGCATTTCCTATATTCATGCTGGTTGCCACATCGCTTTACATGTTTCAGTCCTGGACAATTTTAATTTCTATGAAATTTTCCCTTCCCAATTTAGAACCAGCAAGGGAATGGAACCAAATGTGAGTTTTACAGATCTTTTCATAGCTGGTGTCAGTAAACTTTACAGCACCATGCACCAATACATATATTATTCAGACTTGTTCTGTCAGGAACTTCCACCCCATCATATATTTTGTTCAATAGGTTTGAAATAAACAACTTCCTTAAATTAGCTGAGGCACTGATTAGAAGAGGCAGAGTTTAGTACTGGCCCCAAAATGCAATTTAGAGTTAAAATTTAGATAGTACTATTAGTGAAAAATACAAATTCATGTAATTGATTTTATAATCCAGGTTCTTTTTTATTTTTAAATAGAAGATAAAGGGCCAAATTCTTGCTTACTTTACTCATCCAAGAGTGTATAAGTAAGTTGCATGACTAAGGTGAACAGGATTTGGTAGAAAATCAGTGTCACATACACAGGCCTTCATATCCAGAGATGTTGAAATCAGCAACAATAACGCTTCTCTCAAGTAGGGTTTGGACACAAATGTGTGGGTGTTTTTTTTTGTTTTTGTTTTTTTAAAAACACAGTATTCAGGAGGCGAAAAAACCCTGTAATAACTTACCTCACATAATTTAGAACAGTTGAAGACAGAACTGAGCAATTGGAGGGAGCGTTGTATCATTATTAAATACCCAAGGTAATAGCACGGCGGAGTTTATCTTCCATTATCAGATAATAAGTTAACAGTTTTGTCTAAGTTGTGTGCGCACAAGTTTAAGGGTTGCTTTTTTTTGTAGTAAACAAATTTTAAAATAAACTTTCATTACGTTGGTTTATTTACACTATTAGTTTTCTAGGATCTCAAATTCCCTCTATTTGTAAAAGGATGATCTACCAAAACTGCTGTATTGTATGACAGTGTAATATATACTGTGTGCAGTGTTGTATATACTGTAATATATGATGTATATTTAGATGTCTGTATTCCATGTGTTTTATAGTTGCATTTGTATACGTGTTGGAAGATCTTAAAACACTTCACAACCATCAACTGATATATTTTAGGATGACTTCACCTACCAATGGAGTGCCTCTAGATCGATGATCATATGCAGCTTGAGTTTGACAGAGCATAGCAACAGTGTACTCTTCATTTAAGGGCAGGAAATGAATAAGAATAGTATGCCCAATTGAAAAAATAGGGGCCTTTAGGTAGGAAGAATGTAATTACCCAAGTTGGAATTTAGTCAGGACAATGGGCTTACAGCCTTTATTCTTATGAAAAGTGCTACTGGATATTTAATGACCACCTCAGTTTTATGCCATTTGAAAACTGGGACCTCCCAGCATCATGATGTTCCAAGCACCCTGCTGTGACACTAGCTCATTACTGGTTTATTGAGACAATGCCACTTACTGAATCACCAGTACCACTACTTCCAGCACCCAGTTCTGCAACAGACTTACAAGTCATTTGTGCTCTCTCTGACTCAGGTTCTCAATTTGCAATATGGGTATATTGATGCTTATTCAGCTTTGTAACCACTGCGAGATCTCTGGGGAAAAAAGTATTGGTAAAATATTAAACATTATTGATTTATTATTTGACTTAAGAGGCATTCCCTCCAAGTTCTGATGCACTCTTATGGGATTATTGCAGTTTAAAAAATCCTGTGACTACAAGGCTGAGATTTTAAGATTTTTGGGCAGAGACTGTCTTTTTCTGTTTGTACAGCACCTTGCGCAGCGTGGTTCTGGTTCATGACTGGGGCTGCTAGGCACTACAATAATACACACTATTAAGATTTTATAATTATTTGTATTATTGATTATCATTATTTATTGAGCTCCATTTGTGTTTGCATTATTTTGTTATAGCCATGTAAGTTAAGCACAAACATAATCTTTTGCAGAATTGAGAACTGTTGCAAATATTTCAGAGAAGAAAGTTTCATTCTTGTATTTATTTGAAAGGCTTCAGTACACCTGTGGAATTGAATGGACAAAGGTATAGTTGTAGGGTATTTAGATATGTCATATGCACATATGTATTTTGAATTATAAAATACAGGTTTGTAAAGTTGTCTTTGAATATTAACTTTTAGCTTGGTAATATATGAAATGTAAAATATAGTAAGAAGTGAGCCCAGTTCCTTAGTAACATGAGATACTAGTTTAGCCAAAGGAACACCCCCTCCTCTCCACCATCAGTGCCTGTTTTTCATTTAGTGTAATGTATATTTTGTATTAAACATCTACTTGAGTGTTCTGTGCCAAGTGCAGTTATTGCTTCCAGACTGAAGGCCAAACAGCCTGGAAAATAAAGTACTGGTAACTTTCTCTACTGCAGATAGTATCATCTTTGAAGTAGTGCTTCTTTTGGAAAAGAGAAATGATTGGTATATTAGATGCATCCTAAAAAAACCAACCCAACCCAAACTTTTTTTTGATGGACAGGGGAAATGCCTGTTGAAGAACAAATCTTATGTGGCTGTTTATATCCTGGAGAAAAGGTAAGTTGCTTAATAATTGGTGTATCTAAAAGGGATCCATATTCACTGTATAATTGGTGGGAATGGTGTTCCATAGTACATCAGGTAAGTGAAGGCTTTTTCTATCTTGCTGATGCTTTCAGAACATTTTATACAACACTTGCATCTTGTGAACATATTAAAAAAAAAAAAACCCCAACACCCCCCCCCCCCCCCCCCGCCCGCAAACCCAACGACTTGTACTAATGGTGAGGTAGATGCTTCTTTTGCCTCTGGCAAAATCCTTTACCACAGATGGGCTTGCAGTGAAGAGAACTGATAGAACTTTTTTGTCTTACACTAAAAATGAAAATGGTCCCTACAAGGCTGGAAGATTGAGAAGATTGAGATTACACTTGTTAGTGTTTGCCATTTCCTTTGTGCATACCTGATTTCTTCTCTTTATCTTCATGTAATCAGCAGCTATATCCATTTCCAGAATCTAATTGAACGTAATGAAGAAAGAGGTTGGGCTGTTAAGCCTCTGCATTCTCTGCTCTTTGTGCTGATCATAGTGCTAAAAAGAGATGAGTTAACATAAACCTGAGTAGGCTGTTTAACCTTTTTTCTCTTCTGGAAATGTAGATGCAATAACATTTGCAGCTGAAAAGGCTCCTTCACAGTTTCTAATGTTTAAGGATGCAAATGAAGCATTTTGTCTTTACTGTCGCCTGGAGGTGTTATGCAAGAAAACAGAAAGAGGTTTCTAGGATTAGTTCCACAGATTTCTTTTATCATGTAAAAAACCAAGGCTGGTTTCAGTGCCATGAACTGAAGAAAACAATATGGAAAACATCTAGGGAAAACTCTTACATGTTTCATCTGTTTCTACCTAAATTTTCTGGGTGTTCATTACTTATGAAAAGTTAAATACTTAGTTCTGTTGTGGTACATAATGCTAAAGTTAACTTTGTATCCTTTCTGGGATCCTCACTTTTAAAAAAAAAGTATTCTCTAGATAGAAGCAGAATTGATCATTAATATTTGTATGTCATGTAAGTTACTGTACACTTATATTTTATAGTAGATTTTCTTTGTTATAATGTGCTTTCTGACTACTGATATGGTCCAGTGCTGCATTTGGGTTTTTGAGAAATGTACTGTTATAATAATAAAAAGATGATTACTTAGATTTTTCTTAAGCTTTGATTTGGTGTTTTATTAAATTAGATTTGGCCTTCATAGTAAAATCCAAAGCAAAATTTTGAATTTGAATACTTTTTCACGAAGATGATTAGCTTTTTGAGAGTGCAGAGAACGTTTCTTCAGTTTTGTTTTTCTACTGTTGTACTCTCCTGTTAATGATATTTTAGTGTTCTTCTTATTGCATTTCTAGAAATTGGAAATTTCTTCCAATAAAGAATTTTCTTCAAAATAAAGAAAATACAATTTATTGTATATACTATGAAATTCCTGTGTAATGGTTAATAAATGTGAAAATTAGTTCATACTGTACAATAGTATGATTTTGGAATATATGTGCCCTGATAAGATTAATATTCTTTATTGTGCCATTCTAATTACCATGTTATGAGTATAGAAATTCATATTTTAGGAAACTTTTAAATAAACGTTAGTTTCTAATATTACTTTTCATTTAGTAGTTTGTGCCTTAGGTGATACTGACTAGACGTATTATGGCTGCTCCTTGACCCCTACCCAAGAGGTTACATACCTTTCTTCTGAGACAAGCAGTTGCAGGGGTACAGAGTAACAGCCGTGTTAGTCTGTATTCGCAAAAAGAAAAGGAGTACTTGTGGCATCCGATGAAGTGAGCTGTAGCTCACGAAAGCTTATGCTCAAATGAATTGGTTAGTCTCTAAGGTGCCACAAGTACTCCTTTTCTAGTTGCAGGGGTAGTGGAACTAGAGTCCTATAATGCAGTCTTGAGTCCAGTCCATACTGGGCCAGAAACAGTGCTTGGAAATCATGTTTAAACTTTATTTAAGCATGAATCTATCTAAACAAAATTCTGGAACAGTTTAATTCCCCCAACCCCTCTTTTTATATTAGTTCTCGTGGAAGTGTATTTAAATATAGTGTAAACACTGTGCCCATACTTTCTTTGCAGCCCATTACAGAGAGGGGAAGAGTGTCAAATGTTTGGTTCAACTTGAGGTAGTCCTATTTTTGTATCCTGTCCATAGGAGGCTTGTGCTTGTCATATGGACAGAAATATATTAAATATCCAGTATGCTAGATTATGTATGTTGTTTTATTGGTATTATAGGACAAAAATTCACCATCTCCAATAAAATGATTAATTTGCAGCAAAATTTATTTCTAGCTAGTTGGCTGTCTGATCACATATATATTGCCATTACTATGTATATGTTAGACTATTACTTGGAGTGAAGAGTGGGCTTAAATTCATAGCAGTTCTCAGTCTGGTGGTGGTGTTCTACAGAGGGGTATACAAATAAATCTTGTTAGTTCATGTTTTAATAAAGCAAAAACATAAATTTAAGCCTCCTAGTTGGATGAATTTCAAGTAGATTAAATACTATCCAAAATATTTCAAGGGTTTCAGGATTTTAAATGGGTATCCTATCATGGCCACATTTTTTCCCCTTATGCTCATAGTTGTAAAAGTGCCTTTAAGGTTTCTATAAACTCAGTTTTAAGAACAGTCTGAAGCAAATTTCTTAAACCTAGTTTCATTTGATTTAAAGTAGAGTTCCTTCTTTTTTCAATAACTTTATTTAAAAAAAAAAACCTTTTTAAGATTTACTCTTACATATACAGCGCTTACATCTATGTGGGAGAGTCAGTAAACAATAACATGCATAATGCAAGGTACAAAACTAAAAAATTGTCATGGGATAACTTGATATGGGGCAGGAGTCTCTTCTACAGATCTCTTTATGGTCTTCTACAGAAATCTCCTTTACCTCTTCTACAGCAATTACTGCACTGCAGGGCTGCAGAACTTCCTCCTGTAAACCAAATGGCCGGTAGATTTGCATAGTTGTGGATCACTTGACCCTGCCTCATGCAGGCTCTACCTGGCCAGAGACTGCTCCCATATTCCCCTTCATAGTAGGATTCTGGGAGACCACATGTAACATAAGGAGCCACATGGTGTTCAGGTGGATTCTCTGGGCACGTCTACACTGCAATAAAAGACCTGTGGCTGGTATGGGTTAGCTGAGGAGGGTGGATTTCAGAGCCTGGAGTCCAAACCAAGCCTGAATGTCTTCACTGCAATTTTTTAGCCCTTCAGCCTGAATCAGTTGACTCGGGTTCTGAGACTCAGTGCTATGGGTTTTTTATTGCAGCGTAGGCATACCCTTAAAGTGGATTCTTCAAATCCTGCCTCCCACAACCCACTCATCATGACTTGACCACCACTTCTGCATTCAGGATCATATATGCCTATGTAGATGGCAGTGGAGAAATGGCTTGTTTCTAATCCTGTAGGTATGTTAGATTTTATAATAAACCAATTTTATTTTCTTTTATTTTCTGTTCACCATCAATTTTTTTCGCTGTTCATAATTGTAAGGAACCATAATTAAATACAGAACGAAGGAGCCTACTATGACTCTCCTCAGAAAGCATGATTGTATCATCATAGAGGGATAATGGCAACAGGCCTTAGATTTCTAGTGACACAGAATAAAGATTAACTTGATGGCTGTGGAATATATTATAAATAGGGCTGTTGATTAATTTTTTTAATCGCAGTTAATTTTTTTGAGTTAATCGCGTGAGTTAACTGTGATTAATCGCACTGTTAAATAATAGAATACCAATTGAAATTTATTAAATTTTTTGGATGTTTTTCTACATTTTCAAATATATTAATTTCTATTACAACACAGAATACAAAGTGTACAGTGCTCACTTCATATTATTTTTTATTACAAATATTTGCACTGTAAAAATGATAAAAGAAATAGTATTTTTCAATTCATGTCATACAAGTACTATAGTGCAATCTCTATTGTGGAAGTGTAACTTACAAATGTTGATTTTTTTATTACATAACTGCACTCTCAAACAAAACAATGTAAAACTTTAGAGCCTACAAGTCCACTCAGTCCCACTTCTTGTTCAGCCAATCGCTAAGACAAACAAGTTTGTTTACATTTACGGGAGATACTGCTGCCTGCTTCTTATTTACGACGTCACCCAAAAGTGAGAACAGGCGTTCGCATGGCACTTTTATAGCCGGTATTTACGTGCCAGATATGCTAAACATTCGTATACCCCTTCATGCTTCAGCCACCATTCCGGAGGACTTGCTTCCATGCTGATGATGTTCGTTAAAAAAATAGTGCATTAATTAAATTTGTGACTGAACTTGTTGGAGGGAGAATTGTATGTCCCCTGCTCTGCTTTACCCACGTTCTGCCAAATTTTTCATGTTATAGCAGTCTCAGATGATGACCCAGCACATGTTGTTTGATTTAAGAACGCTTTCACTGCAGATTTGGCAAAATGCAAAGAAGGTACCTATGTAAGATTTCTAGAAATAGCTACAGCTCTTGACCCAAGGTTTAAGAATCTGAACTGCCATCCAAAATCTGAGAGGGACGAGGTGTGGCGTATGCTTTCAGAAGTCTTAAAAGCACAACACTCAGACGTGGAAACTACAGAACCCGAACCACCAAAAAAGAAAATCCAGCCTTCTGGTGGTGGCATCTGACTCAGATGATGAAAATGAACATGCATCGGTCTGCTCTGCTTTGGATCGTTATCGAGCAGAAACCGTCATCAGCATGGATGCATATCCTCTGGAATGGTGGTTGAAGCATGAAGGGACATATGCATCTTTAGCGCATCTGGCATGTAAATATCTTGCGACGCCGGTTACAGCAGTGCCATGCAAACGTCTGTTCTCGCTTTTGGGTGACATTGTAAAGAAGAAGCGGTCTGCATTATCGCCTGCAAATGTAACCAAACTTGTTTGTCTGAGCAATTGGCTGAAGTAGGACTGAGTGGACTTCGTTTTATTTTTGAATGCAGTTATTTTTTTTTGTACATAATTCAACATTTGTAAGTTCAACTTTCATGATAAAGAGTTTGCACTACATTACTTGTATTAGGTGAATTGAAAATACTATTTCTTTTGTTTTTTACAGTGCAAATATTTGTAATAAAAAATAAAGTGAGCACTGTACACTTTGTATTCTGTGTTGTAATTGAAACCAATATATTTGAAAATGTAGAAAACATCCAAAAATATTTAAATAAATGGTATTCTATTATTGTTTAACAGCGCAATTAATTGCGGTTAATTTTTTTTAATTGTGCAATTAATCGCAATTTTTTTTAATCGCTTGACAGCCCTAATTATAAATTTGCTCTTTACAAAAGTAGAACCACCAAAATTCCTCTTGTTGTAGTTTGCTTTTGGGTATACAGGAAACAACTGACAAAACTTTATCATTGGGTACATGACCATTATATTTCTGAACAAAATGCAGATGCATGTTATGCTGAATTTATGGTGAGACCTGAATGTAACAGTGTAAATGCAAAGTGGAAACATGGCAAGCGTTGGTGTTCAATAAGTCTTCAAGTTTTGAATATATTTTTTAATGCGTATGTGGGAAAGAGAAAAGTTGGAAGCTGTTCTTGATATTTAGTATAACAGGAGTTTGACATATCAGCTGAAAAGGATTTGGTCTGCTTTTTGGCAACTTAGTTTGGGTATTTGTTGAATTTTTTGCAGTTTCATAGGTGTGTTGCAGAGCACAATGTGCAGAGTCCCACATTTTGTGTGATCTTGACACACTTTATAGTGAATAATTTAGGCAGTGGGAAAGAACTAGATGGGGAAGTGACCCACTGTAGCTAGACTAGGGGGATGAAAAACAGGTGGTGCTTTTCTGTCTTCTGTTGAGATTTTTAGAGTAGTTTTACGGGAGGACAAAGATTTGGAGTTGTCAGATGCACAGGACAGTGAGTTGGTGCATGTGTCGAAAGGGAGATTGTTCCCCTCTTATTTTTAAAAAGCACAAGTTTTAAACTCTACATTTGAAGATAATTTGTTTTTTTTTTAAACCCATGGTTTTTTATTTCTTTACTAATGCAGGTACTTTAACTTTCTTGAACTCAACATGTAGGAATGTTGTGAGTCTGTCATGTCTCCTGCAAGTGTAGAACGTAGGTTTATTCTGGAAGTTCTAAAGTGGACTCATCTAGAATCTGTTCTTCCTTGGTAGCCCTGCTTGCATTAGAGGACAAAAAGGCAGCACAGAAGTTTTATTTGTTGTAACTGTGGACTCTGTGCAGCACAGTGAGAAGTGGCCTGGCCATAGGATCCAGTTCATGATGTCTTCTTATGGAGAAGTATTCAGAGCTTGATCCTGTGAGCTGCTAAACTCTGGCTCAGATCCAGTAAACATTTACGCATGAGCTTAACTTTAAGCCTGTGATTTGTCCCAAGTCAGTGTGACTACTTACGTGCTTAAATACTTGCTGAATTGGGGTCACAATGCTCAGCTCCTTGTAGAACTGAGTCCGTAATGCTTTTCTCTACACTTCTAGGTGAAATTCCTTTCTTCATCACTTTTTCTGCTCCTTCTCTTTTTAGCTTTTTTCCTTTCTTCCTCATCCCCCCCACCTTCCCAGGGGTGAAAGTAACATTCAACACTTACTGGTATGGGGGCTGGCTCTGGCCCCTGGAAGGGGTGGGGCCTTGGGCGGAAGGGGCGGGGCTTGGGGAGTCAGTGTCCCCTAGCCAGCCCATCAGCGCTGCCTGGCCCATGCCGCCCGGGGCTCCAGCAGCAATTTAAAGGGCCCAGGGCAGCTGCTCCTTTTGCCTTCCCCCCACCCCCATCGGTGGGGGGAGGCAAAAGGAGCAGAAAGAACAGAAAACAGGGTTGTTTTTTTCTGTTTATGTTCATATTGTCTATTTCCTTAAATCTATTTAAAGACTTAAGCCCTAAAGTGACTTCTTCTGAAACCAAATCTCAATTTAATGTTGCAGGTTCTCATTAAACCATTCTATAACCACTCCAACAAGCCCCTTAGCATTATCCATTACTTGACTCTCTTAAAATAGCCTTTTTAGTGGCCCTCAATTCAGACTATATCTGAATTTTTTTTCTGAACAAAGTGGTTGATGTTCAGAACACCCCCTTTCTTCCTGGTGCTCATCCCTAAGATCAACTCTTTATTTCATTTCAGTGAGAACATTTTACCATCTCTGCATTCTAAGCAATCCCAAAGAGACCATTTTATAACAAATAATGCGCATTGATTATTATTTTGCAACATCGTGACATTGCATTTTTAATATTTTGGTGTTTATATCAATAGTTTGTTCTTTATTGACACATCAATAAAATGTGAAGACATAGCTACTGTGACATCAGCCATCATAATAATAAATGATTACATTGTCTTGAAAGGATAAGATAAATAGGTGGCAACCCAATGTGCCCATACACCCCACACATAAAATTAACTTTAACTTTGTAGTTAGATGTTGATAGATGTTTGGCTCTATATGTGTGTGCTCTCTGTGTGCTGCCCTAGCCCTAAGCAGACAGCTGGCATGGCAGACCTCGAGTGAATCACTCAGTGACCACAAAATCCGTTAAGGCATGAAGGCACCAGCCCAGGTTTATTGTCGATGAAGCAAAGTACTATTATCCCTCAGCCTCTACCAGATCACTAATACATGTATGCCCATAACAATGGACCAGCTCGGTGAATGGTGGGACTTTCCGTTCCTCCCTAGGCCAGACAGAAATACTCCCTCTGATACAAACAAGTTAGTACTGCTCCTCTAACATAGTAAGTTACTGCCCCATGACATGGCTAGTTATCCATCACCTTGTACATGTTGGTTTGATCAAAACAACTTTATTACGTACTGTCATCCCAGCCTTATTTTTTAGGAGGGGTCAATGTGTTCCTGTTATCCTTGGGGAATGTTTTTGTACCATCCTTGATATTGGGATGTTCTGGTACCACTTGATATCTGGATGTGTTTGCATGAGTACTCTGTGACTAGCGCTTATTATTTTTCTCCAGTATCAGCCCTGTTCTTCCCAGATTCTGTGAGTAGGTCCTGCCTCATACCTGGCCTCTGATACAAGGGGTTATGTCTTAGGCTCTCTTCCTACTGTATTCTCCCATTTTTTTGTCTTTTTACGGGGAGGATGTTTACCCATCATCCCGGAAAAGCATAATGCTTGGACTGAAGATGGCCCAGTGGGCTAAACACTGTTATGTGGCCACCTTACTTTTCCATCTATATATTCACACCCCATCTGTCCCTTAGTCTGCACTTAGTCTGGACAGATTTTATTTTCCAATTGTTTTTAGTCCCCTATAGTGGACCTGGGAATGTTAGGCCTGGCACCATGACTGAGGCTTGGGGTGTAGAGTCGTACTTTGATAACCTGTGGGTGACATGAGGAGGCCTTTATACTTAGTTGGTGGTCAATGAGATGGGCGTTGGTCAAGATTATAATAATATGCACATGTGTATATGTTTATACCTTAAACATTTATTATAGGGCACATGTGGTTCAACACACCTCACAGAGTATCCAAGTATACAGATGTCCAACAGCCTTTACAAACTGGTATAAGTACAAATATTTGCTTTAAAAATATTAATAAGCATTTGATTATTCCTTATAATGATTATTCATACTGTGGCAGTGTTGATGGTGGCCGATCTGGGTCATTCCACAAACTTTAAAGCACAAATTCTGAACTTCAAAATAGTATCAGTGTTAAATGGCAACTCTGAAAATATTGGTATTCAGTAAGCTGTTCTTCCTCAACACTTTCAGTTGTGGTGGTTAACTTTTGCTGCTTAACTGATTATTCAAATAGAGAGAGGCTCTTCTCTTTTAAATCAAGCCAATGGGAAAAGCCATACAGTCTGGCATGACTACTCTTTTGATGGTTAACCTTAATCGTCCTTTGATCCCCATATAAAATTTTAAATATCTTAATAATGTAATTGTTCTGGCTCTAATTTTTATGTACAAAGCTTCTTCCTTTTCTGTGTATGCGCACAAACATAGTGTAAAGTAGTTACTTTCACCAAAGGTGATTATAATGGAATTGCTGGTGGAACTGCATAATATTATCCCTTAGTAGAGGATGCTAAGAAACTGTTATGAAAGGTACATTTTTCACTTAAGAAAACCCAATTTTGTTGGCTAGCATCATAGGGGATAAATGAGGAAAAATCATACTTTAATACTAGTAGCATGAATTAATTTTTATGCCACCCTACGTCCAGCTGAATGTGGAAAACCACATTTGTAAGATTTCACTTGTCTGAAGGATGCATGCAAATATTATATTTTCCATATTGCAGTATTTTCAATATTTTTTTAAGTTCAGTCTTCAAAGTTTTTTAAAATGTTGAATAAAAGACTTTCATTTTGATGTTGGATAAGGCTTTGGTTTAAAGAATGCATAATGAAATCCCGAACTGTATTATACTTTAGTAAGCAATCTTTATAAGTCACTTTTGGCTGTTTCGATCATTGGTTAACTGGACTCCTCTCACTCACGGGATATTTCTAATTTTCAAGCTGGAATACTTTGACTTTTTGCTGTTTTCTTTGGCCTGGCTTTGATTTATACACACACAGATGATAGGGGCTTTGAATCTGTGTGTATGCATGTTTAACAAGTCCATATACATTTTTAATGTACCAGCTCAAATGCTTCTTCCCTTTTAGTTATGTTTCGTCATAAATATATTATTTTCCAAATAAAGTTTCATTAAGAAATTTAGATTTTTCTTGTGTAAACCCATAATGAACTCCTGCTTAAGGATGTTTTTGTTTTGTTTTTAATTTAAACCTTCATTGTCTCCACAGGCATCAGAAGGTGTCACCTTTATTGGACCTGACACACATGCTATTCAAGCTATGGGAGACAAGATTGAAAGCAAATTATTAGCCAAGAATGCAAAGGTCAACACAATCCCTGGCTTTGATGGAGTGGTCAAGGTGAGAAACTGTTTAACTGCTGTCTCTCCTCTATGGGCTCTGACATTGTTTAAATAAAAGTACCACTCTCTTCAGAGGTGTGATATAGGATGCAATTATAAATTCAATATTCCAACTTCAATAGAAGATCCAACTGAAAAATGTCATTGTCCTGATATTTTCAATGGCAAAAATGCTTCTGAAGAGGAAGAGCTATTGGAAGAATAGAATGAATTGTCAAATATTAAGCAGGTTTCAGAGTAACAGCCGTGTTAGTCTGTATTCGCAAAAAGAAAAGGAGTACTTGTGGCACCTTAGAGACTAACCAATTTATTTGAGCATGAGCTTTCGTGAGCTACAGCTCACTTCATCGGACGCATACAGTATGCATCCGATGAAGTGAGCTGTAGCTCACGAAAGCTCATGCTCAAATAAATTGGTTAGTCTCTAAGGTGCCATAAGTACTCCTTTTCTTTTTGCAAATATTAAGCAGTATGCCATGGACGGCATATGAAGTGTGGTTCCTCAAAACATCTCACATTTTAAATTACATTTGAGATAGTTAAGACCGGGGAATATGAGTTTAATACACCAGATGTAGGTTGGTGGTTGTGTGCGTGCGTGTATGCATATATACCTTGATGTGTGTTTTTCTTCCTTCATTTTCCCCCAGTTGCATTAACTTTATTGGCATGACCAAGGTAAAGTGTTGCCAAAGTTAATATGTTAAGTATTTGTGGGCAGCACAGGTTTCGCAGTGGCGTTTGATACACCATGTGTATTTTGTATTTCTCCCCAGTACTAAGTCAGTTGTAAACTACCTTATATTATGAGACTGGTTCTATAAAAAAGCTCTTTTTCTTCCAGACTTATAAGCAGTGTTTCTTCCTTGCTTTTAGTAGGAATTCTTACACTATTTCCCGTAGGTTGTTCCACCATCTTAGCTGTGTTTCTGTGTCTCGTACAGTGAAACGGAAAATGTTTTGATTTCATCTTTCCTTTGACATATTGTGATGTTTATGTGTGTCTGTGAATAGGCTACATAACGGGGTTATAATACAAAATTGTTTGCACATGCTGAAAACTTGTTGAAACTTTCACCTTTTGGGGTGAAATTTCTCATGGTTGGTCTTCAAGTTGAATTTTTGGGGTAATTGTGAGCAAATATCCTTTATCTGTTTTTGTTATGGGAAAAGGGGGAAAATATATTTCCCATTTAAAAAAAATTCTGATCAATATTTTTTTAATTTAGCGGAAGCCAAAAACAGCTGAAGTTTATAATCTTGACACTTGGCATTGACCTGGTCCTCATAAGGCTTGTGTACATTATGAAATATTGTTGTGTTTTGAAGATGATTGTGAACAAATGAATTTCTTGACACAATGCTGACCATGATTTAGGGCTTGTTTACATGGGGAATTTAGTGCAAAATATCTAGAGTGGGAATTTAAAGTGCAAGAGTGCCTTTTTGTGGTGTTAATCCTCATCCAAAATGGATTAAGCTAAACTGCACAAAAGTATTATTTGCACAAAATAAGTGTGTCCACACAAGGAGATGGTATGGAATACTCACTGATAGCTATACCGTACTAGCTATTCTGGGCTTTTTCCCCCTGTAGACAAACACTTAGTGATCTGCACAGACCAAGACACATAGTGTTCAGCATCATGTCAGTTAACCAGGATTAAACCCTTCTGGGGTTTTTTGTTGGAAGGAATGAGTGACAGAGAGATTAATGAGAGAGAGAGAGGGAGGTAGAGAGGACGTGATGCGGGGAGAAATTGAAAGAACATATCCTATGGACCTGGGAGCAGAGGTAGTCCTTCACCTCCAAGTTCTGCGTTTTCACTAAGGGTATGTCTACACTGCCCATGTTACAGCATGGCCATGGCAGTGCTGTGATGTGGGCAGTGTAGACACGCTTTATCGCCAGGGGAGAGCTCTCTTGGCGATTAAAAACAAACCAACAACAACCCCCTCCCACCCCCCCAGCCTGAACGAGCGGTGGTAGCTTTATTTCTGGGAGCGTGGCTCCTGGCTATAAAGCACTGTCTATACTGGCACTTTTCAGTGCTAAAACTTTTGTCACTTCACAAGGTGTTTTTTCACACCTCTGAACGACTAAAGTTTTAGCTCTGAAAGTGGCAGTGTAGAAACAGCCTAAATCTAGCTTTTCCTGCAGCAACAGAAGCCAGCCTGGGTTTTACAGAGGTAGCTTTGCTTCCATTATGCTTTCCCCACAGAGAGACAGCTTTACAAAACCATTTTTTCCTATGTGGATGCCTCTTTGAATTGGCCTGAGAGTGATCGAGATAATGACTGGACGCTGGATGCTAGTCACTGTGGATCTGCATACACTAGGCAAAATAACGTTGCTAGTGCTGGTGATGGAAATGCCTGGGGCCTGCGATGTCTGAAGGACTCATTTGTGTTCTCAAATAGGTGTTCACAGGCATTTTACAATGGCATTACCATCCATGAGAGTACACTGCCTTGGATCAAACCTTTATAAAGCCACTACCTACACTGGTGTGCTCTCTGCTGGTGCAGTGCTAATGTTGTTTGGAATGCTGAGATGTTGCATCAGTAACAGGTCATCTTGGATCCATTGCAGGATTCTATATCCTGTCTTTCAGCAACTGCTCCATACAAGGTTTGGAAGACTTAGCAACAGTGTAGCTGTTACCCAGCTGAACTCTGCTCTTCCTGGTAACTTGTCCCTCATTCTAACAATCCTAAGGGCGAGTAGGGACTGCAACTGGAAAAAAATCTGATGAGTGGGACCCATGGAGTTGAATATTCATAAATAGCTTTTATTTTACACATGAAACCATCAAATGTGTATGGAACACTTAATATTAAAAATTATCATACAGTTGTTTTGTTTGGCTATGTCTACACTGGCAAGTGAAAGACACAACTTGTGTCGTTCAGAGGTGTTGGAAACCCCCACCCCTGAAAGACGAATGTTTTGTCGATGACAAGCACCAGTGTGAACAGCACTAAGTGTGAAGAGCGCTCCTGCTGATAAGGCTAACACCGCTCATTGGGGGTGGGAGTTTCTTGTTGGCAGGAGAGCCGACAGACAGCAGCTACACTACGCTCATTTTAGCTGCACAGTGTAGACACAGCCTTAATGTTTTTAGGTACTGGTTGTTTTATTCTATTGTAAAATATCAAGCCTACAAAATCAGGATAAATGGTTAGTAAACACTAATGACACAACTAATAAAACTAATGGGGGAAAATAACTGACTACATGTAGTTATGCCTGAGGCCTGTGGTTGCAATGTTTTTTGGAAAACTAGCTCAGAAACTTCCAGAACCCGAAAAAATGAATGGAAAGAGGATCACTAGTGATATGATGTTTGTATTAGTATGTGGATGACAGGCAGCTGCACGTGACCTTTATGCCAAATATAAACAATGCCATCTCCCAGCCCTCAATGTTTGGATGGGATCAGCACCTACTTGAATGAAGAGCACTGTCCCTCAAAACTTCTGCCACCCCTGCCCCCCAAATCCTCGTAAAACAAAACTCACTAATCAGGTTACATTTCCTACCTTCTGGGGAGAAAGGAAAATTGTTTTTTTTGATCCTTGTGAGATTCCTGGATATCAGAAACAACCTGTAGATATGCTCATTAGACAACACTACTTCCACATGAAATAAAGACTTGAACAGAAGAGAGGTTGACTTGACTGGAAAAGCCTGAGACACTATATACTTAGACCCATGGGAAGAACCCCATCAACCAAAGTAGGATGAGAATATCTGCCTGCGATTGCCCTTGAATCCCTGATTGGAAGGAATCACAACAGATATGAACCTGTTTATTGTGGTATCCACCTGGATCCCAAAGTGTTACAGGGCGTTTAGTCCCTGGTAGACAGTTTTCTTGATCGATCAGCTAGTGTGAGGAACAGCTCTGCATTCCATTTGCCAATTCAGCCAGGAAGTGAGGGGCAAGGCAGTGAGGAGCTCAGTGGATACTATCACAGGAGCTGCATTCAAGGGAGGGGATGAGGAGCTAAAAGCATGGTGTTTGGGTCTCAGACTTGTTTTTAACTTTGCATTTCTGCCTTTCTAGTGGCCATCCACTTGGCCAGTGAGCAGGAAAGCCGTCAGGCTCTTTTGTGTTTGAATCCCTACCTGACCCTTCATCAGGACAAGGTAGTCATGAGGAGTGGGATTTTTAAAGACACAAAGGGCTTTTATGTTCTCTAATTCCACTGGTTTCAGAGTAACAGCCGTGTTAGTCTGTATTCGCAAAAAGAAAAGGAGTACTTGTGGCACCTTAGAGACTAACCAATTTATTTGAGCATGGGAGTTGGATGCCTAACTCCCCTTTGTGCCTAAATCTGTTCTCCTTTTTACTTACCAAGATGACTTCCTCTTTCCATTTGGAAAGAAAAATGCCTTCACACTCTTTGTGTGAAGAGAGCTTTGCATAATACTGTAAAGATCACTTCACAAGTTAGAAAGACAGACGAGGGTTGTTGTTTTTTGGTGGACAAAATGGCATAAGAAAGACCGTGCTTCGCTGTCTTGTTCAGTTCAAGACTACGTTAAGGAAGACTACATTGCTCAGAGTGAAGAGCTGTCTGTCTGTTTGTTAATTGTCATTTTAAACAGTGCGGCGAAATGTACAGGGTGCTTTACAAATCTAGAGTAGAACATGTCCCCTTCCTCAAATAGCTTATCATTTAAGACAGTGGTTTTCAACCTGGGGCCCATGGACCCAAGGGCGTCTGTAGACTATGCCTAAGATTTCCAAAGGGATCCGCACTGCCATTAGAAATTTTTTAGGGGCCCGCAAACGAAAAAAGGTTGAAAATCACTGATTTAAGATATGAGACAAATAAAGGTCTAAACACAGCGCAACAGTTCAGGTAGGAGAGGCTGTGGAGAGGGTATAGGCCAGGAGAACAAAGTACTGTACAGTAGAAAGGATTCTTTCAAGGATTCATCTTTAAGAAGAGTTTTGAAAAATGGAAGAAGAGGGTGCCTGGCATACAAGAGATGGGAGCCTGTTCCCAAGGGAGTGATCAGCATAAATGAAGGTCTGAAGTCAAGAGTGGAAGAGGGAGATGAAGGGATCATTGAAGATAGAGTATTGGGAGAAGCAGTGAAAGTGAGTTGTGGAGTAAGAGAAAATAAGAGCACAGCTGTGGGTGAGAGCAGGATTATACAAGAAGATGAGGAGCTTGAATCTGATACAGTAAGATAAAGGGAGTCAGTAGGGGGGATTCAAGGTTTTGGGGCATCGGTTTGAGAACATGAGGACTTCAGCAGATATTTTGGTTAGACTGGGGCCTGGTCTACATCTTAAAATTTAGGTCAACTTAGCTACATCTTCCAGGAGTGTGAAAGACCCACACCACTGAGCGACACAGCTATGCTGCCCTAACCCCCAGTGCAGTTATGCTACCAGAAGAATCCTGTGGTGCTGTAGCTTTGCTGGTATAGTCTCTGTAGTGAACACATGGCATTAAATGGGAGAGGTGAGAAGCAGAGAGGCTAAAGAAAAAGGTTACAATAATAATCAAGGTGAGCAATGACCAAACTGCGTGGTGATGAAGTGTATGTGGGTTTCTCGCAGTGGGGAAAGTGACAGAAGGCAAGATTTTACAGGTTAAAGAAATGTGAGGGAGAAACTGGGTAGTGGGGAGGAGGAAAAAGGCTGTAGTGAAAAGTGGGAGTGGGGAAGATAGTGGAGAAAAGTTTTTATTGCTGGATAGTGTCCAGTTTACTTGTACAGCAAGTGCCGCAATGCTGAGTATGGGTCCAGTAGGTTAATATCTGTAGATGAAATCCTCTCCCCTCTGAAATCAATGGGAGTTTTGACATAGATTTCAGTGGGGTGAAGATTTTTTGGTTTGTTTTGGTTTTTTCCTACATAGCCATTTCAGTATGTTTTTGAGCTGGGTAGTGATGTTAAAATGACCCCTAAACCTCTCGCAAAATAAATATTGGACATTAGTAACTGCTTACCTATTAGTTTAGATTTTCCAAGTTCCTCTACACCACCAAACATCGCCGTCCCTGAAAAATACGATGTAGTTATTCCTAAGTAATAAAAATTGTATAGCTCCCAAAGTCTCTCAACTAGTTCAGCTAGTCAATCCACTTCATCACAGTAGTTCTACTTTTTTCCTGTCTCCATTTGCTGGTACCTGGGAAAGAAGAATTTAAACCAAATGAACACGTAAGAAATTTCTATTTAATTTAACAAAAATGACTTTTTAATGCCCCTTTAACTTAACCATGGTGAACTCAGCCATTAGTAAAAACATAATCGTTAACGTGACTTTTATATCACTTTTTTATTAATTGTCCAAACTAGTAAAAAATGTAATAACATAAAATAATATGCTAGAATTGTATAGTTTTTTTATAATTAATCTGTTTTAAACAAAAACTAGTGTAGCTTATGTGTATTTACAGGAAACAACAGTACACCAATGAAACCTTTGCAAAAGATGAAATTGATTAAAATATTTTAAAATATTTTTTTAATACTCATGTTTTCTTTCTATATTTTCCACACATGATCTTATGCATTGGGTAATACCTTATTTGTGATACTGAATTTTTTTCCCATGGCAACTATGCAGTGTCTGTCAGAACTACTCAGCACCAATAATCTAAAAATAACTGCCTTAAATTTTTATTAGAACTTGGACACTTGCCATATTTATGTAATGCTCAAGTAAAATGCACTGTATTAAAATTTACTGTTTCAGGGAAAGAGATCAAAAGGCAGTTGCTAGAGACTGGATTATGCTAGTTGTTTATGCATTTTTCCAAACAGTTTCCATCTCCTCTCTCTTTTTAGAATTCTAAAACAAATAAACAATATCTTCTGTTTCTAAAGCAGACTTCGAAAGCTAAAAAATTTGAATATGCGTTGAATTGCTATTGTGAAGTTCTTTTAATTTTAATACATTAGAACTGTTAACTAAATTGATGTTAAAATAGTGTAAATAAGTGATATCCTTGCTGGTAGACTTCTTAAATCTGTTCCCCTCACTGTTTTTCAGGATAAAATGATTTGAGGCAATTAATGCTATGCTCCTCATATTGCAGTATTTATTCTTTAAAATTGTTGACTGTATATATAAAACAATCATGGCTCTGAAAAGTTGTCTTCCAGTGATTTGCTGCTTGTTTTTCTCTGAACTTGCAATATACATTAGCCACTTGTTTGCAGGTAACTAAGTGAAAAAATTTATCCTATTTGCTTCCCCCTCTCCCAATTCTATTTTGCAAATATATGACTGAATTTGCAAGAGAAAAGAAATGTAAAAGTTTCCTTCTTGACTATAATCGTGGCTCTTCATCAGTCATCACTCTTCCTGCATTTTGTTCAAGAGGCTCTAATTGTCTGCATTTGGCAGGTTTAACACTTCCTGACAGAGAGGCTATTAAGGGGAAGTATTCTCGCATAACTGTCACAGGCAGGAACAAAGAACCTTCAAACTCAATGTGTGGAAACCACTAACATTCTTAAATGACCCTTTTCATGCATTTTTATCCCTTTAAGCTAAAATTTGGAGAGTGCAGGGTCATGGAAAGCAGCAAGGTGTAATAAAACAGTAAACCTTGATTTTATTTTGTAGATTTATCTCTGACTTAAAAACAATTGTTATTTGGAAAAATCTCATTAACAGATGTGACTGCTTGGAGTAAAAAGACTTAAAACTGATGTAGCTTTCAGGACTGCTTTGAACTTAACAAGCACCGATTTGTGGAGCAGACTAGCTAATGAAAGGAAATTAAATTTTCTGACAACTTCCCCTGCCAGCCTCCTTATTCTTCATGGGGTTGTTACTAGGTACTGAAGACTTTTAAAGAGGATTTTGTTTTATTATTGGGCATAAATGAACCAGGTATGAACATTTTGTATGTATTTAAAAAAAATTCTGACCTGGGTGCTTTTAAAACGAATTGCCTTGAAAGCTTTAAAAATATTGAATTTCATTTTAATGTTAATAAGTCAACCCCTTAAGCTTCAGATGCACTTAGCAGCTGGTGGTTTCCAGACATTACTGCCTTCCATTCAAATCTCTTAATATATGTCACAGAATAGTATAAATATTAGCAAATTTGGATGGAATTTTCAGATTTAACCCATGCCATGATCATATAAACATTTTTCTTTTTACAGTATCATGATGGAAATATATTGTTGTGGGTGAAGGGATGTGGAATTTAACTACTGAATGAGATAGAAACTTTGGCTGTTACAAGTGAACCTGTGCTGAAAGTACCTTGGGAGAATCATTTTACTTCCCCTGGCTTCCCTCTCACCCACACTCCATTACACTTTTCCTTTCCTTGCCCCCCTCCCCCCGCACTCCATGTTGTGGATACAGACTAACACGGCTACCCCCTGATACTTTCCTTTCCATAGTATGAGTCAGCTGATGCAATATAGATGGTGACAACAAAAGAACTTTGCTAATTAATAGTATCTTACAAACTGTTTTTGATCATGGAAACCATTATTTGAATTTATGCATTTCAGACCACAGTTCAAAACCCTAACAAGTTACATTAAAGCATCTGTCTTGAGGTGAAAAACTGCAAAACTGAAGTTGATGTGAATTTTGCCTGAATAAGGACTGCAAGATTTAGTTCTTAAAGAAGTTCTGTAAGATTCATTCTGAATCTGAATCTTATCCAAACAATAGAGAATCAACTCCCCCTGCTGACAGCATCTGGAAAAACATGACACATAAACAACTGAGGACAGAAACAAGCTGGCAATGGACAAGCTTTAATGATCTGATTTATGATCCATTATTGATTGTAAACTTCTAAATTCTACCATTTAAATTCCTTGAACTGCAGAAAATCATTTTGAGATTCTGGGAGTGCTTCCTGTCAGCTGATTGCTTGCTGCTTTGAGTTTCTCAGTATAATAATGATGAGGTAGAATTTACATTCCACTTATGGTATTAATTTTACATTCCTCTGACTGAAAAGGGTCAGAAGGTTGTAAAATCAAACATTAAATGAATCAGAGGAGACAGTAGTGCAATATATGACTGCCCTAAGGACATAGTGCAATGGCTGATGGGATTAATGTTAGGTCTCATTTCCTGCTTTTACAGGATGCAGATGAAGCTGTCAGAATTGCAAGGGAAATTGGTAAGTTCTTAAATTAGCTATGGTGGGATTTGTGTGCCTCTCAGCAGACATGGTTGACTAAATTGAATGTGTAATAAGTAATCCCTATAGAACAAATAATGTTTTAATGGTTTTTAAGTTCCCCATTGCCTTAATGCCCTATCTCTTAAATCATCACATTTTAGCTTTACAAACTGAGCTTTAAAGACTGAGTACATGAATGAGTTGCAGACAGGATACAAGACACAGTGATCACTGGTTAGTTTAAAGTATTCATGAAATTAAATATGATATCCTTTTTGCATAAGGTGTTAGGCATGGTACATTTCTCTTTATAGGGAGGCTGACAGAATGATGCTTATGCTCTTCATTCTTCATCATTATTTGAACCACAGCTGGCATGAATACAGTCTGGGTCACCAACTTTTCTGCTATACCACGCTAAAATCAAATCACCATTCTGCTTCTAAATACATTATAGAATGGGAAAAAGCAAACAAAAACCTACCTGGGACTCTTATTTTAGCTAAGGCCAAGTGTAATGTGTGATAGACACCTTCGGTCCTCATTTAGGAAAGCTTCTTATTCAGGAAAATATCTATGCATGTGCTTGCTGAAGTGCTTTCCTGAATTCGGTCCTAGTACTGTAAAGCCGTGGTTTCCAACCTGTGGTCCAGGGATCCCGGGGGTTCCGCAGACTGTGCCTAAGATTTCTAAAGCGGTCTGTACCACCATTTGCAATTTTTTAGGGGTCTGAAAATGAGAAAAGGTTGAAAACCACTGCTGTAAAGTGTTTTGTGGAGGCGACAGCCTGGATGGGCTCTCTGATTAGGGTTGTTTTATGAGTCTAAGGATTTGTCGCTTAAAGAGGGTTTCTTGGCTGTTTTTTGTTTTTGTTTTTAACAGTGTAGCTACTCCAACACGAACCCCTACTATGGATGCATGTACTTCACCAGTGCAAAAGGTGACTAGTGTTGTCACACCTTAGACTGGTTTAAAACTGGGATAATTTGTGGGGCTGAAAAACACTTTTATACCAGTACCGTGCATTCCCACTGAGAATTTTCACTGATGCAGCTATATTGCACTAGTTTAACTGCACCAAAATCTCAGGTGTAGACAAGTTGTAAATTAGGATGGCAAAATTTAATTCAGCATTTTTTTTGGCTAGCTTTTATGTCACTGTTGTGAGATCAGGTGATTCATAGATTCATAGATATTAAGGTCAGAAGGAACCATTATGATCATCTGGTCTGACCTCCTGCACAATGCAGGCCACAGAATCTCACCCACCCACTCCTGCAATAAACCTCTCACCTATGTCTGAGCTATTGAAGTCCTCAAATCATGGTTTAAAGACTTCAAGGTGCAGAGAATCCTCCAGCAAGTGACCCATGCCACATGCTGCAGAGGAAGGCGAAAACCCCCAGGGCCTCTTCCAATCTGCCCTGGAGGAAAATTTCTTCCTGACCCCAAATATGGCGATCAGCTGAACCCTGAGCATGTGGGCAAGATTCACCAGCCAGATACCCAGGAAAGAATTCTCTGTAGTAACTCAGGACCCACCCCATCTAACATCCCATCACAGGCCATTGGGCTTATTTACCATGAATCGTTAAAGAGCAATTAATTGCCAAAATCATGTTATCCCATCATACCATCTCCTCCATAAACTTATCGAGTTTAATCTTGAAGCCAGATACTCTTTTGCCCCCACTGCTTCCCTTGGAAGGCTGTTCCAGAACTTCACTCCTCTGATGGTTAGAAACCTTCATCTAATTTCAAGTCTAAAGACTTATCACTCACTGTCATTCAAGCAGAAATGAAAAGAAGACAAGGTTGCTAGCCATGGTAAAATTTTAGTAGGACAAGTTGTTAAATAAAATTGCTGTTTTATAGCATGGAATCCTTTTAAAAAAATAAATTAAATACATGTTTTCAGCTTCATTTGTATATTTTGACTTGCAGTTTTGTTTTTGTGGGATATGTAACCACTGATCTAAAAGGCTATCTACAAGTGTTTTTGTAAATTAACTGAGTATTTTGAGTGACACAAATAGCAAGGGGCAGCGGTGCATTCCACATGACTTGTAAAACTTATTCTCGCTTATTTTTCATTTTCGGCCCCCTGATGTCCTCCTGACCTGTTCCTCTTTCTGATATGATTGTCCCAATAGGCTGATGGTATCACTTCAACCTGTTAACCTTGATGGGCATTGGAGACAGTTATAGGGAGTTATGCAGGTAGCATTTTTTTCTTTTTGTCTCTGGCTAGTTTTAAAAATTATGTTTAAAAAGTTTGCCGAATCATGCTGTATACTGAAAGAAAAAAAGCCACTTTTCATGTTTCCTCCACCAGCTCAAATAGTTGGACTTCACTGAGGTTTCTAAGGTGATGTATAGTTCTCAGCATGGTTAAGTGGGGTGCATCATATCAGAGTGTGAGCTAGTGATCTTTGTTATTAGGGGACCTAAAACGAGAAAACAGGATACAACCAGAATCTCGAATGTGTGTAATGCACCTGTACCCTTTTGCTGTTTGGGGCACCTGGAATTTATTTACAATATTTTCAGGTTACCTTTAACTGTGTTCATCCAAACAGTCTTGCTTTTCTAAGAAAGTCTTTGAGATAGTTATTGTAAAGAACAAATTTTTCTGATGTCAGTTGGAATGCATAATCAATGATTTTAGCATTCCAAGTAATGCCCTCTGCTGATTTCACTTCCTGCTCCTCAGTGGTGCATTCTGACTGGCTGTTCATTAGCAATACTGGCTGTGTAGCATGCATCATCAATGTTCTATGTGGTACTGCCTGTAACTGTCTAAGACAAGTTATCATTATAAATATAGCTTAAAGGAAAGAAAAATACATTTTGTTGTCCAATTATAAGTGAGCTGAATTTGTTTCTTCCCCCCTTTAATTGGTGTAGTGTTCTCTTTGTTTCCTTCACCCTGCCATTCCTACCTTACTCCCCAAAAATTAGGATATGTTCTATGTCATATCTTCTTTCCTCTTATTGTTTGCGTGTTCTCTCTCCCCATACTTTTCTCTGTGAGTTTTACTTCTCCCATTGTCCTTTCTGCAATATATAATCTCACTAGCTCTACTCCTTTACCATTTTTACAGTATTTTTAATTCTCCTCTCCCATCACTTCTGGTGGGTTGTCAGTCTTCCGTTTCCCTTCTTTTTTTGTCGTTGTGGTCCATTCTTGCTTTCCTCTTCTCTCTGCTCCTACTGCTCCATTCTGAAGAGTTCTGTTCTGTGTGATGTACAGGCAGTGATGTGAAACCAGCAGGGATTTTCTTTTTTTTTGGGTAATCTCCTGGCTGTTACATCTATTCAGGCTGTAAGTCGCAAATTGAAACTTACTAGAGTCCTGATCTCTGAAGCATGATCAGGATCTAGTAAGTTTCACTTGGTATCTTGCCATGCTAGTGAAAAAAAAAACAAGAACCAAAGCCAATATAAAACAAAGTAGCTGGAAAACATGCTATTGTCATGTTTCAGTTCACTTATAGCTGGCTGATGTTTAATGTTGCTTAAAATAGATACTGAAAACAGACCCTGATATTGCTGGACAGATACAGTTTATGGTCCAGAGGCTACTACTTTATAAAAATAATTTAATAAAATAATACCTGATGATAAGATGTGCTGGCAATGATGAAAACTGGGAAGTAACAGCAATAGGGAACCATCACAAGCCCTTGCTGACCCCTTTTGATACTCAAATACTGAATATGTTTAACTGTGTAAAGAGAGAACAGACCAACTTAATGATGACAATATTGCTTATTTTATACAGCATCAAAAGTCTACCAGACTCTGTTTAAATTAGGCAAAAAGGCTTGTATATTTCCAAGACCCAGACAGGTGTATAATCTCGTGAATTCTAATGCACCAGGAAAAGCACCAAACTTTGCACCAAGAGTTGGGTAAACTCATGAATCCAAATTTAGGCACAGGAAGGTAAATTGGTGCTTAATCTGTGGGAAAGAGAAGAAGACCGAACCCTGCTCAAATAATTTACCCCTTCCTGGGAGATTAATCTAATCCTTGCTGCCAGAACATACTACCGTAAATACTATTAGCTTTGAGTTTTGAGTTTAGCAACAATAAAAAATCCAGCCAATCTTTAATCCATGTCCATATATTCAGTTATTGAGACTGTAGCCAATGTCTGAGAGGTGCAGGCCATCAATGCAAAATTGACTAGGACAATGATAATTAATGCCCTCAGCATCTTTCCCCCAGCAGATACACAAAACCTCCTAAACCCAGCCAAGGGATCCTCATCTTCTATATAGCAGGACTGGCAGGCCTCTCAGGTTTGCCAAATAACAAAAGGGCCCCCTGGGACATCAGCTCTGTCCTTGACCCAAGGCCAGTATGATCATATGTAGACACACACATGAAAGTTCTCTGGTTTTTCAGAAAAGCTAAACACCCAACAAATTCTGTTAAAGTGAAAGGCAGCTAGTGTGCTTAGCATCTTTGAAAGCAGGCTATTTTTTTGTTTTTTTTTGCTTATGTATTTAGGAAACTAATCTTAAACACACAATTTTGAAAATGTTGGCCCTATTTTATTCTATATTATTTTTAATGTTTGCTGTCTTTTCACCTGAATCATTTCTAATTTAAATTTCAAGGGCCATATGTCTAGGGAATGGTTGATGCATTCCCATAAAATAGGACTCAACCTCTGCTCAAAATTCACATACGGATTTTCTTGAAATTTGAAAAAGGTTGGATGCCCTTTTCTCCCCATCATTTTTTGCCATCCTTATTTCAGCATACTTCTCAAATACTGCTTTTGAACCCTGTTGTAACAGTAGGGAATAGGAAGTTCTCTATCTGGCCAAACTGTGAGAAAATATTTCAATGGGAGACCTGTTTGAATCATGTTCTAACACAGAAGTCAAACCTGGGTCTATTATCTGGGTTTGTCAATACTGTTCTGTTTGGTCTATGACTTAAATTGTTTTCAATACCAGCTGAGAGAGGATAGGGAGAAACCATTGCTGCGTTTTGTCATTTTTCCAAATGCAGACAAAGCCGAAGTGTGATAACTATCTAATAAAAATGCTCTCTCGGAAGGCATAAAAAGAGTTGACTGCAGAAATTTTCTCCCTTACCATGGAAAGTTGTATGTGTATACTGAAACTCTTTCTTTATAAAATGTGTGCTGGTTTTTTTACACATACTGGGACTATGTATAGTCTTGATTTGCCACCTTATGTACATGTACAGCTAATATGAAATCAATACACATAAAATTACCAAAAAGCAGCAGTAAAGTTCTGCAAAACTCAACGGGTCATGCCAATAACAAGCCTCCTGTATATTTTTTGTTGAGTAACCCAGTTTAGCCAACTTGGTTGAGAAATGTGATCTGTGTGTTTTATAATATATAAACAGTGTACCTTATTTCCCCCCAGAAGTGAATGTCAGCAAAATTATAATTATTTTTATGATGACTGTATGAGTAAAATCAATGAGTCATTCAACTGAATAATATAATGTGTTATACCAGGCTGAAATGATTAACGTTATTGGTAAGAAGATGAACTTTTTCAAGCTTCAAGTGGTATTACTATGGAGCACATAACATGAATTTTTATTTTTAATATTAGATTGGAACATCATAATTGTACTGGATTAGACCCATGCTCCATCTTGTCCAATATGCGGTCTCCGACCGTGGTCAGCACCAGATGTTTCAGAGAATGGAGTAAGAAATCCACAGTAGGCAGATGTAGGGTAATCTGCTCCCCACAATAGGGCTCATCTAATCTCTAATAGTTAGATATTAGCTAAAGGCCTGAAGTATAAGGTTTTAAAATGAGGTTTTATATTCCTTCCAATATCCTTTTTTAGACTTAACAATGATAACTCTGGTGGATATTCTTTTCAGCCATAAAAATGTCTAATCCCTTTTTGAATCTTGCTGAATTTTTGGCCTCACTGATGTTCTGTGGCAAGGAGTTCCACAGTTAAATTATACTTTCGGAAAGTATTTTCTTTTATCCATTTTGAATTTGCCACCTCAGTTTAATTGAATGTCCTATTTATTTTGTTTTATGAGGCAGGAAAGTTCAGAAACTTCCAATCTGCCTTCCCTAGACCCTTCATTAATTTGTATGGTTTTATCATCTCCACTTTTATTCACCTCCTTTCAAAGGAAGAAAACTCAAGTCTTCCCAATTTCTCTTTATGTGTAAGTTTTTTCAAGTACAGTTATTTTTACCGGCCTTCCCTTGAATCCCTTTGAAATTAAATAAACGTGAACTGTTTGAAAAGTGAGGGGTAAAACTATTCACAATTCATAGAGCTAAATAAGTAAACAGTAAAAACTACAGTGAAATTTGTTAACGTGGTTGATTTGGACATCCCTATTTTGACTTGTATCCAAATATTCACTATCATCCCCAAATCTCTTAAATAGTGAGCTTTCCAAATCAGTCATGCATAGAAACAAATCTTCATTTTGCAAGGACAGATCATGGTTTTAGTGCCAAGACAAGTTAGCAGGGTTAGAGTTTGCTCTAATTAGCATCCTCATAAACTATACCTGCAGCCCTGTGACACACACATGGTTGTGGATTTTTTCCTATCTTTGAAAATATCAAACTATCTTAGAAGCTGTTCCAATCTGATCCTTAACTACCAAATGTCCCACAGATTAGTGTGAGAGAGAGGCAGATTAATCAATGCAATTAAGAAATGACCTCTGGAAAGTAGTTGTAATCCCAAATAGTTATGCTACATGTACTAATTTCTTTCTCTCTCTTTCTTTTTAACATTCAGAAAACTTTTACAGCCAAATTGAAAAATTCATAATAAGTTAACCTTACACTGGAAGTAAAATACTACTTAGTCTGAGCAGGGGTGTCAGATTTTGTTTTTTAATTTAATATTTGTATCACATCAGTTTTGGGAAATTACTTCTGTTACCTTCTATTGGTATATAATTGTTAGTATTTTTTATTCACTTGTTCTAATGTGAATGCAGCACGGCTCTTTTGTGATGTCAAAGAAATGTACTGCACTATTGGCCAAGGCCTTTGAATACATAAGTTGCTGGCCATTTTGACCAATAGCATAGAAACACCTCCTGTCTATTTCTGCTAGTAAAGTATGTATGTTTTATTTTCATCAGTGAAAATACTTACACTGGACCCTTGCTAGAACATGGGGTTCGGGATCCATGCGCGGTACCGCATTATAGCGGGGGCAGCGTTACCATGGATCCCAATTTAAATATTTAAATTTGGGATCCATCGCTGCAACCACACTATATGCGAATCCGCGCTCTAGCGATGCACGCTCTAGCAAGGGTCCGCTGTATTTCAACAGAAGAAAGGTAACAAAATTTGTTAGAAGAGTGAAGTTAACTTAGAAATGACAAACATACCTTTTCTCATAAACCACTTTGCCACTCGGGGACTCTGTTCACTCAGTATTTTGGGGGTAATAAATGAAATAGAGAAAACCACTTTCTCATGGCATCACAAATGTACTGTATTGACAATATAGTCTCAAAAAGGAAAAAAAAAAATCTCTTCTCTCGCCAAACAAACCTTTTTTAATAAACCAGTTGTTGTCTGCTACGTTATTGGACATGTGGTCAGTTGTCATGTTCATATGAGCAACTGATCAAAGTTTGAAATTCTGTCTAATTGTTCCCCACTGTTAGGCTACCCTGTCATGATCAAGGCCTCAGCAGGTGGTGGTGGGAAAGGCATGAGAATCGCTTGGAGTGATGAACAGACCAGGTGAGATGCTGTCCAAAAAACTAGCCTTGATGAATGCTGCAGTTACCAAAGTTCCATTAAACCACTGTGAACTGACAATTAAACAGATACCAAATGTGAAATGGAGAAATTGGATAGTTTCTGCTTTTATCCTGTTTGTAGAAAGTGTGCACAATACACGGGTGGTTTCTTTATTTTTTTAATATATATTTTTTTCTGTACAAATCTGCCTTTGCAAGCATTACAAAGAGTTTACAACTTACTGGAATAAGAAAAAAATTGTCTTCCAACCGCCTTTCTACTGTGGCTTGATTTATTTTATAAATCTATGTTGCAAATAATATTTATATTGTACGTCTTTGAATTTATTGTTATATGAATTGTCAGTGTATTAAGTAAGGTAAACCGTTATGCCCCGGTCTTGCAAACATTTATTCATGTAATTAGTCCTCTTAAATTCAATGGGACTGACTACTAATGTACGGAAACACGTTTGTGAGTGTTTTCAGGATCTGGGCCGTAACTAATATTTTAGCACAAAATCATGTAATTAATTAATCTCCAGTAAACTGGTGCTTGTGTGTGTGAAGGAGAGAGAGAGAAAGTATATTCAACACACAAAAGTTTTCAGTTTTTTATAATAGGTCTTTCCACAAAATACTGAGCCTTTTATAGCACTTTTGAGTTCACTGAAGATATTTCAGAATGCATTTTTCTGTGACCTAATAATCAGGAGACCAGTTGCAACTTATCATATTAGTGATGTCACAGAATGATGCATTTTGGGTGCACTAGGAATTGTCTTCAGTGCACTAGAAATTGTCAGAAGACTTTTTCAGTGAGAAAAATGATCTAAGTTTAGGTACATTTTTTTCATGATTTATTTCTAAATTGAATGCTGCCCACACGAGGGCTAGGAAAATCCAACACATATGTCCTGGTTCCCTCCCCACTCTGAATTCTGGGGTACCGATGTGGGGACCCGCATGAAAGACCCCATAAGCTTATTTCTACCAGCTTAGGTTAAAAACTTCCCCAAGGCACAAATTCTTCCTTGTCCTTGGACGGTATCGCTGTCACCACCAAGTGAGTTAGATAAAGATATAGGAAAAGGAACACTTGGAGTTCTTGTTTCCCCAAAATATCCCCGCAAGCCTCTTCACCTCCTTTCCTGGGGAGGCTTCAGAGTAACCAAGGTGAGCACAGACGAGACCCTTGGGTTTTTAGGACACTAAAAACCCAATCAGATTCTTAAAAACAGAACTTTGTTATAAAGAAAAAAGTAATAGAAGCACCTCTGTAAAATCAGGATGGAAGGTAATTTTACAGGGTAATAAGATTTAAAGGATTCCCCTCTCGGCAAAACTTCAAAGTTACAAAAAACAGGAATAAACCTCCCTCTTAGCATAGGGAAAATTCACAAGCTAAAACAAAAGATAACCTAACGCATTTCTTTGCTATTACTTACAATTTGTAATCTTAGATGCTTATTTCAGATATGGCTTTAGGAGATGTATTTTTCCTGCCCTGGTCCCTCTCTGTCCTGGAGAGAACACAAAAAGAGCACAAACAAAAACCTTCTCCCACAGATTTAAAAGTACGCCTCTACGCCAATATAGCGTGATCCAATATAACGCAGGTTCGCATACAACGCGGTAAAGCAGGGTCTGGGAGGCAGGAGCTGTGGGGGGGCACTTTTGGGGGCCCTGCAGGCCCAGAGTGTCCTGGGTGATTAGTGGGGGGCTGGGAGCAGCCTGCTCCACTTCCCTCATCCCGGCCCCAGCCGTGTCGCTTGGGGGAGGGGGCTTGGGGGAAGGGATTCTCCTCCCCCCCACCCCGCACTCACTGGCAGCGGCGGAAGTGGAGCAGCCCGGCCCCAGCCCGCTCCATTCCACCAGCTCCCAGCCGTGGCACTCTGCTTCTCGCTGCCGGTGAGTGTGGGGGGCGTCCTTTCCTCAACCTCCCTGCACTCACCGGCGACGGGAAGCTGAGCAGAGCAGCTGGGGCCACATTGCTCCGCTTCCCGCCGCTGCTGGTGAGTGCCTGTCTGGGGGCAGGGGTGTGAATAGGGGTCAGGGCAGTCAGGGGACAGGGAACAGGGGGGTTGGGTAGGGGGTGGGATCTTGGGGGTGACAAAGGACAGGGGGGGTCTCTGGAGGAGGGGCGGTCAGGGGACAAGGAGCAGGGGGGCCAAAGCAAGTTCGATAGAATGCGGTTTCACATATAACGCAGTAAGATTTTTTGGCTCCCGCGGACCGTGTTATATTGGGATAGAGGTGTATCTTCTTCCCTTATTGGTCCTTTTGGTCAGGTGCTAACCAGGTTATTTGAGCTTAACCGTTTACAGGTAAAGGAAGGATTTTATGCTACCCGTAGCTGTATGTTTATGACAAACATACATCTGTAATTAACTCAGTTTAATTTTACTCGATAAGTTCATCTTTAATGAACTACTGTGCCATGTGTTAAAAAATTGAACGAAGTATCGGTTCTAAAAGCTGGAAGAAAATAAGCAAAATGAATAGCCAATTTAAACAAATTTTACATATAAAGAAAACAATCTTATTTGTATTCTTCACTTCCTGAAGCTTCTTTATGTTCTAATCTAAATAGGAAATGAAGTATAGCATCTTAGAATGAGGATCTAGGATAACACACTTCATACTTACAAGGATGCTTTGCTCCTATTGCTTTAGAAATCAGAATTACTCCCTTCATCTTGTACAGTCAACAAGTACTTCTGTTGTACTAAATCAAAAGGTATTCACTTCTGTTTTTGTTCAGATATCGTCAAAAGAAATTTCACAAAATGAGTAACTTTAAAAAAAAAAAAATGAAATGCAGTACTAAACCATGATTGTTAGGTGGTTTTAAAGCAGTACAGATAAGAAGTGGGGTAGTCAGAAAGCTCTTTGATGCAGATGAGTGATGTCAACAGAATCCAATTAGGCATGTGATTTTTGTTTATCTTAATGACACTGCTTTAGGACCAACAGCTAGTGATACTTGCCTTGTTTATGGAAAAACCACTGGAATACCATTCAGTGTTTGTTACTGTGTACCTGGGACTTTGTCTCCCAGATGGTCATTTTGCTACTTGTTACATTTATCCTGTCTTTGCAAAGTTTCCTTACCCCACAAAAAGTGTAAAAAATGGTAGGAAAAAGAACATAGTCACTAAGGGAAAAAAAAATCATTTGCAGATAAACTATTTTTGCACTACCCATCTAATCAAGAGGAAATCCTCATTTTACAATTTGCAACTAGGCAGCAGTGAAGCCTAAATTTTAACTAAAGTTGGCTAAATATTTTGCTGTCAGTTACAGAAAGGTAAACTGAGATTAAGAGTGAGGGGAAAATATTTAGAATAGGAACACTGATTTGGAGAAGTAGAAATATTAATAGAACAACACTTCCATCTAATTTTTAACAGTCAACATTGTTGACGTGTAACATTGAAAGGTTGTGAAAGATTTTTCTACACACACATTATATTGTCTAAGAAATATAGTAAAGTATTTTTCCATTTTGTGTAGCAACAAGAGAATAATTTCTGGGTCTAATCACATGAAACCTATTGACATTGAAATTTGAAGTGGGTGGCTCCAGCAAAAAGGATAGCATTTTGCTTTTCTCAGCTTGAGCTTCTTGTTCTGAATGCAGCCCAGGTTGGTAGTGACAAACAATTGCCATCTGATTAGTTGCTGGTATCCTGTGGGATGAATTTGTGGTCTCAATCCAGTTTCAATTTTTAAAAAGATGCTAATTTCTAATGTTGGCATTCTCAGCAGAGAGGCCAAAGACTGAATGAACATGAAGACTGAACTACCTTCTCAACTATAGAGACAGTACCCCAGAACAGTTTTGTAATATGTTGGTAGACCAGCAAACTTATATTGCTTTTGCCCTGTGGATCTAGTTCTGAGTGCTGTGAACATGACACGTTCCATAAATTCTAAATTAATTTTAAGTAACTTTTGCTTAAAAAACACTCACTGGATTTTCAGAATATAGACTATTTGATGCACAGTTTGTAATCTATTTTCAAAACAGGGGATGCACAATATTTTGATTAAAGAATTAAGATTAAAGACCATGGATTATGATTCCCAGAATTATAGAAATTGAACATAGAAAAGACCTATTTGAACTACTTCACTCCTTGCTCTTGGAAGATTATTCCCTTGTTGCATAATTACTAGTGCTTCATCCTGTGTACTTTTTGAAGGTCTTAAGTGATGAGACTTTCAGCATATCCCTTGGGCTTTTATTATTCAGTCCTACAGATCTCACTCTTAGGAAAATTTAGGCAGAAAATTTTTCATTCTTAATTTTATCCCGTTATTCCTAGTTATACCTCATTCTACCACCCTTAATAATTCTTTTCTCTCATTAGTATTTATACTCTCCATACTTTTGGAAAGTTATCAAGTCTCCTATTAATCTCTGCTTTACTGATCATCTTATCTTCATATGTCATCCCGTCAGCTCTCTCACCATTTTAATTGCTTTCTTCTAAACTCTCGCTAAGCTATGAATATCTTTGTGGTAATGGAGGCGTTTAGAATGATGAATTGTAGCAGAGCTGTATGGAGTGACTGTTATCTCTTTGCATCGTGATGAACTTCTCTGCATAAACAGTCGAAAATGACATTGGACTTATTTCCTGTTGCAAACTCATGATACGTTGTAGACTCATACTGTGATTCCTCTACTTTGCTGTCTGCTGTTACCTCAAGGTCTCTGTCAGCATTACTGACTTCCATGGACAAAATGTATCTCTCATTCAGTTTCCCACTTTGGGTGTATGTTTGGAACAGACTGCTAGGTAGTTCTTATCTCTTGGCAACCTTTGTAGTGGTATACATGGATTTTTTGCAGTTAGGGAGCAAACCCTGGAAGTCCAAGGTCTCTGGTCTTCCTTCATCCCCAAGAATGATTTCTCCGCATCAACCTTTTGGAGCTTTTGTTCTCCAGTCCTAGGCCCCTCTCCATCAGCACTAGGCCCTTGCAAGATGTGGCAAGCAGCGGGCTGTGGCCTACATGCATATAGACCACTATTCTCCAACCCAGAAAATCTTGTACTCACAGCATAGAGATTGAGCTGTGGAGGTATGTAGCTGAAGGCTTCTCCAAGGTGGTTACAAATTGCATGCATCTCTCAGCAGGATGCAGCCATCCTTTCTCACCCTTGCTTGGATTGGAATTATGCTCCCCTCACCATTGGAACTGGTGTTCTGAAAGAGGTTGGACATGCAGTCTTGTTCCCTCCAGCATGTTGTCTCTCCCTTTCCCTCGGACTCAAGCTGGTTTCAAGAAAAGTCTCAGTCAATGCTCTTTCTGGTCATATGTTAGCCATCTTAGCTCTTTGTGTGAGCTCTACCTTTTATGGGACCACAATTTCTCTATCTTTATACCAGGCAACATTTCTGCAGTGGGATTTATCCTTAGTTTTCCAGGAGATTACAGAACCCTATTCAGACTTTTGGATGACAGATCCATGAAACTGTGAATACATTAGATAGTTAGAAACTGCTTTTTCAAGTTATTTTCAGCTGTAGTTATGACAGTCTTTAGAATGGGAGATTATGCTCAGTGATTTTTTCTTATTGTCAGTTTAACAACTGCCCCAAGTACATTCCTGAGATGAGTTTGAAATTTCATGATGGTGAGCCTATTGTTTACCTAAGTTGTGTCCCAATCTTGTTGTAGTAAAGGCAATGTCGTGCTCTCCTTAGATCTCTGAAATCTTACATAACTCATACTCAGTTTTGGAAAAGTTTACAGTTTATCTGTTTCAAAGATTGTAACAAGAAGGCCACTGTGTCTAGGTGAATTAAACATTGTATCCCATTAGCCTTCAACTATGTCAGAAGGCTATATTCCGTATTGTTAAATGCTATTCTCTAAGAGGCATGGCAATCTTGTGAGCTTTCAGTGCAGAAGCATCTGCTTCTGAAAATTGAGATGCCCTCCTAGTCATCTCCTCAACTCCTCATTACCAGTTAAATCTGTCTTTGCGGCTGATATCTATTAGGTACTTCAAGTGCCTTTGGAAGGTAAGCCCACCTTTCTGGTTTACTGTTCACAACATTGGTTGTTTTCAATTGCTGCTGTCCAGCAGTATGGGAGAAGAAGGACATATAAGAGAAAATTATTTGTCAGTAATTCTATTTGTCATAGTCTTTTCTTCTCCCACCTCTCCTCGAAGAGCATCACTTGGAGTTTTGTCTCTGATCTTATCTATTACTCTGCTCTGGAAGTCTCACTGTAAAAGAAGAGAATAGGTTGGTGCTTGTATACCTGCCTTGATAGACAGATCTTTTGTCTCCTTTCTTGGGTAGGCGAAGTCATAAAGCTGTCTGTGATTGTTGTTGCTGGGTAGTTTTGTAGAAAAGGGGACTATGGCAGACAAAGTTATTGGTGACTTCCTGTGCTGCATTCACTACATCCTCTAATTTTGTAATTCTGTTTTTTTTTTAAAAAAAAAAAAAATCAGATTACATTCAGTTAAGAAAATTAACACAACACTGATTCACCAAAGAGATTTTTTTCATGCTGTATTCAAGGACCTTGTAAATAGATTGGATATGAGTTATTTGATAGAATATTAAAAGTGAATAGAGAGAGCTCACTGAATTTGTGAAATTCCATTTTATGGGGTGGAGGGGGGGGTGGAGAGGAGGAATCAAATCCCCAGGTATTTAATTTGTGATTCTAGGACTTTGACTGTGTCTTTTTATAAACAAGAAGTCAGCCATTTATATAGTAAAAGTGTTGTGACTATAGACAACAGTTTTCTCAAATCATTTAAAAGAAATTTTGACTCAAGCTAAAGCATTGTGTTTGTTTTGTTTTGTTTAGTTTAGTTTTTGTTTACTTTAAAACTAATTATTTGTAAGATATTTATATTTTGATTAACATTAAGCATTGCACTTAACAGTCACAGTTTTAAAGGGATTCTGTTGTATTGGTGATACTCAAACAGCTGTTTTTAGAGCTAGGTTTCACAAGAACGCAGAACTGGACAGAAAGTGTCTATGCAATGCCAGCACTGGAATTTTATTTTTTCCCCCATTAATTGGTATTTGGTTGGCCCCAGTATCGGATATTGTAATGTCACATTATGTCCCAAGTCTCCTACTTACCCTATATCGGGGTGGGCAAACTTTTTGGCCTGAGGGCCACATCCGGGTTCTGAAACTGTATGAAGGGCCAGGTAGGGAAGGTTGTGCCTCCTCAAACAGCCTGGCCCCTGCCCCCTATCCGCCCCCTCCCACTTCCCGCCCCCTATCCGCCCCCCTCAGAATCCCTGACCCATCCAACCCCTCCTGCTCCATGTCCCCTGCCCCGCCCCCATCCAACGCCCCCCACCCCCTGACAGGCCCCCTGGGACTCCCACGCCTATCCAACCCCCCCCCCCCCCGGACCTCCGCCCCAACTGCCCCCTGCTTCCTGTCTCTTGACTGCCCCCCAGACCCTCCTGCCCCATATCCAACCCCACCGCCCCCTTACCATGCCGCTCAGAGCACCAGGACTGGCAGCTGCACCACCTGGCCGGAGCCAGCCATGCTGCCGCACAGTCTAGAGCACCAGGGCAGGCTGGTGGCTCTTGCAGCTGCCCTTTCTGGCAGGAGCTCACAGCCCCATCACCCAGAGCGCTGGCGGCACACCGAACGGAGGCTGCGGGGGAGAGGGGACAGCAGGGGAGGGACTGGGGGCTAACCTCCCTTGCCGGGAGCTCGAGGGCCGGGCCGGGCAGGACGGTCCCGAGGGCCTGACGTGGCCCGTGGGCTGCAGTTTACCCACCTCTGCCCTATATGTTTCTGCCCAAAGAAGGTGGTTTTTGTAATTGTAGTGAGGCTGAGCTTTGTGGGCATGCGGTGCTCCCAGATCATTCCATTTCAATTCAGCCAACAGCAAGAAAACTTGTTGTGGGTTCTGTTTTTATTGAATGCATATTTCTTGCCAAGAAGTGTAGCCTAGGTGAAAAAAAAAGACATTAAAGAAGCCCTACATACAGCATTCCTGGAGAACCTGTCTCTCACACAGCTCAACCAGAATTGGAGGAGTGCAGAGGCCACCTTTTCACCACCCTATCCTGAGCTGACAGTGTGCTCCGCAGCCATGGCAAGGATCTAAGACAGTATTTCCTAATGCTTTGGGTCCCTAGGCCACTGCTTCAGTACTGATTCAAAGGGAAGCGTGAAGCTTGAAATACATATCTTTGTAGGGCTTACATCCAGACATTATCTCTCTGCCTAGCCTGTGTAATCTGACTTGGTCTTGTATTCCCCTTTAAAATGAATGAAATTCATTCTTTTATTAATATTCTTCATTCTATTTATGGACACAAACATAGGCTTAGAAAACACAAGTGTGTAAATAAGGTCAAAATACCTAATTAAGACAATCGTGTATTTTTAGGTTTTACAGACGTATAGATGAGGTAATTAGGCATATTGATTTTTTTTTTTAAACAAGCATTGCAGTCTGGATTTTTAATTAGCACATGCTTCAGTGAAGCAAAAATAAAGTAGTCAATCAATTGTGCATAATGCTGTCTGATATAATGTTTACAAAAGCAAATCCATTGATTTAATACTTAAAATTGTTCAGAATTTGTTTTGATAAATATAGATGTATCGGTGTGTGTGTGTGTCTATATTTTGCACCATTTTTGTTTAACTTTTTTAGTCAGATCAGCTAGAGTGGTGTCTACTTCTATACAAGTGGTATAACTTTGTTGTACAGGACATGAATACGCTGAAGTTCATCTTCCTCTTGAATAAATACATTTAATGTTTTGAGGTTAAAAAATAAAACTGGCCAAAGGGAACAACTGAGTGCTAAACAAATTCTAATCTCTTTAAATTATAAAACAACCATTATCTAAATGTGTGTGTTTAAGAGGATGATAGAGGTACCTTTTAAATATAATACTCAAAAAAGGGCCACATTCATCCATCCTACAAAAACTTGTCAGGGAGGCTTTGTTTAGGACACTGAACTGGGTTTGGGAGAGAAGAAATTCACAGCTACCTCCAACTAATAGGCAAGTGACGAGGACTGCATCACAGCCCTTCCATGGCTACTGTTCCAGTCTATAGGCTAAAACCGTGACTGCTACCACTCTGCACCTCCTATGTGTGGTGTTAGGATGACTGCATTCCTGCAGGTAAAGATATAGTGGTTCTCCCCTCACCTTCCCGGTGAAGTGGCCTGTCTCTGCGGCCAGCACAGAACCTCTTTCTGCTGCGTGAAGGGGTTGCAGAGTCCACCATGCAGCCTTTTGGGCCCTATTCACCATGTGTAAACTTTACCCAGTGGAAATTGTACTTAAATTTGTATTTCACTAGTCATGTCCCACAGTAGTAACTGCTCTATCAGGAAAAGTGAAACCAACCGGTTCAGTATCTCAGTAATCAAAAGAAAATGAAAAATTAAATTGTTTATATAGGAGTAAGTAAATAAAGGCAGGAGGGGAAGTCATACTAAGGGGCTTCGCGCATGCAAAGTAAGGTTGAGTTCTACCATACATTAGGAAAAAAACTTATGAATATGGCTAAGTATTGCGTTTTAAAAAAAACTGTGCACTTAGTAATGTGAGGAACAGCTGAATTTACATAGTACAGCATCCAAGATTTATCCTTTCATTTAATTTTTGCATAACTAACCTTTGGCTCTGCCGTCGTTGAGTTATTCAGAGGCTGCAATTCTTAAAAAATTAATGGTGGACCCATCCAAGATGTAAATTTTGTATTACATAATTGTTTTTGGAATTCTACCATTTTTTTTCTCATGGAAAATATGTAACTTGTGCAAAGTTGTCCAATTGTCTTAAAAATGCTCAAACGTTTAAACTCTTCAGAGTTCCCTTTGTTCTTTGAGGGGGAAATTAATGAATTTTTACTTTCCTTCTGCCTATCCAAGAAAGCTCTTATTTTTGCATTCTGTTTAAAAAAATGAATGTACACTTAGAGAATCTTATCTTTTTGGTAATATGTACATTAACTGATGGTAGCCTGATTTAAGTGAATACCAAAACTCCCACTAACTTAAGTGGAAACTGAATCAGGCCGTAAAAGGATTAATTTTCTTTATTGTCAGCCTGGCTTTTTTTTGTGTGTTTGTTTTTTGTTTTTTTTTTAAAGGGAAGGCTTTAGATTTTCATCTCAAGAAGCTGCTTCAAGTTTTGGTGATGATCGACTATTGATAGAAAAGTTTATTGATAATCCTCGCCACATAGAAATCCAGGTTTGTACTTTTTCCATTTGAAATAAAATTTGAAATGATCAAACCCTTGAGATGATCAAACATACACTATAATGGTAAGCATGGTCAGATTTATTATGGCTTTGAAGACATTAATGTGGATATCAAACTGTAGTTGGTTACTCAGAGATAGTGACTTGGATTCAGCTGTCCTCTCAAGCTTTTTTCAGAGTAGATTCTGGAGGTGGAAAGTCTTGCCACCTCTTTTCTCCCACTGCATCATCCCTTCTGCTAGAGAGTCCAGGTGTGTCCATCACAACCCAAAAAGTGGGTGGTGCAGGCTAATGAGGAAGGCGTTTGTGACAATGGTGGCTATGTGACGTGCAGATCTAGCATATCCCTTGAGCTGCTTCCTGCAGCAGGATTCCTACAGAGTATCCATCACAACTTAAAACTTCCCTGATCTGGCAGAAACCTTGAGTGAGGCTATTTGATGCAGTTCTACTTGTTCTAATTCATGGGGGTGGGCTTTGCTATATTTTACCCCTCTTTCCATTAGCATGGATTAATCTAGCCCAGTGTCATCACTCATATACTTCAGATAACAAAATAACATTTTCGCTCCTACTCCCCTCTGTTTTGCAGGAAAATGGGAGAAATGGTATCCATACATCTGTCTGAACCTCAAAGATCTACCTACCCCCAAATTTTCTCCTTGTTTTTCACCTCCACTTCCCCACTATCGAAGCATTCTTCAACCTAAGGTGGTCTAGAGCCAACTTCTTCCAGAGTACATTTAACATTTTCTTATTTGTCCAGAGAGGATTGCTTAATTCCTTCAGATACATTGGACATAACACAGGAAAATCAAATGAAGGTCATCAATGGGTTCTGATGATGCATATCATTTGAACTACATGCTTGTAGTTGCTGTGAAGTCAGTTGAACCACTTAAGGTGTGTGTAGTGTAGCCTTGTGGTTCACAATATACGGTTGCTTTTTACTTGGATAGCTTAGTTACAAAAGAAGATTAATTTTGATCTTGGGCCAGACCCCCAGTTGGTATAATTTGACATAGCTCCACTGAAGCAAATGGAACTACTCCAAACACCCTTGTGTTACTAGCAGCTCTTTGCAGGCTTGAAGATAAATTTTGTTCATGCCAGAGACATTAGTCCTCTTACAAGAATTCACCAAATCTGAAAATTTAAAACAAACTTCTGTTTTGAAAATAAATAAATTTAAAGATGTCTTAATTAATGGAAAAAAAATCTCTTCTAATGCTCATGCATTAGAAGAATAATATAGCAAAATATTACAAAATTTTGCAAGACAATTTTCCTTTGGACTTTTAGCCAAGAACAAGAAATTTGCAGCCCAAAATACTTCTTTCAAATAAGAGATAAATGATTAAAAATAGAGTTTGAGCAGAAGTGCCATCTCAGCTACATCATCACTATTCAAAATTGTGCTTAAATTTTAATATTATGTACATTAAATACTTTTTGAATCTTTGCCTTTAGTGGGCGTACAATATACGGTGCTTGATTCATATTATGTAACCAATATCTGAGTCATATTTACATTGAATTCAAAGTAAAAAATTATACCATTATTAGACTTATCAATTGCACACAATTTGGGGAACTTTTAAATAATTTATTTAAAATCTTTTTTTAGAAAAATTACCTTTAGGTTTTCAAGAGGGAATTTCTTTACATTTTAACGTGTTCTTCAATATTTGTTTCAATAAAAGACAAGTATAGTGGTTGTTCTAACAATATTGGTTTGTATTGCATCCTATTTCATATGGAAGCAGAAACGTATCCATATAAAACTATGCCCTAAAACTTTCCCTCAGATCTTGTAAGGGGGGGAAAGTATTTATTATATCATGCTTATGTTTGGATTTAGTCATAAAATGTGCCTCAAGCTAAATAATTATTGTGGATTTATTATTTCAAAATGCAAAATACTGGGCATAGAATACGTTATTTAAACAGTCAAGTCAGAGTTTTGCATACAACTCTAACAAACCTGAAAGGGATTCTGAGGTTTCTTAAGACTCTAGGTAAAGTGATGTGAATAAAGATTTTCAAATGTATTTATAACTAATTACAAATCAACTCCTGCTTCTTAATGTGAGTTTTTTGCCTGTCAGAATTTTGAAAAAACAAAGTTCTGAAGCCCAAGCAAGTGCTATTAGAGTGAACAATTTACTTGACATCTTTCTTTTGTGTGTGTGTGTGTGTGTGTGTGCGCGCGCATCAATGGGTATCATATAAATTAAAACCAGATCTATTGATACCAAATAGGACTATACTCAGGCATACAAACTTTGGTAAAAAGTTTTGCCTGTTTAATATTTTGAATGTATTCTTTTCCATCTTATCTATGGAACTTAATTGTGGATGCAACCCTGAATGAATCTCTTCTGACAAGAAATCTATAATGTGTGTGTCGGTTTCCTTAACGGAAGTTTCATTTGTTTTTCCAGTCCAAAATACAAATTCCTTATAATTTGTCATATGATTTTTTTCACTGAGACCTTGAGATACTTTGACAGCAGTTCAATAATTTAATATAAAAAATCCTGCTGATTGTGTGGACTGGTAAGTAAGAGAAAAAACCAATTAACCCCTTTAACACTGCTAAATATGTCCACTCTTTTACCCAACATGCTTAGCATGACCTGATTTTTGTTTTTTTTGCTTAAAATTTGCCTAAACGCAGACTTGATATCGCATCAGAAAAATGAGCAAATATTGAATCTACTAAGGATGAAGGTTAAGCCCAAAACTATATTCTGGCTTTTGAGTGACCAGGGACTGGTGCAATCTGAGCCAGTAAGGTTCACAGAACACATTAGAGTTCAAACAAATAGTGCTTTTGGCCCAAATTTTCAACAGTGACTATTGGTTTTTGGGTCCCTCAGTTTTTTTGGGGGCTCCACTTTAAATATCTTAAAAGGGCCTGATTTTTCATAAGGTGTTGAACATCCAGCATCTGAAAATCTGGGCCTTTTGATAGGACTCAAATTTGACACCCGAAACTACTATTCACTTTTGAAACTGTAGACTACTATTCTTCCTTTGTGACACCAAATACCATCTCTTTGGTCTCTGGAAAGATACCAACGTTAAAAAATGTTAGCTATTAAATATGTTTTATAAACATAAAAGATCAATATTAAATAGTATCAAAAAGACTCCTCACATGTTTAAAATTAAGCATGTGCATGTGTGGTGGTAGGCTTGGGATCTTAAAGTAATCTGTTCCTCAACACGGGTAATGTTGGCAGTCAAATTATTTTTTATAAAAATTTTAAAAAATGATAAATCTTCTCCCTATTTCTCTTCCACCTCATCAAACAAGTAAGCAAAACCACCCAACGGAGTCAGTGGCAAAATTTCCTTCCATTTCAGTTGATACAGAGTTGGATCAAAAGTACTATAAAATACACAGTGAGACTAGCACCTGAAGTGGGGATGGTAGGCTATTTAAGAAGTCTAAAAATGGATTCAGAAATTAAGTTGATTTTTAAGACCCCCCAATTCAGGAAAACTCTGAAAGTCAATGGGAGTTAGTATATGCTTAAAGTTTAAATGTGCGCTCAAATGCTTTCTTATATTGGTACTTAATTTTGCAGTCCACCTTTATTCACTTCTTATTAAATAACCCTGTCTGCCTGACGTTTTTTGCTTTACCTTTCAAAAATGTTCGAATATTTCACATTTTAGAATAATGCAATACTATAAATTAAATAACATCGAATATCAAACAAGATACCATTGATTTTTATAATTTATAAATTTGAAATAAGAATAATGGATCATATTATCCTTGTAATGCTTTATAATACACCTTTACAACAATCCAGTATATCATTTTAGCTATATATTCTAACCAAGTTTAGGAGATTGACCTTGACTCATTCAGACTGCTAAACATACAAATACTTTAAGAACAGATGCCAAATATTTATTAATTTAGCAGTAGCTTTTAAACAAGATTTTTTTTTAACATTCTTGCTCAGCTCCAAAACCCTGCGAACTTAAAAATGTAAGGGTTTCCTGTGCTGAGGAATAAAACAAACACTTGTAAAACATAAGAAAAGGCTGAAACAATTAACAGGAAAAAAGAGTCCAAATAGACTTCATGGCTTGAACTGATTTTTGTAATCTTGTTCTCCTTGAATATCTGACATGAAGGATCTCAGTTTAAAGTAAAAATAAACTGAATGTCTGATTGCAAGGTATTTGGTTAAATACCAAATGCTGCAACTGGAAATGGCATTTGGCTGAATTCAAATAGGAGAGAGTGCAATAAATGTTGTTTTATTATTTAGTGTAATGAAGTGTCAGTAATAAATACCACTAATTAGTTAATCTTGCAACTTCACAAAACTGACCATTTTCTTTAGTAATTTTTTTAATATCTTGCTTTTATCACCACTAATTCGGAAAAAATACTGTAGATGGAACATGTATTTTTAATTAGAGGTAGATGGGAATTTCAGTTCACCCCAGTAGTAATTCCCACTTTCTGTAAGTGCATTTTGGCAATGAAACCTCTTCTGAAAATAATTATCATATATAATAATTATTTTATTAAACAATTATTTTTGTTTTGTTTCTAAAAATAATATGGATAATGTTCTCTAGATAAATACCCAACTCTGGATATTCCTTTGCTTACACCGTTTAGCTAGATAGTTAAAAGCAAGGTCTTAAGCCTATGTGTTAAGTACTCATATCTGCTTCTTATAAGCCAAATTTGTTGATCGTGGCAAAATAATAGTTTTAAGAAGCAGATTGCAAACGTGAGTAATGATACAAGCAGTTTCCCTAGAGACTATAGGTATCTCAGAACTGGGGAAAGGAGTGGGAGGAGTGAAGTGGGTTTCCTAACTAAGAAGGAGATAAGGGAGAACCGATCAGATAATCCCCTACCCTCACCCCCAGAAAATGTTTGTGTAAATAGGGGGAAATAAATTTGTCAGATTTCCATTGAAAATTTCTACTTTTTGTCAAAGCTGTTTTTCAATTAAAACTTGAATTTTTCTGTGGAAAGCAGACACTTTTTTCATGAAAAGCTTTGTTTAGTTACTCTCATTCCACCCCCAATTTTCTATTGAAAAACTGTTTAAATGGAAAAGCCCTAAGACGGTCTGCAATGGAGCTTGTCATAGAAAAGCAGGGCAATGAACTAGCCATTGTTGTTCCAGAAAAGCAATTCTACACAAGTGAGCATGCCCTGTCATTTGGGTTTTATTATTTAAAATAATATTTATAGTATAAGTCTCTCCTTCTCTAAAGACACTTGTCTACTGGGACTCCATGGAGTTCAGTTTCTGCAGTCATGGACTGGATGGACCAAGACTGGAATAAGAAGATAAGCTATGCTCTGTTGGATTCTCCATTCTTCTCCTCTAGCACAAGTTAATACACCCTGAAGCAATGCTGTGTTGCTCTGTTTCCTGAAGTGCGCTTCAAAACCTTCCTTTGGGGAGATTCAGGGTCCAGCTGTACTCAAGAAACTCTTATGAACTAGCAATGCATTATAATACACCTTTACAACAATGCTCTAGCAGCATTTGTGCTCTCCAGGGTCATTGGGAAGCAGTGGGATCAAGCACCAGCACAAAAGCAAAAGGCACCTCTATGGATTTCTCCTGGGGATCCCCCAAGTTCCACAGGTTAAGTGGGGACAAATTATGCTCCATCCTCACCTCTGTCCCCTAAGGATTCCTATGAAAATGTTGAGTTTGATGCTGCAAGTAGCTGATTTGGCCCTGATCCAGCAAAGCATTTTAACATATGATTAACTTTAAACACATAAGTAGTCCCATTGAAATCAAAACTTAGACTTTTGTCTCATTTGCCTGGGTTATTTCCACATTAGTTAACAATTTTGTTGTTGATGCATGAGCTGTAATGGAATCTAGCTTGCGCTCTCATAGGTCTATTTACTCTGTGGTGCTAAAAGGAACAATAAGTTGTTAAAACTTTTTTTTGCTAAAGTAAGCAGATAGGGATGAGTTCATACAGGTTTTTGAGTAAGATGGTACTATTTTTGTCTAGTCAATTTTGAGTTTGGAACTGCACTTTTAAAGGATGGGGCATGAGGACTGGCACAGACAATTGTAAATCAGAGAAGGAAGGCTAGTGGAAAAAGGTTTATAGGCAAGGAAAGTATACTTAGTACATGAAAAGGGGGGAATTGCTCCAAGAATAGGGAGCAGCATGAAATAAGATATGAAGTTGGGAAAAGCCACAGGAAGCATTAAGGAGTGAGGATGGCCTGAGCATAAATGAGAGGATTGGGCTCAGACTAGGACTGCCTATATTTTCCTTTCTTCTGACAGTTTGAAAAGCTCATGATCAATGGACAGTCCTATCCTGTTGGCCTGCATGCTTCTCCAGTCTGGATGTGTGAAATGGGACTCACTTTCATCCTGTGTCTTGCTCTTCAATGTACTAAGGTTGCAGGGACTGCAGTAGCTTCAACTGCTTGGGAAGGCTCCTTGAAACAACCAGTTAAATTTTCATCTGAATTGTTGGAGAAATCTGGATGTTACATTGCATTCTTTTCCCCTCGCTTTTGCCCAGAGACCACAATGTTTCTGAACACTTGTCTCCTATTCGAGGGGCACTGTATTGTGATTAACCCATTGAGTAGGCTCCATTAGTAACTGTTTCTGAAAGCTTTTTATCCATAGATCAATAGCAAAATTTGATATCCTTTGAGATTTTACTCCCTTTTGTTGATATAGGCTAGTGTTAACAATATACTTATGTTTGTAATACTATTTTAGGAGCTTACAATATAATTTTGTCTCCGTCCATTGATTTTCAGCTTCTTTTATTTAACTAACTTCATTTTTGTATTTCTCACAATACCTGAAATGATTGGAGCTTCATCCCCATATCCTTCATAAATACAATTTTAAAAAAATAAGTAGTGGAGATTTTAGAAAAAAGCTAGTTACTGTGTTCAGTGTTTGAAATAACATTCTCCCCATATTTATAATACAGCTAATTTTCTAGAAAGGAAATGTTCATTTCTGTTTTCAGCATGCGCTTTGCTAGAGTGCTTCTTTTTTATGTTTAATTTGGTGAAACATTTACATTTGAACTCTATGTAATGAAATCTAAGGTACACAGATGACAGCACAGACATCTGATAGTGGCATATAAAAAGGCCAAATAGATTCACTTGTTTGTTAATAGCAACATATTCTACTAGGTTTTGGCAGATAAGCATGACAATGCTTTGTGGCTGAATGAAAGAGAGTGCTCCATTCAAAGAAGAAATCAAAAGGTTGTGGAAGAGGCACCAAGGTGAGTATAAACTTCTTTCCTTGTACGTTTTTATGAGCATTGATTATGCTTTGGAAAGCTGCTACTTTTACATATTGTACAAATTTGAACAATTTTTATTCCATTAAAAAACACCGTAAAGGCAAGTAGTAGAGTTTAAGTAACCAATGTAATTCTGATGCAGAATTTAGCATTGCAATATTCTGATCTAGCTTCACAATGTTCACTCTGTGTCAAGTTATTGCAGTTTTTATTCATAACCTTGTATAAAATAGATAGTAAGAGTACTGATCAAGTATTTTAGACATACACACAGAAATTTTCTCATTTTGTGATAGCCTCCTACCAGTGAGTACAGAAGCAAAATGAAGTCTCAAACTCACTGTTCCTGAAGACGTTCATTTGCTACATTAATTGATAGGATAGCAGAATCTGGCTCTGTTTCTCAAGTGTTGAGTAGTACCTTACTCCATAGCAGGTCCCAATCAAATTAATGACCTGTCGTAATTAGGAGTCCAGTACCTCCACCTGCTCAATGTTTTTAACTCCATTGATTTTAGTAAGAGTTGAGGCACATAAGCTCTTCACAGGATTGTGTCTTAAAAGCTGTCTAATACATCGTCTTATAACATACTGCAAAGGTGTTCACCAGAAAGAATATATGGGGGAAAAGAAAAAAGTGGGAAAACCTGGATTGCTCAAAATCAGGAGGATGCCCCAAACTGCATTTAATTATCTATTATTAAATGCAACCACGTTTAGGTCTGAACTTGCAGTTGTTCAGTAGTGCAGAACAGCATTGTAGAACAATTTAGGGTGTGATGACCACATCCAATGGGCATTTAGGATCATTTTAAGTTACTTGAGTTAAAATTTGATTATGGCCATAGAGCCAACTCTCCCCATCACTTACAAATAGCATTTAGGACCTTGAGTTTGTATCTGATCTGACAGACAGTAATTTTAAGTGCAGGATATCCCATAACACAATACACTGGTTGAGCACAGACTCAGAGGAAAAAGTGCTACCTTGATTAATCATGGTCACTTCTTGCAACACCTGTGTGTTCCTCAAAGGCCTCCCATTCAAGAACCTGACTTTCTTTCAGTCGTGAGATTTGATTGCTTAAGATCACAAGATAGCGCAGCTGCTGAGGACAGAATGGTAATCGATGGAGTTCTAGTCTACGACTAGGACTACTCGGTGCTATGGTAATACAAATAACAATAACAATAATTTTGAAACATGGAGACTGCCATAGTGTGTTACAAACAACCTGAAATTTAAAAAATGATTATAGTATAACTTCCAAACTCCATGGTATCATCAAAGAAGGGAATTCTCATTGACAGTTTAGTGTAGCTGTGGCATAAAATTATGTTTCAGATGTAACAATGCTCCTCAGTTCTCAAAAGTAATCTGCTTTATATCTGAATGAAGGGAGCAGGAATATTTTGGAAAATATTTTGTATTAAAGTTGCATTGATGAACAGAGATGCTATTGGGATGGGGAGTAACATTTTGCCCATGTGTCCATCCCTGAGGCTGTAGAAACAATAAAACAAGTCAATTGTATTGTCTTTAATTGGCTGCATGATAGCTTGAAGAAGGTCTCATAACTGAAATGTCACATCTGATCATATTTTCTCCTCTTGATGCTTTTATCTTGTGAAGTCTTTTTATTCTGCAGCCTTCATGCTGCCAGAGGAACTATTTAGTTAACAGTAACAGGTATATGAGGTGGAGAAGGAGTTGAAGTCACGTTTAAAATGTTTCATTTTTAAGTCGTGTGTGATTAGGTTGGAGAAAAGGCTGTTTAGGGTGTATTGAGAGGAGGGGGTGAATTGTTTAAAAGGGAGAGAAACAATGTATGTAAAAAGTAAAGGCACTGAAGGGAATAGAAAACCTCAGTTAATTAACCTAGCTGATTGCAGAGATAATCCAGTCATTTTAGTGTATAAAGCTTAACCACATGGCATAGATCAAGTTTAGCAGTGTGACACTTCTGTTCCATTCTTCTGCGGCAGCAGGAGGCAAGAAGAGAGATCTCAGACATACATTTAGCAAATACAGGAAGATATTACTGTAGTACAGGGAAGTAACTGTCCTTTTATCCATATGAGAAGAAATAATGCTTGTTCTTGAAAAGGAATACCAAGGCTATAATTCCAAATTGGAAATGTACTGCCCTTCATAAACCATTCAAACTGTGCTCTGTGATTGATGACATCAACAGAAGACCCTTTATTGAATTATAGCTTGTTGCTATGCATTATTCTGTTACTGAAACAGAATAATAGACCCTCATCTCTTTGTATTACCAGTGCATAACCATGCCTTGGTAAGATGTGTTCATTGCTTCCCTCATCCCTTTGTTTCTTGTGATCTCACCAGAGGTGTTAGAGCAAAGACTGATACCTTTTCTGAAATCAGACATTTTGTTTTCAGATTCTTTTGTTATATGTAGCCAGCAAAGAGGGTCTTTTTCCCTAAATCTAGAGAGCTTCTTTTAACATGCCAAAAGTCTCTGGTTTATTGTCCATAAGAATCCAGATATATTACCACTCTAGGAAGGACTGAGGCCAAAGTAGTATTTTACCTATAAAGGAATGGTCTCCCCATTGTCTCTGGTTAGTCCAAAATCGGACCTCACTTTTCTTTTGCTTGAGTCCAGTATAACTCATTTTCTTGCACAAACTCTCTAAGCATTCATCTTCTAAACATTTTTCTTTCAGTTAAAAGTCTTAGGAAATACTGTAAACTAAGGCCCTGATCCAGCTTTTGACTCTGTCTGGCCAGTTCTCTGTGGTCATGTGGCACCCCACTGACTTTAGTGGGGCTCCAAGCAACTACAGGGGTCCTCCTGTGTGGTACTCCTTTGCAGGGGTGGGGCCTAATTCAGGAAGACAAGCCACAGATGCACAAAACTCACTGTTGGAGTTGGCTGACTAATTCCCCCTCTAGGCACCATGCACTTTTTTTTAATCCAACTGTCTATAAGCAAAGATCTTAGAAATGACTTAAAGCAGAAACATTCTTAAAAGTGGCCAGGTGTGGGCTAAAACTGATTCTCTATTATCTTTTTATATTTTATTTTCTTGATTGTAGTTCTGACATGTTCCTAAAATAAACGGCAACAACGGTATAATAAATATTTTTGCTTACTGCTGTTTTGTTTCTAGTAAGGGACAAATCTGATCTTTTATTTAAGATCATGTACAAGGTTCAGCATCTCCTACAGAAAACCTTTCCATTGCTTTGGTAAAAGCCACAAGAGTTTCCCTAGCTGGATAGGTTAATCTAAATCTGAACTTGTTGTGTAGTGGAGAGGAATCATCAGAATATGTGTGTTCTTGAGTTTGTAAATTCAGTGGCCTATTGGAGGTGACGTATTTAGTTTCCTGGGGTGAGGAAGCTTGACTGTTGGGGAGCAGTCTCAGCAATGGCTCCTGAGGGAGTAGCTGAGCTGCACTTCGGGGCAGAAGAACAATGCTGAATGGTGGCCATGCTGTGTTGAAGGGAATGAATCAAAATCAGAAAGCCCCACAACTAAAACTTGCAGTTTAAGGGTAAAGTTGAGAGAGAAGATTTAGGATCTGAAGGTGGAAGCTGCAAACTGTCATTGGTTATCAGATTCAATATTGTGCATGTCCTAGTCTTCTTTCATCACAACCTTGCCTGCATACAAGAAAGTCAAATTAAAACAAAAACAAAACACAGTACAGATTCTCATTCAGACTATACGAACTTCCAAAGTTTATCATAACTTGGATTACAGAGCACATAGCTATGAAACATCCAGATAATTATATTTCAAACAGATGCGGAAAACCACAACCATAGGGTTTGCTCTCGTTTATCTAGGCAGTGATATTTCCATAGTGTAGCTATTGTCTGCAGGCTTCATTATTGTCCAGAATTTTCTTTAATGTTGATTTTTAATAATTAGATGTGCTCTCCAAATAACTGATGACTTTTTAGGTTATATTGTTTTTCAAGATCTCAGTGTTGTACAATGTGTATATTGATTTAATTTATATCTTGAAAGCATTTTCCTGTAATTTGTCTTGAAGGTACTCTCAGTACTGACATGCATTAATACTGGTTTCCAAGAGTGCTGAATGCTGCATTTAATCTTTATTTTTTAAAGCAATTTAGAATGAAATAATCTGTTCGTTCTAAAGTTGTGCTAATCTTCTGAGCATGGATGGAAGTACAGGAATTAATAGTCTGTTTCCAATTTTAAGGAAAATTAATTTGGAGTAATATAGGGTGTGAATTTAAAGCACAATATTAGCTCCCCATATGGTTAAAACTAATTCAGAATAAGGCACTCTTATTCCAGAATAAGAGTGTCTACACAGGGAGTTAATCAGGAAAAGCTCTTCCAGAATAACTCCTGGTGTAAATAAGCCCTTAACGTGTTTATTCAATAGTAGAGAGATAATATAGTGCATTTGACTGACCAGAAGTGGTGTCCTATTTAATTTACATGGGTTTTTTTTTTGCCCTCTTTTGTATGTAGCTTAAGAAAAGGATACAATTCTGTTTTTCTAACTAAAGAAAGGCACTTTTTCTGAATTTGTAGCACTTTTCTGGACCCTGAGACACGAAGAGCAATGGGAGAACAAGCAGTAGCTCTTGCCAAAGCTGTAAAATATTCCTCTGCTGGAACTGTAGAATTCCTTGTGGACACCAAGAAGAATTTCTACTTTTTGGAAATGAACACTAGACTTCAGGTAAGAAAAACAACTGTTCAGATTCAGAGACAGGATTATTTAAAATAAAATTATAAAATCCCTCCAAACTTAGAGCCTGATCCTGTAAAGATCTATATATATGAGTAACTTTACACTGATGTTAATAGGTCTACTCGCATGAGTAAGCTAATGTGCCCAAATCTTTGCAGGAATGGGGCCCTTGCAGAGCACATAGAAATGAGCATTCAGTGCGTTGCTCTTTGTTACACTTGACCTAAAGACCTTGCAAGAGGTCACAGTTAAGTGCTACTGTGAGTTCACAGTAAGTGGCTAGCCACTGTGTTTTGATACTTTTCCCTCTTGGTAACAGAAATTTCCATGTATTTTTCATGCTTTGATGAAAGTTTGTTGAGTTTTACCAGCAAGGTGATTAAACTACACAATGATGTCAGAAATAAAAACATTGACACGTTGAATACTATTTTAAGTCATGAATATAGTACAAAAATACTAAAAAAGGATAGCTCTGTGGATTTCAAGTGGTGTTTGCACTTAATTGTGGAATTGATAATGTGAAATAGAAATGGCTGGGAATAATCCCTTTTTAAAAAGTTATATTTTTTATTAAAGGTTCCTGTTTAATAGCCAGTGTGTCAAAAAAAACCACTATTGATAAGCTTTCTTCTGCTGCTACTTTAACATACCAATAATAGCTATATAAGGAAACAGGGTGCATATCTTAAAATCTGTGTAGCATTCGTGAAGATATGACAACATAACTTGCCAAATCTCATGTAAACAAGTAAAATATTCTCCCCTTTCTTCTCCCCCTTCCCCCATGATATCGAAGCGTTAAAGATTAGCAGTTCATTTTCTGTATCTAAAAAGAACCAAAATGTGAAACGATGCAATAGGAACAATAAAATTTGTTCAAATTGCAGCAGCTTTTTAACTCACTAACTGGGCCAGATTCTGCCTGCTTCTTTATACAGGTCTGCAGTGATGGGGAGGGTAAAAGGAGCTCCTCCTACTTCCATTGTCCATGCTCAACCTGCATAAGGGCCAGGCACATTTGTAGAGAATGGAGCACAGGGACCACACCCTTAGGTTGGGAAGGGGCACAGAGGAGGTGGTGGGGCCTGTCAAGCTGTCTGGAGTGGCTCATGAGCATGAGTACTAACCTCAGGGCATACTGAAGAAGCATGGCAGAAACCCCAAATTGGTTGAGAGTTCTCGTTTATCTTACCACCCAGGCAAGCTTGCCTTTGTGTTAGTCCCTTACAACAAAAATCACAACAATATTCAGATTACTCCCAGTCCCAAAGGAGCTGTCACTTACCCCAGGTCACCTTAGCTCCTACACCAAAGACAACACTTGTAGTCAGTCCTATAATAAACTAACTACAGATTTATTAACTAAGAAAAGAAATGAGAGTTATTTACAAGGTTAAAGCAGGTACACACACACACACACACACACACACACGATACAGTCTAGGTCCCAGAAAGTAATAGAAGCTGCTGTAATATGCAAGCTTTATAATTTCTCTAGGGCTAACCCAGGCCAAGCACTGGGGAACGCTTGCTTATGCTTAAAGATCTTTGCCCATCAGAGTTCAAGCAGCATAGAGATCATCAGTTCCTTCTTGTCGGGGATTTTTCCCTCAGCATTCAAGCTGATGGGACACGTCCACCTACAGGTCTCTTCTTCATGAGTGTGGTGAGGAGCAATCAATAGAGTCTTTGTCCTTTGATGTTTCACAATGGCTCAGTTGGTTTCAATGGGCCTGTGACATTCTATACCTTGGGGGAGTGTACTGTAACCCCCATATTCGTCATTTTTATATAATCGTGATCTTGCATATAAAGCATGCCTTGTAAGGTATCGGGGGAAAGGTTATGATCTTCTGAAAGTCATTTTTCTATCCATATATGTATGTCATTAATGCATATGAAGTTATGAGAATTGTGTTGTATGGTTGTCACTAAAACATGCCTTAAGTTGGGGAATCAGCCAGATATTAGCTCCCCAGAGGCAACAGCAAGGAAAGTAACCAACACCCAGATGGGTTTCAAACAACCAATCAACAACCATTGTCCAGCAAGGGAGGTACAATTCAGTGACTCACCTGCATAAGGCCACACCAGGGGAATTGCTCAACCTTGCCTGGAGACTCAGCAATGCCCCCAGACATGCCTGGACTTGTGCTCCCCAAGCACATGGGACTGAGGTTATAAAACAGAACACAGTAGCCACATGCGGGGCTTTTCTCCTTCACCCACCTGCACTGCAAGCAACAAGGACACTCTGAAGACTCCAACTGAGGGGACTGGCTCAGATTTCAAGGGTGAAATCTGTATACTACGGACTGCAATATCCAGTGGGATGAGGAAAACTGTTTAATCTAGATGTTGCCCAGTCTAATAGGGTTGAAAGTTTGGACTGCATGCTTATATTTTCTTTTCCTTTGGTAACTAACTCTGACTTTTGCCTATCACTTAATATCACTTAAAATCTACCTTTTATAATCAATAAATTTGTTTAACTGTTTATCTTTACCAGTGAGTTTGTTTGAAGTGTGTGGCAAATCTGCTCAGGTTTTGCAAGGGCTGGTGTATATTCACTTTCCATTGACGAAGTGGTGAACCAATTAATAAATTAGAACTGCTCATCTTGAGCATTGCAAGACAGTGTATTCCTGAGGTACAGTGCTGGGAGCTGGGGGGTTTTGGCCCTGGTGCCTTTCTCTGTGTGATTCATGAATGACTCTGGGAGCATTCATGCAATCTAGCCGAGTGTGGGGCTCCACATGCTGTTGTGCTGGGTGATCACAGAGCCTGGAGGGGTGTGCTGCTGGTCACTATGCTTGTTAAAGACAGCCCAGGCTGGAGAGAGTTGAGGAGGCACAGCGGTCCCACAGTCCCAGGCTGCACCCCGGGGATTCCGTCACAGGGCCTTCTTGTGTGCAGGACCTAGCATCTTCTGTAGGAAGCCAACATTTTACATTATTTAATGCTTCCTGCTTCATGAGTTACACAGCTACAGAGGCTTACAGTGCAAACACTCAATATAGCCTTATAACATGAAGTAAAGATGTTACATGAGATTAATACATGCAGCATCCTACAAGCATTTCATAAAGTCTAAACACTTTTTTGAATACCTATTTAAATAATAATACTAAAACACAGGGGAGCCAGACCGGTTTCCAGCTATACATTCATCAGTGTTCAGTTGGGGCCTAGGAGCCTTGGCATGAGCTGGCACCTGATCTGCCAGCATTATAGGCCATAAACCTATCTTCCCTTCCATAAGCCTGCACTGGAGAGAAGGCTGCACCCTATAACACTGATCTTCCTACACTACAAGGAGTGCTTTTTTGATGCCTGCCCTGATATTGTATAGCTCTGCACTGCTGTTACTATGACTATGTCTACCAGGCACAATTTAGCCCTATGTCAGATTTGATGAGAAGTGGTAAGGATTAATCACTAGACAAGTTGCCAATTTATTGGCCATTAAAGTGCTAGTAAACGCTTGTTTCTTCTGTATATACATTCTGTACATTTATAATTCCCAGTTTGTCTAGCATTTCATATAAAGCTTCTGATAAATCTTTTTGTGATTATGAAAATTCATATAGGATACAATCCTAACCTGATGCCAACAGGGATACAGGATCCTAAATTTTCTCCTTTAACACAGTGTTCATTATCTATTAAGGTGTTAGGCTGAAATACAAATGTGATCAGTAGAGTACCCATGTGCTCAATTCTGTCTGTAGCTTTTTTTTTATCATTGTATGTCTGTCGGTTTTGCGCTGTAATATGTGGTGGTAAAAATCTTCCGATTCCTCAACATCAAACTCATTCAGTTGTGAATATCTCCAAATTGACAAGAAAAAAGCCATCAGAATGGATTGAATGCCATCTTTAGAAACTTTAAAGACTTCTTTCAAATATTGTGTGAGCAGTTTGAGAGGTCCCCTCTAATAGTAGACCCATTCTTTCCAAGTCTTAAGAAATTTACTAACCTTAAATTACAATACTTATGTACATTCTCTAATTCTACTATCTATCTTGGCTCTGTATTATCTGTAATTAGCATTTCAGTTTGAGGCTGGAGGGTAGCAATTTTCTTTGTTTCTTCTCCAAGCTTTCCCAATTGATCTGTCACTTTTCCCAGCTCTCAAACTTGAGTTTCTGTTCCACGAACAGATATGTAACTAGCATCTAGTTTTTGCTCCCTTCTATTATGAGCCAAACATAGACAGTCTAATGAACGATCTCCAAATTTAACTTTAGAACCAGGAGAGTCTCCAGATGTCCATGTATTTGCACTCACTCTTATTGGTACATGCTTCAGCTTTCTGCCTCTTGTACCTTGTAATTGCTTATGAATCAGGATTGCTAGCGAGTTTACTCTTTCTGCTAGTTTGTGCAGAGCTCCCTGTATTTAGAGAAACTTTTCTTGAGGGTCAGTTTATTAATAGGTTAAAGTGTGCCAAGCCTATGCTTGGGCACACTTCAGGCATTATTCCCTTTACCTTTTGGCATCCTCAAAATTCATCCTAAATAAAATGTGCAGTTATGTCACAGCCTTCATTTAGCCCAGAATCAGTCCCAGCTAGGGACTGATTGGGAATTTTTCTGCTATATGTTTTTTTGGTCAGAAAATGCTGATTCATGTAAACTGAAACTTTTAGTGGAAACATCTGTTTCAACAAAACTGACGTCAGGAAGGTTTTTCAGGTCTAGGATTGGGTGTAGGGAGGAGGAGAAAGAGACTGATCCATCTCAGAATAGCTAATAGCAGTGGTTAGGTCACTCACTTGGGTTGTGTGAGTGCCCAGGTTCAAGTTACTGCTCTGCTTGATTTGGAGTAAGGACATGGTCTCCCACATCCCATGTGAGTACCCTAATCACTAGGCTATACAGTCTCTCTCTCTGGCCCAGTGAATAGTTAATTATTTACACAAAGCAGAACAGTTCCAGAAGGAGAGATTGAGAAAGACATTAGAATAGGCAGTAGCCTGGTGATTAGGGCACTCACCTGGGATGTGGGAGACCCAGGTTCAGGTCCTTACGCTAAACTGGACAGAGCAGGGTCTCACATCCCAGGTGTGTGTCCTAACCACCAAGCTGCTGGCTATTCTGGCGTGGGTTGGTGTTAACTACATTGGGGCAGATCCTTTCCTCTGTTCCAGATCCTTTCCTCTGTTCCAAACTCTTTATGCTGCCTACTTACCTTCCTTAGGCATGTTGAGCATAGTTCAGAAACATCTGCAGTGTGTCTTACCCTATCATGTGGTTTTTAAATTTTTTGAGGGAGGTGCTATCTTTTGATCAATTCCTTGGGAAGATTCTTTTTTACCACACAATCTTGTAAACAAGCACAAATAAAGGATGTTTATGTTTTTTTATTTCTGTGCTAAATGTTGCAATACAGTATGAAGTTGGGAGACAGAAAACCAGTGTACCAGCAATATGATTTCTATTATAGTTTAGATGAATTGTTTGTTACAGATGTTTTACTCTCAATCAGTGGTTCAGGGAAAGTGAATTATTATTTGCTGTCAGCAGAAAAATTTTACACCTAACTGTCCTGCCATATGCTGATGACTACAAGAGGATCTGAGATCAGCTAATTTTGTTAGAGAATAAATCATTCTTGCTATCATGCAGAAAGTATACAGACTTAGATGCTTCCCATATCAGTTACAAGTGAGCTTGCTGTGTATTGTCATGTACTACACATTTGGAATAGCGTTCAGGCAGAGTTACCACTGTTAGGAGCAGAGCATATGTTGCATATTTGATCCTTTATAGTCACTCGAGGAGTGCATTGGTTTGTGTTACTTAGTTGTCATTTGGTTAATAAAAAGTAGTCATAATCAAGAATAGTGTCAACATGCTTTGAAATAAATTAAAAGCAGAATCTCAGCTCTAAACCTTCCTAGCTTGAGAGCTGTGTCAAAATTTTCCTTTCTAGCAAACAAATTCAAAATGATTGTTTTTCTTGCTTTAGGAACACTTCAGTTGAAATATTATTTCTATTAGGCTTTAGATCTAGAGACACTAATGCTTGTGAAAAAGGCGTATATGTAATGTAGAGGTGTACAATGTTGCTAAATTTCCTCTAATTATCTGATGAGGGCAAAAAAGGTTTTCAAAATGTTAGAAGTAATTGTAGTACTTCAAATTCAGAAACATAACCATTTAGTTTATGGAAAATATATTATGGGATTGCCCAAGAGATGACAACAGTTATTTAAGCAATTTAGTATGTATAATCCAGGGATTTAGGCCAATCTGTATACATACAGTGTCGTGATTTTTTTTTAAACCAGGTTTGTTTGATATAATATTAAAAGGTTATTTGTATAAACAGACTCAGAATGAGATGGAAAATATTGCATATAGATCATGAGAAGTGATCGTGATGTTCTCTTCTCATGTAACAATTCTGTTGAATATTTTTGTAGCACACAATTTTAATTTCTTATTTAGGAAAAAAGAGGAGTTGTGGTTAGATAGAAGTAAGGAAGCATTAGTGTATCATGTTTGTGTCAGGTTTACTAGAAGAAAATTACATGTCTGTCTCTGTGGTAGTGCTTCCACGTTTATTTCCATTATAGCCTGTTCCAGATCTATCATATGTAAGCATGTTGTTTAAGTTTATCTTAAACGTGCGAGCCCTGAGATTGTTTACTAAATGTCCATAACATGTATAAAAGTGTTGTCCAGCAGCAAAATTCTTGTTTCTCTTGTCAACGTGTGAACAATTTCTGGAAAGTGCCATGCTATAGTTATGGTATGGCATACTACTGGCAACACTCAGTGCAAATCTTTAAAGCTATGATTTTACATTTGAGGAATTTTGTCCATCCTTACATGTGTCTGTATTTTGTTTGCTTGTTTTTTTGCTGACCTGATGAAGACCGTTGAAAAGAGAGAGAGGGAGACATACCTTCCAGAATAGCTAATAGTCCAGATTTTAGGGTACTCACCTGGGATGTGATAGACATAGGTTCAAGTCTCTACTCTGGATTTCCAAGTGCTGTTGCCAGAAAATTATATTCTGTCTTACATTTTTTTGTTTTTTAAAAGAAAATTCAACACACAGCCTATGAATGTAAGTGTTCTGGAAATGGCTTTTGACCGGTCTGCTGCAACTGTTGACTGTTTTATGTCCGTATAGCACAATAATGGGAAAAATATCCTTGCAAAGTAAAATTGACAGAACAGAATTCCATATCTAGGTAGTAGATCTACCAAAACACCAAAAACGTCAGGCGGAGCAGGTACTTGAATCTGGGTCTCCCATGTTGCAGGTGAATGCCCTGACCAGTGGGCTGTTAGCCATGCAGGGGTGGGTTAGTCTGTCTGTTTCTTTTGTGAAAAATTTTGAAAGGTCTCGGGTTTGTCCTGATGCAGAAAGGGAAAATATTTTAAAACCTTGACAGTTTTCATGGGATGGGAAACTGATTTTTGTCCAACTCTTGTAATGAACTCAGTGTAAATAACTAGATAGATACAACTAGAAGTTGTGTTTTCTGCTACCTGTAGCAAATCCCTGAGAAAGTAAGTGATAGTTTTTGTTGGCTGGTTTGTCGTTTTTTGTGGGGGAGGTGAGGTAGGTGGGTGGGAAGGGGTGGTTATCATTGTATCAGAAGACTGCAATATTAAGAAATGTGAAGTGTCTCAAAGTAAAATTTCAAATGATGACAACTGCAATTTGCTGAGGCCTGTTGTTCAGGTTTCTTAATGTTGCATTGCTGCATTCATTTCGCGTAGTCCACCAGACAGGCATCAGATGGGAAAGGCTTTCAGTTGTTACTAACCTGGGCTGGGTTTAAACTACTGACCGAGAGGTGAAAGGTTTCTTCTCCTGTTACCAATCCCCTAAGCCTCCCAGAATCCAGTCTTCACAAAGTTTATGCCGGCTGTCCATGCCTGTTGGGCCGGAGGAAAAGGTGATTTTCCTGCCAGACAAGACTCCTTTACACAAGAGGGTCAGCTGACAACAGTTAACTAGATTTTGCCATGCTCTTGCCTCTTTAATGCAACTTCCATTATATAGCCACTAGCTGTTTGCTGCTTCTCAAACTCTCAGAAAGAACTACAGAAAAACGTTGCGAATTGTTATTGATAGAAGAGACTGCATTGTTTCCAAAGTCACTGAATCTGATGGATGCCGTTAATAGAGCTGCCAACACATGGAATAATGTCTCAGGCCATGTCTACACTAGCACTTAAGTCGCAAAACTTTTGTCACTCGGGTGTGAAAAAAATACACCCCCTCCCCCCTGAGCAACATGAGTGTTTATGCCACCAAAACTTGTGTGCACAGCGCTATGTCGGTGGGAGACACTCTCCCGCTGATAAAGCTACCACCGTGCATTGAGGTGGTTTTATTATATCGACAGGAGATTTCTCTCCTGTTGGCATAATGTGGCTACACGAGTGCTCTTACAGCGGCACAGCTGTAAGCTTGTAAGCACAGATGTGGCCTCAGATATGATACCACCACGTGCCGGTAATAAAATATATCAGAGTGGAAAACAAAGGAAATTTTTTTTTGACATTGAGAATAAGCCTGAGAAAGAAACCAAAGAGTTTATTAGTTTTAGTTGTTTGGATATGAAGAATATTTCAGAATGTGACCACAGCCAGCTTAGTTAGAGGACTTCAGGAGGACTCAGAGATTATTGCTGAATATAATGCAAGCAAGAGGAAATAGAAGCTCTAGAAAGAAAGGTATAAGAGTCTTTATCAAGTGTGAAATGGGAAGGAAATTCTGTAGAATTAACAGACTGTCAGGATTTTTGAATAGCAGGATTTTAGTTTACACAGAAATCTTGAAATTTTGAACAAGGAAATGTGTTGGATTTTCAAAGGCTACTTGTCAGAAAATTATACTTTTTTTAAAAATTGAACACAGCCTATGAATATAAGCATTCTGGAAATGACTTTTGACCTGTCTGCTAACTATGGGATGTTACATGTCTGTACAGCACAGTAATGGGGGGAAAATCCTTGCAAAGTAAAGTTGACAAAACAGAATTCTTAAATTTCAAATCTATGTGGTAGATCTTCCAGAACATCAAAATGTGGAAAGTTTTATGGTTATCATGAGAAGAGGACTTAGTATCTCATTATAATTGCATATGCAAAGAGATCTTTTAGAAGAGTCAGCAGGTACTGGAAAGTTTTGTTAAAGTATTTGCTACAAGAGGTCTTTACTAATTTTGATATAAAACAACAAGAGACACCCATTTGTACACTTTAGAAGCAGATCCTCAGCTGGTGTAAACTGTCATAGCTCCACTGAAGTCAGCTTCAATTGGCTGAGGATCTGCCTCTGACAAATACTTAAAAAATACAATAGATTGAAAAGAAGTAGCAACCCATACTGTATAATAATAAGTAACTAGGCAGGACAAATAATAAACCAAATTCCCCACTTATAATATTTTCTTTTTCAGACCCCCACTCATCCCTGAAGGGATGATGTGCTTGGCCAAATTTCCTGAAGGCCAACAGATGTGGGCTTTTGTGAACCAAAGCTGAGGAAGTGCATTCCAAAGGAAAGAGGTCCTTACAGAAAACACCTTGCCAGGAGCCCTCTCTCCTTCTTCCTTTTCTTTTTTAATTCTGCATGTGGGTCCAGCTGGGTGTGCCTCTGCTGGTCACAGCTCAGGTCGTATGTCATGACTTCACATAATTATTTTCAGTAATTTATGTGGGCCAGATCATCAGCTGGTGTAAACTGATGTAGTTCCACTGAAGTCAGTGCAGCCCTAGTGATTTAAACCATCAGAGGATCTGGTCCTATGTCTATATACATTACATACTTCCCTTTGTCCCCATTCAGGAAAGCATTCTGGGATACATTTTCTATGAATGTGGTCTTGCAAATTTTGGGATTGGTGTATGTGAGACTGAGTGTGAGTTTTTAAAAGCAGTATTAGCAGTCAAGAACACGTGAGGTACCTACATATAAGTACCCTGCTGTAGCTCTCCTGCTTTCCAGCTCTTCAATATAAAGAACATAGGGTTACTGAAATAAAAAGCATCTGACCTTGGAATTGTTTATCCAGAATGTATCCTGTAAAATGTTAGTTGGTTTTGGGTAATGAAAATTTATTTTGTTGACTAGGGAGAGCCCATAAGATCCCAAGTAAATCATACGCTTTTGTATACTATGCCATAATTTGAAAGCTTTGGGTTATTGATTTGCATGTAAAGAGGTATATGCCATTGCTATAACCAAGGAAAGACTTTCCGCAGAAAGGATGACATATTACTTCTAATCCCATTGAAATTCAGATTCTCTGCACCACTGTGCTCTATTCAGATACTCCCGCTAATTTGTAAGTAACATGATGCCATTTGAATATACGGGCATAAGTGTGGTGTAGTAGAAAATCATGTGTGTTTACTGATGGGTATGAACACCTCAGAACAGCTAGACCATTTACTCCTTGAAGTTATTCATCTGTGATCAGGGGAACTGCCTTTACCAGTCCAGCTCTTGGCTGGATTTATATACAAAAGTTATATGATTGTTTCAGTGGCTGCAGTCTATAGCTCTGTTTAACTGGGCGATTAGGTGACTGTGATTAGGTATGGTTTGGAAGCCGGAGCACAAGTTTCTCCACTCTAATCCATGCTCTGACACTTACTGGACTGAGACTTTGACTAAGTTACTTAACCTCCTTGTATTCTTATCCACCTCCCAAAGGAGTTATGAGTGGCTAAGTAAGCAAATACACTTCTTATTTCTGAGGGATGGTGTCTCGGGGTTCTTTACTCGGCACTGGGGTACCTCCTTGTAGCTGCATCTGGGGAATAGATCCACCTGGTCTGATGCTTCACTCCGTCTCTTGTTCATGCTGTGTCCCTTTCATGCTCCAGGACTTGCAGAGCTTTCTCTTCCTGACTTGGGATGCTCCTTCTTTGTGGGTTGGGATGTTCGCTCTTTGTGGCTTGGCCCTCCAGCCAGGTCACTATATGGTTTCCCCCTTCTGGGGTATTAAGTCACTGGATTGGCTCTTCCCCAGTGGCCAGTTGGGGAACCCTATTGCTACTCCACATTGTAGGTCAGAGACCCTTAAAGCAGTGGCCAAGGTCTGCACTGTTTAAGACCTTGCTGCCGTTTCCCTGGGCCTTTTCCTACTCCACCTCTATCAGGCTTCTGCTCCACCACGCTTCTGGGTAAACCCTGCCTTCAGGGCCAGGATCCCAGGGCTTCTTCTCCCACTTGAGTTTCCTCCTTTCCCTCTCTGAGCCCAGAGAGTGACTGCATATCTCCACACTGCAGCTCCTTTCTGCTGCCGACTTTCCCAACTTTATACCAGGCTCTCCCCCTCCTGCCCAGCTGGTCTCCATCCTGTCAGGGCTTGTTTATCAAGTCAGGCTACACCTGAGGGATAATTAATCAGGTTACTTATCCCCTTCTTAGCCACATTAACCCTTTTTGGGTGAGTGTGGAGTGAACACCCCATCACGGACAGTTAGCTGATTGCTGTGGTGGATCAGAAGAATAGCAGTGACTAGCTTTGAAGGGGATGTCTTCTATTCTCTTTTACCGAAGTTTGGTGGCCACAACAAAGAGGGCTTTTGGGGAAAGGGACTTAAAAATGGAAGTGTTGGGCATGGATCCTCAGGATACCAGCTATTTGTGGGGGAGTAAGTGAAATTTCTTAAGCAGGTATAGAATCATAGAATATCAGGGTTGGAAGGGACCTCAGGAGGTCACTAGTCCAACCCCCTGCTCAAAGCAGGACCAATCCCTAATCAAATCATCCCAGCCAGGGCTTTGTCAAGCCTGACCTTAAAAACTTCCAAGGAAGGAGATTCTACCACCTCCCTAGGTAACGCATTCCAGTGTTTCACCACCCTCCTAGTGAAAAAGTTTTTCCTAATATCCAACCTAAACCTCCCCCACTGCAACTTGAGACCATTACTCCTTGTCCTGTCCTCTTCTACCACTGAGAATAGTCTAGAACCATCCTCTCTGGAACCACCTCTCAGGCAGTTGAAAGCAGCTATCAAATCCCCCCTCATTCTTCTCTTCTGCAGACTAAACAATCCCAGTTCCCTCAGCCTCTCCTCATAAGTCATGTGTTCCAGACCCCTAATAATTTTTGTTGCCCTTCGCTGGACTCTCTCCAATTTATCCACGTCCTTCTTGTAGTGTGGGGCCCAAAACTGGACACAGTACTCCAGATGAGGCCTCACCAATGTCGAATAGAGGGGAACGATCACGTCCCTCGATCTGCTCGCTATGCCCCTACTTATACATCCCAAAATGCCATTGGCCTTCTTGGCAACAAGGGCACACTGCTGACTCATATCCAGCTTCTCGTCCACTGTCACCCCTAGGTCCTTTTCTGCAGAACTGCTGCCTAGCCATTCGGTCCCTAGTCTGTAGCTGTGCATTGGGTTCTTCCGTCCTAAGTGCAGGACCCTGCACTTATCCTTATTGAACCTCATCAGGTTTCTTTTGGCCCAATCCTCCAATTTGTCTAGGTCCCTCTATATCCTATCCCTGCCCTCCAGCGTATCTACCACTCCTCCCAGTTTAGTATCATCCGCAAATTTGCTGAGAGTGCAATCCACACCATCTTCCAGATCATTTATGAAGATATTGAACAACCCCGACCCCTGGGGCACTCCACTTGACACCGTCTGCCAACTAGACGTGGAGCCATTGATCACTACCCGTTGAGCCCGACAATCTAGCCAACTTTCTACCCACCTTATAGTGCATTCATCCAGCCCATACTTCTTTAACTTGCTGACAAGAATACTGTGGGAGACTGTGTCAAAAGCTTTGCTAAAGTCAAGAAACAATACATCCACTGCTTTCCCTTCATCCACAGAATCAGTAATCTCATCATAGAAGGCGATTAGATTAGTCAGGCATGACCTACCCTTGGTGAATCCATGCTGACTGTCCCTGATCACTTTCCTCTCGTGGTATATTTTGTTCCTCTGTGCATTGAAATGGGAACTTATTTCTCATTGTAAATTGCTTTTGGAAAGACTTGCTGTAAGTAACGGTATTGACAGTAAATGTGGTATCTTGGGTCGTTAAATATGTTGAGTGTTCATTCTTGACAAATCTATTTTCTTGACCTACTGATAATGAGGTCAGTTGCCTTGTTAAAACTATGGTTTGTAGGTTGCTGGGAATGTATCTAATTTTATATTCATGCTAAAGACAGTAGTGATGTGGTAAATAATATTTATGTGATAGTGGGTTAATTCACATTGGTACTTTTTGTCTTATGGGCTGAAGTTTCACTGGCGATATCTTGGATCAGCTTGGTATAAGATCTGAGTGCTGCCTTGGACTAGAACAGCTGATCCCTGCTGAATGTGGTACATATCCTTTCATGAGCATATTTAAACCAGTTTATTTTTTTTAAATAAAGTTTTGATTTGGCATCCTAAGGGCATCTCTGCTCTACAAACTTTTGCAAGTTACATTGGCATAAAGCTGTCGCAGTTAGTGTAATTGCTTGGGTGCATCTGTACTCGGTTCCTTGCATCGGTGCTGTGTGTACTCACCAGGAGTGCCGCTTTCAGTGCACAGTGCGGTGCACCATGGGCTGGTATCCCAGTGTGCTATTCGCCACTGTCCAGCACGCTGTCTTTTTGGAAATTTTGGCAGTGCATTGTGGGGTAGAAACGAGTGGCGCAGGAGTGACTGTGACTGCAGTGTCAAGTTCCCATTATGCAACTCTTTCCACTGCATAATGCCATCTTTATCCCATAATTTTTGCGCCTGTTTTGAAAATACCATAAACCCATGTAGGACTTGCTCTGATGGAAGCATGGCGTCTGAAGAGCTCTGCACTATTGTCATGAATGTTGCAAGCACAGGACATACGATCCTCCAGTATTTGCAGAGCCAAAGGAAGAGCTACAGGGAACATGATTATTTCCTGGAGGGCAGATTGCTGTGGGACATAACTATAACCAATTCAAGATTGTTGGTGGTGTTCCTAGACCAACTGCGAACCGTAGAGAGCTACTTTTGGGCCTGAGAAACCATCACTAACCGGGGGGATCAATTGTAATCCAGGCTTGGGATGATGAATGGTGTATGCAGAACTTTTGTATGGGCAAGGCCATGTTCTTGGATCTGTATGCAAGAATGTGAGCTGCACTGACAGTGGAGAATTGAGTGTCGATTGCACTCTGGAAACTTGCAATGCCTAATTGCTACCAGTTAGTGGGACATCATTCATCATTTTGGAATTGGAAAATCCACTGTGGGGGCCATTGTTATGCAAGTATGCAAGGCCCAGGTTTGTGACTCTCTGCAATGTGCAGGGCGTGGTGGATGGATTTGCAGCAATGATGTTCCCAAACTATGGTGGAGTGATAGATGGCACACACATCCCTATTTTGGCACCAGTCCATTTTGCCACAGAGCACATCCACAGAAAGGGCGACTCTTCTATGGTTATGCAAGTGCCGATGGATCACCGGGGATGCTTCGCTGACATCAATGTTGGCTGGTCAGGGAAGTTGCATGACACTTGTATCTTTAAGGACATAGGACTGTTCAGAAAGCTATAAGCAGGGATTTTCTTTCCCGACGAGCGAATTATCATTGGTGATGTTGAAATGCTATAGTGATGCTGGGGGACCCACCCTACCCCTTACTCCTCTAGCTCATGAGGCTGTACACTGACCACCTCGACAGCATCAAGGAAAGATTCGGCTTTAGGCTCAGCACGTGCAGAATGACAGTTGAATGTGATTTTGGTAGTCTGAACAGATGCTGGCATTGTTTGCTCACAAGATTGCATCTCAGTGAGAAAAATATCCCTATGGTTATAGCTGCCCACTGCATCCTGCATAATATCTGTGATGCCAACAGGGAAAAGTTGCTGCCAGGCTGTAGCAGCTGTCTGCTGAGTTTGAACAGCCAGACACAAGGGCTATCAGAAGAGCTCAATGTGGAGCTCTATGGCTCAGGAAGGCTTTGAAAGAACACTCTAACAGCGAGCCAGAGTAATGCGTTGTGGTGTCCTGTGCTCTCCCTGACTCTGCTCTTTGGGGTCCTGTTGGGAATTGTGTGGTGCTTGGTGCATATCTCTGCATATATCACTGACAATGCACCTATTAATTTTGTGATCTTGCTGTAGATTTATGCTTATTATACTGTGTGTGTCACTAATCCTATGAGTTGTGTCACAGAGTACAGTAACAAGTAAGTGGGTGTTTTCACTACTGTCAGGCACTCTGCAGCATATGTTAGCAACTAATAAAGATTAATTATTTTCCAAACAATACTATTTTATTGAGTAATGAAAACTCTTAAAAATATTCTGTGCAACTTAAAAGAAAATATATTAAAACTTTAATAAATTTATGGAACAGAAGAAACATTCATTTCCATTTTAGCTACGCATACATCAACCTTGGTTCTCACAGGTCAGTGTATGTGGTTGTCCTGAATGTCCCCAGTGGTGGTGTGGCAGGGGTAGGGATGCGACCCCCGATGCAACGTGGAATCTTGCGGGGTGGATTATAAGGTGGGGCTATACTGAAGTTCTCTGTGGACCGCAAAGGGAGGTGAGTCTGGGATTGTTGAGCTTGTAGGTCCACATGTGTCTGCAGCATTTGTGTTTGCTGCTCAAAAAGACCCATTATGTCCTGGTGCATCTCCCTCTCCAACTTCTGGGCCTTGCTACTGTCTGCAATATTCATCCTCCAGGCCTTATGGTCACCGTCTGATGCAACATTGGCTTGCAGGATCTTGGTGAAAATGTCATCCAGAATCCTTTTTTCCCCCCTCCTTCTGATATGGGTCAGGCACTTCACTGGTGTGGACGGCAAACCCCGCAAGGCCACAACGGCAGCAGCTACAGATAAAACACAGAGTTACCACTGTCAGTATAGTCGCAATGGAAAGCGAAAGTTAAGATTCAGAACTCCCTCCCCTGGCTCCCTCATTGACACTCTTGCTTCGGAGTACTTATGCAGGGTGCTACTCACAGCTCCAGCCATGTTGAATATGGCCTTGCCAGGGGTGAGGGAAATGAGGATGGAATTGCTAGGTTGCAGGGAACTGAGTACAGGGCAATGGCACTGGATACTGGCGGTGGTGATTTTTAGCTGATATCACACTTCTGACTGGACTGTGGTGGAGTTTCAAAACAGCTTCTGGCTTGCAGCATAGCTGGACCCTGACCTGTCACATGTCCCACATCCTCCACCACCTCCACCTCCACCTCATCCTCACTGCTCTTGTCAGGGACCTGTGACTTGGGATCCTTGGTAGCGTGTTGGTGGGATCTCCATTACGTGTGGCAGGTCTGCAACTCGTCACTGGATTGACTGTTGGCCTCCCTGGTCTTGTGATATGCCTGCCGTGGTTCCTTTGTTTCCATGCAGCACTGCTGCTGATCCCTATGGTACTCCTTCTGCATCCCCCGTGCAATCTTGTAGACGTCCATATTTCTATGGCTGTTCCATTGCTGTGCCTGTACAGTCTCTTCTATCCCCAGGTCCAGGAGATCCAATATCTCCTGCGTACTCCAGGCCAGAGTGTGTCTGGAGTGCATAGCCGGCATGGTCAGCTGGGCAGTTGCACGCTACAGTGGAGAGCTGCTAGCTATGCTCACCAAGATGGACACTCTGAAGAAGCCATTTAAAAAATTCACAGGGTTTTAAAAGGCAGGGGTCGGGGTTCTGGTCTCTTTGACAATGGGCAGAGGATTTCACAATTGTGACCAGAGCAGTCAATGTTGGGTATTGTGGGAAACGCCACTCTGGAAACGCCAGTTACTATGTGGGTGCAATGGAGAGCTAACATCATAGGGAGACAAATTGAAGCTGTTTACCCTTCCCTTTATATTTATGACAGAAGCATAGGCCTCGTCTACCCTACGAAGTTAGGTCGACATAAGGTAGCTTCCACTGATGTAACTCGCCTACTACACTGACTTAGTAACTCCACCTCTGAGAGAGGCTTACCGCTTACGTCGATGTAGTTAGGTCGATGCAGTGTCAGTGTAGACCTTGTGTTGCTTACATCACTATTGCTGCCTTTTAGAAGCTGTCCCACAGTGCCCTCACACTGACAATTAAATCAGTGCAAATGCCCTGGTTAGTACGCGCACCACCGACACAAGGAGTGTAGTGTGGATATGCAAAAGCAATTTAATTACTGCAGTGGCTGTAAGTTGACTTAATTTTGTAGAGTAGACTTGCTCATAGACACATGCATAGCTAGTATGGAAATGTAGGTTGGAGGAGGAAAAGAAAATTAATATAAAAAGATTATAAATCTATTCTAAGCACGAAAAACAAGAGTAGATCTCTGAAAAGAGTAAAAGTAAAATAGAATAACCTGCCAAAAAAGGAAGATGACTTTAAATGGGGAAATCTATTTAAAGAAAAACAGGGGAGGGAGGGGGAAATAAATCGAAGATCACCATGTACAAAAAAAAATATTTTGTGAAATAATCACAATCCTTCCATTATTGAGGAAGAAAGATATATTGGTTTCCTTTAGGGGGGTCAGTTCTGCAGCCTTTGCCCCTCAGTAAGATCTATGGGATTAGACCCTTAGGTTCAGATCCTGTACATGAGCTCTGTGTGTGTGTGTGTGTGTGTGTGTGTGTGTGTGTATCCTTGCATCCTTGTGGAGTATATTGCAGGATCAGGGCCATAGTTTGAACAGGATAGAACAGTTTTAGTCTTTTGGACTATAGGCTTCATACTCTGCATATTGCTGAACATATTCAAAAAACAAATTGCAAAGACTAAAAAATGAGGTTTCGTAGCTGACTGATTCATGTCACTGAGATATTTAATTAAAAAATTCAACTTAAAATATACAACTCAGTTTCCACCTCATTTTATCGATTATATTTTGGAGATTTAACCATGCGAGCGTGTTTACAAAATATCTGACTAGAAATTACTAATAGAATAGTGTCTAGATTAGTTTCAATGGAATATGTATATAAAGAAGCTTGCTAGCCATATTTTTTTAATACCATTTTCTTCAAATACAAAGGGAGTATTTTGAAGCAACAAGATAATATTGACTAAGTCAAAGAGCCTTATTGTAGAGCAGATTAAATAAATGTTTGTGAGTCTTAAGAAACAAACAACAAAAATATTTCTCTTTCCAGAAACATTCCATCCTATTTTGATCATCAACAATTAAGCTGAAAACCACAATGACGCTATTGTGCCTGGAATGCCAAGTGTAATCCAAGAAAAATGATGAGGCTAAATAATAAAAATGTCTTCTTTAGAGAAATGTTACATTTTTTTCCCCAGTATTAAAATTCTGAAAGTGTTCTAAAGTTAAAGGTAATTTTTTAATTAAAATCCTAACTGTGAGAACAAGTTCTCTTGACCAAATAATTGATATATAAAGTAACTTTCTATTAAAACTTCATTTTAATAAAAAATTAAGTGCTGCAGTGTAACACTGCAAGGTGGCTGCTGAATTATTTCCCAGATACTTCAAATAGGGTTATTAAGTGTGACATACTGGAGAGTATCATGTGCTAGGTAAAATCAAGATTGAATCCCAAAGGTGTGTTCTTAAACTGCATAATCAGATCCCCATTTTCAATACCATGTTTATGCTTCAAAGAATAGGTGCTTATTTCAGTGATGATTTGTCATTAAAATTATGTCAAAATGTCTTAAAATGTTGTTGAAACTATAAAAACACTCACAACACACACAGGGCTAATTATGGGTGCCATCTGTTTATTTTTACAAAGCCTTTTTTTTTTTTGAAAGACCAGTGCATCTTCTTGCTCTGATAAAGCACAAGATTATTATAATGACTAACTGTTTTCCTTCAATTAGTGTACTTGAAGTAAGGAAGACAACTGGTTTGTTCATTGACCTTTTCCTGTGTCATAAAATGTATATAATATGACATCTCATGATAGAGAAATCATTGTGAAGTGCATTTTCTTAAGATATTTGACCCTTAGAACAAAAACATTTTATAATAAAAATGGCAGTTCTGTCATATTTTTTACTTGGGAAGTTGTAATGCTCTGATTGTGTGTATCACATGCTAATATAGTATGTGTCTCTGATTGTGTCTACATAATAGGACCATAACCATCTTCTTTGGGTGCTTTCATTTCATAACTCCTCCAAAATCGTTTGAGATTGCTGTAAATTAATAAACATTTTCAGTTTACAACCACATAAAAAAACCACGTGTATGTAAATTTGCACATGCACCCAGTCCGACTCAGCTTTAGTGTGAACGATGGGTATTCCCATGACAGCATCATCCAAAGCCGTTAGCAGCAATTTGCTGAGAGAGCAGAGTGACTCGACTGGTCCAGCCCAGCTATTGTGCCTGCTAAGCACTACACAGATAAGTCTGGAGGGAAAAAAACTGAAGGATCCATCTGCTCATTTCTGCTACACTGCGCTGATGTAAGATTACGCTAATCTGGTTGCTTGTCAGGACAGGTTAGTGAAAGCAGGCGAATGGGTGAGATTTAGGGTAGACTAGCTCTATGGAAAATCGTAAGCTGCTCCTGTACATGCCATGTTAAGTGTAGCAGAATGGGTTGATTATCAGCTACTTTGAGGATTTCAGTTAAAATACATTACATTGCTCGGTTAAAAATGAGTCCTCCTTCTTTATACTTCCAAACAAACAAGAAACTAACACATCTGCACCAAATACCATTGTTGTAAAAAAACAAACAAACATACTTTCATATTTTTTTTTGTAGTTTTGCTTTTACTCCTTGTGATTAGTTATTGTATTTACAAATTGCTTATTTATTTTGTTTAGATTTTTACAAAAGAAGATGGTTACTGTTGTGATTTTTTGTTTTATTTTTGCTTGTCTCTTCAGTTTGGTTTGGTGAAGAAAGCCCAGAGCTGGAAATGAACCCTTGTCCCATTTTTGGCTGGTGATATCTTTGTTTATCTGTATTTGTTTATGATGGTTGTTTTTTTTTGGTTGTTTTTGTTACCTACTGACTGTCAGTTCTTGACCTTGCAGGTTGAACATCCCATCACAGAATGCATTACTGGCCTGGACCTAGTCCAAGAAATGATCCGTGTTGCTAAGGGTTACCCTCTCAGGCACAAACAAGCTGATATTCCCATCAATGGCTGGGCAGTTGAATGTCGAGTTTATGCTGAGGTAAAATAAGTGGTAAGGGGTGGGAAGCTGTATGTGGAGCAGTAATACCCAGGTGTAGATAGGCACCAAGGTGAAGTCAAGGTTTATAATTTGAGATTTGTAATTTACTGTATGTAACACAACTGATTAAAGAAAGTTTTATGTGGATTTTTGTGTTGTAATTCAAAAGAATAGCCTGAAACCAAAATTATTGCTACATAGGTTCTTCTAAAAATGTATCTCCTGCAAGTAGCCAATAATCATTTCAAAGGAAGTTTACGGCATATTTTCAGCCTAATTTAGTATGATGATTCGGCTGTATTCCGTTTTCTTCTGAACTATTAACTAGTACTTCAGGTTTGCTCACCTCCACGTTTTTCTTAAACCTTTTGGCTTAAATATTTGAGTAAAATTTTGTAAGCTGCCAAACTTTTAATGGTACTGAGGCATTTGCTAATAGTTCAGGAAGGATGTTTGTTCCTCTGTAACTGCATTTGCTTTATATGACCAACTTGGAAAGTGAATTTCAAAACCATAAGTGCACAGTTACATTATGACTCCTCATAGTAATAGCAAAAAAAAAAAATCTGAATTAAAAATATTCTCTTTTTAAGCATGACTAAGACTGGTATTGTAAGTTAACATGTTGTTAACATTGTTTTTAACATTTGGAAATTTAGACTTGTCCATTGAATGAATGATATTCAGCTGCCTTCATTTTGTTTTAAGAATGTTAATGCTTTAGGCAATAGTGTCTTTACAAAAAAAAAATCTGCATCTTGGTATGTGTTTTCCCATTTGACTATTGCTGCTTTTATTGCCCAAGACATCTTAATTTCTCTCGTTCTTCTTTCTTTCCTTTTTAATGACACAACAGTAGTTTATTGCTTGTTCTGCTCGTTACAGGATGTATATGACTATTTGGATGAAGAATAGATGTATTTGTGATTTGAATGATGCAAAGTGTGCATTGAGTATTAGTATGGCTTTACTAATGTAGTTAGTATTCAGAATTTTTGCTCAACCATCTATGAGTATTAAAGGAGTTTGAACAACCGAATCCTGTTTCACCATGTGTATGTTGTTCTGTTCACCACAGAATTTGCTGTACTGATAAGTTTGTAAGTAGTATTATGTGGGAGATTTTTAAAGGCACAAAGGACCCAATTCACATAGAAAGTCAAAGGGAATTGAGCTCCTAACTACCCATTTTGCCTTTGAAAAACTTCTTTTATGTCATCACTCCCCCACCCCCCCAAATATCAAAGCTTGAAGATGGCTGAGGAGTTGATACTATAAAGACTTCACTAGGAAGAAATACTCTTTTCTGCTTTAATAATTGCATTTTAGAAAGATGAGGTTTTAATAAATGTTCCAATTCTTCAGTGGAGAAAGGGAAAATGTCTCCACAATGAGTAATTTTGGAAACAGAATGTTAATCAAAATAGAAGTGGTAGAAGCTGTTTATTTTGCAACTACTTAACCTTGTTTCCTGTATGTAATGTCTCTAAATTAATGCTTTCTCATGTTTTACCTTCCTTTCAGGATCCCTACAAATCTTTTGGTCTGCCATCCATTGGTAGATTGTCTCAGTACCAAGAACCACTACATGTGTCCAATGTAAGTGACCTAGGCTCTGATTTTCATAGGTGTTGAGAACCTCAGATCTTCATAGGTGCTTAGTCCCTCTGACAATCAGGCCCTTAGTTTCTATCATTTATTAAAGGTGGTTGTGGGGCGTTAATACTATTGTTTGTGCTAATTTAAGATAAGATTAAAAAAATACAGTGCTAACCAAATGTGACTATAAAGCTATAAAGTTGTTCTGTTTTGTATTTTACGTGTCAGTTTAATGCTTTCAAACAAGCCTCAAATATAAATATGCTGTAGAGCAAATAGCATAATCAGATGTTGAATTAACTCTTTAACTGCAAAGGACTGAACACTCCAAATTGAAGCTGGACTGCTACTCAAATTCGCAGCCTTTAAAAAGCAAATGCCGTTCGTTACAGTTGAAGAAAAGTGATTATTAAACATTTCAGTACATAGTCTAACTATGCAGAGTAGCTGCTTAACAAACTGTTTTTTGCTGCAATAAAAGAACAGGGACATCTCCTTTTTGTATAATCAAAGTAATAAGTAATAAATCCACCATGTCAGCTGGTGGAAGGACAAGACTATACCATCTGTGAATCTGATTATTCAGTGTGATTACTTGCATGGAAAATAGTGAAAGATTACAGGAGGAATCCTAAATTTGGAGATGTTATTGGATATATGATTTATTTCACTTCTTAAATTGTTTTTGGCCATATGCTTTCTAAAGGGACCTGACCCTTTCTGGGCTTTAAGGCTTCATGCTGTGTTCAAAGCCTGAAAGCAGAAGAAAAAATTGTAAAGATTTAACAGGCATTATGTGACGTTAAATAGAAGATAAGAAAACAAGTATCATGGGATGTATCTAAACATTTTTTTAATGAAACAAAGAGTGTATTTAATAAGAATTTATAATGATTACTCTAGTGGTTGTTAGACAGTTTTACCATGTTGTAATAGCTAACAGGATGTCAAACATTTTGCCCTTGCAAGTTTTTGCAATTTGCAATTTTCCAGACGTGAGACCTGTTGAAAGTACAAGTGATAATGGACAAACTATACCCCCTACAGTCTTTGTCCCACCAAATCTTTCTTCAATTAATGTTGCAGCAGGAGTTTTATGTAATAACATTTGCGCTTGTGAGCCATCCATAGAAAGAAAAAACAATTAAAATGCCTTAAATGTTCTGCTTACTGCTGTTATTTGCTTGCGTGAATGTTGCATGTCAGCTAAATGGACCACGGAACAGATAAAGTGATTGGGTGCAGGAGAGTGCACACCAAGCTTTGTCTATCATTATTGCTGGGAGCAATCAAATTGATGCCAGCAGGACAGTAGACGCGTTGACAGCTGTAATTATATATCTCCATGGTGATCACTTTTGGCCTGTCATGGAGGCCCACAAGTCCCCTCCCTTGCAAGCATTTAATCAGATTGGGCTGTCACTTGTCAGGTAGATAGGGCGGGCTGGGAGTTGTGCTTAGGGGGAGAGGTGAATTGAAAATGAAGGGTGGGAGACGGCTGATAGCTTCACGTGGCCCACCGTGGTACTGAAGAAAGAAATTTTAATTATGCTGGAGGCTTCAGAGAAATGGTTTGAGGATCTCATACAGAGTAGCTGGGCTGTTTTCTTTCTGTTTACTCTTGTCTTATTAAAAATAGCTGTTCTATTTTTATTTAGCAAACCGTATTTTTGGTCTGTTCTTCTTTAGCAGCAGAAAATATGCAATACTGGAGATTAATTTGTCTTCTGAGGATGTCACGTAATTAAGAATAAAATTGATTTGACTGAAGAATTTGAATATTATATTGAAGCTATTGGTGCTTCACCATTTCTTTTATAAATTTCTGTTTTCAAAAGGTAATAAATTGTTTGTAAAAATTTGCTCTGAGCTAAAATTTGGCATAGAAGGTCTCGGGAGTGGCATCTTACAAATGTGATTTTAAATTAGTTTGGTTGCTTTTCAAATTAAAGGAGGTAGGGATGTGTGGATGGGTGGGTGGATACGGGAAGTAGAACGGGGACTAGGAAAGTTAGGAAGACGGGGCATTGGGGAAACGTTTTTCTTATGCTCTAAGAATTCTATACTGGATTTGAGATTATAATAATTTTAAAATGTACCAGCTGCTAGTTCAGAGTGTGATTTTTTTTTTTTTTTTTTTTTAGGGCTAGTGAGTATTCAGTTTTTAAAAAAAGCTTAAAATGAGGTAACTACAAAGAAATAAGTATCCTCAAGAGTGTGACAATAGAAACTTACTACTCTTGCACGTTGTAACAAACTGACTGCGCTGCAGTTGGCATTAAGATTTGAATAGCTCCAAAGCCATTCTTTGCTAATGTGATCAACAATCCATTCTTTAAGGGTGCTGATGTTGACATAGTCTGTGGGAGTGAGCCTCCCAGCTCAGGTCAGCAGAGTTGGGCTAATGGGCCTTATGCTAGAGCTCTCAAAATAGCTGTGAAGACAGCACGTTGAAGTTGGGGCTGGAGCTTGGGCTCTGAAGCCTAGGGAGGGTGGAGTAGGTCCATCTGTCTCTTAGACCCCAGTATTGCAATGAACTGTGTATGGGTGGAACTCTGGGTGCATAAGTTAGTAGGACTTCATGCTGGAAGTCCTACTAACTCACTGAACTTCTTTTGGCCAAAATCAGCTGTCATAAATAGTGCCTACTCCCATTTACTTCAGGAACGGTTGCATCTGCTTATTTCACATCTGAATTTGGCCCTTCTTTATAGGTTTTCTCATTGTAAAATTGGGATAATAATATTTGTATATCTCACAAGGGTGTTGTAAGGATTAATTACTTTATATTTGTTTGTTGCTTTGGAAATTAAAAGTGCTATATAAATGCAGTGTATTATTAGAATATGTACACAGGTATGCTACATATATGTGTATGTACTGTGTACAAGAAGCAATATGCTGCCTATAGGGAACAGACTTGACTGGCAGTGGGATGGACTAGATATCTTAATAGTTCTTTCCTATCTCTGTGTGTGAATGTATTCATTCATGTATGTATGTGCCTGTACAGAGAGGAAGGATGGCTTAATAGTTATAAGAATGGGAATCAGGAAATCTGAATTTCCTGCTACGTATTTCCTTTGTGACCTTGCTATGCCTCATCATCTGTAAAATGGGGATAATAATGCCATTTACCTCACAGTTCTGATGCAGGACTAACTAATTGTTTATTAAGCGTCTTGATTTCTTATAATGAAGGTGCTGTTGAACTGCATATACAAATATATTGCATGTGTATTAATAAATATTCAATAAAAGTTTTTAAAAAGAAAATGATCATTAAACCCATGTTAGGATGCAGTTATCATTGAAGAAAGAGAATAAAGCTACTGGGATATCTTTTAGGTCATTTGGATAATAAAGTCGTCATCCTGTTCTCATGTGGATTCTTTAGACAAGAGGTTCTACATGTGGTCCCTTGGTAATTGCCTAAATTAAAATATTAAAGGCCTAACAGCCGTTGTGTTGACCCTTTTTTTGCCTTGTTGCAATCAGATGAGCTGCTGTTTATTAGAAAGATCCTTCCCACAGGTGGAGATTTAAGTGAGTTTCTAGGTCCCACTTGCCACCCCCTTTACAATGTAAAATATCAAAGCCCTGGTGTTTCAGCAACTTCAATTGGATTCCTCTGTCCTTAAGATCCCTGGGATGCATTTGTCAGTCTTGAATTACTTTGATTAAAAAAACACTAAAGTGCTTTAGATTCCAAAGTTCAACAGCAACAATTTAATAAATATTTATTTCCCAGAAATTGCTCATTTTAAAAGTTTTATATGGCTAACCTCAATGCCACACTGATGAAATCAAACTGAGAGATGAAAACAAGAATCAGCAATATACTAACTGACTTGTTGGCTGGTTAACAGCAATCAGTTTCTTCAAAAGAAATTTTTGAACTTGTGCTATTTTTTTTCCTATGAAAATTGCGGAATCAGAGCTTTAATTGGGGCTGTGTCCTTACAAAGCAAAGCCATGGAAAAAGCTGTGTAAACATTAAACACCCAGGGGAACAGCAGCAACAGAAAAAAAATGTTTTACAGTCAAGAGGGTGAGACAGAAAAGGAAAGTGTTACAGACATGAAAGCACCAATACTAGTATTCCTATAGAGCTGATAAGCAGAGCTCCAAAGTTCCTGCTGAATGAGTCTTAGTTGTGTCCCCACTGGAGCTCTCAGAAGGGCTATAGTGGGACACAAGGGATGTGATTACATACATGCTCAGAAAGGATGTGATTACAAGGGGCATCTTTCATGCCAGGTGTCAGTTGGAGGAATAATTATAAGTGTATTTTATTACGGTAATTAAGTCAGCATTGGTTGCATTGAGAGTTCAGATTTAGAGTTGTATAAACCACTATAAATTGATAGTGATCAAAATTCAAATCTGTTTGCTCTGGATTTTACAAGAAAAAAGTGATTTTGACTAACAGTGCAAGTCTGCATTCATGTTTTTTTTTTTAAAGGAGAGACAGTAATTCGTAGGTATTTTTCCCACAAGGGGGAAGTGGGAGGGGATTTTCTAGCCCTTGGTGAAAAAGAATATTTTACCTTCTCATGAAACTTGGCAAGTTTAAAAGTTTGAGATGTATGTCCTCTATGAGGTCAAAACTTGGTTTTTTTCCACTGTGAAATTACATTTGCTCTTTTTTTTTATATTTTGAAGGTACGTGTTGACAGTGGCATACAAGAAGGAAGTGATATTAACATTTATTACGATCCCATGATCTCAAAAGTGAGTTTTTTTAACGTTCTACTATATAAAATACTATTTTATATTTAGATATTTAATACTTAGATATAAAATTTTGAAATGAAGAGATTTTTTAGTAATGAACCAATATTTCAAAGCTGCTGGATGTGATTTGTATAAAGGAAACATGAGAAAGGAGAGGCTGTATTGAAAAGGAAGTTTAATATGGAAGAAAATTTACAAATTTCTCAGATCTCTCAGAAATTAATTCACTCTTTTACTTGTTTTTTATTGTTCTTGTTATGTTTTCTGATTCCTAAAAGCATTTTAAACAATGGCCTGCAGTCTCATACTTATCCCATGTCAATCTAACTTTGTTTGATTTTTCTGAGAAATTATAGGGCTGTAGTCCCTGACAAAAAATGTTGTTAAACAGGAGTTAAAGTTTGAGTGTACATTTCAGTTATTTAAGGGTAAAATTGCTCCAAGGACATTATAGTTAGTGTTTTAAAAAGTCAAGAATTAAACTTCCAAAAAAACAAAATCTAAAGAAATATGGAAATTCAGTCAGAGTTCCTGACCTTTAATCAATTTTTTTGTGTAACTCCAAGAAGAATACAGAGTCAGATATAGACATGCTTAACTCATATAAAGAAAAAAACCTGATCTTCGGTATCTAGATGCCAGAGAATTGAGAGTCACCTCTCTTGTTTTGGGGAAGTGCTCCAGTGACAGACAGTAATATGTGCAAAATGATTTCTGTAAATGGAATATCTAAACATACAATCTGTGAAGTTTATTTAAAGAAAATTATTTTATTATATTTCAGACAATAAAACTGAATTTTTAGAGCTAACTTAAATACCTTTGTTTTTAGCTAATTACATATGGCTCTGATAGAGCTGAAGCATTGCAAAGAATGGAAGAAGCTTTGGACAATTATGTAATTCGAGGTAACTACAGAAATTTGGGTTCCTAGTGTGGTAGGCTGGCATCTATTTCAAGAAAACAGCTTGAAAATGTAGTAATTAGCAAATTGAGTAAAGTTCCTGCTTATTAAGTGCAAATTAAACCAGGAAAAGCTTGTGTTAATTAAGCTGAGAAGATACATCAAATCTAAAGAGACTTCATTTTTTCCTGCAGCATTTTTAGTTGAGTAATTAGTTAAATAATTTAATTAAATTACTTTCAGAAACTGATAAGAGCTCTTGCAAACTCATAGTAGATCCTGCATTTATTACCCTGTGAAATTCAAAGGCAAGTATATTGTAATCATTCATAGTACTTTAGTATAGCTACTGTGTTCTTATAGTACCACAAACCTATGTGTTGAGTTTTTTCATTCTAAAGGGTGGTGTTAGCACTGGGGGAATACCACCATAGCTTACAAATTTGGACAATATTTAGAACCCGAGATGATGATGATAAACATCTCTTTCAGCTCTCTTCCCAGGCCTATCTGTGAGGATCAGATGTTTTTCTTAAACTCTTTATGGAACATGGATGAGTCTGCCATAATGGATCTTGACTCTTTTCCCCTGTAAGCTCTGGAGAAAGTCTTTGTTTCTCCTCTCAGTTCAAAGGAGAATACAGGGAGAAATACTGTCTTGGAGGAAATTTTGTTCCACCCTCCAACTCCTGAAGGCCCACACGCACAGAGAGAGAGAGAGAGAGAGAGAAGGGCTATGTGCAGAGAGACATCAGGATGATGGCTTAGGTTACCTCTTTGGGAGTGTGGCTGAGAAAAGGAGTTAATATGCACTCTGTCCTTTTTAGTTCTTAGATTAGTATCTCTGTGGACATCGGTGATGCCTTCCTGTAAGTGGGCCAATAAAAAAAATATTACGTTCTGCCTATGGAGACAGAATTTCTTTTCTCCCACCCTCCCCCAACTCCATAGTCATCGATGTGGTAAACTCTTCGGGCTGTCGGTACCAAAAGAAATCCACCCCTGTGATAGGGATTGGAAGTGCTTGGACCTCTTTGGGAGGAATGCCTATTCCATGGCCATGCTACAGTTTTGAATAGCGAATTATCGAGCCTTAACGACAAAATATGACTGTCAGTTATTTGGAACTTAACAGCTTTATCGATTAGCTTCCAGAGTCACAGCACGACCAGTTCAAAGCTATCATCCTGGAAGGACAGCTAGTAGCCAAAACAGTGCTACAGTCTGCCCTCTATGCAGCCGACACAACAGCTCGGTCCGTTTCCACAGTGATGGTTATGTGACATGCATTGTGGTTACACCTTTCGGGCTTCCCTAAAGAGGTGCAGTCAACTGTCGAAGACCTTCCCTTTGAAGGCACTAAGCACTTTGCAGAGAAGATGGATGCCTCTCTTCACACCCTTGAAGATTCCAGGGCCACTCTCTGCTCATTAGAGATGAACACACCTGGACAAAAGAGAAATTTAGTCTGCAGCCCCAACACAAATCACGCATCTCTCAATACCTGACTCAGCACTTTTATGAGCCTCAGAGAGAGAAATCTGGGTTCCCCAGGTGTAAATCATCAGGTCCACAGCCTTCATGTTGCAAACCTCCGCCTCCAAATACCAATTGTGATGTGTTGATTGAGGTGTCGACAGACATCTCCTCTCAAACGCTACAGCTGACCAGTGTCTCCTATCCCATTTGGCTACTGTCTTGCCATGATCTGAAGCACCTGGGAATGCATAACATCAGACCAATGGGTTTTGGAAATTGTTCAGAAAGGGTATTCCGTCTGCTTTACGTCCCTCCCCTGTCCACAACACCTTCCCTGTTCCTCTTCTGGGACCCTTCTCACGAGAGTTTACTGTGACAAGAAATAGATCGGTTCCTTAAGTTAGGAGCCATAGAACCAATACCTCAACATCTATGAGGCAAAGGTTTGTGTTCTGAGCAGCACAGGTTCCCAGAGTGAACCTTTCAAAGTACAAACAGGAGACAAACAGGGCTCTATCATCGCTCCAACCATGTTTGCGGTTTTTATTGCCGTCATTCTTTACCTAATTGCTGGGAAGTTTACAGTTGACGTTGAAATCATTTACAGAATGGATGGAAACCTGTTCAGGCTTAGCAGGCTGAAAGCCAAGAGTAAGATTTCCTCAACATCTATTGTGGCACTTCAGTATGCTGATGACAACACCATCTTTGCCCATTCTGAGAAAGGTTTCAGAGTAACAGCCGTGTTAGTCTGTATTCGCAAAAAGAAAAGGAGGACTTGTGGCACCTTAGAGACTAACCAATTTATTTGAGCATGAACTTTCGTGAGCTACAGCTCACTTCATCGGATGCATACTGTGGAAATTGCGGAAGACATTATATACACAGACACCATGAAACAATACCTCCTCCCACCCAACTCTCCTGCTGGTAATAGCTTATCTAAAGTGATCATCAAGTTGGGCCATTTCGAAAACCTGGATTTTTGCTGGAAATGGGTCCGAAACTTGGACAGCCTATAGACACCACTCGAAAGTCCTTGAGAGGCACCATCAACGCTGCCTTCATAAGATTCTGAAGATCAAATGGGAAGACAGGCACACCAATATTAGTGTTCTGGAAGAGGCAAAGACCACCAGTATCGAGGCAATGATCATCCGTCAGCAATTCTGCTGGACTGGTCACGTTATCCAGATGCCAGACTGTCGCCTCCCAAAACAGGTCCTTTTCCCTCAGCTGAAAGAAGGGTACCATAAAAATGGGTGGTCTACGGAAGCATTATAAGGACTTGCTGAAGGACAACCTAAAAAAGTGTAATATTGACATTGACACTTGGGAGACACTTGCCCAGGATCACTTAAAATGGAGTGAAGTCCTGCGTGATGGTCCCCTGCATTTTGAACTTGCTTGCCGACAAGCTGAAGAGGACAAGAGGTGCAGGAGGAAGGAGAGACTGGCTCCCAGTCATGGTCAACTGCCTCCTGCTGAGCCTGAAAACATCTGCCCTCGTTGTAATAGAACTTGTGGTTCAAGGATTGGCCTTATTAGCCACCTGAGCACCATAACTCTCATGGAAGATGATCAGACTCGGTAACGAGTGATCGCCTATCATCATCACTGTATAGACAAGCCTTTTTAAGATAAATCTTGGCCCAAATGCTATCAGTAGGAAAAACTCTCACTGACTTCACATGGGACTGGTATTTGGCCCCCAACAGCACATCATCTGTTAATTATCTCATACTGTGTTCCGCAAAATGTTTAAAAATAAAACAAAACAAAAAAATCTGGTACTTGGGTTTTTGGGTGCTATGAACAATATACTTCATATTAATATTTATATCCTGTCATTTATAATACATCACATAACGTAATGCTCATGTGAGTCCGTTTTTAGCACGAACCAACATAGCACAGCATGATGTCATGGTGATGTACATTAAATTTAGGGTTTAAATGGAAATCAGCAGATATTTTTGCATTCAGTACTTATTGTTTACATAGCTAGTGCATAATCTGAAATGAAACCAGTAGGCAGAAATAAAAGATATAATATAAAGCAAGTGGTATGCATCAGCTGCTGAAAATCCTGGTTTGCAGGTCTACCCAAATTCCTTTCAATAATGTTGCAAATGTTTAATAGACACATACTTATTTTTTTAACCTGTGTGTCTATAACCCAGCAAAAACCAGGAAATTTAAATTTCCGTCTGATGTCAAGGAAATGATCAGACCCAAACGTTCTGTAATAAACCAATGCAAGTGCCAGACCACTTCGGTGGTGACGGTCCATGAATTCATAACCTACATGTAAAGTTCACTAAATGAAACATGACCAGACCTAACTACCTAGTAGCAGCCATTTTAGTTAAAAGTTTAAGCTCAAGTTTAGAGTTTGTGTTTCTGACCTCTACCTTCTTTACAGGTTTACTCAGTTCCCATAAGAAAAAGACATGACAAAAGCAGAATTAAGGGGAAAAAGTCAGTTTTATTTATCCACAGTATGTAAGGAAAAATGCTAACGACTTCTACATGTCACATCAGGATGGGATGCAGAGATAGTTTCTTGACACCTTAAATGGCTGCATCTTGGAGCAGCTAATCTTAGAACCCACAAGAGGAGAGTCCATTCTTGATTTAGTCCTCAGTGGAGTATAGGATCTGGTCCAAGAGGTGAATATAGCTGAACTGCTTGGTAATAGTGACCCTAACATAATAAAATCTAATATCCTTGTCGGGGGGAGGGACTAACCAAAGCAGCCCACCACAGTAGCATTTAATTTCGTAAAGGGGAACTATACAAAAATGAGGAATTTGGTGCTGTACCTTTTAATTTCTGTTTAACTAAAAGTGAAATCCCTGCAAGATGCATGGAAACTTCTTAAAGACACCATAATAGAGGCTCAATTTAAATGTATACCTCAAATTAAAAAACATAGTAAGAAGAACAAAAAAGTGCCAGTGTGGCTAAACAACAAAGTAAAAGAAGCAGTTTAGAAGCAAAAAGGCATCCTTTAAAAAGTGTAAGTTAAATCCTATGAAGGAAAATAGAAAGAAGCATAAACTCTGGCAAGTGAAATGTAAACATATAATTAGGAAGGCCAAAAAATAATTTGAACAACAGCTAGCCAAAGACTCAAAAAGTAACAGCCATTTTTTTTTAAAGTACATGAGAAGCCTCCTAAATAACCTGTGGGGCCACTGGACAATCGAGATGCTAAAGGAGCACTCAAGGAAGATAAGGCCATTGCGGAGAAACTAAATGAATTCTTTGCATCGGTTCTCTCTGCTGAGGATGTGAGGGAGATTCCCAGAACTGAGCCATTCTTTTTAGGTGACCAATCTGAGGAACTGTCCCAAATTAAGGTGTCATTAGAGAGGAGGTTTTGGAACAAATTGATTAAAATTAAATAGTAATAAATCACCAGGACCAGATGGTATTCACCCAAGAGTTTTAAAGGAACTCAAATGTGAAATTACAGACCTAGACTGTGGTATGTAACCTATCATTTAAATCAGCTTCTGTACCAGATGGCTGGAGAATGGCTAAGGTGATGCCAATTTTTAAAAAAGACTCTCGAGGTGATCCTGACAATTACAGGCCAATAAGCCTAATTTCAGACCTGACAGATTGGTTGAAACTATAGGAAAGAACAGAATTATCAGACACATAGATGAACATAATTTGTTGGGGAAGCATCAACATGGTTTTTATAAAGGAAAATCATGCATCACCAATCTACTAGAATTCTTTGAGGGGTCAACAAGAATGTGGACTAGGGGATCTAGTGGATATAGTGTACTTAGATTTTCAGAAAGCCTTTGAAAAAGTCCCTCACCAAAGGCTCTTAAGGAAAGTAAGCTGTTGTGGTATAAGAGGGAAGATCCTCTCATGGACATAGTTAAAAGATAGGAAACAAAGGGAAGGAATAAATGGTCAGTTTTCAGAATGGAGTGGGTTTTAGCCCATGAAAGCTTGTGCACAAATAAATTTGTTAGTCTCTAAGGTGCCACAAGGACTCCTCGTTGTTCTCTTCTCGTATGTCACCCATCCTCTAGTAGTTCTCAAAGATAGTTTTGAACAGTTCTGAAATTGCTTCAGCTAGTTCCTCAAGCATCATAGGATGAATTTTGTCAGGCCCTTCCAACTTGAATACATGTAACTTTTCCTAAATTTTCTTTAACCAGTTCTTTCTCTATTTTGGCTTGCATTCCTTCCCTCTTGTTAGTATTAGTTGTTTTGAGTACCTGATTGCCATTAACCTTTTTAGTGAAGACTGAAGCAAAATAAGCATTGAGCACCTTAGCCTTTTTGATGTCATAAATTATTAGCTCTCCTTCCTCACTAAGTAGAGGACCTATACTTTCCTTCATTTTTCTTTAGCTCCTAATGTATTTAAAGAACCTCTTCTGATTGCCTTTTATGTCCCATGCTAGGTTTCTGCCTTAGTCTTTCTGATTTTGTCCATACGTGCTTGTGCTATTCCTTTGTACTCTTCCATAGCAATTTATCCATGGTTCCAATTTTTGTAGCATTCCTTTTTGTTTTTCAATTCATGTTGGGCTGGCACACGTTTCTCTCACATAGAACCTAGCTCCTTAAATTTGGGAATTCTTGCCTTGTTTTCTTAATATTGCAGTCTTAATCTTTCATGAGTATTCTTTTTGGTATTTAAATATTTATATTTGATGTTTATTCTTGTTTATAATCTTGCCAAGATTAAAAAGATTTTACCTGTGAGAAAAAGGTAGTATGATGAAAGAGATAAAAATGGATAGGAAAGTAATATAACAATAAGCCCCAATATTAATCCGTAGGGCACCAGTTTTAGCTTAGGGTGAGGTCCTAAAATTTAATGAGTTTACAGGACTCACCGTACTCTTTGGGAGAGACTAGTTTCTATTTGAAAAGCAACACAGTTTTGCACAGCTGAAAATCTTTCCCTTGCATTTATTTAAGACTGAGTATTCATGGATACCAAACTGTCTCTCATCTCTAGAGAGGGTGATACCTAATGGGATAATTTCAAAAAGCTTGTTTATACTGTAATCATCTGAACTGTATTGACACATACAGAACTTCAGTTTCTAGCTCTGTTGGCCCTTTACTTGAACTTGTGTATGTTAATGTTTTAAATAAAAATGGCAAAAAAGAAATATGAAGTTCCATCTTGTTAACACTTTGGCATTTACATCCGAATATTAAAAATAAAATATCTTGTTTTTTGTTCTAACATAGTGTACACATTTTTAATTTAAAATGTTAATGCTAAGTTTTTTGTTTTAATTTATGAAACCAGTATTGCATCAGAATGAAAACTACTTTGTCACCTCCCATCTAAATGGCAGCCACAAGTAGTAGAAGGCTCAGGATAATTAACACCTCACTTTGAAATTCATGCATTGTATACTTGATTTTATATATTTTTATATATATGAATTTTCAAAACAGTGAAGTCCCACCAAATGCTGTACTTTGCACTCCTCCTTTTAAAAAAAAAGAACAAAACCTGCTTGGATCTATACATAATTTTATATTAATATTTTGTGCTTTATACAAATTGTCTGTTTCTCTTTATGTAATAAACTGCACAGCACAAGGGGGAAATTTTTAGAGTTATATGGTGTTTTAGGTGAACATCTTCAGGTAAAATTCATTTGAGTCTTTGAAAATTTCCATTTAAATGTGCAAGAATCACACTGTTTTTTCCAAACAAAAGTGTTCACTCATTCATGGGGGGTGGGATGGAGTGACTGGTTAACAGCCCAGGGGACTGCAAATGGATGGGTCAGGGACTGCTAATGGAATATGGAGCCTTTCACCACTTCTGTGTCACTAGTTCAAAGCAGGCACAGGTTGGCAAGGACTTTTAGTACTACCATTTTAATGGCTGCTTGATGACCTTTATGAAATTAGTGGTTTAATCCAGTTCCTAGTGGATAGGTATCCACCAGGAACAAAACCCACCCTTACAGTGTCCTTCATTACAGTTTCAGTAGAGAATCTAGGGGTTGAAATGGCATGGTGACTGAACCACCTTCACCCCAGAGACGGTCCCTCCAAGTCAGGTTAAAGGCATATTGGAGTGGGGTGAGGAAGCTTACTATGCTGCTTCTTGTTGTGTACCTGTTCAATGATCAGATAGAAGACTTTGTTTGCCAGTGCTGCCAATCCAGCGTCTTTCATAAGCACTAAATTTACTTAAAAGATGTTTAGTAAAATTAGCTTGTTTGCTAGGAAAAATCAACTTCCAGTAGTGTCCCTATGGGTGCTCCACTGCAGGTGTGCTTGTATCCCTGTGCTGCTAATCAGAGAACTTCAGTAACAGTGTCCATTGGAACACAGCACACACGGGCTAACCCTCTTCAGTTCCTTCTTAACCATCCCTGGCTAGTCATCTTAATCTATTTAACTCCAGTTAGTCACACTGTAATTCAGGGAGGAGTTCCTCGTCAAGGGGGAGAAGGCGGTTTAGTAGGATCTGGACAAGGATCTTCCCTGCAATGGAGAGGAGGGCAATACCTCTGTGGTTCCCGCACAAAGATTTGTCCCCTTTCTTGAATATTATAACAATGTTGGTCTTCTTAAAGTCAGGTGGAATTTCTTCGCAGGTTCAGATTGTGTCGAGAAGTTGGCAAAGTTTGTGCTGGAGCATTGTTCTACCAGCTGTAAAAACCTTAGCTGGGATGCTGTCTGGGCCCATCTCAACACTGGGAAAACCGAGGTACTCTACCAGCCCTCACCTGCATAAACTACTCTTCAGACTCCACAAATCACCATCAGCAGAGGACCTCTGGAAAATATGGACCATTTTCCATACCTTGGCAGCTACGTCTCTCAGACAGCCAGCATTGACACAGAATTTGAATACAGGATCTGCTGTGTCAGCACATCCTTTGAAAGACTACTGAAACGAGTCTTCAATGATTGGGATCTGCAAACATAAACCAAGATCTTGGTGCTTAAGGCAGTGTTATCCCCACCGTTCTCTATGGGTGTGAGACCTGGGTAACTTATAGACGACATCTCAAGCGCATCCAACAGTGCTGCATCAGGCGGATTCTCAGGATCAGCTGGGAAGACTGATGCACTAACATCAGCATTCTCTCTGCTGCCAACATCAGCAGTATAGACGCGCAGGTCATGAAACATCAACTCCGCTGAGCTGGCCGCTATGTATGTATGCCTGACACTTGCCTACCGAAGCAAGTACTCCTCTCTCAGTTAAGTCAGGGAAGCAGGGCTCACGGAGGGCAGCTGAAGTGCTTCAAAGACATACTGAAACTACACCTTAAAAAGGGAGGCATCAATCCAACAAACTGGGAGGACTCAGCACGGAACAGAACACAGTGGCGCCACACCATACACCAAGGAGAACAGACGCGCTCATGAGACAGAGAAGCGACAAAAGAGGAAAGAGGGGGCACAACAGTCCAGCCAACAACTATGTCTTCTCCAAAATTACACCTATCACTTCGGTGGGAAAATCTCCAGGGCACGAATTGGGCTTCTCAGTCATTTGAAAATCCACCAATGAACCCCCTTGGCAGACATCCTGGCATTGAGGGCTAGCCGAAGAAGAAGGATAGCTAGCCAGTCTCCTAATTCTAGTTCTAGCTGTAGTTTTCCCCGTTACTTTATTTTATCCTTTTTTTAAAAAAAGTTGGTTTTCTTCCTGCCTTTTCTCCCCCAGTAGGGAACCTTTCCCCAAATGGGGTATGTCTGGTTCACTGGGCTTCAAGAATTTCCTCACTTGTAAAGAAGCTATCTCGATCACGAATAAGCAGTCAGTGCATTTGCTGCCTTGGGGAAGGCCACATACAACAGAAGTGTGGTCTTTGCCAACAGCTCTGGCCTAGATCCCACAAAGACAGAGAGCTCCACCAGAAGATTATCTTCATGGAGGCAGCTCTCTGACCCCAGTCATCTGTAGATATGAGTCTTCCCCCACAGACTTCTACATGTAAGGGCTGAAGGTCAAAGAAACAGCTGCAGACCCCTCTCACAAACCTTCTAAGAAGAGAGAGGGAAACACCGCCCCCCAGCCCCCCAGTGAGTCCTGAGATAGCAGCAAGCAGTCACTATCTTGCTTGGTATCTTTGGCACCACTGCCACTGAGGCCATCTCAGTCGACACCCAGGCTCATGGAAACTGACAGTAACTGGTACTAGTGACGGCCACAGGCCTGATGGGCATAAGCGTCAAGTCATTGGCACTGAAGGACAGGAGTAAGCACTCTGCTAAAAAGACTCTTTCAGTACGCGAGCCTGCATCGTACTGCTGGCCGTGGCTCAACTGGCACAAGAGTAACCGGTGTGGGCAAGATCCCCATCCCCACTGGCACTGCGATGGATGGTGAGACAATACGGTATAGGCAGAACTCTGCCATTCAAGAGACCTCCACATGCTGGAAATAGCAGCATCCCCTCCTCTTGGTACCAAGACCTCTGCAGTGAGCCTCTACTCTGTCATGTCATGCCCCTCCGCTATCTAGCGAGTGTTCAGGCAGTGAGCCTGAGGAGGTGGTGTTGCAGTACTTCTCCCAAACTCCATATGGTGCTCACTACCAACTAGCGCCCAAGGATATACCCACAGATGGCCCCACCACCACTATCCTGGTATGTCCACCCCTGGGCACCACCACTGGGTTTTGACACCACCTCCCAGTAGTCATATTGGGACCCTTGGGTGACGCACCATCAACATGCGTCTTGATCTCTGAGTCTCACTCAAGAACCCTCGAGGCACACTCCCTTGGCCGCACCATCCAGGGCTTTTTGGAACTGCCTCAAGACTTAGAGGAACAGGAAACTGGTACCAAGGAGGAAGTGATACTGAGGACCATATCCTCCTCCTCCAGACGAAGCCATCATGCCTTCTACACCATCTTTGGTGGATGACTTTTGTCTCTTTCAGGAACTGGCAAAGAGGGTGGCAGACACTTTCCAGATTCAATTGGCAGAAGTGAGGAGTACCCACCATCAGCTCTTGATATCCTCCATTCATTGGCCTTCTCAACGATCATCCTCCTGATTAATGAGGCCACTCTAGACCTGGCAAAGACTGTCTGGCAAATTCCAGCATCAGTGGCTCTGACCTGCAAGCAGGCAGACAAAAAATACTATGTCCCCGCTAAGGAATCTGAATTCCTGTTCTCCCACCTAGCACCAAACTCCATCATGGTGGATGCTCTCAACTCTCACGGCTTCTCGCTCTGACAGGGATTGGAAGCACCTGGATCTGTTTGCGAGAAAAGTGTACTCCTCAGCCAGTCTACCATTTTGTATTGCCAGCTACCAGGCCCTCATGGCGAAATATGTTACATAAACTACTTAAAGCTGAATGACTTTATTGAAAAGATGCCAGAATCATGACTCATTCAAGGCCATTATCCAGGAGGGCAAATTAGTGGCAAAGACATTGCTGCAATCTGCCCTCAATGTGGCCGACATGGTGGCTACGTAATCTTCATGGATGTGGTGATGCAACGAGCGTTATGGCCTCATTTGTCAGGATTCCCGAAAGAGGTGCAGTCCACTGTTGAGGACCTTCCCTTTTAGGGCACGAAGCTCTTCTCCAAGAAGACTGGCACTTCCCTTCACACCCTGAAGTATTCCATGGCAACCCTCCAGTCACTGGGTATCTATATGCCAGGACAAAAGAGATTATTTCATCCCCAATTACAGCATAGACCACACGCATCTCATTACCAACCTCAGTGCCACTATGAGCAGCAAAGAAAGAAAGGGAAAATGCCCTAAATGAAAATAGTCTGGTTCCCAGTCTTCATCCTAACCCTCTACATCTAAACACCACTTTTGATGGGCAGGTTTTGAGGTGCCGTTAGATCACTCCCCAACTGACACACTGACCATCATTCCACACCCATTTGGTCACCAATTAGCAGTGTTCCACAGTGCCTGGGAATGCATAACATCGGATCGATGGGTCCTATAGATAATCTGAAGTAGGTACTCCATTCAGTTTACCTCCCTATCCCTTGCACAACACTATTCCCAATCCCTTTTCAGGGACTCTTCTCACGAGAGTTTGCTATGACACGAGGTAGAACCTCTAGTTAGGAGCTATATAACCAGTACTTCAACATCTCTGAGGCAAAGGTATTTCACAGTACCCAAAAGAAGGGAGGTTGGAGGCTCATGCTAGATCTCAGTGCTCTCAACAGGTTTGTCAAGGCTCAAAAATTCAAGATGGTCACCTTATTGACGATCGTTCCAGCACTGGAACAGGGAGACTGGTTTTCGGCTCTTGACCTCTAGGACACCTATTTTCACATCTTGGTCCTACTGATTCTCAGACGATTTCTCAGATTCACGACCACTACTAATGCACAGTGTTTCCCTTAGGGCTATAATCAACCCAGAGGGTATTGTCCAAGGTGCTCTCAGTGGTTGCTGCTCATTTACACTCTCAAAGGATAATGGTTTACCCATACTTGGATGATTGCCTTCTCAGAGCCCAATCTCTCTGGGAGTCTCACCAAGTCACTGATACGACAATACATTTATTTACAGAACTGGGTCTACAGATGAACACCCAGAAGTCAACCCTCACTCCAGTCCAATGCCTAGAATTCATAGGGGTCGACCTCAGTGCATTATAGGCCAAAGCCCTCTTACCTCAACACAAATTTCTGTCCTTAGGCCCACTCATACACACCATTCAAAGCAGCCCAGAAATACCAACGAGGCTTCGCATCCAACTCTTGGGATATACGGCAGTGGGCATGGCAGTGATACCTCATGCCAGGCTCCACATGCAATGCCTCCAAATGTGGTTTGGCTCGGTTTAAAAAATGAACAAGAACAGGTTGGATAAACTGCTGTCACTACCCATTAGGATCAAAAACTCCTTAAAAGGGTGGAAGGACCCAGCCAACGTTTGCAAAGGGACCTCTTCTCGCAAATATCACCGTCATTACTCCTCACCACTGACGCATCACTCATAGGGTGAGACACGCACATAACGGCCTCATGACAAAAGGCAAATCGTTGCCTGTGGGGAGATTCCCCCACATCAGTCTTTTTGAGCTAAAAGGTGACAGGAATGCCTGTGCCCATTTCCTCCTGCTCATCAGAGGATCACACACACAGATTCTGATAGACAACTTTGCCAGTATGTACTACACCAGTCAGCAGGGGGAGCCAGATCACCTTCCCTCTGTGCAGAAGCGATGAGATTATGGAATTGATGCATCTCCCACAATGTTATACTGTCTGCGGCGTATCTCCCAGGTACACAGCTCAATAGCAGACAGTCTCAGTAGCAAATTCCCACATGACCATGAGTGGAAGAGACACCTGTCCATATTTCACAACCTATTCAGATGATGGGGGACACAGTCTACAGATCTGTTCACCACTTACCTGAACAAGAAGTGTCCATACTATGGTTCCAGAGCAAGGATGGGACAACACTCCTTAAGCAATGCTCTCCTTCTCCACTGGGATGAGGACCTTCTCTACGCCTTCCCTCCATTTCCCCTACTGTCAAAGTTCCTGCTGAAAATAAAAAGGGATGGAGCTTGTGTCATTCTGATTATTCCTACTTGGCTGAGGACAGACCTGGTATCCTTATCTGTCACAGTTTGCGACGTGTCTGCTGATCTCTCTCTCAGCCGTTCTGCACCTGCTCTCATAGAACAAAGGACATACCCTATATCCCAACCTGGGGATTCTCTCCCTCAAGGCATGCCTCCTGTTTGGTTCCAACACCTAGAAGGCTCCTGTTCAAGAGAGGTATAAGAGGTTCTGTTACATAGTAGAAAGAACTCAACACGACGCACTTACCTGTAGAAATAGCCCAGGTTTCAGATTTGGTGCACGTCCCAACAAATCTCCCCAGCATCCTTGACTCTTCCACATATCCTAGACTATGCTTTAACCCATAAACGAGCTGGACTATCTCTAAGCTCTCTCAGGGTTTACCTAATCGGTATTACAGCCTTTCACCAACCTGTAGAAGGGTACTCAGTGCTGTCACACCCAACTACAAAAAGTTTCCTCAAGAGTATAGTAAAATTCTTCCCACAACCTCTACATCCTACCCCCATATTGAATCTTGTACTGAAAAGACTGACTAGACCCCTCCTTTAAACCCATGGCCACCTGTTCCTAATGTACCTATCCATGAAAATGGCCTTCCTGGTAGCCATTACCTCAGCCAACAGAATAGGAGAGAGTGCAGCTCTGATGGCATGTCTTCCCTATACTATATTTTTCCAGACAAGTTGACACTCAGACCACACCCAAAATTCATCCCTAAGGTAACCTCTCACTTTCACTTGAATCAGTTAATTTACCTTCCAGTCTTCTATCCCAAGCTTCACCAAGACAACAGGGAGGTTATATTGCATACTCTGGGTGTCAGGAGAGCCCTGGCCTTCTACCGGGACAGGAAAAAGGCCTTCAGGAAGTCCCCTAGGCTTTTCCTCTCTATGGTGGAAAGATCCAAGGGCTCAGCAGTATCAGCCCAAAGACTTTCCAAGTGAATCTCGATTTGTATCAGACATTGTTACCAAGTTTGTAAAGTGGCCACTCCAGATGCCATTTGTACACACTCCACAAGGTCAATCTCCTCATGCGTTGTCTTCCTTAAGGTTGTCCCTATCTCAAAGATCCATAGAGCAGCAATGTGGTTGTCAGCCCACGCTTTCACAGAACACTATGTGATCAGTAGGTAGTCTGCCTCCGATGTCATCTTCAGCTCCATGGTGCTGTCTTTTGTAACAGACCCACCTCTGAAGTCCTGATGCTTCAGAAGGGGTACTGCTCAGGAGTCACCTATAGTGGAGCACCCATAGGGACACTACTCAAAGAAGTTGTTACTCACCTGGTTCAGTAATGATGTTTCTTCGAGATGTGTGTCCCTATTGGTGCTCCACAACCCGCCCTCCTCCCCTCTACTTTGGAGTTCTTGTCAATGACTCTGGTGGAGAAGGAACTGAGGAGGGTTAGCCCAGGCACGCTGGCTAGCCTCATGGCGCAGCATGAGGAGAGACAGCACATGTGCAGGCCTAATGGACACTGCTAGTAAAGTTCTCCAATCAGCAGCTCAGGAACCAAGCACACCTACGCTGGCATACTCATAAGAGGGCACATCTCAAAGAACCATTGTTACTGCACAAGGTGAGTAATTCCTTACTTTACATAGTTAGGCTGAGATTTGGGAATTGGGCTTCCAGATTCCTTAGGGTCGCTTTGAACACCTCAGCATTAAATTTTATTCCAAACATCCAAGCTGCATAATTACTGTGCAGGCCGTTTTCAAGTTATGCTTTCAGATAGTTTCATGGCTTCGCTCCTTATACATCTAAGCGGTAGCTCTTGATCCGCCTTGAAATGTCTCCTGCTTCCTCAGTGTATATAGAACATATGTACTGGATTATTATTGTTAGGAACATTATTGAATGCTGACTTGTGCTCAGTGCCTGCATAGTACATGGAGTAAGACACCCCCTGTAACTAGCTGTGCAGAGAAGAATGCAGGTTGTGTCTTCACTGGAATCTGGTAAGCATTTGATCCACTTTCTGTTTCCCAAACTTGCCCCCACTTACTCCTATCTACAACCATACTCCACTTTGTGATGAACAGCTCCTCAACCCACAATATGTCTTTGTTGTCTCTTTATTTAGGGTTAAACTAGGCCTGGCTCTGAACAGATTTTCTTCTAAGGGGTACAGGAAACAGCAATGTGTCGTCTGCGAAGGGTGTACTACTAGCTAGTACTGCTGGCAGAGTTTCAGTCCCAAGAATGATTAAGTTTGGGCATGGAAAGAGTGTTCCCATGGTCCTTTCACACTCTGCGTGTCTGCTGGTGCCATCGTGGCTGCACGGAGGAGAATGCATGCCAGAGTTCTTTAGTGGCATAGCAGGTGTCATTATTCTTCCAGTTCCTGCTCCCAGTGCCCTTGGATGGATTATACTTCACACAGGCATAGGCCAGGATTTACAAAACAAGGTAACTAAAGTTAGACTCTTAAATAAGTGGCCTGGTTGGTTTAAAAGTGCTGAACCTGCAGAAGCTTCCATTGACTTCAGTGGGCACTTCTGAGGTCTGAGCATTTTTGAAAATCTGCCCGCTAACTCAGGTGCTTAAATATGGATTTAGGAACCTAAACTGAACATCTTGGCCATAATGTGTCTCTCTACCATTGATGTAGCATGGTACCTCTTACCCCAGCCCTTTTAGGAGTCTTAGTGGAGTTCTTAGATTATAATCTCTTTAGAGGAAAGTCCCTCTTCCTCTCTGCCTTGAGCAGATCTGAGCACATCATCTGTGCTCCACAAGTAAAGTAAAATGGTGAAATTGGAGGTGATCTATTTTTTGTCCCTTTAAAATAGGCTTCCTTCATTTGCATCTACATATTGTTTTAACTTCAGTGTAAACTGCTTGTTTGCTTTTTAAAGCAAATTTTATTTGCTTTCATTGAAATTTTGCATATTTTCAACAGTGAACTGCAATGTACAATACCTGAAATATCAGTTTCTTAGGGAGGAGGAAGGTTGAAAAAAAAACCACTTATAATATTTGTAACAGTATTACCTTTTGAGGCGTCAGTCAGTTTACAGTGCTATTTAATATGTAGTGGAAACGTACAACTACTGTACACTGAAACAAGAAATCCTAGAATTCACTAGCCAAGTATCAAGACTGAAAGTAAAACTCACTGAAGGGACTCACTGAAGTAATACTCAGTTCAATTATCGGAACACAAAACCTGTCCTCTATTTTCTACATTAGATATCTAAATTATTACTCTTGATAGGTCCATGCTCTTCCATTGACAAGTAATCTGCTTTTAGAATCTGGACTTATAGCCTTCTGAGTGACCAATGGTCTAACAGCAACACGTTTTTACCCACTGATCTTTCAGTACAGTCCACTGATGACAAGCTTCCTTGAGTTCAAACATAGATTTGTCTCGAGTTGATACAATTCTAATTTTATCCAGTGACTACTGAAGGAAAATTGAATGTCCTTCAATAGTAAGTCTGATTATTTACTTCTATGGGGGAATTTGGAGTTGGAGTGTCTCAACATTAGCTTCTATTATGTTTTTTTTAATATATGTTAATAGGTCAAGTTTGGAAAGGTGAACCAGTCTTGCAGCCCTTTTGTGTCTCTTGGATTTTTACCAAACTACCTCTTTAATTTCTGAATTCTCAAAGATGTAAGGGTGTTTTCTTTAAATAGCTGAAGCAAGCTATTAGTAAAAGAAATCCTCACGTACGTAATATTTACTATGTGTTTCTCAACCCCCCACCCACTAATGAGTCTATCTTTGAAGGTTTCAGAGTAGCAGCTGTGTTAGTCTGTATTCACAAAAAGAAAAGGAGTACTTGTGGCAGCTTAGAGACTAACAAATTTATTTGAGTGTAAGCTTTCGTGAGCTACAGCTCACTGTTCACTGAACAAAATATTTAAAACCTAGCATGATCTGGAAAGGTTTCTGTAGTGTATTTCTATCTCCAGGAATTGTGTTTAAAATGATTGTTTAATTAAAATGGACACCTTTATGTGGAAAAGTGAGATAATTGATTATTTCAGTAGTCAAGTAGGGGTCTGACTGGGTCAGTTCCTTGTAGTTTTTTTGTACTCCCTGTTTCATGGAAAGCAAGAAAGTAAAATTAACAATACCTCCAAAGCTCTGTCATTACTTCGCTGAAGAAATCATGTTATTTTTATTGTGCTGTGGAGGGAGTAGTGCAGCAGAGTATTCTGTGGAAAAGTGGGAAGAGCACACGTGGAAGGAAATAACAAAAGACTAAAAGCGGGCAAAAACATGGAGTGGAGGGAAAAGTAAGGCAGCCACTACGGAACAAGAGTGGAGGAGGAAATGAAACAAGAAGAGACAGACAGAGGAGACAGGATAGAGAGTGTTAGGATAAAAAGGCCGAGAGGAGTGACATTTCAAAAGAAAAATGGTTACAAAAAGACTGAACCAGGAGATGCTTATGATGAATGTGTGAGAGGAGAAGGAAGTGTACTGCATATATGCTACTGTATGTAAGAGGAGGACTCTTTGGGTATATATACTACTTCTGGGGGAATTCTGTGCCACTGCAGAAGGCAGAATTTTGCAGAATTCCCTGTTTGCCCCACAGAATTTCTGGCCCCCACTAAGGGCCACTGGACTCTGCAGAGCCCAGCTCGCAGTGAGCGGAGTGTCCAGCATGGCTGGGCTGGAGGCTGCACGCTCTTTGATCCTCATTCAAAGAGCGTGCAGGGGATGGGGTGGGAGAGGGCGGGAGAGACCCAGCCAGCTCTGGCAAAGGATGGGGAAGGGCAGGGCTGCACCACACCCTGTCCCCCGGCAGAGCAGTGAAGAAGCTGAGTGGAATAACGGCTCTGGGGGAGCTGGTGTTTGGGCTGGGGGCTGCCCTGCAGCTGGGCTCTGTGAGAAGGAGGGGGTTGGTGTCTGGGGGGGTGCTCTGTAGCTGGGCTGTAGTGTGTGTGTGTAGGCGGGGGGCTGGTGTCTGGGGGCTGCCCCGTGGCTAGGCTCTGTGGGGAGAGGGAGGCTGGTATCTGGGCCAGGGGGTGCCCCATATCTCGGCTCTGTGGGGAAGGGGGTGTGGGTGTCTGGGCTCTGGGTACTCCACAAAGCTCCCTCCAGCATTCCTCAGCTGGAACTGGGTTGTTGTAGAGATTTCTTTAACTTTCTATTCCTGGGGGAAACTTTTTTGCTGTTGTCTGTATTGTTGACATACTTGTTGACAGGTATTTTGAAATAAATTACCAAAAGAATTGAAACTGGAGTGATTATATTTTATTTCTACAAAATATGCAGAATTTTTGCAGAATTTTAAAATATTGTGCGCAGAATTTTTAATTTTTTGGTACAGAATTCCCCCAGGAGTAATATACCCTGCAGCTGGGTGTTTGCTTCCAACTGCAGGTAGACAAACATGTGCTGGCTCTGCTTGAGCTTGTGTGCTAAAAACAGCAGTGTAGCCAGAGTAGCATGGGCAGTAGATTGGGCTAGCACCGGATCCAGTGTTTTTTCTGGAATGAGCAAGACTGCCATCTTTGTCTCCGGACGAACGGGTAACCCTTATGTCTCCCTCTCACCCTGATGAATTCAGGCAGTTCCAGGATCATCTCTGTAGAGTTGCTGGTGAACTACAGATTCCTCTTGAAGAGGTTCGGGAATCCCAGCACAAACTCCTGGACATCCTCCTTCCATCTAGATCCAACAAAGTAGTGTTCCCCATTAATGAAGCTATAATGGAGCCAGCTAGACCTGTTTGGCACATCCCTGCGACTTGCGGTCCCACCTCCAAGAGGATGGAAAAACACGGTTATGTGCTAGCCACAGGGGCTGAATTCTTGTTTTCTCACCCCTATCCCAACTCTTTGGTGGTCCAAGCAGCTTTGAAAGGGCTCGTCAGCAACCGCTTCAGTCTACTCCTGCGGCAAAGAGGTAAGTACCTACACCTATGGGAGAATGGTCTTCTTGTCATCTAGTCTCCAGTTCAGGATAGCCAACTACCAGGCACTAATGGGCCAAGTATGACTTTCTGAACTATTCCAAGTTTTATTTCCAGCGGAGTTCACTGACAGCCTTCCACAAGAGGACAGAGTTAGTTTCCAGTTCATATGACTGTCTTCTACGTCAACAAGCACAGAAGAGTAAGATTAATCTCCCTGCGTGTAGAAGCAGTCAGCTTGTGGAGCTGGTGTGTCCAAAACCAAATCACCTTATCAGCAGCGTACCTTCCTGGAAAACACATACTTTCTAATAGTAGGAAGGATTCCGTTAGACAGTGTTACCTGGGTAGGTGGAGACCCGCCCTCCTACCCTCTTAGTGAAGTTGCCGGAAGAAGGAATCGAGGGGGCACGGGGTCGGCAGGGCCTGGCGTTGTTATCACGTGGCACCAGAAGACACTAGAGCTAAACCAATGGACACCACTAGGGGAAAAATTTCCAGTGACTATGCTTGGGCCATGCATACATGTACACTGGAATGGAAATGTAAAACACATCTCAAAGAACAACAGTTACAGAAGGTTAGTAACTGCTTTCTTCACTTGAACCAATTGATCCACTTACCTGTGTTCTTCTGTAAACTGCACACTTTCTCTGAGGAACAGAGACTCCACGCTCTTGATGTCCAGTGGGCTGTGGCCTTTTACCAACACAGAACAAGACTAATCAGGAAGTCCCCAAGACTGTTCATCACTATAACAGAAAAAATCAATGGACAAGCGATCTCCACCCAGAGGATCTCGAAATGGATCTCTTTTTATGCATTTTATTCTATCAATTATCGAACTTGCCCTTGCCACGGGGTAAATGCTCATTCCGTGAGAGCACAAGCAGTGACTGTGGCATTTCTTCAGGAGGTATCCCTCCTTGATATCTGCAAAGTAGCCATGTGGGGTCCATTCACATCTTTGCAAGACTGTGCCCTAGTCCAAGACTTCTCTGCTAATACCTCCTTTGGAATGACTATACTTTGCTCAGCCCTGCCATCTACATCCTCCTCCTACTTAAGTACTGTTTGTTAATCCCCCACAGTGGGATGCAATAGGGACCATCACTCAAAGAAGAAGAGGAGGTTACTTACCTATAACTGGAGATTCCTTGAGATGTGTGGTCCCTGTCTGTATTTCCATCCTTGTCTTCCTTCCCTTCTGCTTTGGATCTCCTCAGATTTGTGGTGGAGAAGGAACTGGAGAGGCAGGCAGTCCAGTCTTCCCTTTATGCCCTTGGTTGGAGGCATGATGTGAGTCAGAGCGCATGCATGTGTGGACCAATGGACACTACTTTCAAGTTCTCCGGCTCCAGGTGCATGGTGCAAATGTGTAAAACCCCAGTTACAGGTGAAATACAGATAGGGACCATGCATCTCAAAGAACTTCCAATTACAGGTAAGTAACTTCCTCTTGCCCAGGGTGATATGATTTTTGGTTTTTTTTAATCATTTTTCTGTGTGAGTTCATTCAAGAGCACAGTGATTATCTGGTTTCACCTACATAGTTTTTATTGGGGCATTTGGTGCACTGTATGAGGAACGCCACATGTTGTGGTAGGCATGTGTCGGACCCATGGAACTTGAAAGGTGTGTTGTGGGGTGTATTCATCATTGTAGCAGTGGAGCTATTTCTGCAGGCTTTGCATCTGTTGTTATGGCAGTGTCTGGTGCTGTTTTGAGTTTGAGAGTCCTAGTCTGTGGGGAGCTTGCTTCTGATGATGAGTTTTGCAAGGTTGGGGGGTGGTTTGGAGGCCAGAAGAGGGGGTTCAGGAAAGATTTCTTTAAGGATGCGGTCTCCATCAAGTATGGATTGTAATGTGAGGGAGATGCCCATACCTGAGCCAGTTTTCTTTGGAGACAAATCTGAGGAACTACAACAGATTGAGGTGTTAATATGAGATGTTGGAACAGATTAATAAATTAAACAGTAAAAAGTCAACAGGACCAGATGGTATTCTCCAAGAGTTCTGAAGAAACTCAAATACAAAGTTGCAGAATTACAAACTGAGAGAGGTTACATATCGATTAAATCAGCCTCTGTAGCAGATGACAGGCAGATACCTAATGTGATGCCGATTTTAAAAACAGGCTCTAGAGGCAATCCTTGCAATTACTAGCCAGTGAGCCTATCTTCAATACCAGGCAAATTAGTTGAAACTATAGTAAAGAACAGACTTATCAGACACATAGGTGAATTCAGTATGTTGGGGAAGGGTCAGCATGGTGTCTGTAAAGGGAAATCATGCCTCACCAATCTATTAGACTTCTTTAAGAATGTCAGCAAACATGTGGATGGGATGATCCAGTGGATACAGAGTACTTGGATTTTCAGAAAGCCTTTCACACACTAAAAGCTCTTAAGCAAAGTAGGCAGTCATAGGAAAAGAGGGAAAGTCCTCTCATGCATCAGTAACTGTTTAAAAGACAGGAAACAAAGGGTAGGAATAAATGATCAGTTTTCACAGTGGAGAGAGGTAAAAAGTGAGGTTCCTCAGGGATCTGTACTGGGACTAGTGCTGTTCAACATATTTGTAAATGATCTGGAAAAAGGGCTAAACACTGAGGTGATGAAGTTTGCAGATAATACAACATTACTCAAGATAGTTAAGTCCAAAGCTGACTGCGAAGAATTAAAGGGATCTTCGTGAACTTGGTGACTGGGCAAGTAAATGGGAGATGAAATTCAATGTTAATAAATGCAAAATAATGCACATTGGGAAACATAATCCAACTAAACATACAAAATGATGGGGTTTAAATTAGCTTTTGCAGCTCAAAAAAGAGATCTTGATAATGTGCAGCAGCAGGGGAAAAAAAGCTGCTAATGTTAGGAACCATTAGGAAAGGGATAGAAAATAAGACGGAAAATATCATAATTCCACCATATAAAACCGTGGTAGGCCTACATCTTGAATGCTGCGTGAACTTCTGGTTAACCCATCTCAAAAAAGATGGAATTTGGAAAAGTACAGAGAAGGGCAACAAAAATGATTAGGGTATGGAACAGCTTCCACCTGAGGAAAGATTTAGAAGATGGGGAATGCTCAGCTTAGAAAAGAGACCGCTAAGTATGTATATATTAGAGGTCTGTGAAATCATGAATGGTGTGGAGAAAGAGAATAAGAAAGTGTTGTTTACCCTTTCACATAACAAAAGAACCAGGAGTCACCCAATGAAAACTGGCAACAAGTTTAAAACAAACATAAGGAATACTTCACACAACTCACATTCCGCTTGTGTAACTCATTGCCAGGGGATGTTATGAAGGCAAAAAAGTATAACTGTATTCAAAAAAGGATTAGATAAATTCATGGAGGATAGGTACATCAATGGCAGTTAACCAAAATGGTCAGAGATGCAGCCCCGTGCTCTGGGTGTCTCCAGAAAACTCCAACTGCCAGAAGCTTGGACTGGACGTATCTGGCACTGGCCACTGTCAGAAGACAGGATAGTGGGCTAGGTAGACCATTGGTCTGACCCAGTATCACCATTCTTAGGTTCTTATTATTTAATGTTACCCTGTATGGGTTCCAGTGTGGGGTGGTAGGTGACAACTGGGGGTGTGCAGTTGGAGGTTTTTTTTTCTGTATTGAAGCAGAATGAATTCGGAGAATAACGAGTGAACACTCTTCACAAAGCAGTCCCTCCACATCTGATCTCTTAGTTTTCATCCTCAAAGGAAACTTACAGAACATCTTCAAAAGACAAGCCTGGGAACTTAAATTCATAACTTTGCTGGACACTGAAAATCATGGTTTTAATAAAGACACTGGATTAATGGTTTATTACAACAACCTGTAACTCACTAACCCCCCCCTTTTTTTTTTGTCCTCTGACTGCAGAGATGTGAATGGGCCACTTCACCTTGAATGGTCTCATAGAATGTGTGTTAACTACTTACGATAAATAATTTGTTTTACCTGGTATTTAGCTGTGACGCTCTGAGGGCTTGTCTGCACTGCTGTAGCGCTTCAGTGAAGACACTATCTGTACCAATGGGAGAGGTCCTCCCATCAGCATAGGAAATCCACCTTCCTGAGAGATGGTGGCTAGGTCGATGGTAGAATTTTGGCGATTAGGTCAGTTTAACTGCATTGCTCAAGGATGGGGATTTTTCACACTCCTGAGCAACATAGTTATACCAACCCAATTTCCTAGTGTACACCAGGCTTGAGTACCTTTTCCAGAACCGAAGAAGAGATCTGTGTAGCTTGAAAGCTTTTTTTCACCAACAATAGTTAGTCTAATAAAAGATATTACCTCATCCACCTTGTCTCTCTAATATCCTAGGATCAATACAGCTACAACAACACCACAGACAACAATGGACGATACAGAATTTTGCTGTCTGAAATGGAAACTGCACACCATGAAGAAAAAGGAAGTAAAACTAAACAGCGACATCTACTTTGTTAGAAAATGCAAGAAAGAAAACATCATCCTAGAGGACTCACCATCTGTAACCCTCTGACTACTACATACAATTCCAAGTATGCTGAACAGCTCTGCAGACGGACTTTAGAAAAATTGAGTAACCATCTACTGCACCTCATATACTGCAGAAGGGACCACCTCAAACAAGAAATCATCACATAATTCTGCTCCAGGATAAACCATTGCATCCGGACCCTACACAACAACCCAACCTCGTCTATTTATCAAGATGACCCCTAACTGGAGCAGAATTATCTGTTCTCTCCAAGGGACTGAACTTCTGCCCCATCAGAGAACCTGATTCCATACTAACTTGTGGAGAACTGGAAGAATTCTTTCACCGACTCCGCCTCAAAGAATTCTTTCACAATGATGATACCAGCCACACTACCACCTCCCCACCAACTTTTTTTTCATAAGAAAAAAGAATCATATGACTGGACAGCTAGTGGATGACACCACGCACTTGATCATTACTTTGAGTGCTTCAGGAAAAAAAAAAGATTGTGAAATCTTTAACAAACATCACATCCACCACAATCTCTCTGCGGCTGAGACAACAGCTATATCGTCCCTGAAATCTAACTACCAGAGAGTGATCAAACCAGAAGACAAAAGGGATGCCATCATAGTTCTCAACAGTGATGACTACACGTCAAGCCAACTGCTAACTCTTCGACACCACCCACCAGAAAGAACTCAAAGAAAACCCACACCACAGTTCACCCTGGAATTTAAGGATATCATCAAATCCTTCCCCAAGCAACTCCAAGAGAAACTCTACAACATCATGCCCCCTCTGCCCCCAAAACCTTCTGCAGGCTTCCCAAGATACACAAACAAGGCAGATCCAGGATATCTGACCATGGCACTCTTACTGAAGAAATAGCAGAACTCACAGAAACCATCATCAAGCCACTCACCACACAGAGGGTCAGCTTCCCTCAGGACACAGCAGTCTTTCTCCACAAACTCTGCAACCTTAACAGTCTCCCTCAGAACACATCACGGCAACCATGGATTTCGCCTCCTTATACACAAATATCCCTCACAATGACGGCATTGCAGCCATATCTACAAGTGAATGGACAACACTCGGATATCCACCTCAAACACATTTGCCAAACTTATACATTCCATCTCCACCCATAACAGTTTTACGTTCAACAACACACTTTGTCCAAACCATGAGAACAGCTAGGAGTACTAGGAATCCTCCCCAGTATGCCAACCGCTTCATGGCCATCTTGACGGAGAATTTCTGGACAAATGCACCACGAAACCAAAGATATATCTGAGATACATTGATATTTTCAACCTCTTGACAATGACCTAAACTGAATCATAGACTTCTACCACATCTTGAACAGCTATCACCCATCCATCAAACTCTCTCTAGAACACTGCCATACCAGCATCAACTCCCTGGACACCACAGTCAGAACCCTACAGACAACAATGTTCAAGAAACCTGTAGATAATCACATTTTCCTTCAAAGATCCAGTAACCACCCAGACACACCAAGGAATCTGTTATCTACAACCAAGTCCTCAGATACCACAGAATATACTGTAAGGACGACACATCTTAACAGATTTAAAACTGCCTTCACCAGACAAGGACATTCCACCAGAGAAGCAGATCGCATCATGCAACGGGCCACCTAAATTCCCTGTGAGAACCTATTTCAAAAAAGAAACTAATCTACTTTGCATCGCACACCCCTAGTTGTCACCTACCACCCCACACTGGAATCCATATGGGGTATCATTAAACAATTACAACCCATAGGTGATGGGGTCAACATCTGGAAAGATTTCTTTCCAAACACTCTCTTTTGGCCTTCAGACAACCCCGCAGCAACCACTCCAAGTGCGTCATCAGAAGGACATTCCCCATAGACCAGGACCACCAACCCAAAGCAGCACCAGGCCCTGCTATAACAACAGATGTAAAACCTGCAGACATCTCGACTGCTCCAGTGATCATTGTCTGAAATTGTAACTCAATGTAGTACTTGAATTTATTTAGTTAGTTAGTTTTTGAAGTCCTAATGAAATGAAATGGAATACCTACGGAAGGTAATGACTTGTAAAGTACAGTACTAGAGTATTTTTTTCAGACTAGCATTGCTAAATTATCAGTCAATTCAAATTCTGCATAAAATGAATGTTTGTTTTAGCAATCAATAAGTATGCAAATAAAGTTCTTTCCGTTCCACTTAACACAATTAAAATTCTCAGCAAGTTAAATATATTGAATTGTTCATCTGCGGAGAGGCATGTAGGGCTCCAATTAAGTTTACATGGATAAATGCAGATTTGTGTTTGTGAATGTCAAGCTGACAGAAGCTTACTACTGTAAAAGGGCTAATCAACACTGAATATGTTTAGTGTCAGTAAATATTTATTGTGCAAATGTTGCTCATGGAACGCTAAGGCACAAAAACCAAGTTTATTTTGCTTTTTAGTGACTAAATACTGTAATTTGTATATCATCCCATCCACATCCCTTCTGTATAATTTTGCTTTGTACAAAATTATTTTTATCACTTCATCACTTTGGTGATGGTATTGGAAAAGGACGACACATGAGCTTGGCTGTAGTTTTTTTTTTTTTAAACTTAATTAAAAAAGGGGTGAATTTACTGATATTTGTGGTTTTGTTCCACGAGCATATTCCAGATAGCATGGAGTTGGACCAGGTACAGTGCAGATAGGCAGGCAGTATGCATCATCATATAACTCTGACAGTGGATTTTTGGGCCTTCTGTTCCTAAACCAGGATACCAAGATTACTAATCAAACTGTGCCAGATTATTTTGGTTTTTAATGTGCACAGGTGTTCACTAGGAAGTTGGTTCAGATCACAAAATTAATTGGACTCAAGAGATGTTATATATAGTGTTAGGTCTCCTTAAATTAAAAGCTAGGGCATTGACCCAAAGAATCCTCATGCTTTTGTGAGGCTGCTGTTGAGGAATATTGTCTCAAAATTAATAGATAGATAATAGATAAAGAATTAAAAGTACATCTTAAGCAGATCTTTTGTTTCATTAATACTTTACAGTGGACAATATGATAGAAAGAAGGAAAAAGAAATAAGAAAAATCTTCCTGTTGGCAACTGCTACTAAATTCTACTGTGTTTTGCCTCACAGTGCATGTCTACACTTCACTAAAACACCCACAGTTGGCCCAGGTCAGCTGACTTGGGCTCATGGGACTCAGGTTGCAGAGCTATAAAATTGCAGTATAGTTGCCAGGGCTGGAGCCTGGGCTCTGAGACCCCACAAGGGGGAGTGTCCCAGAGCCTCAGCTCCAGTCTGAACCCAAATGTCTACACTGCAGTTTTATAGCCCTGCAGCCCACACCTTGCAAGACTGAGTCAGCTGACATGACCCAGCCACGGGTGTTTTTTGCAGTGTAGACAAGAGGTCAGGGAGGGGAACAACAAAGCTGTGATTGTGATCCTTATTTATACTGGCAACCCTCTTAACAATGTGAATGAGAGGTAGAGAAATAAAAGGTTGTTTCATGAAGGAAACAAAATGAAACTGAATTTTAGTGATTTTTATCTCATGGTTTTCTGGATTACAAAATGTGATTTTATTTTATTTTATTTTTAAGTCCAAGGCTGATGGCAGGATTAGTCAATTGCAGAATGGCTATAATATAGTTCAGTTTAGTTTCTAACTTTGCATGAAATAAGCCGTGCCTGTTGGCCTCTGTTTGATCCTGTGAGAGTGGGGGCTAATGTCTGGCCAGTGTTTGGGAAGCAGCAGGTAGTCAGGAGCAAGCTGTTCTAGGGGTCCATGTTTTTGTAGCATGGCAGTTATTCACACACAGATGGAGACCTTATGAACTTTGACAGAGGTCATGCTAAATTGCAAATCTAAAACTTCTAGACTTCTGAAGACTTAGGGTGGCACATTATTATTTTTTCAGTCTGTGATTAGGAACATCATTGAAGCTGTAAACTCACTTTTAAGGAGTAGATCAACCATCCATCCATTGTTTAAACAAGTGATCTTGGGAACAGATACAGTCTTTCATGGTACTTTGAAAGGAAACTATGGCATATTAAAATGCTAATTTACATATGTAGAACACACTTCTTATATTGCTTCTGAAACACCTAGGCTTGCCGGCTTTTATTGAACTTGTAGAAGGACTTTTAGAGCTTAAAGCACTGCAGAAGCCTCTGATTTTTTTTTTCCTGTTACACATGGTTTGGAATGAATTAAGATATTCATGGTGGTTTTTGATTTCAGGTCTTTTGGGGCAATCAATTGAGACACCAAGATCTCTGTCATCTGTCATCAGCCATCGTCTCAACAGGGATCTTATAGCGGTTTAGGAAAGAAAAACATGAGATGATATGGTTTCACATTGTAACATATTACCTTTTGCATTCAATCAAAGTCAGAGAACACTGAAGGGCTACTCTGTTGTGTTTTAAATTACAATTCTAAAGCTGCTCTTGAAAATCTGTCATATTTTAATTTACCACAGTTTCTAGTTAAGTGGGAAAATTAGGGGAAAAGTCAATAGTTAGTCTTATGCTTGGATAGCTCTGCTCTGTAGTATCCAAAATATAGATTATATTTGTTCCCAAGTTACATTCATTTATCTTCTGCCACAGTTCTATGTTTTTACTAAATTGTTTGTTGGAGGTATAAAGAATGGAATGTTATATGTTTGTAAACATCCAAGGAGCTTGGATGACCTAATCACCCAGGTGGCTTAGAAACTCATCTTCTTTTAATCACATGGTCAAATTCTCAGAATTGAACTAGATGTATGGTGCTGGTTAATGGCTCATGAACTAGTCTTTAGAGCTACAACATTGTTTCATAAGGCCGAAGTCAGATTCCATGTGTTGAAAGTGTTTTCAGTATCGGCCACACAGAGAGCTAGAAAATTCACACCGGCAGAAGACTGTAGGGGGAAAATGTTTTTTAAAAGTGTGCGAACTGGGTTATGCATAAGATAACAAGAATGTTATTCATGTTTCTAAAGCTGGAGAAGGAAAAAAAGGGGGGGGGGAGTGCATTTAAAAAAACATTCACTGTATTGCTGAGGTGGTATCTCCATTTCAGAAAAAAGAGAATGTAAATAATTCATTAGATCTGCAGTTGTGAAGTTTGACTATATTTATCTATTCTGGTGCAAATAGTACAGCAATTTCATATTTTATTTTTAATTATGGTTATCAGAAAGACCAGTTAAGCAGTCTTCAAGGTTGATGTGCAGTTTCTACTGATCCCTGAAAATGTACCTGTGAAGTGACAATCTCTAAAATACAAAGCTAGGAAGCTTTCCTCTGAATGTTAGAACTCTTAATGAAAGTGCTCACCCCAGTTAATATTATATGGGTTATGCTCTTCATATAATTACATAACTCTAATAACGGTATTAACTTCCAAGAAATGCCGTTGTTTACTGTGGGACACTGTTCTCTAGCCAGGTCTTTGTTATGCTCATGATGGCTCTTGGAAACCTTTTGCTAAAAGTCCTTCCCTAAATTTAAAGAAAGAGTAAGGATAGTGATCTTTGATGGAGATTACTTACTCTCTGGATACACCTAAATTATCCTTTCCAGAGATGGCTCTCAGAAGAGAAAACTTTTTAACTTTAGAAATGGCTGAATTGCATCAATAGCAGATATAAGCAGTTTCACCAGAAAGGATGCTTTATTCTTGCTACCTCCATCCACCACTACAAAGTCGTCACCTTCCACAAACATTTCAATGAAATTACATAGACTTAACAGTGTGTTGTGCTATTTATATAGTCAATATAGTTTCGTGAAAGAAATTGTAAATATTTCTGGCAAAGTGGAGTTGCATGTAAGTTTGTTTTCCTAGAGGTTGTGGACATGAGATTTTTGCTTAAATGAGAAAATAAATGATTAGTTTACTCAGTCTTTCACTCTGTCTCTCTGTGGTAGATACTCCTCCAGTACATGGGGTTTATTGCAGAATGTTTTTGAGGGAGCACTGTATTAAAATGCAACTTGCATGCTTTTGAGCTATATTGTTGTGGGAGACTGTCAGAAGCAACAGAGAGCAGGGTTGTTTGGAGGGTTTTTAGTGGGGAATGTAGGAGTTCAATTCACCCACGGATCCTGGCCTTCTCTGTCTCCTAGCAGTCAAAAGCTCCACTTCTTTGCTGGCACAAGGTCCCCCAAAAGCAGTAAAGTGGAGAAAAAAGACAAAAAGAAGAAAAGGTGGGAGAAGAAAGAGACAGAAAAGGATAAGCAGAAGGGAAAATGCAAAAACCAAGAACCAATATTTTACCTTTTGTGGCCATTATTGCCATGTAATGCAGATGGGGAGAGGCACAGGGGAGTGGAAAATCTTGATTAGAGATTTGGCTGGACAAGGTTGAGTAAGAGGATATGAAGATTGTATTCTAGAGAGGATGGTGTGCAAGTATGAAGAAAGCACAGATAACTCTCAATTTTTTGTAAGATCTATAGATAACCTTCATGAATTATAAATGACAGAATGTTATAAAATCTTATATAAATGCTTCAAACTCAATTGAGAGACAAGCAAGGTGAGGTAAAATCTTTTAATGAACCGGTGTTTTCATTGCTATGTACATAACTTTCCCAACAGGATGTCTCTAAAAGAATGTCAAGGTGGGTGTGGTTAATGGGAAATGCTGAGCTTGTGGGTATGGCACTGATACTCTGATGGGACTTCACTGAGCTCTCTTTAGGTCCTGCCTATATCTGCTTGGACTAAAGCAAAAACCTTATGGTCACTTTTTGCCCTTATTGACTTCATTAGGTTTTGGATCAGAGTCTGTCAGGAGAGGTGAGAATTGCAAAGATTTATGTCTTAATTAAACTGAATCGTCCAGAAATAGCCAGTGTCTGAGTGCTAGGTGGACCACCCTCCCCCCAAAAAGATTCTGTCAGTGCCATGGTTGCCAAATTAGTTGACTGGAATTCAGTCTGAGGGGAAAAAGCAGCCCCCTGAATCTGTTTTGTTTTCTTTGTTTCTCGGTATTGCTTGTGATTAACACATTCATCTGATTTGACTCAATGTTTTATTTATAGGTGTGACTCACAATATAGCTTTACTGCGAGAAGTGATAATCCATCCACGCTTTGTTCAGGGAGATGTCAGCACTAAATTTCTTCCTGATGTGTATCCTGATGGCTTTAAAGGTTTGTTCTCCCTTAAAATATTTTTGTGTGTGAAAGAGTATCTTCATTATTACAATTTCTGTTTACTTCTAGAGTGGATTGTTCTCTAATCAGGTTTTCAATTTTTAAAAGAGATCATTACAAAATGTTTTGGAATTTTTAATAGGTTGCAAAACTGGAGTTATTTTTCTTGAACTTCAGAAAGACATCTTTGGCTACAAATTGAAAATAAAAAAAAGTCAATAGGCAGGAAATACATATATTTCACATAATCTGATACAGAAAATGCAGTAATAAACATCCTGCTGAATATGGGCATAATCACAGGAGGTGCTTAGTACTCATAACTCCTATTGACATATGGGTGGTCAGTGGGAGTCTGAGGGCTCTAACGCCTTGCAACAGACACCATATCAGATTGGGCCCTGTGATACCATGGAAAATACACACTCATTTATCATTGTTAATATTAAATTGATAAGTAATATACATTAGGGGAAATATTTTCTTTGTATTTATATAATCTGTTGCAAATGTAGTTGTTTTATTGAGAAATTAAACCTGTCAGGCACTTTGTTGGGTTTTTTCCCACAAGTTCTTATCTTTGGGACCCTTTGTCCTAGCTGTCTAATTTAGTGATTATGCACATATACGTTCCATAGCAGATGGATCTAGACTCCCTCAGAACAGACCAAGACCAGTAAGGCCTGTAACAAAGAGGAAGCAATTTAGATCTCACCTGTACTATAGATCCTCTTTCCAGTAGTGATCACAAGACTTTACCAAAAGAAGGTCTAGACCTCCCTGAAGTGGCCAGTTGGCTTTGTCCACAGGCCCTTCTCACAGACAAGTTCAACCTCCAAGCAGTCATGTTGAGTGATAGAGGACAGCACGCCTATTCCTATCCATTGGAAGATGCCTGTCTCTCTTTCTCTGTGTTTGAAAAGAGATCATGTCAGACAAGTAAGTGCTCAGCACTGAAGGAGGGATATGTTATCCAGTTCATCTCTCTTTTCTGAGTCTTCTTCCCCCCCCCCCCCACACACACACCCCAGTCCCTTTTCAGGGACCCTTCTCATGAGACCGTTTTGTTTCAAGAAATAGTCTCTTCTGGAATTGGAAGCGACAGAGGGAGGTCCCTTACTAACACAGAGGGAAAGTTATCTGTTCATGGTATTTCCTGGTCTCAAAGTTTTCTGGTGTCCTTCATCCCATTCTATATCTAAGAAAGCTGAACTGCATCATCAAGAAAGCAAAGTTCAGGATGGTCCCCCTCGCTTCTTCCTTGGGGATTAGAGATTGGCATGGTGCCTTAGATTTACAGGATGCTTACATGTGGCAAAACCTCTCGGCTACAAGAAATTATTTTGATTCATAGCAAGCAACAGCCGTTATTGGCATATGGTGCTCCCTTTTGGGCTTTCGTCAGCTCCGAGGGTCTTCACCAAGTGCATCTCAGTGGTGGCAGCCCACATATAATATTTAGGCATTCTGATATTTCCTTATCTGAATGATTGGCTAGTTTACAGTACATCAGGTAACCTCCAAATCCAAAACAGCATGAGTGTCATCAGGCAGCTGTTCTCTCATCTGACCCTGCAACTAAAGTTGGACAGATCAAAGTTATAACCAACACTACACAAAATCTTTATCAATGCAGACGTCAATGCCATGACTGCCATGGCTTACCTTCCGATGGAAAGATTTCATCCTGTAGCCTTCATTCCAAAAGTCTCAAGTGCAACTCAGTGAGAACAGTGCATGCCTGCCTACATCTCCTGGGCCACGTGGCCTTTTGCATGTACGTAACTCTTCTTCATGCCAGACTTCACAATCACTGTCTGCCGGCCTGGCTCCATTCAATATATTGTGTTACTATGCCTCCTCTATACATGCAGACTCCATGATTGCTCCAGTCTCTGGACTGGTGGTTGGATCTGTGCAATGTGTGCAGAGGGGTTCCCTTTCTGTCCCCAGTTTTGAATATGACCCTGGTAACAGATGTCTACCAAGGGTTGGGGACCCACCTCAGTCAACTTCAGGCACAAGGTCTTTGGTCACCCCAGGAGTTCTCTCCACATAAATTTCTGGAGTGCAGAGCTATTTGTTGGGCTTGCAAGATGTTTATGTCTGCTATCAAGAACCATGTGATACAAGTTCTTACAGAGACCACCAGTGCCATGTTTTATCTGAACAGGCAGAGAGGTACAAGATCATCTCAGCTATTCAAGGAAGTCATCCACTTGTGGAAGTATGTATAAGAAACAATGTCTTCCTCAAGGAATTCCACATTCCAGGAGTGAGGAACACAATGTCCTGGCATAGACAATCCAGGAAGTTTTTGGAAAGCGTAGGGGACAATTTCCTGGCGCAAGTGCTAGGGGAGCCAACTAGGGGGGGGCGCTTTTCTTGACCTGCTGCTCACAAACCGGGTAGAATTAGTGGGGGAAGCAAAAGTGGATGGGAATCTGGGAGGCAGTGACCATGAGTTGGTTGAGTTCAGGATCCTGACGCAGGGAAGAAAGGTAAGCAGCAGGATACGGACCCTGGACTTCAGGAAAGCAGACTTCGACTCCCTCAGGGAACAGATGGCCAGGATCCCCTGGGGGACTAACATGAAGGGGAAGGGAGTCCAGGAGAGCTGGCTGTATTTCAAGGAATCCCTGTTGAGGTTACAGGGACAAACCATCCCGATGAGTCGAAAGAATAGTAAACATGGCAAGCGACCAGCTTGGCTTAATGGTGAAATCCTAGCGGATCTTAAACATAAAAAAGAAGCTTACAAGAAGTGGAAGGTTGGACATATGACCAGGGAAGAGTATAAAAATATTGCTCGGGCATGTAGGAAAGATATAAGGAGGGCCAAATCGCACCTGGAGCTGCAGCTAGCAAGAGATGTCAAGAGTAACAAGAAGGGTTTCTTCAGGTATGCTGGCAACAAGAAGAAAGCCAAGGAAAGTGTGGGCCCCTTACTGAATGAGGGAGGCAACCTAGTGACAGAGGATGTGGAAAAAGCTAATGTACTCAATGCTTTTTTTGCCTCTGTTTTCACTAACAAGGTCAGCTCCCAGACTGCTGCGCTGGGCATCACAGAATGGGGAAGAGATGGCCAGCCCTCTGTGGAGATAGAGGTGGTTAGGGACTATTTAGAAAAGCTGGACGTGCACAAGTCCATGGGGCCGGACGAGTTACATCCGAGAGTGCTGAAGGAATTGGCGGCTGTGATTGCAGAGCCCTTGGCCATTATCTTTGAAAACTCGTGGCGAACGGGGGAAGTCCCGGATGACTGGAAAAAGGCTAATGTAGTGCCAATCTTTAAAAACGGGAAGAAGGAGGATCCTGGGAACTACAGGCCAGTCAGCCTCACCTCAGTCCCTGGAAAAATCATGGAGCAGGTCATCAAGGAATCAATCCTGAAGCACTTACATGAGAGGAAAGTGATCAGGAACAGTCAGCATGGATTCACCAAGGGAAGGTCATGCCTGACTAATCTAATCGCCTTTTATGATGAGATTACTGGTTCTGTGGATGAAGGGAAAGCAGTGGATGTATTGTTTCTTGACTTTAGCAAAGCTTTTGACACGGTCTCCCACAGTATTCTTGTCAGCAAGTTAAGGAAGTATGGGCTAGATGAATGCACTATAAGGTGGGTAGAAAGCTGGCTAGATTGTCGGGCTCAACGGGTAGTGATCAATGGCTCCATGTCTAGTTGGCAGCCGGTGTCAAGTGGAGTGCCCCAGGGGTCGGTCCTGGGGCCGGTTTTGTTCAATATCTTCATAAATGATCTGGAGGATGGTGTGGATTGCACTCTCAGCAAATTTGCAGATGATACTAAACTGGGAGGAGTGGTAGATACGCTGGAGGGGAGGGATAGGATACAGAAGGACCTAGACAAATTGGAGGATTGGGCCAAAAGAAATCTGATGAGGTTCAATAAGGATAAGTGCAGGGTCCTGCACTTAGGACGGAAGAATCCAATGCACCGCTACAGACTAGGGACCGAATGGCTAGGCAGCAGTTCTGCGGAAAAGGACCTAGGGGTGACAGTGGACGAGAAGCTGGATATGAGCCAACAGTGTGCCCTTGTTGCCAAGAAGGCCAATGGCATTTTGGGATGTATAAGTAGGGGCATAGCGAGCAGATCGAGGGATGTGATCGTTCCCCTCTATTCGACACTGGTGAGGCCTCATCTGGAGTACTGTGTCCAGTTTTGGGCCCCACACTACAAGAAGGATGTGGATAAATTGGAGAGAGTCCAGCGAAGGGCAACAAAAATGATTAGGGGTCTAGAGCACATGACTTATGAAGAGAGGCTGAGGGAGCTGGGATTGTTTAGTCTGCAGAAGAGAAGAATGAGGGGGGATTTGATAGCTGCTTTCAACTACCTGAAAGGGGGTTCCAAAGAGGATGGCTCTAGACTGTTCTCAATGGTAGCAGATGACAGAACGAGGAGTAATGGTCTCAAGTTGCAATGGGGGAGGTTTAGATTGGATATTAGGAAAAACTTTTTCACTAAGAGGGTGGTGAAACACTGGAATGCGTTACCTAGGGAGGTGGTAGAATCTCCTTCCTTAGAGGTTTTTAAGGTCAGGCTTGACAAAGCCCTGGCTGGGATGATTTAACTGGGAATTGGTCCTGCTTCGAGCAGGGGGTTGGACTAGATGACCTTCTGGGGTCCCTTCCAACCCTGATATTCTATGTTTCTATGATTCTATGAATTGCAGACACCCTCAGCTGGGATTTCATAGACCAACACGAGTGGTCAATCAGAACAAACATCCTCCAAATCTTTCATCAGTGGGGGGGTACCCACTGATAGACTTGTTTTCTACCAACCTGAACTACTAGTGCAAGAGATTTTGCTCCATGATTGGGGGCAGCTGGGGTTCCATTGCAGATGCCTTTCTTCTCCCCTGGTTCAGTCATCTCCTATATGCATTCCCTCCAGTTCCTCCAATTCTAAGGAAACTGAAAAGAAACAAAGCAACTTGAATCCTAGTGGCACTAGCCTGGCCAAAGCTCTACTGGTTCATGGATCTACATTGGTTTTCCATCACATCTCCAGTGATGCCCTAGTCCACTCATGCCTCAACTTTGCCCTAGTCAAGGATCATCTATCTTCAAACCAGGGCAGGTCCCTGCATTCCAGTCTCCAGTCTTTCCACCTCATGGCATGGATGATCTCTGGTTGAATATTAATGAGAGATTGTGCGCCCGAGATGTTCAAGCCATTTTGGTGAACAGCAGGCACTACGTGCACTAGTTACATATATGCGCTAGAGCTACAGATGCTGCAAACTGGAAAAGATTTTCAATTTGGGCAGTCTCAACACAAAGGTCAAAAATGTACTTGACTGTTTTGTTACACCTGAAATCATCTGGCCTTTCAGTTAGTTGCGTGAGAGTTTACCTGGCTTCCATATCAGCTCTGCATCCTCCAGGGGATGGATTTTCCATCTTCTCTTACCCTCTGGTTTCCAGATTTCTGAAGGGTTTTGTCAGCATCTACCCACCTGTGTCTGACCCAATACCTTTATGGATCCTTAACCTAGTCTACTCTAGACTAATAGGTTCTCCCTGTGGCAACAACATTGTTATCTTTGTTGTTCAGGAAGACAGCGTTTCTGGTGGCAGTCACTTCTGCAAGGAGGGTTCAAGCTCTTTTAGCTAGTCCTTCTTTCACAGTCTTTCAAAAGTTTGTATTAGGCCACACCCTAAGATTATGCCGAAGATAGTATCAGCTTTCCACCTGAATCAAACTATTAGTCTTCCGTGTGTGTTTCTTGAAACCTCACTCTTCCAAAGCTGAAAGGAAACTCCATATATTAGACTTTTGTAGGGCATTGACATGCTCTGTGGATCATACTAAATCCTTTAGACCCTCTCCCAGGGTTTTTATTGCTGAGAGTTAGAGGTCAACCAGTAACAGCTCAGTCCATTTCTCGTTGGATTTCTGATTGCATTAAAGTGGTTCTGTGACCTTGATAAAGTCTCCGTCCATCAAGCCCAGTCTACCAGAGCACAGTCCAGTCCACGTCATCAGCTATTCTGAGCGACATCCCTATAGTGATCACCACTCCGCTTACCACACAGTGCTTAATTGTAGCTGTAGTGAAAACAAGAATAAGTTTATCAAAGAACAGAGTCTCAAATGATAGTAAGTAAAAAATATTGGAAACAAATGGTTGCATACAAAACAAACCTTAGCACAGTTGTGTTCAGCCCCATTCACAAAAGTGAGAATCTGTGTGTATGCTCCTTTGTAGGATTGGGACATACAAAATTCAGATTACACAATTAAAATGTATTATCATATTTTTTCTATTTAATTTTATTGTAAAATGAGTGTCTTTTCACTGACCTCGTTGAGTCAGGCCCTAAGTGTTTTTTCCTCCAAAAACTAATTTCTGTAAAATGTGTAAGAATCTAAATAAAATACTTAAGTAAATAAAAACTTATTTCAGTCTCAAGTTTCCATAGGTTTATTATAAACTAAAGTTAACATCTTTTTAAATTGAGATATATCTTGACAACTTTTCTATTAACCTACATTGCCCACTTTAAATTAAATCTTTGCTTTGACTGGCATAAACAATAGTTTTTATAGTTATTTTTAAACATGTCTCTTCACCCTGTCTAAATTAATTTTCACCAATACAAAAATGCTTGCTTAGTTTGTTTTAGGCATTTTCTTTAAAAAGTTACTACGCTAATTTAAACTCTGTCAGGCATTCTCCGACTGGGAATACTACTACTTTGCTGCTCCTCACACTGTTCAGTGTAGACAGAACATCAGGGTTTAGCAATGGCATGGCACTAGATTGTCTCCATCACCATGGTGACTGAGCACCTCCCAGTCTTTAATGCATTGTGGCACCCCGTGAGGTAGGGGTGTCACATTATACAGATGAGGAACTGAGGTACAGAGAGACTAAAGTCACTCAAGGTCCCAGAAGAGAATTGAACCACGGTCTCCTGAATTTCAGTATAACATCCTGTCCAGTGGACCATCCTCCCTCTTTTCAAAGCCCTCTCACAGCTGACCCAAAAGTGTGGCTTTATCCCTAACCCTAAATATTGTGTTTATCTAATGTTGGGGGAATTTTCTTTAAGTTCCACACTTCCACCAGTAGAGTCTCTCTTACTCTACTGATAATGTAGAAGAGGGCTCCTATGAAGACAGGAAGTGGGGCATATGTGCGGGTGTTGCAGAAGCCATGCTAAAACGTATGAGACAGTGGGTAGGGGATCTTTCATTTTTCCCACCCCAGTAGTACCTAGTTTTGGGTTTTGGACTCCATACTGGATAGCATGGTGGTTTTAAGGGCATTCCTAACACAGTTCCCTCTCTCTTCCTCTCTGTAATTTCTGTAATGAATGTGATGAAAGAGGGTTGCATGTTGCTCACATTGAGTGTCTGAGGGAAAGACTCATAGATGTATTGCATTTGGGATGCTACAGGAAAGGGCTAAGGGGCTCTTTAGAAGTGTGTGAGAGACTTGAATGATTCTTTAAGATTGCTTTTATTAAACAAAGAAGAGGAACCATCTGACCGCTTTTTATGATGGAGGAGGGAGGACAGTTGCTATTACCTATGCCCAAAACTCTGCTCACCTTCCCGCCCATTAGCACTGCTTCTTCCTGTCCATTTTAGGAAATAGCCAAACCCTACAGACTTCCTTTACACTCCTAAGGCATTCCAGGTGGCTTTCTTTCCTCCTTGGGATCTAGGTTAGAACTTTATGGCTTTTCAGGAGACCCCCTTGCTCTTCAGAATGGCTGAGGAGTCTTCTTTTTGAACATCAGAAAGGGACCTGTCCAGCCCCAAAAGGTCATAGAATCATAGAATATCAGGGTTGGAAGGGACCTCAGGAGGTCATCTAGTCCAACCCCCTGCTCAAAGCAGGACCGATCCCCAATTAAATCATCCCAGCCAGGGCTTTGTCAAGCCTGACCTTAAAAACTTCTAAGGAAGGAGATTCCACCACCTCCCTAGGTAACACATTCCAGTGTTTCACCACCATCCTAGTGAAAAAGTTTTTCCTAATATCCAACCTAAACCTCACCACTGCAACTTGAGACCATTACTCCTTGTTCTGTCATCAGCTACCACTGAGAACAGTCTAGATCCATCCTCTTTGGAACCCCCTTTCAGGTAGTTGAAAGCAGCTATCAAATCGCCCCTCATTCTTCTCTTCCGTAGACTAAACATCCCCAGTTCTCTTAGCCTCTCCTCATAAGTCATGTGTTCCAGTCCCCTAATCATTTTTGTTGCCCTCCGCTGGACTCTTTCCAATTTTTCCACATCCTTCTTGTAGAGTGGGGCCCAAAACTGGACACAGTCCTCCAGATGAGGCCTCACCAGTGTCGAATAGAGGGGAAGGATCACGTCCCTCGATCTGCTGGCAATGCCCCTACTTATACATCCCAAAATGCCATTGGCCTTCTTGGCAACAAGGGCACACTGTTGACTCATATCCAGCTTCTCATCCACTGTAACCCCTAGGTCCTTTTCTGCAGAACTGCTGCCTAGCCATTCGGTCCCTAGTCTTTAGCGGTGCATTGGATTCTTCCGTCCTAAGTGCAGGATTCTGCACTTGTGCTTGTTGAACCTCATCAGATTTCTTTTGGCCCAATCCTCCAATTTGTCTAGGTCCCTCTGTATCCTATCCCTACCCTCCAGCATATCTACCTCTTCTCCCAGTTGAGTGTCATCTGCAAACTTGCTGAGGGTGCAATCCACACCATCCTCCAGATCATTTATGAAGATATTGAACAAAACCGGCCCCAGGACCGACCCTTGGGGCACTCCACTTGATACCGGCTGCCAACTAGACATGGAGCCATTGATCACTACCCGTTGAGCCCGACAATCTAACCAACTTTCTTTCCACCTTATAGTCCATTCATCCAGCCCATACTTCTTTAACTTGCTGGCAAGAATACTGGGAAGCAAGGAAGAAAGGAAAGCAGCAGAATATGGACCCTGGACTTCAGAAAAGCAGACTTTGACTCCCTCAGGGAACTGATGGGCAAGATCCCCTGGGAGAAAAGATACTGCTCTCTTCCCTTCTCCATATGCATTCTGAATAACTCAGAATCACACCTGCAGGCACTGGTATTGGTCTACAACTCACCATGATCACAGGGGAGAAGTAGAGCCCAGACACACTTCAATGACACATTTGAGTCTTTCAGGAATTAGTGTCATCAATAATGTCAAACTTCCTGGCTCAGATGAGTTGGTGTTTGACATTTATGCCAGCCAACCCTCAATTAATTTTTTTTATAAAACAAACATGAAGTTAGCATCCATTTATATTAATCTAAATTTAAATTATGCATTATACTTTCCATCTCATTAATTTTGTGTTTAATTTTTGTTCACCCTGAACAGAAAATCACTATGCTAGTATTAAATAATGAGAGTGGGCACAAAACCGGTTGGGCCAACCGGCACCCCCATGAAGAGTGATTGTGATTGTGGTGTGGTGTGTTTTTTTATTAGTAGGAAATTTTTTAATGACAAAATGCAAATGAGATTGTTATGGAAAGAATGACCTTTTATGTAATTTAATTTGAAGTTGGTTATGTAAAGTAATTGTAAGAACTTTTTTTGACTGAGCTTGGGGGATACTGGGCTAATATTGATTTAAACAATCATAACATCAGAGAAATTAGAGGAAAAATACCTCTTCTCCCATTTTTCTCCTGAAACAGGATTCTGCTATTTACTTGTAATAGTTGAGTGCAGGCTAGTTTTAAATAACTCAAGCAGCAGAGCTTTCACCACTTTTGCTATGGCTTTTATTTTTATTTTAAAAATTAAAACATAAAAGACTATCTTGTATGTCCCTCTTCTATGGTTTGTGGGCCAACAGCCTTCACAATCGGTGCTATGGCTTCACATAGGAGGAAAATCTGTCAAGGGCCCAGAGAATGTGCTGTGCCAAGAGAGCAAGGCAGAGCTATGTATGTTGTGCCTAAGCTGCTTCTGCCCCTGGAGAAATCATTTGGGCAGTTGTGGCCCCTCTACGCCATGGCAATGGCATAAAGAAACTGTAGTGAGAGCTGGAATCTAGTGCAGGTTGTACACTGGCTTGGGACCTGAAGAACAGCAGATGCCATGGGGGAGGACCATACCTAACCTGGAGTTGGAGTTTTAAGAAAGGTGCAGAACTGAAGTTTACTGTGTACCATTTTTCATGAGATTTGCCTTATGACAGCCAGTTCATTGTGAGCAGCTGCACTGCCTTTATTTCATTAACTTTACATGGTGCACCAAAGTGGTGGTCTCAGAATTGTTGTACTTTTGGTTGGCAGAGGAAAATGAATCTCTTTTCTTATAGAGCTAGTTTATGTATTCTCTAAAGGGCATGGGAAATCTGGCCAACCTGAGTGCTGCTAAATGCTCTCTTCCTTCAACAGTTAACCCTCCTTAACATATCAACTACTTATTTTCACAGCAGTTAATGAAATTTTATAGCGTGCATTGTATAACACAACTTATTAATGATTCTGGGGATGCAGAAACATTCAGTGGGTTGAATAAAGATAAACTGGGAGCTGACTGCCTTTTTATGGTAGGTGTCAAACATGCATGTAGTCCAGGAATCTACAATGTGCTGCAGCCAGGGTATTTTAGGGAGGTTGTAGCTTCTCTTTGAAATTCAGGAGCCACTGCTTCTCAAGTGGCTACTTTTCAAAGAGAAACTGTTTTTCTTCCTGTCCAGGCACCCCCATGAAGAGTGCTTCAGAGGTGACTGCTGCTTTTCAGATCTCACTGTTGCATGACTAATGCTAAGGGCTGGATTGTGATACTGTTACTCACGTTGAATATTATTTTACAATTAAATCAATGAGGGGTATATGTGGGGTAAGGTAGTATTCAGCTTAAATAAGGGTCTCGCTACATGGTCCCAGTTTAGCATCCTAAGTGGAAGTTAAACTTTAAAAAGCAGCTTACCTGTGCACAGACCACACTAGCAAAACAAGAGTGGGAGGGTCAGGGATACTGGAGTTTAGAACAGTAATAATGAAAATAATGCCAGAAAATTCTGAACAACTTTATAAAATAATTTAAATACGAGGGAAAATGGATTTTCACTATCCTGTGCTTGACATTGAGAGAGGTCACATGTGGACAGGTCATACTCTTATTTCTCACCATTGCTGATTTGCAGAAAGGAAAACAATATTAAATAAGGCAGAAAAAGCTGACAAAAAGTTGGTGTGTCAGCAAGTGTTTTTTAAGGAGGCATGCAGTTTCCTCCCCTTTCCCCCCCCGACCTATCTGAGTACTGTTATTATATTTTGCCTTTGATTTATTTCCCCCATTTCTCCCTGATTTCCATAATGATATGTTTGCACTATTGTTGTAGCCATATTGGCCCTGGATTTTAGCGAGGCAAGGTGGGTGAGCTCTGTGTGGCTTAAAGCTTCTCTCTTTCACCAACAGAAGTTGGTCCAATAAAAGATATTAGACTTTACTGTTACAGAGACAAGGGGAGTGTATGCTTACTGTATGGTCTAAATCTTGCAGCTGGATCCATGTGCACAGAGCAGAGCTATCCAGTTTTAGTGTTGGTTCTCATGTTAGTGAGATGATCTAATGATGACATGCGTGACCTTGCCTTTGTGGTAGATGTAAATACTTAGGTCTATGTCAAAAGACCAATCACAACTTGACTTTAGACAATGAGTTCCAACAGTAACTTAATAAGGCCTTTCATTATGTGGTCATACGAAACTGTACCATCTCATACTATTTGGCAAATGACATAGTACAAACTATTGTATGTAGCAACTGTGGATTTGTTCTGTAATATATTTTTCAAAAATGTATAGCTACATGAAAAATATGTTCTTACAGTTTATAGCGACTTGATTAACTCCATAAATGTTGTGTGAGCATTTAATGAAAGACCCTTTTGTCATGAAGAAGGACTATGCTATGTTAAGTAGAGTCTTACATTTCCTGAATTAAAGGGGAACCATAACTTCGAATATCTTGACTTTTCAGCTGTTAACCTCTCAAACCTTGACATTGAATTAAAGCAGTTTTTTCTTAGATAATAAAAATAAACACTGACTATACAGTATATCAAAAGTAGCCTTAAATAGAATGTAATAAGTATATTTCCAAGGCTATGCTTCAATAAGATTTGTATCTAATTAAGTCATTTTATCATTCATTTATCATTTTGTTTAATGTTCTGCTCCACTCATATGTTGTTTCATATATAATCAATGTATGCTAAATAGATTTAAATTACAGGATTATAGATGTATAAGAATGGCAAGTATTCAGGAGTAATGAGTATGTATTAAGGATGTAGGCATGGCAAGAATGCAAGGCCTACAGGCTGAGACCTTTAAGATTTTAGCTTAGCCATACTAGGCCATAGGTTTAAGAACGCTTAACGTGAGTGGGTGATCTAGGAACAATCCTGTGCCAGCAAGGCCACAAGGTTACTGTAAAAGATGTGCCAGAAGGTGATGGTACAAAACCCTAGATTGCAATAGGCTTGTTGTCCAAGATCACGAGACATCTGATTGTCACATCATGGAATGTCCTGTCCTGACACAGGTTACATGTTGTGCATAGATGCTAATGAGAATAAGAGGAACTAAGAAACAATCTATGAAAAATGGAGCGCTCCAATATTCATGGGGTGTGGAAGTACGGATAAGGAAAAGAGTGTTGAAACCCTCATGCATATACATAAGGTAGTAGGTGTGGTCAAAACAATATAAAAGAGGTTTTCTGTTTGGGTAAAAGTTGGAAGACCCCAAGGGACGACCCAACAGGAAACCCCAGCAGGAACCATCCCTCTCTTGATGATTCTCAGTTGAGAGGTCCATCGGACCCTAGAATATCTTTGAGGATGTTAGTATGACTACAGTCTGAGTCATTGCATGGGTTTTTTGTAGGATCTATAGATGCATGGGAAATTGTAACTTATTGCTTTAATAAAACTTTTAGTACTGATAAGACTTTTTCCTTGTGATTGCATCTGTGGTCACTATCCTTAGTCTTCATGTGCTCCTGGAGCCTCCAAATTTGAGAAAAGCCCCAGAGGTGATTTTTCACTCAGTTGAGCTTGAACCTGTAGCAACAGGAGCTGAACCCATGGTAGTTTAATACGGAATTACTAAATTCAATCTAAATAAAAACGGCTGCAGATGGCACCTTTGTAGCAAAACACAGAAAGCTAATTTTGATATGCTTTTAACAGTTTCTGTTATCTTTTAGGCCTGGTCTACGCTTTAGATGTAGGTCGACATGGTTACATTGTCAGGGATATGAAAGATTCAGACCTTGGCGCAACGTAGCTATGCCAATAGAGTTTTCATAGTGTAAATATGACCTTAGACTTAAGAACCACTCTCAGTGGGCGCCCCAGTAATGCTTGGTTTTCTGTTTGTTTAAATTATACCACAACAAATGCAAACAGTGACTAATAAAGAGAGCAGATAAACATATATTTTCTATGTTTTTAACGGTGAAGAGATGTATGTACCTCTTATTATGATGTTAAGCTGTTTCAAGATATTGACTCTCGTTCACTGTTTGGAGTTTGATTTTTATTGAAGGCTGAGGAAGAAAATAGTTTTTGTAACCTGGCAAGTGCAAAAGCAGTTATTGATTTCATCCCAGATAAAGGTCATACAATAAAACCTGCAAATTGGGATCTTTATAGTTTTTGTTTGTTCTTATATATGAGTTGATGCTATTTGTATTCCTGGGAGCATGTTCTCCCACATACTGGCACACGTGAATTTGATTACACATACTTGTCATGGGTTTTTAGGACAGAGGGGGAAAAGGTCTATTTTTCAGCATATAAGGAACTCTGCTTTTTATTGGGTCAAGGCATGTAATCAGACTATTATTTTTGAGTACTACCTATTTAAAAAACAAAACAAAATCTCAAAACAAAAGTGATAAAATTTTAACATTTGGGGTATAGAGAGCTGGAAGCTCACTTTGTTATGCATAACAGTCAGACCAGTTTATTCATGAAGTTTTGGAATCATATATGTCCAGTGGTGTCCACAACGGCATGCATCGTGCCTCCGTTTGGCAGCGATGAGAAACAGCAGAGCTGGCTGCCCTGCTGTCCACTTAGGTTTGGCCCTGCTGGCCCTCCATCATGGTGGGGAGGCAGTGGGGCCAAAATTGAGTGAATGGTGTGGCGACCTGGTGTGACATCCCCTCTACCTCTGTGTACCAGATCACAATGTCATTCACTCAGTTTTGAACCCGCTACTCTCTTGTCATGACAGAGAGCTGGCAAGGACAAATTTGAGTGGACAGTGAGGTGGACAGTGCTGACCCACCTCACCACTGCCATGGGGGTAGCTTCTGCACCAGGGTTTCCCACTGGGAGACTGCCTGGCTTGGCCCACTTCCGATAGCCCATGTCCCCTCTCTGGGGTAGGGAGTGACACTGCACCTGGGTGGGCTGGACTGGACTGAAAGATGGGCTGAGCATGGTGCAGACTCAGCAGGTAGGGTGAAGGGGCCAGTGGCTGCAACAGGGATGGCTCCACTGGGATTGACATTGCGTACCAACTCAAACATTTCTGGGGTGTCCCTGTATATGTCCCTAAAATACACACAAGTTCAGAGTTCCATGTTTTTCATTTTGCCTTCACACGGTTTCCACATGGCAAGAGAAAGCTCAAGGTTTTTCTCTTCAGAAGTTGTGTTTGTCCATGAGTGTGATTTCCCTTTTGAGGCAGAAGGAAGCAATAATAAACAGTGAGCGAAGCAAGTTACACTAATCTGTAGCCTGAATATTTTAATAAATGCTAAATTTAAAAAATGGATGCAGACCTGTATGTTTTTGTCATTCCTTGTTATCTTTAAATTTTCATTCTTTAGTTTGTGACCGTCAATGTGAGGGCATTTAGCACCAATCTAATTGGATACCGTTGCTGCTCTGTGGATTCCAAGCAGCATGTTCCATGTTCTCTTTTTGCAAGAGGTGCCAACACCAATGATTGTATATGCTCCTCAAATTGACAGAGGATATACTTATTTGGAAACCATGCTACTGCACAATTTATAGTAAACCCTGCTGCAGTAATTTTCAAAGATATATTTTATAGATTTTTCCCAAGAATCATACTAATTTTACTTTATGATAGTCATGGAAATTAGCATGCACTAATAGTGATCACAAGTAGAATGTGAATAAACATTGAGGACCCTTTGAATGGGTCTTTTTGTGATCTCTGAATGGTGTTTGCGACCCTGCTGCACTTGTAGGTAGAGGCTCTGCTTGAGACAGAGAGCAGTGTAGAGCTTCTGCAGAAGGCCATCACTGTGATGAGGTGCAACAAGGCTGAGTGACCTGCCCCAGGACACCAAATGACCATCTGAGAGAACTTGTCTCATGTGAGACATCTTCAGTGGTGGAATTGGGGCACCAGGTAAGTAATGGTGCCTCACGTGAGGGTTTGCAAGACTGGGCCTTTATTATTGCTAACGTAATATAACCATGAAGCATTTTTGTTTGTCCCACTGTATTCATCTCTATGTAATAGCTAATTCAAATAAAATGAATGAAGCCTTGTTCTTTTTTTCAATTAGTTTGAATTGGTGGCACTTTTCTGGGGCACAGATATATTTGACAGGAAAAGTGGTAATCGCTTTTGTGTTGTGAAAACAAAGTATTCCTTCTTGACCATGTAGCATGGCGTAGTTTGTTCCTTACCACTATATCTCTAAGACCCACCTTTGTCTTCCTTCCTTCCTTCCTTCCTTCCAACTACAGCTCTCTTTCATTTATGTCAAATGCTGCAATATCCCGCTCCCTGGCCTCCCAAACACACACATTGACCCCCCTCAGTCCATGCAAAACACCTCTGCTAAAAATAGTCTGTCTTGCCTGTTGTTTTCACTGTCATGCTCTCTTTGAATTCCTCGGCCTCCATTACTTCATCAAATTAAACTTCTTATTGCTGCCTTCAAAGGCCTGCTGAATTGTGTCCTCCATACTTATTCACCTGTGCTTCGTTTCCAGTCATTTCCAACTCCTTCTGCTTTGCCTGTGGTGCCAGCCTTATCCTCCCATGTGTCAGCTTCTCATGTAAACCCGTCTGTCTTCTTCAGTGCTATGTGCTGTGCCTGGAAAGTTCTTCCTGAGCTAATCAGTAAGGCCAATAACCTCTCCATATTTAAGCCTCACTTGAAGACTGAATTCTGCTATGTTTCCTATGAGAAATCTAGCTGATTTTTACTGTCTGAACAGAGAAAGACCTGGCCAAAGATCACCTTAACCCCTCTATTTTTATGTTTTAGCCATTCTGCCTAACCTTCATTTGGCTGGCTCTCTTTCAAGTCAAGCTTAGTGGGACAGGGAGTTCATACCAGTTTCTGTTTAGAAAACGTCTAGTGTAATTTGCGCTCTACCACAAACAAACAAACAATAATACCCCTGATCTGACAGACCCTAGCATTACCACTAGCAATAGGGGTGACAAGTAGTTTCAGTTCCAGGTATTTCCAGTAGGATATATTGCTGTATCATCGCTTGCAGGGAGGGAGATCTGTAGCTTTTAGAAAGTAAAATATTGAAAAGAATACTGCATATGTTGAATAAGTTCTAATGTACAGATGGATTCTTTATCAGCATGAGCCATAATATGTCAACCAGTGACATTTTACTAATGAAAACAAGATGCTACAGCATCACTTAATTTTTTTTCTTTCAGTTGTCAGATTGTTTTTAACATAGACACCAGTGTTAACTGTAGGGCTGAGCTGTATGAAAACATACTATTTAAATCCTGGAACTGTGAATGTCTGCCATCCTAAGTTTTTCTTAATTTAGGGAAAAAATTGATTTTGGCTACAAGATTTAAATAGTGTTTTTACCGATTATTATTTTGTGTGGCTATAAGTGCTAAATTGGCTCATGGTATATAACAGTTTTAAAAAATTGTTTTTGAAAACTAGGACACAAATTGACAGATCTCGAGAAGAGGGAACTACTGGCAACAGCATCTTCTTTGTATGTGGCTGAACAACTGAGATCACAGCAATTTCTAGGGTCTCCAAGGTAAGTTCATTTCTAGGAACTAAAATGTGCTCAATGCTTTTCTTAATGGCATCTTTCCATGCACAGGAGGAACACTGGTGAGAACTGCATGGTTCCTTAATATAGTCTGTCTTTTTCTAAATCCAAATGAGCTTTAGCTTACATTCTGCCCGTCTCTCCACCCCCCCGCGCACCCCCCCCCCAGTCAGACATGGTTATTTTGTCTCCCATATTAACAAACAGGCACAAAAAAGTGTTACGAGGCAGAATAGTAATTAATGCACATCAGGAGTTTCATTAATGCAAAATGTTGCTACATTAGTAACTAACCACAAATTGAGCATCCCAAATTTCCCATGTGCATGTTTGAAGTGATCTCAGCATTTTGGGATAGTATGAATATTCAGCTGCATAATAAATCTTCATAAAATATTGTGGAATCATGAGTAATTCAATACCTTAATGAAGAGACATAATAGTTCAGGGTCCAATCCTGCAAACACTTTCTGATGCATAAACGTTTGCAGAATGAGGGCTTTACTTTGTAAGTGTTCTCTTGAGTGCAGAGACGCAATAGGAATCATGTTTTTCCCCATTCTTTTGGGTAGCAGCGGTTGGTAATCCACTTTAGCATTATTAATTGGCCATGAATTTGTAGGTATGTTGTGGCATGGCAGCCCCATGTAGTGCCCCTTGCTGGCCAAGCATGGCACTGCCAGCTTCAGTTTCCTTCCCCAAGATGGATGGTCTCTGCTCTCCACATAGTGATCTGTGCTGGAGATGTGGCTTAGCTCTCTGGCCAAGTCACAAACAAAACTTAGCCCTTCTGGGGTAGCAAAAATCCATCTGAAAAAGTCCCAACAAATGAAAGGTCCTTCTGCCTTTGGGGGGCTTTGTTTTCAGGCAACGCTCTGGGCCCTGTTTTGGGCTACCTGTGAGAGGCTTTCTGGCTCTGGGATAGAGCACTCACGCCCAGGCTGGTTCCCCTGGTGTACCATTCTCAGCCCCTACTGGGCTCTGTTCCTTGAATCCTTCCCTGCTCTGTGTAGAACACTAGTTCCCCTGGAGTGTCTGGCCTTCTGCAGACCCTGGCTCAGGGCCTTCCACAGGAGCCTGCCTACTCCCTGAGGTTCAAGATCCCAGACTGAGCTCTCTGTGCTTTTATAAGGCTTAGGTGTCCATTAAGCGGGCACTTGACCCTCCTTAGTCTCACCCCTCTGTGTGGAAGCAGCTAATTAATTATGACACTAGTGTAGCTGTCCACAACTCCCCTGAAGGGGCTAGTCACTTTGTGTCATGGTAACCAGTGCCAGAAGACTAATTCATTTCTTTTACTCTTTGGAAGACTGCGCTTGTTATTGCCATGATGTACACAGCTTTTACTGGTCTCAGGCCCAAGATCTTAAACTGAAGTCTTTCTTAGTGCATTTCAGTGCCTTGCTGACTTCTAGTCAATGCTCTTACTTATGACAATCACCTAGTTTAATTGAATATAAAACCTGTGTTTTGGAAGTTTGCAACAGTTGCATACAATTCATCAAAATTTCAGCGTGATTCTTTTTCTTTTCTTTTTATGTTCTTGGGTTAATAGCTTTTTTACTATGACAGGCAAACATTCAAATTCTATACCAGTGGTTTGACAGAATGTTTTATTATAGAGTATTGTTGATCTGAGTAAACCAGTTTTACCGTGATCAGGAATAAATAAAATGGTGGCTTCTAGAAGTTTTTTTTATTTTTATTTCAATCCACAAAGACAAATAGTACCACATGCTTTTCAAAAAGGATTTACAACAAGCGTTAAGGCTTTATATGGCACCGTAGAGCAAGATCATTGCTTGCCTTTTGCACCCACATAGGAGAAAGGGAATATAAAGTGCACCTTTTAGTCCCCTGCACGGGTTATACCCTCCATACCTCACAGCGCAAGGAGAAGAACAGCCTACACAGGGCTATTGCTGCTCAACCTGGGGAAAATGAGTGAGCAGGGGTAGGGAGGGGATCAAAGCTTTGACTATACTCTGCACTGGCCAGCATGGAAAGTTAAATAATCTGCTGGTGGTAGAGACAAGCAACACATTACTTTCACCCTTTAAACAAGGAGGGGAATCATAAAATGAACTGTGGCTCTCAAAGTCCAAATTCATTCCCTTTTTTCATCTGGCCCTGATACAGTTTGGTGTCCAGACAGAGCTCAGCCAGGATATTTCATTCATTGATCTGGTCAAATTTACATTTTTTGGTGTGAGGGAAAACAGAAAGCTCTTTGGGGCCAGGGTAGCCTCTTTGTTTATGCAATGCCCAGCACACTGGGACCCTGACCTCTAGATGCTATTGTGGTGCAAATATTATAATCCCAAAGTTTTGGTGAACTCAGCTACACTGGAGTTTCTCCAGGAGGTTTGACTGGAGTCTTGCAAACAAGCACTGTAGAAATGTGGGTACCAGCCATAGCAGTATTTTGTAGCCAGGCACATTGAATACTCCCTTTGAGTATCGGGTGCCCAGTTTAATCACAAGGACAAATTAGAGAAGCCTGTGACTAGTCGTTCTAGTCACCATTACCTCTGAAAGGCAAGTTTGGAAATCAGTTCCCATATGCATACAAGAGCCGCATTATCTTTGTCACGAAGAAAAGGTTATTTTTATAGCTCCAGAAACCTTTATGGTCAAGGTAAGTTCTTCTTTCCACAGGAAAGAGGAAATAGTTCTCTCATCATTTTGTTCTAATCGTTGGACAGTTGTGGCATAAATGGGCATTTCTGGAGCTCTAAAGGGGGTCAAGAATATGGAGGATGTATGCTGATTGTTCCCTGTTCACCTCATTCTATTCAAAATGCCAAAGCCTTAGGGCCTCAAGGTGCTGCACCAGTTGGCATGGTAGGCATCTGGGAAACTATTCACAGCAGTCACCAGAGACACTAAGGGAAATATGTGTGAGCCTCTTCTGAGGAAGATTTGCAAAAGTAATGAGAAATTTCTTTCTTGATAATTTCCTTTAGCAGCTTCTCACCAAATTCAACCCACTCTGCGAGTCTGGTAAATTACCAGAATTTAAAATGAAAATTTTCTGTAAAGGGAGACTTAGACGTTCAGGGTATGTCTACACTATGAAATTAGGTCGATTTTATAGAAGTTGATTTTTAGAATTCGATTTTATACAGTCGATTGCGTATGTTCACATTATGTCCACATTATGTAATGTGCGTATGTAAGCACATTAAGTCGACGGAGTGCGTCCTCACCACCGTGGCTAGCATCGACTTACGGAGCGGTGCACTGGGGGTAGCTATCCCTGAGTTCCCGCAGTCTCCACCACCCATTGGAATTCTGGGTTAAGCTCCCAATGCCTGATGGGGCAAAAACATTGTCGCGGGTGGTTTTGGGTACATGTCGTCAGTCGCCTCTCCGTCCGTGAAAGCAATGGCAGACCATCATTTCACGCCTTTTTTCCTGGGTTACCCATGCAGACGCCATAGCACGGCAAGCATGGAGCCTGCTCAGCTCACCATCACCGCTGCTGTTGTGGGCAAGTCTACTGTAGGGGCTGCTGTAATCCAAGTAGCCAATGCAATCATTGACGTTCTGTTATCAAGGGTAGTGACTCTGGGAAATGTGCGGGCCTTTTTAGATTTTAGGTGCATCACATTCCTGTCCTTTCTCGCTGGTGAAGAAGTCTTGTAGCCGTACATTCCAGTCCGGTTGGCGCTGTAACACCCACAGCACTTCTGTGGTTGACACATGTAACGGCTCCAGGGCTCTTGTTTTGCCTTGGCTGAGGTACCTTGCCCTACCAGGACCTCCAAGCATTCGACGCAGAAGCACCTGCAGCAGCTGGCATCGCTACACAGCAGCAGCTCCTGGGTGCCTTCGCAGCAGACGGTGCAGTAGGACTGCTAGCCGTCCTCGTCCATGGTGTACAGCTCCACCGCTTCTGCTGCAAATATGCTCTTCTGCAACTCTGCAGCAGACAGTGCATTAGAACTGGTAGCCGTCCTCGTCGGACATGTAGCTTGGCCGGGGGTTCTGGGAAGTCTTCCCTGCCCGGCTCCTAGCAACCTCCAGGGCATGGTGTATGGCTCCACCGCTTCTGCCGCAACTCTGCTCTCCTGCGAGCTGGAGGCTTCTGCCTCAGGCTGCTCTCCCAGCCAGTAGCACCGCACGGTCGCACCTACCCCTTGCTCCCATGGCTCATGAAGCCTGGACAGTAGTAAGGAGCAGTTCAACTATAGGCTGAGCAAGTGCAGAAATGGTGGTAGAATGTGCCTTTGGACATTTAGAAGCTTGCTGGAGCTGTTGGTCAGACCTCAGAGCAACCAACATTCCCATTGTTATCGCTGCTTGTTGTGTGCTCCATAATATCTGTGAGAGTAAGGGGGAGATGTTTATGGTGGGGTGGGAGATTGAGGCAAATTGCCTGGCGTCCGATTTTGAGCAGCCAGACACCAGGGCGATTAGAAGAGCACAGCTAGGCGCGCTGCGCATCAGAGAGGCTTTGAAAACCAGTTTCATGACTGGCCAGGCTTGGGTGTTATATATGTTTCTCCTTGATGTAAACCTGCCCCCGTTGTTGATTTTAATTCCCTGTAAGCCAACCACCCTCCCTTCTTCGAAATAAAGTAACTATTGTTTTGATACCATGCATTCTTTCTTTATTAATTAAAAAAAAATGAGATAATGGACAAGGTAGCCTGGGTGGGGTGGGGGAGGAGGGAAGGACAAGGCCATGTTGCTTATTGTAGCCACACTACAAATCACTGTTTGAATGACAGCCTTCTGTTGCTTGGGCCATCCTCTGGAGTGGAGTGGCTAGGTGCCCGGAGCCTCCCGCCCCACGTTCTTGGGCATCTGGGTGAGGAGGCTATGGAACATGGGGAGGAGGGTAGGCGGTTATACAGTGGATGCAGCGGGGTCTGTGCTCTTGTTGGCTTTCCTGCAGTTCCAACAGACGCTTCATCATGTCCATTTGCTCCCCCAACAGATGCTTCATCATGTCCGTTTGCTCCCCCATTAGCCTCAGCATCGCGTCCTGCCTCCACTCTTCGCACTCACTTAATTCTTTCCTGGCCTCTGCCACCGAATGCCCCCATGCATTAAGCTGTGCCCTATCAGTGTGGGAGGACTGCATGAGCTCGGAAAACATGTCATTTCAAGTGCGTTTTTTTTTCACCTTCTAATCTGCAATAACCTCAGGGACGGAGATGATAAGGGGAGCATAGAAACATTCTACGCTCTACGATTCTGGGGAGACTGCATGGTCACCTGTGCTGCTGAGTTCGCCACACTGACCAAACAGGAAATGAAATTCAAAAGTTCCCGGAGCTTTTCCTGTGAACCTGGCTAGTGCATCGGAGTTCAAAGTGCTGTCCAGAGTGGTAACAATGGAGCACTCTGGGTTAGCTCCCAGAGGCCAATACCGTCAGTTTGTGTCTGCACTACCCCAAATTCGACCCAGCAAGTCGATTTTAGTGCTACTCCCCTTCTTGGGGAGGAGTACAGAAGTCGATTTTAAGAGCCCTTTAGGTCGACAGAATGGGGTTGGTTGTGTGGACGCAGTCATTTTTAAATCATTCTAATGCGGCTAAATTCGACCTAACCCCGTAGTGTAGACCAGGGCATAGAATACGTCTACACAGCCCACAGAAGTGAGCTTCCAGCCTGGTTGACAGACTTGGGCTAGTGGGGCTCATGCTAGTGCTCTAAAAATAGCCATGTAGAGAGCCCTTTGAAGTTGTGGCCTGGGTTGGATCTTGAGCTGCAACTTCAAAGGGCTGCCTTCACTGCTATTTTTAGAGTACTGCACAAACTCCACTAGCCCAAGTCTGTTAGCCAGACTGAGAGGCTAACCTCCGCGGGCTGTGTAGACATAATGATTATGTCTAACGACTAACAGTCATTACCCCTACCCCTCCCTACTCCTGCTCACTCTAACGACTAACAGTCGGTTAGTGTCCGACTGTTGATCCTGTCTGATTATGCCCAGTGAACACAGAGTCCGAATGAATTTCTTGTAGCTTTCCCCTTCAGTTTTCACAAAGTAGTGGTTCAGAGGCCAGTATTTACTTACTGGTGAACAGCTTCACAGTCAATGTCCACGTGCGTTTTGAGGCTTATCCACTTTGTAACAATACAGTAGAACCTCAAATATACGAACACCAGAGTTACAAACTGACCGGTCAACCGGACACCAAGTGAAGCTGGAAGTAACCAATCAGGCAGAAGCAGAGACGGGAAAAAAAAAAAAAGCAAATACTATACTGTGCCTGTATTGCATCTTAAAGATAGGCACATCAGGGGCTGCCCCTCTTCCCCCCCCCCCCCCCCGACCCTCATGCATGGGGCAGCCATTTACAGCAAGACGCCAGGGCTGCCAGCCCAAGGCAGCTGGAGCCAGCCAGCAGAGCAGGCGTAGTGCTGGGGTCTGCACCGCTTTCACTCCCTCCCCTGGCCAGTAGGGGGTTGCACTTTTTTTGGTCCTCCTTCCCCCAGCCATGAGGGGGACGCACCATTTTTACACACACCCCTGCTAGGAGGGGTACAAGCTTGCAAACTCATGCTGGGGCTGAATAGGGAGCTCAGCTGCTGCTGAATCAGGTCTGGAGTGTCAGCTGCTGGATCTGGACCCCAAACTGCACTTTGTTCAGAGTTATGAACATTTCAGAGTTATGGAAAACCTCCGTTCCCGAGGTGTCCGTAACTCTGAGGTTCTACTGTAGTAGCACTGCCTGCTGAGACCAAGTAAGAACAAAATGAAGTGAAAGGGTTTGCTGATTCATACTCACAAAAGAAATAAAAATAAAATTATTACCAATGATTTTTGAAAGATGAAGCCTTTTAAAGGAAAAATCTGTACAGATAAAAATATATTGTATATAGTATTCTTTATAGTGCTTGTGCATTATTCTTTTGGGGTTTTTTTCAGATTAAGAAAATCTCTGGTTTCACTCTCAGCAAACTAAAGGTTTAAATCCTTAGCTCAGGGATTCTCAAACTGGGGGTTGGGACCCCTCAGGGGGTCGTGAGGTTATTATGTGGGGTGTCGTGAGCTGTCAGCCTCCACCCAAACCTCACTTTGTCTTGAGCATTTATAATGGTGTTAAATATATAAAAAAGTGTTTTTAATTCATAAGGGGGTTGCACTCAGAGGCTTGCTATGTGAAAGGGGTCACCAGTACAAAAGTTTGAGAATCACTGCCTTAGCTTGACTTTTAAATGTACTTTTAGCCTTACTGTTTCTTCCCAGTACCCACCATATTTTGCATTAGAATTTCATTTTAACAGCTTTATTACTTTTGGTTCAAGTCTATTGCAAAATATATCTGTACTGGTTTAACTCGTTTGTCATTCTGATTAAAATATAATGGAAAGGAAATATGCAAGACTTGGATATACTGCATAAAAAAACAGCTAAAAATAACCCCAGTGTCTGGTATGCCCATCTCAGCAAATGTAACCAGGTAGGGCTATCTTGTGCTATTTAGCCACCACCCTTCTTTTGGAGATCTGGGGTGTTATGCCATCCTGCGGGAGAGTTAAGGGACACTGGAGCACACAAACTACTACATCCCTTTTAAGTGGTATAGCATAATCTGCCCTCTTCTTTTCCAGTCAGTCCTATTTCCTCAGGAGGTACTTTGTGGCCCAGGGGAATAATAAGGGAGTAGCATTGTGGGCAAACAAAGTACATCTTGCTCTGTATAGGAGAACCATTGGAAACTGTTGGATGTGTGTAAATAAGGAAGAAGAGAAGAATAAGGACCTACATTATTGGCAGCAGACCAAAAATGTTATCTGTTTGGTGGTCTTCAACAAGGCATGTAGTTCCTTTTGGGTGAAATTGATGTTTGAAGTCTGTGTTTGTTTTTAGATCCAGGTTGGGTGATGGAAACAGAAAAGCTAGACTGCAGGTTTTAAAATTAATGTATCACTTTCTCATAAATTTTGGAAAACTATTCCAAGTCACTGTGATCCTCTTTGGAATTCCAGTTCTGTTGACTGTTTGTTTTTGTAAATACTGAAAGAAAGTTTTGGGGAATGAATGGATGTGTGAGGAATGAAATTTAAAAGTGTTATTTTTTACATGCATTATATCCTGTAAACCAGGTACAGCTGCTAATCAGAAGTCACTTTCTGCTGGACCTGAGTTACATACTGCATACTCCTCCCCCCACCCGGGAGCTGTATATGTAATTTACACAATTGACTTAACTCCAAGGATTCCCCATGTTTTCCTACAGTTTATCCAATCCAACCTCATGGTAGTTACACCACAGTTACCTGCATTCTAGCAAATGATGGCTGGATGGAACTCCTTTCAGAAGACATCACTGTTGCACATTTTTTGGGCTGGAGGGGAAGCATGAAGTGATTCCGCTACCCAGTCAACAGTGTTTGTTCCCAGTCCCTGCCAGCCTGATGAGTGGGAAAACTAGATTCTGCAATTGAACCCAAATCCCTTTCATGATTGTGTGAAACACTAATTACAGGGAGCTGGCCAAATTCCACTGTGCTGGCAAGTTGAGTTATATTCTCATTAGGATCAAACACACAGCTTGTTGCAGTGATTCTCAAATAGACGGAGTTCTCTGTTAGAACAATCTGTGTGACATACGAATAATACAGGTTGACAAACTATACACTATAGTAAATGTCTTAGCTGTAGCAAAATGACTCGCTCCCATGAATGGGATTGTAACATCGGTGGAGCGTACGCAGGTGAGGTTTCTACTTTTTGCATGAGTGTCCATGCACAACCCTGCCACCAGTCCTTTTGGATAAATTTACCAGCCATTAATTAGGATGACTGCTGGAGATATGTAAAATAATGATAAAAGAGCAGATATTTTTCTTTATATGGTATAACATTTCCTAAATTTTCCTTGTTTTTAAACCAAACTGGTTATTCTTTCAACGGTTTTCTTGAGAAACTGGAACAGATTTTTTCCAAGCTAATTAGCTAATGAAATGCTTTGTACCAGGAGGATCAGTTACTAGTATGATGATTTAACGGTGATATTCAGATAATAGGAGCACATATTTCCTACAGGAAGCAGCTGTGAATGATTGATGATTGTTTCATTGTTCAGCTTTCGCTTATTTTACATAGAACTGTCCCTGTTTATTCAGTAGGCCAGTTTATTGTGAAACTGGTGCCACCCACAGCTGCTGAACAGATTTACAGCATCTAGTAAAATTTTGAGGCCTTCTTGACAGAATTCGATCTTGTTTCAAGTGGAAACATATTTGGCTAAAGTGAATCCAGCTTATTTTATGCCTGTTTGATGTAGTTGAGCCTCTGAGACCTAACTCATGTTGTATAGTTGAATCTTCACGTTTTGGCTTCAGTCTTGTTTTCATTAGTGGCTTGGGAAGGGAATAGGAGAGAGTCTCCAGGTGTGGCTACATCATGATATCTCATGGGTCTACTAATGTAATGTTTATACTTCTAAACCCAATTGCCAACACCACTTCCTATGTGTTGCTTATGTTGGCTGCTAAGCATATTTTCCTAATATTTATATGGGTTTTACCCTTTCATCATTTATGACTTGGAAAAAAAACCAGTGAGACTACATGCCCATATTACCTGATACTGCATGTAAAAAGAATTGTAATGCATTAAAAATATTATTATCCTGCTTGGAAAAAAACTAGAAGTTTTCTTTGTTCTTGAGGCTGAGGCAGAAGACTAGGAACCAGGATATCTAGATTATATTTCTAGGTCTTCTTGTGTGACCTTGGGCAAACTACTTAACCGCATTTTGCCTCATCATCAGTAAATGAGATTAATATTTTTTTTTATAATCCAGGAGTGTTGAGATTAATATTCATTAATATTTGTAAAGTGTTTTGAGATCCTCTGATGGAAGACACTGCAGAATTGCAAATTATTGTGTAAAATAATCATTTTATATAACTCTACGTATATTTGTCTAGCTGTAATATATAGTTATACCTTGTATTAAAAATATTTGTCTCCAAAGAAATGTATCTGTTAAGATAATGTGTTCAAATATTAAAATAAAAGCATTTTGTTTTTATCAGTAACAGCTGATTATACAGTACTGTTGGGCGAAAAGACTGTCAATCAGTTGATTCTCATTAAATTCCTGAAACAACTGACTCATAAACTTTAAATAAATTATGACCTTACTAAGGCGACAATGCTGTGTTCAGAATGAAACTGATGAACTAAGAAAACTGAAGCATTTGTATGAAGTCTTTTTTGTGAGTTATTGTAGATTTGCATCCAACAACAAACTAAACATTTTGGAGTAAAACCTCACCTACATCCAGTAAGTTGTGGGAAGGGGGAGCCACAAATGAGTTGCTTGCAGCTCCCTAGCCTTGTCTGTGTAGTTTTCCCTATCTTCTGCGTAGTTTGGAGCAGCCATTGAACTGTTCAGGGATCAATGGAGTGCAGCACCTTTCAGGCATGCTTGCTCCCACCCAGCATGTAGATGGGTCTGGGAGGGTGTGGCATAGAGTCTGCTCTATGCCAGCCAAGGATTCTCCTATGCTGGCTGAATGCTCAGCTTGGCTGTCCACTTGAAGAAGCTTTCTGGCCCCTTTGCCCCAGTGGAGAAGCACAAAGGGTCCAAAGCAGGAGCCAGCATCTGGCCCATGACATTCAAAAATAGAAAATGTTGTGATCTAAAAATAAACTTAAATTTAGTAGAGTAATCTATGCAGGCCTCTTGCAAGGAGGTAATGTTCTCATTTGCAGCACAGTCTCAATCATCAGTAAATCGTATCAGCAATATGCTGTTTTTTTATAGAGCTGCAGTAATAACATGAGCAGTTATTGTAAATACAGCTAAACATTTATACTTCAGATTATTCTACAGATACCCCTCTGGTGTGAAATAAAGATAAAACACTTTATTTTCATTTGGTAAGGATGAGTAACCACAACCCACTTGTGGCTTTACTTTATTCCACCACTTCTGAGATATGTAGTCATCATTAGCTCATGAAAATAACACTGTCTCAGTCTGGGTCCCGATCTCCTCATCAACAACTCAAGCGTTGCTTTAATGATTTATTATGATACCCCGAGAACCCCTTGATATATTTATGGAATCATTATAGCTTCAGATGATTATTCCATTATTTCTTTTTCTTTCCTCGTGGACTACTAAATTACTGAGAATCTTTTCCCCCCTTCTCTTTGTAATATCCTTGTATGTACTGGGATATACTTATATTTTCCCTTTGACTTAAGCAGTACTTGTTGAGTACTTCTGACTTCTCCTAATAAATTATTTTTTTCTAAACCTTTTCCATTTTTGTTGCCCTTCCCTAAAGAAAGTTAAACCAGCTCGCCTATATAATTATCTAGCTATCTTTTAAAATCTGCAAAAAGAAAAGGAGTACTTGTGGCACCTTAGAGACTAACAAATTTATTTGAGCATAAACTTTCACGAAAGCTTATGCTCAAATAAATTTGTTAGTCTCTAAGGTGCCACAAGTACTCCTTTTCTTTTTGCGGATACAGACTAACACGGCTGCTACTCTGAAACCTTTTAAAATCTGGCATTTGTTGTTCATCTTACTTATGATAAAAAGAAAATATACACATACTTAGATGCAGATATATTAAATAGACTTTTAGCTTCTAAAGCCTAACTAGAACTACAATAAAATATAAATGTTGCGAGAGAACACCTTAAAATAGGTATCATGACATTGTTTTCATGGAAAGTAAATATCTTGAGACACTTAATAATTTGTTGGGACTAAGTCAATAGTAGGGGGATGCAGAGTACATACTGCTTGAAAGGAGAGCATTGCCTCTGTATAATAGATGAAGCTATGTTCCCAGAGCCAGTTGGTTTCTTATGTTTGGGAGCCTATTGTGGTGGTGGTTGGTCATGAAATTTGTAGGGGAGATGGGGGAAATAGTACTGTGGGCACTCACTCAGGCAATTTTTGGAATTACCTACAATAAATAATATAAAGGCCTGAACCTGATTGAGTATCTCCTCCCAGTATAGGCCTAAAGCAGCAGACACCACTGCAGCTGAGGATGCAGGGGATAAAACTAAAGCCTTCCTGCCTCCCATCAGACCAGGGAACCCTCCTGAGGCATTGGGTTCATTTCTTGTTGTCCTCCACAGCACATGGGGGAATAACAGCAGCAGCTGTAGGAGCCTTCACAGACTTTTGCGATTACCAGTTACTTAACACTGAATGAGTGTGAGTGTGTGTGTGTGTGTGTGTGTGTGTATATATATATATATATAGTTTTGTACTGTATTACCATTGGTTGCTGGTCCACCTTAATCCTACCCTTTCCTACTACTGCAGCTCTTCAGCTGCTCAACTTCTGCCCCTCTCCATTACTATGCGTCTCACTCTCCTCTTCCTGCTCCGTTCCCTTTGGTTTCCTTCTCCCTTTACCTACTCTCCTCCTTGAGCCCAACAATCCCTTCCTTTCACCTAATTCAATGCCATTTAAAATTATGGTATTTCTTTGGTAATATTAAGTGTGTTTGTGCATGCACATGCTTGTGTAAAAATATATATATATAGAATTAACATTGAAGCCCCTTCACTGGGACTACTCACATGAATAAAGATAAGCAAGAGCATAAGTGTTAGCATAATCAGGCCCTTAGATTGTAAGATCTTCGGGGCATGGACTGTGTCCTCCCATGTGTTTGTACAGTGCCTAGCATATTTTGGATGCTTTTGCAGTTTAAATATTAGCAACAAAATAAATGCTGCAAAAGTGGGAAGACAAAATGTCTCATTCAGTATTGTCCTTTAAGTTCTGCATACTTTTACATGTATGTATGCTAATTTTCCATTTTGTAACCCACTTAATTTATGGCTCACAAAAAACATAGGTAGAAAATATTGAGTAAAGGAATAAATAATGTATTTATAGATTTATTATGGAATATTGCAGTTTTAAACATTTCTCTTTTTTCTTTTATGCTGCTGTAGGAGTGGGATGGGATATAGAATAGCCTCGATATTGTAGGAGTATTTCTCTGCTCCCTGCAATGATTCCGAAAGCTCTTGCACACTTCATCAGTATTATTGTAATTCTTTGGCTGCAGGATATTTGGCAGCTGTTGCACCCCACTGGCAAATCCTATTCATACTTCTCTTCCATTCACCATTGCCATTGGAGAATTGATTTCTCTCTCTCCTGCTCTAACCTTTCCCAATTCATTTTGGATTGTTCAATGTGAAACATTTTAATTTCATATCATACAGCCATTCAGCTCACAGTCCTTTTTTAACCTGTCACCAGGGTAACAGCGTAGCATGCTTTCTTTAGGCAATCAAGTTTTTATATCACATGCTTAATGTTGCATTAAATGTTTGCATTTTGTTTAACCCCCTTAAATATTTTGAACTGCAAATATGTTCTGTAGGGTAATGAAGTCTCTGATTTCAGTGTCAAGTCTTCATAAAAATTGCCTTTATTTAAAATAAAATGTCAGAAGATGAATCCAGTTAATGAGAAGATTATTTAGTAAAATCCCGGATGACTGAATAGGATAAGCATCTGTAGAATAAGAACAAAAGTTTTCCATTGGAAAAACATTCCAGATGTCTATAATCGCTGGACCTGCACAAATTAGAATTACGTTTACCTGTATGTGCTCCTAATTACATTAGTGCATATGAATTATTAACACTACAATAACATAACTAAGACATGAAAAAGATTCGCTATACCAGTCATCCTGTGAAATTTGCATATGATGCAGTTGACTAGAGAAACACAACATGAAAAATTTGATATTTTCCCTTTGCTCCAAATATCATGACACTAACTACATACCCCACATCTGTAGTTTTGGTAGATACTGGAAGATGAGAATAAAAGGAGTGAATATAAAATATCTAACTGTAAATAATTAAAAAGTAAAATAAATCAAAATGCACATTGTGTCTCATATTGGTTGCTTTTAAATATGACCCCGTGAACCAAATCCAGCTTGTCTTGCTCAGTTGAGTAAGGCCAACAAGTTTTTTTTTTCCCCATTGTCTGGTATTTTTTAAAAAGAATATTTAGATTATAATAAATATTCTTAAAATGAGCAGAGGTATATAACGTGCTTTGATAATTCAGTGTTTTTAAATTACTGCTTAAAGCTTATTTTTCCTTTGGTCAGATTTTTTTTCTCTGTTACATGGGTGTAAATACAGAGTAGCTCCATTGATTTAAATGTAATTCACACCGGTGTTCTGAAGCACAAAATATAGTTTTAAAAAGAACACTTACGTTGTTATGCAATTTTGACATTTTGGAGTAGTAATATTAATGTATACTCCCTTGCCTTTTAAAATCACGTACATGCATGATATTATAAAAATGTGATTGCTTTGGTGTCCCATCCTAAATGTTTGAGGTTTTGCTATGATACAGCTTTTCTGTCTTAGTGAGTTCATTGCTTATGATAGAGCAGACCCATATGGTTTGCTTTGTAAGGATTTTTTTCTTTTAATGGCTTTCAGCTAACCATACTAGGATTTAAGTGCCATTTCTTCTATTAATTTCCAAGCTCTTTCCAGTTTCCTTTTATTCCAAGTTATACTATAACTACCAAATGTTATTACCTGCCAAAAAAGTGGTTTGGCAGGGTTTGTTACTGAATTTTGCCAAAAGGAGCCAAACATATGGGAACAGTTAATTTATTGTTTATTTTAACCTCAAGGGAGCTCTTACGGAGAGTATATTACCTTCTTATCTCATGTATTTTAACAAAAAGAGCTATTGGCTTGAAATTTGATATGCCAATATATATGCTGAACTTCAATACAGTTATGTTCAATTTAGTCTTGATTAAGAGTGTAGAAGACTGAACTGGGACTTTTTTTTTTTAAGTTTGTCAGATCACCTCTGTGTAATTTTGTGTGTGTTTAATTGAAAATTAAAGAAGCATTTTTCAGGTGGAAAGAGGTCTTAATCCCTTCCTGATGTGCTTGATAAGGCACTTTCAGGTACATACATTAGAGAAGGATAATCCCAGAAAGGGATCTTTGTTATTGCTTTCTCTGGTTTATCAAGTGCTGTGTTCGCTTCTGTGGCCCTTTTTCAGCAGCATAAGCTAATTCTCACATGGACACAATCAGAATCAGGATAATGTTCCTTAAAAAGCATGTCAGTCTTCCTGCACTTTCTTTTTCTGAGAAGGGGATGTGGCTCCCTCTTTCTTGGCCCAATTCTGGTCTAATGCCATTGTAAATTAGGAGGAACTCTGCTGTGTCAGTAGGGATACCAATGTAAAATTGGTGTAAGTAGGGTCACAGTTAAGCCCATTTGTTTGCACCTCATAATATGGACTTGTCTATTTCTGATATGGGAACAGGGTTTGCAAGAATGCATCACTAATCTGGGCCTTTAGTGAGTAAACCACCTCAATAGATGAACATTTATATTTGTTTCATGAAACTCTCTTTGCTCCAGCTAATATGCGTACTTTGCTTTGTCATACTCTGGCCTTGTGTTTACTTTTAAAGGAAAACTGTAATTATCAGTTGTAATACCTCAGATGGTTGAGTGAGTATTTAAATAGAATGTACCTTAAAACAAATTTATTCTGATCTCTAATGGCTTTTCATAAAATCTGAGAGAGCTGAATTTTCTTTCCTAATCTGTTTTGAGACGGCCAGAATGACCGCTCCCTGTTTGATTATTAATGATACTGTATTATATTTCAAGCATTTAACTGTTCAGTGATTTGCTTCACTTTGTAATTAGATGTAGTGATTTAGTTTATTTAGTGTTAAACTGTAATTTTCTCTTAAGTATTTTACCCTTTCAAAGAATCTAATCTGAGCAAGAGTAGGGCAAGGTCCTGATTCTGTTGAAATCCATGGGTGTTTTCCCATTGTAATCAGAGGGAGTCATAGTGGGTTCCCTGGTCTTTTGTTCTATATTTGTGCAGTGCCCAGCACAATGGGGTCCTGGTCCAGGAGTAGCACTCCCAGATGCTACAATAGTAATGTGCTAGCTATTATGGTAGTATTTCTTGATATATTATATACCAGATTTAAAAAACAAAATAAATGAAAACACTAGGGCTGTTGATTAATGGCAGTTAACTCATGCGATTAACTCAAAAAAATTAATCGTGATTAAAAAAATAATTACAATTAATGGCAGTTTTAATCTCACTGTTTAATAGAATACCAATTGAAATTTTTAAAATTTTTAGGATGTTTTTCTACATTTTCATATCTATTCTGTGTTGTAATTGAAATCAAAGTGTATATTATTTTTTGTTACAAATATTTGCACTGTAAAAATGATAAACAAAATAAATTAGTATTTTTCAGTTCACCTTAAAGAATTACTGCAGTGCAATCTCTTTGTCCTGAAAGTGCAATTTACAAATGTAGATTTTGTTTGTTACATAACTGCACTCAAAAACAAAACAATGTAAAACTTTAGAGCCTACAAGTCTACTCTGTCCTACTTCCTGTTTAGCCAATTGCCAAGACAAGTGAGTTTGTTTACATTTACGGGAGGTAATGCTGCCCTCTTCTTATTTACATTACCAGAAAGTGAGAATAGGCATTTGCATGATACTTTTGTAGCCGGCATTGCAAAGTATTTACCTGCCAGATATGCTAAACATTTGTATGATCGTTCATGGTTCAGCCACCATTCCACAGAATGTGCTTCCACGCTGATGACGCTCGTTAAAAAAAGAATGCATTAATTAAATTTGTGACTGAACTCCTTGGGGGAGAATTGTATGTCCCCTGCTCTGTTTTACCCACATTCTGCCATATATTTCATGTTATAGTAGTCTCGGATGATGACCCAGCACATATTGTTCATTCTAAGAATACTTTTACTGCATATTTCACAAAACGCAAAGAAGGTACCAATGTGAGATTTCTAAAGACAGCTACAGCACTTGATCTAAGTTTTAAGACTCTGAAGTGCCTTCCAAAATCTGAGAGGGACAAGGTGTGAAGCATGCTTTCAGATGTCTTAAAAGAGCAACACTCTGATGCAGAAACTACAGAATCCAAGGGGAAAATTGGTGGGTGCAGAGCCCCCACCAGCAGCTCCCCGCCCGGCCCCAGCTCACCTCCACTCCACCTCCGCCTCCTCCCCTGAATGCACCGCCCCACTGTGCTTCTCCGCGCCCCGCCCGGCTTCCCACAAATCAGGTGTTCGGCGGGAAGCCGGGGAGGACTGAGAAGCTTCCGGCTCAGGCCGAGGGTGGCGGAGGTGAGCTGGGGCGGGGAGCGGTTCCCCTGCTTCCCATTCCCCCCCCCCCCCCCCCCCGGAGTTACCTGCTGCGGTGCAGGCAGCCCTCCTCGCCCCCCCCCCCCCACGTGAGCTCACCTCTGCCTCCCTGGGCCTGAGTGAGAAGCCGCCGCTTGCTTCTCAGCCTGCCCTGGCTTCCCGCGCAAACAGCTGATTCATGGGAAGCCTGGAGGGGGGGTGCGGAGAAGCAGGGCGGGGCAGCGCGTTCAGGGGAGGAGGCAGAGGCAGAGTGGAGGTGAGCTGGGGCCGGGGGTGGGGCGGGGAGCTGCCGGTGGGTGCTCTGCACCCACCAAATTTTCCCCTTGGGTGCTCCAGGGCTGGAGCACCTGTGGAGTCAGCGCCTAAGGCTCCACTTTTGGCCGGTTAAATTTAGAAGCCCTTTTAGAACCGGTTGTCCCTCGCGGAACAACCAGTTCTAAAAGGGCTTCTAAATTTAACAACCAGTTCTAGCGAACTGGTGCGAACCTACTCCAGCTCACTACTGGTGACATCCATAAATTGAGTAGGAGGTACCTCTTGCCTAAGGTGCCCATATCTCCAGGAATCCATTTTCAGAGCTGGGCTCCCAGTTAGGTTGTTAGCTGAGGGTTTGACTACAGTCCCAGGATATATGGTGTCTGGAGTTCCTACTTTTGCTGTGGGGTTTGACTAAGCAAAACGAGATGCTGCTCTGAAACACTTTGACCCAGCAGTAGGAGTTTCCCCCAGCCTATTCATTTTCTGTGTTTCATCCATCTTGCAGAACAAGGAACACGTAGTGGAGACCCTGCGCAGGGCCAAGTTCAAGTTCCCTGGGTACCAGAAGATCCACATATTTACCTTTAGGATTTCAAATACATTGTTGTTTGCAAGTCAACAAAATAGAACGTATGTCACGTTTGTGCAACTTCCATTGAATATTTTTACTTTTGAATTACTTACCAAAGTATGGTAAGTTTATTTTTCTCTATTTTGTCATCTCTAGAAGTGAAGTTTGCTAGAAAAAACAATGTTTTTACGTGTAATAGTGACAAAAGTGCATCTAATTGGACCTGGCATTAAAATTTTCTATGATTGGCACTTACTTCAGTGATTTTTGTGCTTTCATTTCACAGCCAGTTTTTGTGTGCTGCAGAGAAGCATCTTTTTGAAAATTTAGCCCATATCCAAAACAAAGTGAACGGTAAAGATCAAACATATTTATGGTTTATTTCTATTTCATACACTTGGAGTACAGAATGGCAAATTATTCCATAGTTAACCTGCATGTTCTGTCTTGAATACACACGGTACATATTTATTTGAGTCAGGTTGCACGGGAGCTTATAAATTAGGGCAACCCTTTTAATGGTTGTCACGGCTGTACCTCTGAAGTTATAATTACAGTATGAAAGAGTTTTGTTGGCTTGAGATACTTAACCATCTTTAGCTTAGTTGCAACAGCTCATTGAAGAAATAGGAAATCCAAATTAGAGCTATGTTTTATACTTATAAAGGCCCCAAGCATGCATTTGAATCTGCATAGGTGGACTCCTGTACCCACATAATACTCCGTTTAAGTCAGTCAGGTGCTCTGTACCAAGTTGCATAATAAAAAATTAATAGAATGCAGTCTGCCTGTCTCCCTATCTGGGGATAATAATACTTGCAATTGCCAACCTCACAGGGCTGTTGTCTGTCTATGCAGAACTTTGTAAACTTAAATTGCTGTATCATGGGTAGGTTTTAAATGGTATCTAGAAACTACACGTGTAACAAAGGACTTCATAGAAAAGGACATAGAAATTAGTGCAGCATATTGGAAATAAGGCAGCCTAGTTCTATAAACCCATCACAAACTAAGCAGAATTTGGACTGCAGTAAGCTAGTACTTGGATGGGACACATCCGAGAAATAGTTAAGTATTACAAATGTGGTGTTGGTCATTAATTAGGTGTTGCTGAACCATTACCTCAGCATGATATTAGGAAAGGCTGAACTGCAGAGACTGTTCTTGAGATGAGCTGTAAAACAGACCCTGATTACTTGTGGACATGAAATTTCCTATGGACCTTTTCAAAAGACTACGGCTTTGCCAACATCCTGGCAAAATTCCATTAGGTATGTTCTGATTACCTAAATTTCCTCTACAGTTTTAGCTGACTACAGTAGCCTTCTTTACTTCTTGCTCTAGGCTCTGATTTGGAAAAACACTTAAGCATGCTTTTAAAGTTAAGCATGTGCTGAAGTGTTTGGCTGAATTGGAGTCCTATGCTATTGTGAACTGTTGCTGTTTACTTTTGAACAAAGCTGCATTCCACCCCTTCTGTGTGTAATTGTCAGTCTCTAAATATGATATATTATTCAGATTAGTTTACTTTTTCCATATTAAATTTGTAAATTACTTTGAGATCCGGTTAAGATAAAAGGCGCCATGTAAGTGCAAGATAGTATTAAACATAACACAACATTAGAGAGACAAGGTGGGTGAAGTAATATCTTTTATTGAATCAGCTTCCGTTGGTGAAAGACACAAGCTTTCAAGCTTACACAGAGCTCTTCTTCTGAAGTTGGCTCAATAAAAGATATTAGATCAGACCATGTGTCTCTGTAATGTCCAGGAACCAATACAGCTGCAACAACACTGCAAAGAACAGAACACTTGCAGCATTGGCCATTATGGCCAAGATCTTCTTAAAAGGCGGCCTTAAGTTTGGTTCTCAAATCCATATTTGGGCTCTTAAATAGGTAGCCTGATGATCAAAAGTGCTGAGCAGTGAAGCATTCCCACTGCTTTCAACAGTTTGGAGCTTGCGAGTGTTAAGGGTTTTTGAAAATTGGCTATTTATTTGGGTAACTAAATAAGGACTTATGAGCCTAACTTTAGGCACCTGTTTTTGAAAACTTTGGCCTACCATTAATTTTTATGGGTGACTGATTTCTAGCTGTAACACTGAAACTGTAGTTTTGAAGAAACATGATTGAACGTTATTGTAACTTCCACTAAGTTATTTAAAAAAAAACAAAACACCTCACTTTGTTCCCAAGTATAACAGTATTTAATCTCTCTCTATATCACTTTGCACTACCCTGACTGGGTATGAGCCAAAGTCACTATATCATGAATCTTTGGCCAAGAAGTGAGAGACTTAACAGCACTGCCATACTGACAAAAGGATTGACATGTTGCAACAATAGATGTGGTTTGATTTTAGTTTTAAAGTGGTTAGTGGTAACTCAGAGAACAATATGCTAAAATGCTGGCAAATTTCGCTATTAAATTAATAGACCAAAGCGCACACACAATGCTTCTAATTGTTTGAAAACTTATCAGGTATTCAAAGTTGTCTTCCATAAATGTAAAGTTGAATGCATATTATAATATCAAGAGATCTTAATACATAGTATTTTACTAAATCTAAAAACTGAGTTTAAACAATAGTCAACACCAGCCCCCAACTATCTATTTTTAATATAGACAGCAAACATGTAGTAATTCTGAAGCACAAGAGTGAAAAATACAATGCAAGCAAAAATGAGTTTGGTATCTTAAAATAAGACCCAAATATCTGCATGACAAAACTCTACTGCCAAATTAGGCAGAGTTGGCTTTGTCTGCTCAAGCAAGCTCAGGGTTTAGGATTAAACCCTGCCAACCTTTGGAAATTCACTTTATATCACGGACCATTTTTGTGGATCAGATACAAATTTTGTATCTGTGCAGGGCTCTAATTAGGGTAGTTTAGGTGATACAAATAGGACTGTAATGCACTGAAGATCTGTGCAGGAAAGCCTGTGGCTTAAGTCAGTGTTAGTCCTTCACTTTCATGAGCATTATTACAGTTACTTTTACCATTTTGTATTAAACTATTTTAAAAAATGTTACAGAAAAAGGTATAAAATGCAATGATCTGTGTAATGCAATGCAGTGTTTTCAAAATAAAATATTTTAATGTACAATAATACATCTGGTAGAAGAAAATGGTTAAAATGCAATAATTTTGATGGCCAGTGTAGTAATTCTCTTCTTTTTGACTGCTCTCTCAGCTGCAATATGTTTCTTAACATAAGTCAGTACCATTGATTGCTATAAGTACAGTTTACGTGAATAGTCCCTACTTCCACAAGTAGTCCCATTGACTTGGATAGATCTACTCATGTGAGTAATGTTTGCAGGAATGTGCTCATATGCACTTTAAATTATTTTTTAAATAAATTCCTCTTCTTTGTACTTGGCAAAACATGATCTCACAGTTTTGTATGTCACCTACAAGGACACCACAAACATAAAACGAGGAGCAGCATCTCTTACCCCGTGTTAGGGTTTTTAGTGTTTGTTTTTTCCCAGGAGAAGCAGAATACTGAATTTGGGTCCTGACAAGTAATAAGAGGTAATGAGTTTCAGATATCTGGATTTAAATTCATTTATTTGTAATTTTAAGACTATACTGGCTTTTGACTAATAGTTTAGAGTCACTTCCCTTGTTGATTTAGGACCTGATCCAAAGTCAATGGGAGGCTTTCCATTTATTTCAATGGGAATTGAACGAGGCCCTTATGATGGTGTAAATCCAGGGAAACTCCACTGAAGTCACTGGTGGCATTCTGGATTTACACTTGTGTAATGACAACAGAATTTGCCCCATAGTATGTTAATATTTTGTATTTATGCAGTTAACCTTCAACGTTTCTTAATCATTTTAGTACTCAATATTCAGCTAGTGTGTCCATCAACTGGCTGACAAAAGGTGTTTGATGTCTTTAAATGTGTATAGTCTTGGTCCAAATATAATACAAAGCAAATTAAATAGAAATACCATTTTGCCAGAACCATTGAGCGGTTCATTCAGGCTTTGTCTCATAAACTAGCACATTATGACTAGGATATGTTATTTTTTTCTATGACATACTCAGAACTGTAATATAGGATAATGATATAGTTCAGCGGTGTCCGATAAAAATTTGATGCTAGCCACACCGCTAGTCACACTTGTGGGTTTGAATTTTTCTTATTAGCCACTTTATAAAAAAGCCACATGCATTACCCACAATTCAATAGCCTATTAGCCACACGTGGCTAGTGGCGAACGTATTGGACACCGCTGATATAGTTTATTACTCTTGGTGAGATGCATATACATATAGTAGAGAGAGAGAGAATGTGTTTTTATGTCTGATGTGTGCACGAGTGTGTGTGTCTGTATAAAATATATGAAGTTGCTGAATACGATATTCCCAGTTTTTAGGCCTCTGTCACATAATTTTTAGTTCTTAAAAATATCCTGTGAAAGTGCTGCTTTTATCTTTTCAGTGCAGTGATGAACTTTTGTGTTGGAAAGTGTTGAAAATACTCAGATAGTAAAGCTTAGATTTTTGTTTTGTTTGGCAGTACACTTCTGTTTAGAATTCCTTTAATCTATCCATTCCCTGCTTTTATATTCATCTTGATAGCTAACGGTTCTCGGAAGGATTTTTCTTTATATATAAACTTATTAAATTGATAATGCTCAAAAGTGTGAGGTTTTTCTTTATTTGGGGGAGGGACATGATAAGATGGACTCTTCTGTGAGCTGTTAAATTTCTATTTGCCTTTCTTGGGGTTTTTTTTGGGGGGGGATTTGGTTTTTTTGAAAATAACAAAAAAACCCCAACAATTTATATGGTAGATCTAAAGTTTCATTAAAATTGCTTATGCCCTGTCCCAGGCATTTTAAGTGGGCCATCTGTCTAAACATCTCTCTATTTTTTTCTGATCATTTCCTCGACTTATTCATGAGCCATGGGAGGGCTCCTTTGTAGTCTCCATGTAGCTGGTTCAGTCTACCCCCACTGAATACATCTATGTGCTTGCATAACATATCTTTTCACAGTGCTGGAAATTCTCTGAACTTGGTTCAGATGAATGGCCCACTTTCTGAAGGTCTTTCCCGCCCCCCTCCCCTCCACCCCCGGCGCAAAGATTTGTATGCAGAAACTGACCTCAGTGGCTACAGAATCCAGCACATTATTCTTGATCATTTTACAGGCCACCTGCTGTGAAAGTTATGATGAAGGATTTCTTAATGATTCTTTGACCATTAACATTGTTTTAAGTCAATATTTCACTTTTATCTAACTGCTGAATAGGTAATTGTACAATTGAAAAACAGCTTTAGTGAGTGTCACATAATCTAGTTTTGCAATGCTCATAATCCTTAATAATTGGAGAATTTGTTAGGATAGTTTGGGCTCTGTATTTACCTAAAATTTTATGCAGCAACAATATAAAAAGTAAAGAGCATTTGTAGGATTTTTTAGAACATTATAGCTCACATTTTGAATGGTAAGAAATCTATACTCAATTTCATGACCCTTTAGGAGCTGGTGACATTTATTGTAGCCGATTACATCATTAACAGCAATCGAGAGACAGGAGTTTATTTGCCACACACTACAGAAAATTGTAGTTTTATTGAGCTCCTACATTCTGATTGGTTGGTGACAAAGTGGACATGCCTGGGGCAGAGCTATTACTTGATTTGCTTTTGTGAAGTCTGTTTTCCTTGGTTGCTTGACTAGAATAGATAAAAGTTTAACTAATATGTGTTTTCCAGGAACACAATAAGTGTGTGTCGATCTAAAATTTCAGCGGTTGGCAGTTTCCCTCACTGAAAACGTATTGCAGCAAAGAAAACCAGAAGTATAATTGCTGCTGTTCATATAATGTTAAATAAACCTTTTATTGGTGGGGGTGGGAAGAGAAAACGTATGTTCAGATAAATTGAGACTAGGTCAGCATTTACTAAGTTCAGGATGATGTCAGAGTTAAACAGGATGTAAATACTCCAAATTACAGACCATTTCCCCTATCATATTCTTTAATACTTTAGCAAGAGAAATTTTCGTAGAAGTGACTCTAATACTTAGGGCCACATTGTCCCCTTACTCCTGGTATGTGCCCATCTACTGTTTTTCTTAACACTTCAGAAGGGGAGAATTCCAGGTACAGAGGCTCAGAATTACCTTAACAGCATAATACCTGTGTGGCTGGGGGAGACATTGCTGTGGACCGTGTTCACCTCTGCCCTATTCCCTCTTCCTGTTGGTACTGCCTCTGCTTCTCCCGTGTCTGCCCTTTCCCCTGCAGTTCCTCACCCCTCTCCTCCTATGCATGCTCACATAATACTAATCTCAAGGGAGAACAACACGCAATAGTCTGTGGGGGCCACTCCCCTCTACCCAATAACCACAAGCACATCCCTCCTCTCTGCACCTGTTTCCACCAGCACCCAAAACCAATCATCATTTTTTTTGCTGTTGTACTAGTCCCACAATCCTTTGCCAGTCCCCAAGGATTGTGGGATTTGTTTAAATCCTATCAAAAAAAGCTTATGTGAAACTTTGAGCCCCAGGTGAAAAAAAGGTTGTCCCACACATTTTATAATGGTAAAAGTGTGTGTTTATGGAGGAGGTGGGGGGGCCGTGTTTACTTTCAGAAATGCTTTTGGTCTGGTACAAATATATCAAATTTCAACCCAAAATGTAAAAGTTTATATAGTTATAAACCTCTGAAAATGATCCCCGAGAATGAAAATGCTTGTGTAACCTTATCTAATGGCATTGGTAGTTACTTCCCTTATAATAGGTAGACACACAAGCACAAGTACATGTTAGCAATATCAGTGTGCCAAGTTACAGAAGCATGTGATAAATGCATATTTGATTCTCTGCGCGCTATCTCATTTCCCCGGGCTACCTCTTACATTCCAAACCTCCAAGCAGCTTCAAATAACCATCTTTTTCAAAAACAAACACGCAAATCCCCACCCTTTATTTGAGCTAGGAATAGTTTGATGGAGTCTTTGCCAGAGCCTTCTGCATGGCTGACCAGGATAAACCACCATTCCTGGGTCAGTCCACCATTGCTTCCTCTTTATACAGCTTTGGTCCTGGGCATTCAGCATTGTCCAGTTCATTCAGCTGAGTTGTCTCCTGTACATTCAGGCCTGTTCTCCACTGTCACCAGAATTTCCTTTGACTCTAAGCCTCAGGATAGGGTGTCTCACTCCAGCCATGCCACATGGATCAATTCAGGATATTTTCTCCAAGGTATAGCTTCTAGGTTGGAGGCTGATCCATCTTATCCTGACATACCCTGCCCACTCAGAAGATCACAACAGCCTGGGTGTTGAGAAGAAAGCCACCTTCCTCCTCCTCCAGCAGCGAGTATTTTTCAGAACGGCTAGACTCTCAGCGAATGGCCAAAGACCTTGAAGTGTCCAGAGCTCTAGATCAAAGGACTCTGAGGAGTTCTCAGACAGGGGAAAAAAGCCTTGCTGAGGCACAAGAAGAATTATTATTTTCCAGTGCAACCTGACCTCCCAGATGTCATCAAAGAAACCTTTTCTTATCCTGGTGGAAAACTTCCCATTTCCAAGGCAGTTTAGAAGCTTTGACTTCCCTTCTAAGTTTGGGAAGCTGTCCTCAAGTTGGACTTAGTAACCATATGAGTATGCAACCTACTGTTCCAAATCCATAGGCACCCAGTTAACAGAGTTGGAAAAGTCCCTTTGTAAAAGGATCCTGCAGTTTCAGGAAACAAGAGAATTGCCCCTGGCCTGTGGCTGTGCTCATAGGAGTTTGACACCCAGGCATAGCTGGGATAGTAGCCATGCTTTTCAAGAATGAATAAACTCGATAAAGCTGAGCAAGAAAGGCTGAACAAAAATAGCCTCTGCTGGGATAGCAACATAGTTTTTTTTTTTTTCTTTGATTGTCAGCAAAGTCAAATTTGTGAGGTCACTCCCAGCCAAATCCAACACGAACAGGACCAAACCAGCAGACTATGCTTAGGGTAAAAAATAATCTGATGCTATGCTGACAATGAAGCTGACCTACTGATATCCTGGGGAGTAGACTTCACCTCTTTTACAAACTGCTAAATCCTATCAGTCGTTGCATCAGGACACCATGTAGAATTCAACCAGGCCCCATCAAGAACCCACCAAACGCTTTCTCCTCTCTCTCCTTATCCCAGGAAATGTAGGCAGAGCATCACACTGTTAGCTACCTCGTAACTATCCAGGAAATTTCCTGATTCCAATGTCTGTACTCTCTTCTACGAGCTATCCCGCAGAGATCAGGATAAGCATATCTGGGTGGGATCTAAAATGGCTAAATGATTTTGACGTACAGGAACTTCAAGATGGAGACCCGGAGAAATATTATTGCTAACAATGCCTTATGGAGATTTTCTCAAATCTATTATTTTGACATTTGCTCCTGTATGCCAGTGGAAGAGGCTTGTCACAGAAACTTGACCATATCATTTTTAGTATGTTAATTACAAATGTTGTGGGTATAGACAGCATCTCTAGGTAAAATCACGTGGGAATTTTGGAGTGGGTCATACTTGCGAGGGGATGCTTTTGAGCCCAAGGTCAAGAGTTTCAAAAGTGACTAGTGATTTTGAGTAATGTGGCCACCTCAAACGATTGAAGATGCAACTTGTATACTACATCATGCTATCATGTGATCCATGTGCGTATGTAATACGTATGTGTGTTTAAAATGAAGAGCATGTGTATTTATGAGGAGAATGAGGAAAAAATAGATACCTGTGTAAAATGAATTCCAGTGCTATCCATGTAAAATTATTATACAAGAATAAAACTCAAAAGTTCAGAAGAAAAAAGATATATGGATTATTTATTAAGGTTGTGCCTTTTGGAGCAAAAAATAAGATACTTTTAATTTTTCTTTTTTTAAAATGTGAAGCGGGGCACCACATTACACACTTCGGCTTCTCTCAGTCTGGAAATACAAGCAGCTGGATGAGTCTTTACATGTACTGGGCTGTAATGTGATCTACAAACCCCTTACTAAATGTAGATGAGGGGAGGAGAGTCTCTCCTGCTTACAAGCAAGCAGCTTGATCACAAACCCACGCAGCTGCCACTCATGGAGGCAGGCACACACAGCTGCAACCAATAGAGGAAACAAGGCCTGCTATAAACAGGAGAGTGCAGAGAAGGAATGGGAGGCAGAAAGGCTTGGGATAGCAAGGTCGTGACAGCCCTGCAGCAGGCTGCCTCCAAGAAAACAGCCAGGAGACTGAAAAAGACTGCAAACTCAAAAAGTGAAGGGTTGACAGGCTTAATTGAAGGTGAGGGCCCAGGAATTGACCTGACTGAGAGTAAACTAAGCTGGCTTAGGAGAAGCTGAGGCCCCTCAAGAAACCACACCAAGAGGCAGTGACAGGGGCCTAAGCATATGATGAGCAATAACAGGAGAATACAACAGATGGGGCAACTCAAGTTAACAGTGGGACATTTATAATTAAAGGTTTAAAAAAAAAAGTCCTGTGTAATCTTGTGAAAAGAAGACTGATTGGGGGGACCTGATAACAGTCTTCAAAGGCGCCCGGGGTCCCTTTTCGACTGGGCATTCCGGTTGAAAAGCGGATGCCTGGCAACCCTAGCCGTTATAGAGGATGATAATCTATTGTTCTCCTTGACCACTGAAGGTAGGACAAGAAGTAAAGGACTTAATGTGCAGCAAGGAAAATTTAGGTTAGAAATTAGAACTATTGGTTTAGTTAAGCTCTGGAATAGGCTTCCAAAGAAGGTTGTGGTATTCCTGTCAATGGAGGGTTTTAAGAACAGACAAACACCTGTGGGGGATGGTCTAGATTTACTTGGTCCTGCCTCAGCTCAGGAGGCTGCAAAGACTTCCAGCCCTTCCAGCTTTACATTTCTATGATTCTGTGATTCTATAATTAGCATAGTATGCAGTGGATACAGTGCTTCAGCTGCCTAGTAGTTATGAAGCATTTTGTAAGCATGACAGCAGGGTTGAATTTTAAGGAGAGAGTTAAATGTGGACAATGTAATGGATTTTTACAGGGTGCTCTTGCTATGCATAAGAGGCAGCACGGGAGACCAACTGGCACCTAAAAACATCAATTCAATGAAATTCAGAGCCTCAACCAGCCTGAATTATTATTTATTTATTTGTTTGTTTGTACTAAAATTGTGCCTAGAATCCCAAACAATATTGGAAGCCTATTGCACTTGCTGGTGCTCAGACAATAGTCAGTTAGTCTCTCCAAAAATTTCTGGTTTAAATTTAAAACACAACCAGTTAATGTAACAAACTATAGGGAAGGCAAGATAAAGGTGACAACTGATGCATAACAAATGTATAGACCTACAAATTACAAATAAATATAGTTTAAAACAAAACAGCTAAAAATTATTTTCTACTTTTTTTTTTTAAACCTGCCAAGACTTGAGTTCCAGGTTCTGGTTCCCTTGCTGTATCTTTGACCACTTTGATGTAACATAAAAGATGCAGTTCCCTGGATTGTCTTAAGTTGGTGAGTTCATAGACCAGGGATGGCCAACCTGAGCCTGAGAAGGAGCCAGAATTTACCAATGTACATTGCCAAAGAGCCACAGTACTACATCAGCAGCACCCCCACCAACCCCAAACCTCCTGCCTCTTGGCAGCCCTGCCAATCTGCACCTCCCCCTCCTTTCCCGTGCCTCCTGCCTGCCACGATTAGCTGTTTTGCAGTGTATAGGAGGCTCTGGGATGGAGGGGGGAGGAGCAAGGGTGCAGCAGGGGAGGGGGCAGGAAGGGGCAGGGGCCTTGGGATAAGGGGTGGAGTGGGGGCAGGGCCTGGGGTTGAGCAGTGGAAAGTTGGCACCTGTAGCTCCAGCCCTGGAGTCAGCACCTATGCAAGGAGCCACATATTAACTTCTGAAGAGCCGCATGCGGATCTGGAGCCACAGATTGGCCACCCCTGTCATAAACTATTATGGGAGGAATATAGAACTCTGACCTCAAGTCTTGGCATGTAAAAATCTTCAGTTTAGTGTATCTACAGAGATTCGTCAATAATGTATAAAATATGTATATTGTTAAAAATAATGTATGTATATTATTCGTTTGGCTGGATTTGCATGCTTTTGTGTCTAACTGGCCTTTAACATAGTTTTGTTGTGTGTGATTATGACGTGAAGGTGACGGTGAACCACTTTTGCTTTTAAAGAAAAGGAGTACTTGTGGCACCTTAGCGGCTAACCAATTTATTTGAGCATAAGCTTTTCTTTTTGCGAATACAGACTAACACGGCTGCTGCTCTGAAACTTTTGCTTTTGAAGTTCCAAGTAGTCTTTTTATTTTTTCAAGTGCCACTCCTCTTCCTTCCCCAAACCCTCTCCTCATCTGTTTTTCACTGTTTGCAATATCCCTGCAACCAACGATGGCTGGATTTTGGGATTCTCCTCAAACTTTATCAGTGTACTTCAGTGACACAAGGTGTCAAGGCAAAGCAGAAAATATCTCAAAAGGCTTCTCCCCTAAAAAGTTTTCTCCTTATGTGCCATAATGGACAAAAAAATATATCATCTGGTAGTTTTCCCAAACATGCTCCCTGACTGTGTCAGTAGGGTTAATGATATTTAAAATCATTTATGAAGACCCTATGAAAAAAGTTCATGTGATTGAAAATGGGGAGAACCTGAAAATGCCGTTAAAATATTCTTTTTCCATTCCTTGCTTTAGAATTTCTCTTGCTAAGCTGGATCTGAACAATTGGGAGCTGTCGGTACAGCTAGGAGATGGAACTTACTCTGTTACAGTTTCAAACGACGGGCCAACATTCTCTGTAAGTTTTGCTCATTTTCTAAGAAATGTGAGGCATTGAGTCAGTATATATTATTCTTGATTTGTGGTACTTGATTTGTGATCAGTGTACTAGCACAGTTACACATTTGTTTCATCTTCTGCAGGAGGCCTTACTGTAAATTAGAATACCATCCTTCATATGCTAATTAAGTGGTACATTTCCTGTACAGGGATTTATCTACACTCTAAAGTCAATGGGACATTTTTGTATTCTACTTTCTTCTTACATTTGTTTTCTAATTAACAAAATTGTTGTTTAATTCCTTACTTAGAAGTGGACTTTTATGCTGTGCCGCAAGAGGTATTTGAGAGCAAGAAATGAAATTGCAATTTAAGATACTGGTAAAAATCAAACAAACTAACCAGGAAAAATGCATAATCGGGATGACTGTAGCAAGCTACCATTAAAACTGAGGGTGCAAGTACGGTAATTAGCCACAATATGCTGACACTTCATTTTGTGTCTGGAAACCCTTTGCTTCAGATGCACAAATATACAGGATTTAGCTTTTACAAAACTTCCTAAATAATTTCTTTTGTCTTGTGATATTAAAGAGTGAAAGACATAAAGCATTGCATTATGGTGGAACCATGGATGATGATGAAATAAAATCAAGCTAAATCAGAGGTGGGTTAACTTGGAGAATTGGGAAGAAAAGTTTGTGGAGGAAAATATTTTTATAATTCTATAGTGCTGATCTCAAAGCTAACCTGAGAGTTTTAAGAATGGACACAATTTACATGAAGTCTGTCAAAGCTTTAAGGCTGGTATTTTCAAAAGAACTTCAAATTGATGCAGCTCCTCAGAAAATTCCAACTTAAATATGTCATGTCATGAAGACAGCTTTCTCAAGTGGTTTCACTTTTGCTTTGCTTAAAAGTTCTCTTAAAAAAAGGCAAAGATGTAATGATTTTAATTTAAAATTAGTCAGATTTTAGGACGTGTGGCTGTTTGTGGCGGCTGAGCAGCTGCAGGGAGGCCCCTGCCGGTGGCTGAGCAGCTTGTGGCTGCTGAGCAGCTCTGGGGTCCCTCTGTCATTGCTGCTGGCGGCTGGGCAGCTTAGTGGTCCCTGCCGGTGGCCAGTCAGTTGCAGGGGCTCCCCCCGCTACCACCGGCAGCAGCTGGGGAGATGTGTGTGTGTGGGAGGTCCCTTCCAGTGGCTGCTGAGCAGATCTGGGGTCCCTCTGCCACCACCAAAGGCAGGTGGGAGCTGCGGGGAAGGGACCAGATGCTCACAGCAGCTGAGCAACTGCAGGGTGGGGCCCCTGCCAGTGGCAGCGGCTGGAGAGCTCAGGGGTCCTCGCTGGCAGCGGCGTCCGGTCAGTTGCAGGGGGTCCCACAGCTGCAGGAGGGTCGCCCGCAGAGGCTGGGCTGCTGCAAGGGTCCCCCCTCTACTGACTTCAGCTGATGTTACTGAGCGTGCTCAGTACACCCTAACTAGCACATTTAATCAGATAGCAGTTTTTCACACTACAGGGCAGCTGGTCTGCTGCGGGGGTCCCCAGTGTTGCAGAGGGTGCTACAAGTCACGGATTCTGTGACCTCCGTGACATAATCATAGCCTTATTTATTATGTGAAGAAGAAAGTAGCTTCAAATCCTGACTAGTGCCTGGTTAATGCCCTCCGTTTTTCTGAAAAATTCCATGAACTCCTTAAAGTCCTCAGAGTCTTGTGTATTCCATTGTTCCATAGCTGGGGGAGTCACCCTTGATGTGGAATTGTGCTGCAGGTTCTAAAATTTTGTTTTCACCCACATTTTCCCTTGAATAGCTAAGAGTGTTTTTTTTAACCCAGTTAATTAATTTAGTGCAAATTTGTATTGTTTTTGTTTGAGAGTCTTATTTCAGTTTAGTTTCATTGGGTTTAAAAAAAAATAAATTGAGCAAAACCGAAACAAGACAGTTTACATGCAAACTTGCACCAGTTTAAAAATACACTGTTAGTTAAACTGGTGTAAGTTTGTGTGGAAAAGGCCTTTAAAACCAGAATTATGTTTCTGCCCCTTGTAGTTATAAAGATAACCTTGAAAACACCAAAGTGTTACCTTCTAGAGTCTGCACAAAGCCTGGTAGCTCTGAGAGGTGTGAACTGCCCTGTTCCTCTCAAACATATAAAAACTGAAGAGGACAATTTAAATGCCAGTATTCTTATTTTAGCAGGGAAAAAACGCATGTGCATATCCCACAATCAAAAGCTATCTCCCCAGCTGTCCACTAGCCGGTTGCCAAAACCTCCAGCTTCTTCAGTGCCAAAAACAGCAACATATCAAAAAGTGAAAATGTTGTGACAGTCTAAAATAAATGGAATTTAATATCAAAATAAATAACACAGGAGGAGTTGTACTGATTGAATTAACTTTGAAAAATAATACAATAAAACCATCAATATTTTAATTTAAGTGAAGCTGCTCCAGAATTCCCAGTCTGTTGCAGCACAATGAACCCTGATTTTAGGTCCAGCTTGTCATGGACTCTTTGGTTCTATGTGCAATTCAAAAGACAGCACGACCATGATAATCAAAGGGTACAGAGTATGGTCTAGGCAAGAATGAATAACTTAAAAGTAAACTTATTTTCAGTACTTAAACTGTAACTTAAAGGAATTTATTATCGTTTCATGCCACTTTGCCTGAAAGAGAGAGGCTGGGGAGCAGGGCAACAGGAAAGTACTGCTCTACAGAGTTCCAGCAAGGCAGAACAGGGTGGCCATGGGACTTCCTGCCCTTGTCCCAGTGTCCTAGGCAGCATGCTGCTGCTTTTCCCTCAGGTTGTGTTGCGGTGTCACAGGCCAATATGTAATAAAATGAAATACATAAAGGAGAGAGAGAGAGAGAAAGAGAGGAGTAACTGGACCCGGTGCAGTCTAGAGGTTCAGCAAAATGGACTGAGAGTCGGTAGCCTTCTGGGTTCTAATTCTAGGCTGGCCAATAACTTGCTATGTACCTTGGATAAGATACTTTATTTCTTTGTACCTCAACCAACCTAACTGGAAATTGTATGAGATAGGTGAATCTCACTGATGACCAAAGGCTACATCTGACCTAAACTTTCCTGGGTACAAATATATTAGAAAATAAAACCCAACCCTGGAGATTGTAAAGCAAAATGTAACCATTATTCAACACCAAGACCATGATAAGATCAGGTTACTGGATAATTAAAGAATGACACATCATTCTATGTTTATAATTTTTTGTCAAATTTCTTCTTATCCTCACCTACCTCATGGTGGTTCATGGGTCACTGTAATAAAAATCAAAACCTTATGAAACATTATTTCAAAAAATTGCAATGAGAAGAAAAACCTCTTAAAACGTTAAACAAGAAAATCGAAGAAGGGACAGAGAAGTCCTATTCCTGAGAATTGGATATAATGTACTATGGAAAATGCAAAGCCCAACTGCACTGACTTTCCAGTCAGATTTTTCACCTAGAATGTGAGGAAGCAAATTCAAGCCACATGTTGCACTTTTAGATTTACTCTTCCCTGTTGCACTGACATGATCAGGGATGCTGACTTTGTGGGATGGATGCCCTCATCAGTTGTGGCAGAGGTAGCTGAATAAATTGTTCAGTTGGATAATTCAGTGATCAGTGAATGGATCATCCTCACAGCACCGTTTGATCCCTGGGTCATCTTTATAGTTTTCTTCTCTTACTGTTATCGTAAGAATAATTAAAAATATTATGCAGTGTCAAGCAACAATAATATTTATTATTCATTTTCTAACTTGTTGAATTTTTTAAACTTGTCTATCTGTGCAGATTACTCAGAACAGCACTCCCTTAGTGCAGCCTGGCCTAAAAACTGAGCGCCATGGCTTCCCAGAACTTACCTGCTAGAGGGCTGACAAGCTTGCAGCGATCACTTCAGGTCTTTAAAATACTACAAAAGTAAAGAAAATTTTCTGCTGCTTGTGCCTACAATAGGGGCTGGAAAATAAATGGATTAAGGTGTTTTACAAACAAATGAAACTCCCTCTCCCCCATTATCCTGCAGCCACTACAATACTTACCCAATTTGTGCAAAATACATTTTAGTTTAATTTTCCAGTATCAGGCATTATCCCTGAGTCAGTTCATCTACATGTACTTTTAATTGTTCAGAAATTTTATACTCAAGTTGGTTTGTTTAAAATCTTGGCAACCTTAATGAGATCTGTTGTCTTGTACAACATGAACTCACTAACTTAACTCATGAAAAAATCAGTGTTTCTGTTTTCTTCATTTTATTGCTTTATCTTTTTGTATTGATTGCCAGAAGAATCTATGAATTGGCTGCTCGTCATACTTTGATCTTTGAAAGACAAAATCTTCATACTCCAGCTCTTAGTTTTCCTATCAATTATGTATATTTTTCATTATCGATCAAGAAATTATCCTATCATCATGATTACCAACATTAGTTTTTAAAACCTTCCATACACCAGCATAGTGTAATAAAACTATAGTCTTTTTGTTTATTCAGTTTGGACTCAAATATTGTTCCTTCTGATGTATGGAACAATCTAGGCATGAAGCGTACCAGTCCAAGAAACAATGCAGCTTTGTTGGTGAGGGGTGAAATCCACTCCCCGTGCATCGTAGAGTGGTTGGAAAGACTAAATCCACCCCAAATCCAGATTCAGTGGGCATGGCTACTGTGTGGTTTCTTTCTACCACTGCAGCTTCTTTTAAGTCTTAGGAATTCTTAGGAATAGTGTCAGCAGTCCCTCCTAGCCAGTTGCACAGGGTATTTGGGAGGCTAAAGGAGTCACGTAAGGGTGGGTCTGTGGCCTGCCTCTGGACCACCTTTATCGTGGTCTTCAACTCCATTCAGAGCTAATGTGAAGACCCTTTTGTTGTGAAACTGCGAATAGGGAGTGCCCTATTCAGCCATTTTACCAAGAGACCCTCCGCATAGGTGCTGTGTAGGGCATATGTGATGTGGAGGTCCTTGGGCTGACCCCTTTACACTGTGGGTGAATGTCATACCTAGTGAGAATCTTTCATCTCAGAAATCTTTGTGGAGTGAAATAATTTAGTTAAATTTTATAATAAAAAACAATAGCAGAGTGGTAGAGAAATTTAAGAGATAGAAACAAGGGAGAATTTAAATACAATGGTCCAGGATCTTCTGAGCTTTAATTTATTAAATTCACCACTCTACAATTTTCCTGTTGCAAAGTAAAGGGTTTGGTGATGAACAAAAGAGTGAAAGATAAATAATTACATGATTGTAAGTGTCCTCTTTTCACTTCTACAACCCACCCTCTTTTCTTCTCTTAATAGTTTTCAGTATTTCTTTCTTTCTGGTATGAATATCTCCAGAACTAGAAAACAAGAGAGCAGGATGAATTAGTATCTTTGTTATGGCAAAGATGTTGGCAGGGTGGGGAGGTTTTTATTATTATTATTATTTTTGGCTACACTCACTGTCTTCACAAAATTGAAGGGTGAATCCAGTGTTGGACATCAGCAGTAAGGAATGACATGTTAGAAAGCACACTGCTTTCTCATTTTTGTTTAGTATTTTGCAGTGCCCAGAAATATGCCAGGGCTTTAGAGTACAGATTAAAAGATATGGCCCTGCCCAAAAGAGTGTACAGTCCTTGTTGCCTATTTACAGTTCATTTCTCGCTATGTAGGTTGAGATTATCATGTCATATTAACAAAGGATTTGAAGCTATGTTGTATTCTATAATGTGTATTTTAAAAATCTCTTGGTAAGGCAGTTTTATATAAAATTTGTGTCTGATTCTCTGTTTTAATCTTTCAAATTCTCTGTGCTCAAAGTGTATTTGAGAACTGCTCTGCAGCATTTCTCTGCGCTTAGCACTAATTTTTCTCCTTTATCATATTTGAACATTTTCTCCTTCCCTCTAAGGCTCTTTATTGCTATAGTGGGTACATACCTTACTCACCACTTAACCCAGGGGTGGGGAACCTTTTTCCTATCACGGGTCACTGACCTACAGAAAAAAATCAGTTGTGGGCCACACACAGCCCCCCCCCCAGGGGTCGGGCGGGACGGGACGGAGGCTCAAGGCTTCCCCCCGCAGTGGGGCAAGCTGGCGCTTGCGGCTCCAGCCCCGTGGGGGGATGCGGGGGCTTGGGGTTTCCCCTAGGCTCCAGGGTGGGGCCAGAAATGAGGGGTTCAGGGTGTGAGAGGGTCTTCGAGCTGGGCCAGGGGGTTTCGGCTGGGGCTGCGGGCTCTGGGGTAGAGCTGGGGATGAGTGGTTGGGGGTGTAGGAGGGGGCTCCCGGCTGGGGTCAAGGGGTTTGGAGTGCAGGAGCAGGCTCAGGACTGGGGCAGGGGGTTCAAGTGTGGGTGGAGGTTCGGGGTCTGGCGTCTGGGAGGAAGTTTGGGTGCAGAAGAGGGTTCCAACCTTGGGCAGGGGGATGTGGTGTGGGTGGGGGTGCAGGGTCTGGGAGTGAATTAGGGTGGGAGGGGGTTTGCGTGCAGGCTTTGGCCGAGTGGTGCTTACCTCAGGCGGTTCCTGGTTGGCGCTGCAATGGGGCTAAGGTAGGCTCCCTGCCTGCCCTGGGTCTGCGCTGCTCCCAGAAGTGGCCACCATGTCCAGCCCCTAGGTGGAGGGGCTGGGGGCTCTGTGCGGTGCGCCCGCAGGTGCCGCCACTGCAGCTCCTATGGCCATGGTTCCTGGTGAATGGGAGCTGCGGATTTGGTGCTCGGGGCAGGGGCAGTGTGCAGAGCTTCCCTGATTGCCCCTGCTCTTAGGGGCTGCAGAGACATGCTGGTTGTTTCTGGCAGCTGCACGGAGCTGACTGGACTTTTAATGGCCTGGCAACCCCAGCTTCTCTCTGCAGCACAGCAAGCCGGCGCTTGCAGCTCCAGCCCCGCGGGGGGATCCCGAGGTCCGGGACTTCTGGCCCGTGGTGTGGAGACTTGCTTTGGGCTGCATGAAATGAAGCAGCGAGCCCATGAGCCGTAGGTTCCCTACGCCTGACTTAACCTCACCTTCTCCATTTAGTTGTCAGAGAATTTCCAGATGTTTTCATTTACAGAGTAGCTTCATATCACTGTAGTTCTGCTGAATGTAAGCTATAAAACAAAGTGGCATGAACAAGGTGAAGTAGTTTGGGAGTCACTTCTAGCAAATGGAAACTTGATCTATTTCCAGTGGGGAGTCGTGTAAATCAAAACACTAAATAAAATGGCTAACAGCAGTTCAGATTACTTTTTCGATCACTGTTAAAATAGGCTTACATTTTTGCATTGTATTGTATGATTTCCTAAATTTAAGAAAAGCAAATTGATGCAGAAATGACTATCTGTGGGAAGTAGGTGCGACTTTTTCAGCATAATGACAGGTTTATTAATGAATATGTTAAATGCATGGTTTTTTAAAGGAACAGCTTACATCTTTCAACAAGATGTCCATGTGGTACATGTCTAGTTGGGTGGACGGTTGCATTTGCATGCACATTAACATTTTCAAGAGCAAAGCTATTACTGTGGACCTAATTGAGAGCACAAAAATAAGTGGATTTGAATTTGGTCTTGTGAACTGGAGGCATGGTCATTATAAAAATATACAATTTTGTAGACAACATGCAGTTGTCATTAATTGGCTATATCCTATATTGTCAATGCACTGTAATTAAGTAGCTGTATGCTTGAATTTAGTTAATATATGCATGTGTAACTAATTATCGTTGTTTCAATTTAAAAATGTAATTAATTAAAAGCATGATGTAATCCTATGTTCATTTGCTGCAAATCCAGTTACTAAGGGATAGAATTGATTTTTAAATTATTTGGAAAATATTTCCTTTGTTTAAAATATCTTTAAAGAAAGAAAGAATACTTGAAAATTACCAAAAATCATATCAATTGTTACAAAATTTGTAAAATATTTATTATAAAAATGAAAAAATGGTATAGTATAATATAAAAGATAAGTTATACATAAACTAGTTATATGTACCCCTCGTCCACATGTAATCTATTAAATACAAGTATATGTGCAGTAAAATATTCAGATAACTAATGGCTTCCTCCATGTCCATCTCCTATTTATGTAAATATGTAACAGGTTTCCCAGACCTGTCTCTATAAAACAGTGGTGGGCAACCTGCAGCCCACAGGCCGCAGGTTGCCCATCACTGTTATAAAATAAATTATCTAATTTAAGAGAATAAATAAAAAAATAAATTAAACTGTATTATTATTAATAATACAATTTATAATTAATGCCCATGTGGTAGGTATGCGTTAGGCATATAGTAATACACAGTGAATAGGGCACAAGGGCAAAATGTTAGGGATGTACCAGTAGGTGTGATAAGCAAAAAATCTATAAGGGTTAAAAAAGAATTTTAAGGAAAAACTGTTAATTTAAGGTAATTAACATGTGTTCTTTACATAAAAATAGGCTTTTGCCTGTCATTAATTTTCTTTTTGATTACAGAGTCCTTTGTTAGTTTGAATGAAGGGAAACAGCACATTTGAGGGCACAAGTAGAAGGGGACAGGTACGTTTCACAAGGGAGAACTGATCAGTTTACAATTGTAAGCAGAAAAACTTTCCCTGCATTTTACAAAATGTTGACGATAATTTAGTTGAACAGTCGTGCACCTAAGTGCACAGTCACAGTAGGTGCGCAACTGTCCGAGCCTCAGTCCCAATTACCAGTTTCTGCAGATGCTTAAATTTCTCTCATCAAAATATTTCGAGTTACTAATGTGTGTAATTACACTTTACTGTGTACTTAAACTACTTCATAGCTAGAAGTACTGTCCTGCCACTATTAGTTTCATACCTCCTTTGGCATTAGGTGTGAGTTTGTGTCTTGAGTGTCAGAGCTTGTAGATATAATTCTTAATGCTATGACGGTAGTCCAGCAACAGTTTTAAAATAAAATAATTAATGTAATAAAAAATAAGATGGATAATGGAAATGTGTATCAGAGTGTAACTTCTGTTGGCATGAAAATTGACCATCCTGGTCTTCTGCCTATACAATGTTTGTAAGAGTTTTTTCTTGAAAGTACCTGACTCCTTTTTTGTATGTATGCAAGATTACAAAGTTTGTGTATTTATTTATTTTATCTTTAGTAATTTGTAAAAGTTCCATTCCACATAAAAAAAATCTGTTGTGTTCAGAAATGGCCCACTAAACTTTATCTTAACTTTTTAAAAAAATCTGATCTCCTCTTGAGTTCTCTCATCCACCTTCTTGAATTGTATACATTTCAATCCTATCCTTAATTCTCCTTCTTTTTCTAACGGGTACAAACCTAACTTTACTTTTCACCACACAATAAAACCTGTTATCTAGTAACAAATTCATTGTAGTCTTATGTACCTCGTACATTGCTTCAATAACATTCTTGTTATATATTGTGTCCAAAATTATGCACAGTGGCTCAGATCGGCAGCACAATATTCCTGGAAGCCCTTTGTATAATAGCTATAAGGATCTTTTGTTATACTGCTTTCTTATACAACTGTTTGCTTACCCCCACCTGCAGCCATTTGGGGATGGCTTAAAGGAAGGAGGGAATTAAAAAGAATGAAATCGAGTTTCATTGAAGTCAGTGTAAGCAGAGGTTATTCTTATCTGCTCTCCACCATTTTGTTTATGCAGGGACAGAGTTGGAAGAAGGGGTGGCATTTTGTGGGGGAGGGAACTGTTATGTTTTTTCTCTAATTTCTCTACAGTTTCTCTTTTGACATGCTGAACATCCAACTTTCAATATTTTGAACTATTTTAATGCTTTCTTAATTTTCCTACTTCTTTGTCATCCATTTGAGGTGTAAATAAGACCAAACTTAATGCTGATCCTAGTACCATTTTCCACTCCTCTCGGAACTGGTTGCTCAAGCTCAACTCAGAATTGTGCCATTAGCACCACAGCTATATACTTCATTCTTTTAGTTATTGAGTATTTCAAGAAAGGCAATAAGACTATTCGTTCACCATCATCAAGTCTCTGTCATCGTAACGTAGTTAGAATTTGTTAAACATTACTTCCACTTCAGCAGTTGCTTCTGATTGTTCTGGACTATATATGTTCAGTTTTGGAAAAAATCTGTACTTATTCACTTTGTTTTAAACAATGCCTCTAGAGTATTCCTCCATAAGGAAATAAAACATGTTAAATATTGGTATCAGATTATTTTTTTCCTCTCCTGAAGCAAGTCCCTTTTTTTCCCCCCTAGTGAGGAGTAAAAACATCAGAAATTAACTTCTTATACCAGCATTTTAAGGAAGAATATTTTATATAAAGAACACATGCCTTATATTATATATACTGACTTGCTTTGGGCATCAGGTGCTATTTTGCTATTATGTACTTGAGCTACATGGTTGTTTTAAACAACATGCCAGTTTGTAAAATTGGTACATTAAGGGCTTAAGGGTACAAGACATACATTTTTATTATGTAGATGATGTTTGTCCATACATGCTTATTTACATTTGCTATAGTAGTTATAAATGGATGAGAAAAAATACCTGTTAATGTTGATGATCCAGAAAATCATCTGTTAGTGTATCTGATAATTTTTGGTAACAGATTTTGTTCTCCATTTTCGAGTAGTTTTGTAACAATGATTACTGCAGTTCTACAATAAATCCTGTTTTTCAAGGAGTTGTAACTTTGCTGTAAACTAGCTGTGAGCTGAAGTCTGGCGCACAAGCTCTCATCCTGTGAACAAGTTGAAAAACAAAGACAAGAAAAAAGGTCTGGAAAATGTTAGAATGGTTTACACTTTAGCCATATAGAGAATATATCAGTTTGGGGAACTTACTATTTTTTCAACTTTTTAAATGAAATTTAGAAGCATGGTATCTTGTCAGGTTGAATAAGCTTACCAATGATCAGTTTCTAACTTTTTAGCCAATGAAAGCTGGCTACTGCTGATATATTTAGCTACCATCTTGGTGGCTTCATAGGGTGAGTTTCTATGATGTAACAGGCAATATTAAGTCTGTTTTATATGGTTTACAACCCACTAATGACAGGTGTTTAAATTATTAAAAGTAAAGTAAAATCTAAATAAAATACATGTGAAACTATAACATACCATTTGTTTTCTTCAGAAATTCTGTCTTTTGGTAGAGCAGTGTTTACTGTGTCTCCACCCTCTTCCTTTTCCTTTTATGGTCTTTTGTTATTAGACTGAAAACTCCTTGTGTGCCAAAGCATTGTCTTTTTTATTCATTTATGTGCCATGTACAACTATGATACTGTATTAAAAAGAATACATAATTAGTTAAGGATTCCTAAAACAAATCATAAGTAAAATATTTCTTGGATTCTTTTTTCATCACAGAATCATATCCAAGACTATTTTTAAAAAGACCCCATAATTTTGTAGAATGAATAGATGAAAAATGTTGTGAGCTCCTCCTGCTGGTTCAGCAGCAGCAGCAGTTACAGACAAAAGCATATTAACATAATGTTAAGAGCCTGGCTTAAATCCACAAAAGCAGCATTAACTCTGCAACTCCTGGCAGAAGCTTCAACTTTAATTCTGTTCTCAGTATATATGAGCACATCTGATATGCAACATCACACTTCAGGTCCGGGATCTCTGACTCCTAGGCACATAGGGGTTGCGGGGGGGAATGTAGGGTAATTTCAGCCTAGAGCTGCTTTCTTAGCTCTAAATTTCCTTGCTTTTTTAATGTAAGGAAGACTATTAACATTACTTTAATGTAGTTTTCATGGTTGATAAAAATAATGCTGTTGTAATGGTTAGATGTGCGTCAACTGTGACTAAATGTTTTGATGTAGTCTTCTCAAAAGACAGACTAAAGCTTTCCTTTGAAATATGTGAAGCAGTTTTAGACACAGCTTCTCAGATGGATCTAATTAGTCTTTCATAGAACTGGATGTCCGTTTGTTGCAGCTGAATTCTCATTTCATTCACCCATAACTAGAAACACCTCTCTTCAAACGTGTTTCTTCAAAGAAAGAGGAGTTTAGGATTCCATGTTTTACTGCTTTTTGATGTTGGTTTCCCTTTAACTGAGAAGACCTTATGTTTATACAACTGTTATTATTAAGAAAACATAGCTTTGTTCATGAAAGTTCATTCTGTATCAATGTTGGCTATTGGTAGAAGTCAGAGATCTGTTTAATAGATCTTGCTATACCAGACTAGTAGGACAGCTATATGTCTGATTATTAAGCTCACTGAAGAAAGATATTAATGCAAACAGAATGTATTAATAAAACAGGAAACACTTTTTGTAACAGGATGAAAATAAAGATGAAGGACTATCAGTTATGGGATTCATCAGTAAAGAGTAATCATATTTATTATTTAAGTACAATTGCTGCCAAAAAAGAGCATTTTCTCTACAGCTATATTTACCTTTGTTACAGCATTGCCCATCTTAAAATGAGAAATATTGCAAGTACTCTGGGTGGTAAATGTTTGAATTAATCTATAACTATTCAATAAATGATACTTAGATACATCAGTAGTTGGAAATACCTAAGAAAAGGGGTCAGATTCTCAGCCTACTCCCATCCCAGTTTGGCTGCTTTTGCCAGTGACATAACCAGCTGTCTGGATATTCCCCAAGAGCAGTGTTTCTCAATGAGCAGTGGATCAAATCTGTGGCACTCTGGAAATCTGTGGCATACCAGGAAACCAAGGTACCTGCTGTGCAGCACTGACATTGTAGTATGGTGGTGATGTATTTGCTGTAAATAAATATTGACTCGTTGGAGGGTAGAATGTGGCAGTAGACAGGGCAATGATGTTGGGAGAACAATTCTAGGTTCTTAATGATTACATTATTTTAAACTGTTTTTAATCTTTAGTCATAGTCAGACCGGAGAGTAGCAATGGGAAGTGCCTGAGTAAACCTAGTTGAAATAAGTGATTTTTGTGGAGAGGGTTGAAGGAGGAGAGTGAATTTGCTAGACATACAGGCAAAGGGAAATATTTGTCTAAAATAGCAAAACTGAACTGGGTCACTGCATGTGATTCATACATAGAATATCAAATGGATTATGGAATGATACTTCAGTGTCAGGACTCCTGGTGAAAGTATACTAACCACAAGGATAAATCACAAATGGTTTATGTAGTCACCAGAAAGATGAAATGGAATTATACCTCCACAATTCTCAATGTATGCATGTATTTTATATAATATTAGACACAGAAAACTGTTAAAACACCATTATTAAGGTTGGAAAGTGAAGCATCCAGAAGTTAGGAAATGTCAGATTTAAAGTTGTGCCTGTCCAACCTGAATTCATCCCACTTGTGTATATGCATTATGATATGGTCTAGATTACGTGATCATATTTTTTCACAGGACCCCTGCCTCAGTCAGTGCACAAAGTGGACCTGCTGTGGGGATGAATCAGGATTGTGCAGTGAAGGAGAATGTTGTCTGTTGGCTCACTACTTCATTTGTTCCAGAAGTTGACAGGTGTGTAGTGAATGAGGCTGGAGATTGCAGGAAGAAAAAGGATGGTTTCATGGTTACAGCAGTTGAATTCTTCCCTGGAAAATTGGATTATATCCCTGCCTCTGCTACAGATTTTCTGTGAAATGCTAGATGAGTCACTTAAACCATTTTGTTTTACAGGTGGCCACTAATTGTTTGTTCCTTATTTTTCTGGTGCCTGACTTGAGACCTGGGGTCTGATTTTCAGAAGCACTGAGCACTCATAGCTGCAATTGAAGTCACTGGGATCTGTTCGTTTAAAATATAAAGTGCTGTGTAATGCTAAGTAATGTGAAAAATCAGGTGCTGGGTGTCTCAAGTTTGGCATCCAAAACTATTGAATACTTTTGACCTTAATCTCTTTGTGGGTCTGTTCCCCTTCTCTAAAATGTGGGCATTAATATCCCTTCATTCGACAGGAGTGCTGTAAAATAAATTAGTGTTTATGAAGCACTCAGATACTATAGCGATGAGTGCCATAAAAAAGCCCATGAAGAAATTAATAATTCTGCCTTCAGAACAGGGTTTGAATAGTGTGTGGCCACACATTGAACACTGAGAAGACGACAAAATATTGCATAGTTGCTCATAAGTGAGGATCTCCATTTTGTGCACTGAATGGGCGGGGGTCCAGTGGAGAAAATATGTGGTCATGTAATTAGAGAGTATCATAATGCCCGCATAGAAGGGAGCCGAGGTAAGGTTGCATAAACATCTTAATTATTGATTTTGAGTGCTTTATTTTTCAACTTAAAAATATTGTTTGTATTAATTTTTTGTGTGTATTTGCCTAGATTTTATAAAGCAATCTGAAAGCCCGCCCAGAAACTCTATCATGTGGCATCATATTGACACCCATATGGATAATCAATAGCGTTGGAATCTTTAGATCCACCTGCACAGACCTCTGCCCCTTGAGCTAATTGAATAACTGATAGCAGTAGTAGATTGTTATACTCTGTGTGGATCAGCTCTAGAGGAGAATGAGACACTTTGCCAGTGGGTTGTGCAGATATTTGCTGAGAGCAAGGGAGAGATTCATGGATGAATTAAACTTTCACTCCAACTGACTTCTTCAGAGTTTAACTCTGTAAAAATATAAGCAACTGATGAAAAAGCAGAATAGTACGTACCCTGTGCAAGAAGCTTCAAGTAAAAGTGAAAGAAGCTTCAAGTAAAAGAACCAGATACAAAACAGCAAATATAGTATAACATAGAACAGATCTAACAATTTAAAAATGCTGAACTGTGTACAAGGCATGCTCATCCTAGTGCCATTTTCATAATTGCTATTCATTTTCTAGTAGTTCTTTCTACTTACTTTGGCAAATGTAATGAATGCTAAACTTCCTGTGTAAATTGAGATAGCTCCATCGACTTCAGTGGAGCTATGCTGATTTACAACAGCTCTCTTGTCTGCCGTGGACTAATTGTCCATGTGGACCCTACTCGTGCACATTAACATTTAATTAATATACTTTGATCTAGTCCACAGTTGACGAGGGCGGGGCATATTCCCACTCTAGCTTGCTGCAAACGAATTGTTTATGTAGACAAATTCTCAGTAATACAATAAACAAATGGACTTTCCTTCCTCACTTTCCCTTGACTAATTTCCATCTCCCTGGAGAAATCTTTTATATAAGAAAGTGCCAACCCAGATGGAATGTTTACGGCTTAGCAGAGGGAGACCTTACAAATAATTTTGATAATGGAAATGCTTTTAGATTCTATCTGTAATTTATGGTTGAGGAAGACACTATTCAGTTCATAATCATGACATAACTTCCTGTATATGCATTTAATATGTTTGTGTATATACTATTGAATTGCCTGATATTGCAACCCTCACGTGAAGAGTCCTTACCCACATAAACAGTAACATTGGCTTCAGCTGTATGATTTCAATGAATGGGACTGTTTGTGTGCCTGGATCTAGAAAGGGAGTTGCAATGCTCAGCAGACCCCCGTTTAAATTCCTGCTCCTCACTAGGCATGCGGGGACGGGGGGAGAGGGGTATTGAACTATATAGCATTAAGCATGCTCTGAGCATACCTACCAGACTAGGTCCCACAGACAAGAAAGGATTCCCCCCTCAACCTTGTCTCCACCTTGTTTGATCATTGCGCTGGGGCTTAAGCGTGACATAGATATCCAGGCACCTTGAGAGAAGCAACAGTGCATATGCCCAGAGGTAGAAACATAAGTACCTGCAGAAATGTAAGCACCAACTGAGTTTAAGTGCCTCCAGGGTTAGGAGGCAGTTGAGCAGGGGTTTTGTGGATCACAGTGATGCTCAAATCTGCTATATATGTGCCTAAATCTAGGGCTTAGGCACCTTAGTCCCTTTGTGCATTTGAGAAAGCTTGCATAAGGTTTTAGAATTGGGACAGTGTTCAGTACTGGACAGCCATTAATGAATGAGCAGTTTATGGAATTTTGTAAATTGTTCTAACTAACAAGTAATTTGAATTAGGGATGATCAGCTAGGAAACATTTGTTTTGTAACAACCCCTCCCCCCCCCCCCAAAAAACAAACAAACAACCTTCACAACCAAGCAGTGTTGAGTGTGAGCTGGTAGTGTACACTGATTCTTCTCAAAGTGCTCCTATACTTTTGTCTTTTTAAAAAATGGAGTGTCTGTTCCCTTTGAAAGTGAGCGAAACCTCCCCGCAGTTAAATTAGACTGTAGAAAAAACAAAATTTTCAGTTGTTCTCTTTATATTACTGATATAAACATTCAGACAGAATCGTTTTGGATGTAGGACTAAAACCTGATCCTCAGTTATGCAGGAGTGAGTAGTGTGTGTACCTTTTTCTTCTGCAATGCATGGTAATCTGATCTATTATGATACATTTATTTGGTCTTAAATACAAGAATATGGACAGATATTGTACTTTAAAGCCAGCCTTAATAGCTGTCATGTTCAAATATGGCCTCAAGCAGTGTGAATCATAATTTGGCACTATCTTCCTCTCTCTAGTCACACCTTTATAAACATATATATAATGTAAACAAATCCACAGGTTTAGATCACCATGAGCTTCAATACTGTAGGAATGCTGCCACAGTCACCTACTTCCCTTTTACTGGAATGTTAACATTGTCCTTAGCACAGTGAGCCATGAAAAATTGGCAGAGTTGTTTCCTCCATGTTGGAATACAAGAGTTCAGTTTTAAGAGTAACAGGGTAATCTTAATTTTGCTAGCAGACCACCAAAACTAAAGAACCCTTTCCTATTAGTTTTAATAGATCTCCTCTTTTGTAGAAGTAATTTGGCAACTCTGGAAATGGAATGTAAACATTATATTTTTATTATCTGTGGTTTTTTTCTTCATTTGGTTTTACAGGCTAGGTTTTTTTTTAAGGTTCTTGATTATTCTGTGATACTGTACTCTGTTTCAAAGGCCTTGCTTTTGACCTTTTGGCAAATGGTGGCAGAACCAGACTTGACAGTTTAGGTCAGTGGTGGGCCGGATGCGGCCCATCAGGGTAATCCGCTGGTAGGCTGCGAGACAATTTGTTTACATTGACCGTCCGCGGACATGGCCGCCTGCAGCCCCCAGTGGCTGTCTTGCGGCCCACCAGTGGATTACCCTGACAGGCTGCGTGCGGGCTGCAGGTTGCCCACCATTGGTTTGCGTAGTAATTGCTCCAGTTTAATGTGACAATGCTTATTAAGAATTTTGGAGGACTCTTTAACTTAAGAAATTTTTACTCTAAAGTTGTTCCATTGAAACTTACCAAACCTGTGAATGGTACATCATAATTTCCTTTGGAGTCACTTTACTCTGAAACTTTACAGGAAGTAGTCAATCAATATTTTTCATTTATATGTGGAAAAGGGGTTCTAAATACACCTTTGTTCACCTCCACTCACTGTGAGGATTTTCTATTTCCATGGCAACTGGGGGCAGACTCAGACTTGTTATTTCACAGGCCAGGACGCAAAGGCTTCTCAAAGAAAAGCCTGCCTGAGGTTTCTGTCTCAAGAACAATCGCAACAATAATTTCAGACTACAGTTTTTTTCCAAAGAGTGTTTAAAAAATATCTACAGATTATATTCCTTTAATAACTCAGTAATGCTGTACTACAAAATACTTTAAAAAGCCTTACTCAGTTAGTATCTGGCTGAGACCTGTTACACTTCACTTATCTCACAATCCCCAGGGCTGCAAAGGGTGGATGCAAAGAAATACACAAAAGTGTTCTGAAATTTGCCTCATGGGCAGTAATCTCCCATCTCCATGCTAAATATGAGCTCTGTCTGAATTGCAGAAAGGACACCAAGACTGCAGGGACAGTTCAGGTATCTTATCGGCTGGCCAGATCACTAAGAACACAAGAATGGCCATGCTGGGTGAGACCAATGGTCCATGTAGCCCAGTATCCTGGCTTCTGACAGTGGCCAGTGCCAGATCCTTCAGAGGAAGTGAACAGAAGACACAATTTTATTGACTGATTCATCCTGTCATCCAGTCCCAGCTTCTAGCAATCAGAGGTTTAGGGACACCCAGAGCGTAGGGTTATATCACTGACCATCTTGGCTAATAATCATTGATGAACCTGTCCTCCATGAACTCATCTAATTCTTTTTTGAACCCAGTTATACTTTTGGTTTCACAACATCCCCTGGCAACGAGTTCCATAGGCTGACTGTTTGTTGTGTGAAGATGTATTTCCTTTTGTTTGTTTTAAACCTGCAGGCTATTAATTTCATTGGGTGACCCCTAGTTCTTGTGTTATGTAAATGGGTAAATAACACTTCCTTATTCACTTTCTCCACACCAGTATGATTTTATAGACCTCTATCCTATCCCCCCTTAGTCATCTCTTTTCCAAGATGTACAGTCCCAGTCTTTTTAACCTCTCCTTACATAAAAGCTGTTCCATACCCCTGATTCCCCCCCCCCCATATAGTGGCATTATGATATTTTCTGTTTTATTATCTATCCCCTTCCTGATGGTTCCTAACATGCTGTTAGCTTTTTTGACTACCACTGCACGTTGACCAGATGTTTTCAGAGAACTGTCCACAGTGACACCAAGATCTTTCTTGAGTAGTAACAGCTAATTTAAACCTCATCATTTTATATGTACAGTTGGGATTGTTTTCCAATGTACATTACTTTGCATTTATCAACGCTGCTGTTTATCTCTCTCCAATGTGAAAACTGACCATGTATTCCTATCCTTTGTTTCCTGACTTTTAACCAGTTACTGATCCATGAGAGGACCTTTCCTCTTATCCCATGACTCCTTACTTTGCTTCAAAGCCTTTGGTGTAGGACAGGGGTTCTCAAACTTCATTGTACCGCGACCCCCTTCTGACAACAAAAATTATTACATGACCCCAGGAGGGGGGAATCAAAGCTTGACCCTGCTCAAGCCCCACCATGCCGAGCCGGAGGGGGACCAAAGTCGAAGCCCAAGATCTTCAGCCCTGGGCAGGTGTGTGTGTGTGTCTGTAATCTGAACCCCGCCACCTAGGGCTGAAGCCAAAGCCTGAACCCTGCCACCCAGAGCTCAGGTTTGGGCTCAGGCTTTGGCCCGTGGCCCCAGCAAGTCTAATGCCAGCCCTGGCAACCCCATTAAAAGGGTGTCATGACCCACTTTGGGGTCCCAACCCACAGTTTGAGAACTGGTGGTGTAGGATGTTGTCAAAGGCTCTGTGAAAGTCTGAGTACACTAAATCCACTGGATCATCCTTGTCCACGTGTTTGTTGACACTGTCAAAGAATGCTAATAGATTGGTGAGGCATGATTTTCCTTTAGAGAATCTGTGTTGACTCTTCCCCTGCATATCATGTTTATCTATGTGTCTGATAATTCCGTTCTTTACTTATAGTTTCAAACAATTTGCCTGGTACTTACCAGTCTGTAATTGCCAGGATTGCCTCTGGAGTGTTTTTTAGAAATCAGTGTCACATTAGGTATCCTCCAGTCATCTGCTACAGAGGATGATTTAAGTGATAGGTTATATATCATAGGTTAGTAGTTCTGCAATTTCGTATTTGAGTTCGTTCAGAACTGTTGAGTGAATAGCATCTGGTCCTGGTGACTTATTTCTCTTTAATTTATCAATTTGTTCCAAAACCTTCTCTATCTGGGACAGTTAGTTCCAAATTTGTTCCAAAACCTCAATCTGGGACAGTTCCTCAGATTTGTCACCTAAAAAGAATGACTCAGGTGTGGGAATCCCTCTCACATGCTCTGCAGTGAAGACCAATGCAAAGAATTCATTTGTATTCTCTGCAGAGGCCTTGTCTTCCTTGAGTGCTCCCTTAACACCTCAATTATCCAATGACCCCACTGATCTCTTGGCAGGCTTCCTGCTTCTGATATACTTTAAAAGATTTTTTGTTGTTAGTTTTTGTGTCTTTTGCTAGTTGCTCTTCAAATTCTTTTTTGATGCCTGCCTAACTATACTTTTATACTTGACTTGCCAGAGTTTATGCTCCTTTCTATTTTCCTCATTGGGATTTGAATTCCAGTTTTGAAAGGATGCATTTTTGTCTCTAACTGCCTCTTTTACTCTGATTAGCCATTGTGGCATTCTTTTGGTCCTCTCTGTGTTTTGGCTTTATTTAATTTGGGGGGAATATCTAGTTTGAGCCTCTCTAAAAGTGTTTTTAAAAGGTTTCCATGTAGGTTGCTGGCATTTCACTCTTGTGAGTGTTCTTTTTAATTTTTAACTAGCCGCCTCATTTTTGTGTAGTTCCCCTTTTTGAAGTTAAATGCTACTGTGCTGGGTTTCTTTGATATTTTCCCCCCTCAACGGATTTAATTTAATCACATTATGGTCGCTATTACCGAGTGGTTCAGCTATATTCACCTCTTGGACCAGATCCGGTGTGCCACTTAAGACTAAATCACTCTGCCTGATTTCAGAGTTGATACCTTTCCCAGCCTTCCTGAAGCCAAATATCTTGATTGGTGGAGAGTGCATCACTCTTTGGCTCCCTCCATTGACCGGTGGTGGAGAGTAAATGACTCTCTCTGGCTTCAGTCCAAGGAACAAGAACAAGCAGGTTCTATCTAAGTAATGGTATGCTGAAAACCCCTTATCTTCCTCTTTTGATTTTTATTAACAAGTTTATTGGAGATTTCCAGGGCTGCTAAGCGTAAGCTCCTTGGTACTGTAGGCAACCCCATTTTACAGTCTCACTCATAAATTTATGAAGCTCTATCTTAAAATTAATTAGGTTGTTTTCCCCAAAAACTCCTATTGGGACACTGTTCCAGAACCTTCTGTAAACAGGCAAGAAGAGTCACAATCATCCAGTCTCTCCAAGGAAATACAAATGGTAGTTTTCTGTGTGCAGAAAAATCTTTTTTCTATGAGCTGTTCTCATCTATGGCACGCAGAACTCCCAGGCAAACTAACTCTGCATGGTGAGGCTGGATTAAGGGGACTCTAATCTTTACGTAGACACATTCATGAAAACCACAAGTTTTTGGAAAATTGATTATAGCCTTGGGGCTAAATGCTTAAAAGGAATTAGGCTCCTAACTTCCATTGTTTTCTGTCTCTTTTTGAGCATTCAGTCCGTGGTACCTGATTCCAATGCTGCTGGACACCAGCAGTTCCCATTTATTTGAAGTGGTATTATGATACTCAGCACCAGTGCAAATCAAGCTGTTACAGTACTTGCTACCTGAAAAATCACAACACAGAAATGAAAAAGGCACTACTTTCTACTTCCTTACCCATTGGACTAGTTTAAATAACAGTTCAGAAGCTTGAGGCAAAGGTCTAGTAATTCCAATTGCTCCTGAATGGCCAGGAAGACTTTAGTTCTGTAGTTTCCTAAACTTGAGGTAAAGTTTTCACTTCCTCTGCCTCCAGGAAGAAATTCCTGACACAAGATTCAGTTCTACATCTGAGTCTCCTAGGTGTGTCTGTCTGTATGGCTCTTGAGATGAGGCAACTAAGTATAACGTAGGTTTCTTTTATAGAGTGACTGAAACCATGATGTCCTCCAAGAAGAACTCAATAAACAGGGCCCGTGTTGTTAGAATGTGACTCAGAAGCAGACTTTGGTGCAAAGACATGGGATCAAGACAATGTAGGCAAAAAGCCAGCACTAGAATTGTTTAAATTATAGATTTTTCAATAGATTCAGCCCGTTTCCTAAAAGAGGAAGTCACGATTGCTATACCTAGCAAGCATTAAACTAGGATTCATTTTGGCAGAGCCCCATATTGCAATGTTCCCTCCTAAATAAGAGTTATGTTAACAGTTGCCCATTGTGGAATCTAAATAAAGGTCTTCAAATTTCAGTTTTCCATCTGTCTGAGCCTCCTCATTCAGTCTTATGATATGTTCTAAAATTTAAAGTTGCTAAACAAATAGCAATTATGTCAACAAGGAGCATTTTGGAGTTAGAATCTTTATTAACAGATAAACCAAACTACAAAGATGCAGTATTTCAGCAAACTGTGATCATGCCTTCATTCCAAAACTACGCTCAGATTTTTATCATTTGTATGAAATAGTTCTGCCTTCTTTTGCCAAGAGACAAAATATAAGAGGAAGAGAAAATCGCACAAATTAGATGGGAGGTGTAATATTAGGATATGCCTCAAAAAAACCCAGAGAATTTTGAAAAAAAAAAGAGAAGGGAACCAGTGAAATGCTAGCTTGCAGAGGGCCCTTCCCCTGATTGGAGGAAACATCCGGCACCATGGCTGACTGTGAGGAACTCTGTTTAAACAAGGAAGAGGCACACAAAGTTGTTCCAGCAACAGAGGATTCCCTGGCTGGCTGCTTCTATGGACCCCTCCTGTTTACTTGACTTCTGCTGCCTGTATTCCCACCTGCTCCTGGTTCCTGCCTCCCCACCTGCTCCTAGTTCCTGTCCTCCTTAGCCCAGACTCCACATCTGTTCCCACAGTTTGTTTTCCTGCTTCACTCCAGCTCCCTGCTCTTATGCCTCACCCCTTATGCTCTTTCTCCGACTCTGACCTTCGGCTAGGCACCTGACTCTAACCATTAGGCATGACCCCCATGTCCTGGTCATTACATTGGGCATTACTACAGTACAAATAACAAATAATAATATTAGACATGCTTACTTCTCAGAGAAAACTTTTTAGGAAAACATTCTGTATTGAAACAACTCTTGCTGTTCCATATTTATTGAAGTTCTGTTTCCTGTTTTTTATTTACCGAGGATGTGTGCATGAAAACAGCTTTATAGTTTTTAGAAGATAAACTTCTCCCACTGCCTTTTTTCCATCTGAAGTCATAATCCTGTTTATGACATCATAATAATCTCCACAACATGTAGAGGAAAGGTCCTGTTTACATGCAGATGTCCCTAGCAACAACAAAGAGAAATACAGAACCTGGGACCTATAATCTGGATTTTTTCTAATAGAATATTTTACAGTTTTCTGGGAAGAGTCTATGGATTTTAAGATTGTAATACAAATTAAAGTCTTTTTTTTTGGCCTATTTCCCTCAATTTATCTAGTTTTACCTGCAGTGTGTGATGATGTCACTTATTCTGCAATGCATACTCAAAAAGAATTAGGTGTCTGAATGAACTGTGAATGTCCATTTTAATGTTACTTTACATAATTTTGTATGTGAAAGACAAGTGAGGCCTTTTAAAACTGTATTTTGTGTCAGTAATTGTTCTGTAGTCAGTGTAATCATTTATGAAGTCTTATAGTAAATAAAATATATTAATTTGAAGCCACAGTTACATCAAAGCCTATTTTTATAGGAACTGGTTCACAAGTATACAACAGATTTCTATCCTGTTTGTGGTGAAATTATATGTAGTTGCTCATATGTATAGAGAGTAGATTATTCTTGCAAATTATGTAGTTTGTAAAATATTTCCTTTTTTATGTGAGCTTTGGAAGTACAAATTAAGAGCCATATAAGAATATAAGGTACAGGAATATTTCACTGCCGTGGTTATTCATAAAGGTTCTTCTGTTTTGAAAGATAGTGCACTTACAATAGGAAATACTGCTAGCACTAGTAATGAAAGGAAACTTTTTTTTTTAAAAGTGAAACAAGTGTTTGTAAAGCTCATGCATATAGTAGATATGTCTGTATGTTCTTTAGTCCCTGGTAAATTCCCCTACAGCACCTAACAGAAAATAACAAGAGTTACAAGGCTGTAGTTTTAAACGGAATGATTTAAACCTGTGCATCCAGCTACCTTAGGCCTCACAGTCCGAATGTCATTCAGAAAGATAGATATGTACTGAATATTATTTATTCTTGTAAGATGACAAAGTGTGGGCTATAGATTTTTAAATATATGATTTAACTTGGGTTACAAACTTGTATAGTAAGTAAAACTATATTTTCCAAGGGAATAGGTTTGTAAGGTTTTTTTCTCTCTTCTTTAACATAAAAACTGAAGAATAATTCAGGATGGGTGTGCACAGTTATTCAATGCTTTTGGCAAAAACTAGCTTCCTCTACTATTTCAAATAATGGAATAATGGTATACTTAATATTGTTTAGGATACTGTGACAGGGTCGGGGCAGATGGCTACAGGAGAGTAATAGAAGGCAGATATATTAGCCCCAGTTTAAGTAGGTCCCTTTTCCCTGGGTAAGGTAACAGGGAAGGTTCCAGAACAATCAGGAACTTTCTGGAAACAATTAAGACAGACAGGCTGATTAGAACACCTGCAGCCAATTAAGAAGCTGCTAGAATCAATTAGGGCAGGCTAATCAGGGCACCTAGGTTTAAAAAGGAGCTCACTTCAGTTTGTGGTGTGCGTGCGAGGAGCTGGGAGCAAGAGGCACAAGAAGCTGAGAGTGAGAAGGCATACTACTAGAAGACTGAGAAATACAAGCATTATCAGACATCGGGAGGAAGGTACTGTGGTGAGAATAAAGAAGGTGTTGGGAGGACGCCATGGGGAAGTAGGCCAGGGAGTTGTAGCTGTCACGCAGCTGTTACAGGAGCCATTGTAGACAGCTGCAATCCATAGGGCCCTGGGCTGGAACCAGGAGTAGAGGGCGAGCCCGGGTTCCCCCGATCCCTCCATCCCCCCAACTCCCTACTTGATATCGGAGGAGTTGAACTGGACTGTGGGCTCCACTAGAGGAGAAGGTCTGTGGCCTGTTCCCCAATCCACTAGGTGGATCAGCAGAGACTGCGGGGATTGTTCTTCTTCCTTTCCCCATGCTGGCCAGTGATGAGGTTATCTGAGTGAATGGCAGATTGGAGCCATGAAAGTGGCCAAACTGAGGGCTGCCGTGAACCTGTGAGGCGAGAAAATCCTCCAATAAGCACAGGACCACCAAGGCAGAGGAGGAACTTTGTCACAATACCTACTTAAAATCTGCAATATCCCTTTCTTATATGTATTAGCATGTGCTTGAGTAAGTTTTAAAGTTGTTTAAAATAAAGATCAAATGAATTAACAGCAGGGGTATAAAACTTTATAATATGAAATTATTTAAACCTGAAAAGTGGCATTCTTAACAAACTGTTAACCAGTGCTGTTCCAATAGAGTCAAATGCCAAGGGTTGTAACTGTAGGATTATAGCCACAAAGATCAGCCTCTCCAGTTCCACCAATATCATACTTTCTGCATGGAAATAAATAATTTAGTTTTTAGTTTGCTTCTATGGACATTTATTACAACAATATAGATAAGTTCCCAGAGAGGATTCCTATTTCTTATTTAGCAGCAGTGAAAATTGCAAATTATTCTGTTAACTTGGCTTGCCAGTCAGTGTCACTATGCCAAAGAAAAATTCTCTGGATGGTAGAGAAGAAATGTTTGTTTTTCCCTGCTGTTTGCATATGCTGTTTTAAATTTTAATTAAGCATGAATATTTACCTACAAAATTGAACCTATCTTTTTGACTTAGTGGTCATTTTCAAGATGTAGCCATAGACAATGAGTACAGTGGTTATTGTGTAATGTTATTCATTATACAGAACAAATAAGTGTAGGGTGGTAGAAAATCAATAAAATAGCACCTTGCACATTAGCTGCAACACTATGGCTGCAAATTCTTCATTAGGAAGAATCTGTAGGGTAAAAAGGAAACAAAAAACGAGATCAAAAGCAATGTGGGGAATTAATGTGGAGAAGATGAAAGGGAAAGAGGCAAACAATAGAGTAGATGTAAGTGGAGGATTAAATAAAGCAGAAGCAATCATTTTTTTGTGGGACAGATGAAAAGACATTGAGAATAATTGTTACAGGAGGGCAAGTAGCGGCATCAAGTTGAAAATGACGTGTATTTAATGGCCATATGAAAGCCAGGGCTTGTCCACGATTTGTGCTATCATTCATTTTCCCTGGAGTAGCTTCCTAATAGCTCTCTTAGTAAGTAAAGTGTACCACCTTCACTGTGACACTCATAAAAGCCTATTTAGCTCTGTCAGAAGTTAAAATATCAAGAAAGCGTCATTCAGCATTAAATAGTTAGTGGTAACTATTTTATTTTAAAAATATGGGGCCAGATCCTCCGTTGGTGTAAATAGGCATAGCTCCATTTGACTTCTGCCCGTTTGTATGTGGAGTGTTAGGTTAACTAGTCTGTTTAAAGGTGTTTTTACAGAAATAGCAATCGTGTTGCTACAATTTATGATATTTAGTATTTGTTTTAGTAAGTGGGAAGTTGCCGCGATGCAGGATAAACCAGAGCTGCTATTAGGCAAAATAGTGTCTTCGTTTTCAAAAAGTACTAAACATTGTTATTGATCAGTTAGAGCTAGATTGAGTCTTAGCACCAAACCCCTGAATAAGAGGTGGCACAAAGGTACACCATCCTCGTAGGAGCCCTTGGAAGGAATTGAGACTCTCAGGAATTGTTTCTTTCCCTGGTTCCCCTTGCTTCAGTGGAGAAGTAATTTATGCAGTTCTTTATAGGGTGCAGCTTATTCTCCATCCCCATTTCATCAGTGTTTAGGCTCAGTCCACTTGCTTAAAGGTGGGAGCAGCAGCCCTGCAAAACCTGCTCAGTGCTTACACCTTGGAAGGCCACACCAGGGGATCAAGAACCATATTTCCTTGGATCGCTGCATTGGGGACCAGTGACGATCTGACCCTTTGAGATGCAAAACAAACTGTCATTAAACAAGTGAAAAATTCTGCTTTCATGCTACATGTATTCAAATCTGGCAGAAAAATTACATTTTACAATATGAGAACTCTCACATTCAAATCTGCCAGGCTTGTTTCCAGGCTACTCTAGGGAAAGCCGGATCGCCAGAATCTGCCTGCTTTGATGGGAGCAACCCATTCAGAGGGGATGGGGAGTTAAGAATTGAATGTGCTCCCGCCATATGTTAATAGTACTGTATTCCTCTAGGACATTGGTTCCCAAACTGGGGGGTGTGAAGAAATTCCAAGGGGGGTGCGAGGCTGTGAAATTTTCATAATGAAAAAAGATTATCAGCGTAAACGGTTTTTATTTATTTATTTAATAGCCCAGAAGTGGGCAAACTATGGCCCACGGGACTGTCCTGCGAAGCCCTGGAGCGCCCAGCTGGGGAGGCTAGCCCCCGGCCCCTCCCCTGTAGTTATGCCACCGTGCGGGCAGCTTGGCTTGCACCCGCCCACCTCCCAGGCTTTCCAGTAAGCCAGTCCTGCTGCTCTGAGCAGCCTGGTAAGGGGATGGGGAGCAGGGGGAGGGGCGGTTGGATAAGGGGCAGGAGGTCCCGGGGGGCAGTCAGGGAACAGGGAGTGGTTGGATGGGGCGGAGGTTTTGGGGGGGTGGTCAGGAGACAGGGAGCAGGGGGGGTTGGATAGGCATGGGAGTCCTGGGGGGCCAGAAAGTTTGCCCACCCCTGTAATAGACCAACAGAAAATAAATTATACATATTCTGTATACATAATAACTATTCATAAAATTTTCTGGCAACCCCATTCATAAATTAGCACGTAATCCATTCAACGTTGATGTCGATTTTGCCAGAAGTATTGCAAGACAGGCACCCAAAATGAAATACGATTCAAGTGTGAAAGATATTTTCGAAAACGTAAGCCCGGAGGAATTTTGGATAAAATATTTCCCAATTTACCCAAAAGTTGGAGAAGAAGCACTACGTATTATTCTTCCGTTTTCGTCGACGTACCTCTGTGAAAAAAGCTTTTCAAGTTTAGTCATAATAAAAACAAAACAAAGGAATCGACTGGATGTTGAAAACGATTTGCGTTGCACACTATCATCTTTCAAACCTAGGATTTCCCAACTCAAGAAGAAAATGCATCCTTCACTTGAAATTTGTTTTGTTATGCTATTTCTTATTTTAAATTACATTTTTATTAAATTTTTGTGCCAAAAAAACCTATTTGTACTTAAAGAAAAGGAGTACTTGTGGCACCTTAGAGACTAACCAATTTATTTGAGCATAAGCTTTCGTGAGCTACAGCTCACTTCATCAGATGCATACTGTGGAAAGTATAGAAGATCTTTTTATACACACAAAGCATGAAAAAATGGGTGTTTACCACTACAAAAGGTTTTCTCTCCCCCCACCCCACTCTCCTGCGTTTAATAGCTTATCTAAAGTGATCGCTCTCCTTACAATGTGTATGATAATCAAGTTGGGCCATTTCCAGCACAAATCCAGGTTTTCTTCCCCCCCCCCCCCCCCAACCCACTATCCTGTTGGTAATAGCTTACCTAAAGTGATCACTCTCCTTACAATGTGTATGATAATCGAGGTGGGCCATTTCCAGCACAAATCCAGGGTTTAACAAGAACGTCTTGGGGGGGGGGGTAGGAAAAAACAAGGGGAAATAGGTTACCTTGCATAATGACTTAGCCACTCCCAGTCTCTATTCAAGCCTAAGTTAATTGTATCCAATTTGCAAACGAATTCCAATTCAACAGTCTCTCGCTGGAGTCTGGTTTTGAAGTTTTTTTGTTGTAATATCGCAACTTTCATGTCTGTAATCGCGTGACCAGAGAGATTGAAGTGTTCTCCGACTGGTTTATGAATGTTATAATTCTTGACATCTGATTTGTGTCCATTGATTCTTTTACGTAGAGACTGTCCAGTTTGACCAATGTACATGGCAGAGGGGCATTGCTGGCACATGATGGCATATATCACATTGGTGGATGTGCAGGTGAAGAGGCTCTGATAGTGTGGCTGATGTTATTAGGCCCTGTGATGGTGTCCTGAATAGATATGTGGGCACAGTTGGCAACGGGCTTTGTTGCAAGGATAGGTTCCTGGGTTAGTGGTTCTGGTGTGTGGTATGTGGTTGCTGGTGAGTATTTGTTTCAGGTTGGGGGGCTATCTGTAGGCAAGGACTGGCCTGTCTCCCAAGATTTGTGAGATAAGCTATTACCAGCAGGAGAGTGGGGTGGGGGGGGAGAGAACCTTTTGTAGTGGTAAACACCCATTTTTTCAGGCTTTGTGTGTATAAAAAGATCTTCTATACTTTCCACAGTATGCATCCGATGAAGTGAGCTGTAGCCCACGAAAGCTTATGCTCAAATAAATTGGTTAGTCTCTAAGGTGCCACAAGTACTTCTTTTCTTTTTGCGAATACAGACTAACACGGCTGTTACTCTGAAACCTATTTGTACTTAATTTTAATTTTAAATAAAAAAATTTATACCAAGTTTTTGTGTTTATTTTTAATTTTAAATTACTAATTGAATTAGTTAAAGGGGGGTTGGATGATGGTAAAGGAGAGGTGGGGGGCATGAGGGTTTCTCAAAAATTAAAAAGGGGGCGAGATGCCAAAAAGTTTGGGAACCAATGATATACAGGGATTTGGTGCAGATGCTACTTTATTAACAATGGGGAGGGGTGCAATATGCCACCTCCCCCTGGGTCTCCCATATACCATACATTTAACTAGGTCCACTGCAGGATCCAGGGCTACCTGCCATATAACCTGTAACTCAGGGTGGACCCTCCTTAGCCTACCCTTAGCACTCAGCTCACTTCTAAACACTCTCTCTCTTACCCTCTCCTGCCCATGAGGGAAGTAGAGGATAGCAACTGTCTGTGAACAGTTCAGATCTCCCATTCTCCCAGAGGGTCCACCAGTGAAAGCCCAGTCCCCTTTTACTCTAGCCCTGCATTTTCAGGCATGCATTCTGTCTGTCTCTCTCTCTCTCTCTTTTTTTTTTTCTTTATGGGCCATCTATTGCACTGCTGGTCCAATCAATATCTCCACCTAGGGATAGAAGGTGGCACTCATTCATAAGAGAAGCTATTTGTACATGGGTCAAGAAGTTTTTCATGATAGCCTAAATTTCCTTTTTCTTAATTTCATTTCATTATTCCTAGTTGTAGTTCCAAAAATAATGCCTCTAAAAGCCTTAGTAGATTGTTGGTGATTTCTTTCCCTGTTCCTCAAACAATTTGTTTGTTAGTTGAACTCTGTGATTGTCTAATAGTTACTACGCAGTGGTATCAAAGATTTAGTTTTCCTCTATACTAAGAATAGCCAGTCTGGGATTTCAAGTATCCCTTTATGATTACTGTCAATAAATTATGACCTTTTAATGTAGACCCCTGTTAACTTTTAAAAATGTTCTTCATAAATCAGTGCAACCAGTCCCTGATCATTTCTGGTGCTCTTCTCTGCACTGTCTTCCGTTTGTCATTTGTTTCTAGTAATGTGCAGCCCAGAACTGAATGCAGTTCGCAGACTCAGTTGCTCCAAGGCTTTATAGGTCTTGATTCCTCTGCTTATAACATGTTTTAAATTTAAACCCATGAGTGCAGACCCATTGACATTAGTGATTTGCTGGATTGGTATGTAGAGGGACTGTTGCTTCCCTGCTCAGTGATGTGATGCTATTTCATATACAGCCTGACATATTGGCCTTTTTTGCTGCTGTATTGAATTTCAAACTAATTTCTGTTTTGCTGACTTTTATTGATTTTCTGCCCATTTTTCTAATCTTTGTCTTGTGAAAGGAAGATTTTTTTAAGAGAAGTTCAAAAGTAGTACTACTATCTGTGTCTCTTTAGTTATTAGTTTCACAGGCACCCCTTCTCCCCCACCCTCCCTTTATTACTGTCCCTTCTTCCTCTTCAGTACTATATTATTTTTCCCACTGATATATTTGTAAAAGCCTTTTGGGTTATCATAATTTTATGGACTGTTTTTGCTTCACTTACATATCTATCTATTTATTTTCCCCTAGTGGTTTGCATCACTACCTTACCATTTTAGGTACAGTTTATTGCTAACCTTATGTCTCTGAGCAGCCCCTCATGTAGTCACATTACTCTCTAATTATTTTTGAAATATTTGGTTACATATACTGTATAGTACCTAATATTTAATGTGATCACAAATACAATCTTCAGACAAAGCAACAAATACAAAACAATTTGGCAACACCCCCTTTCAAAACAGTGGCACCTCCATAGAATCATAGAAGATTGGGGTTGGAAGAGACCTCAGGAGATCATCTAGTCCAACCCCCTGCTCAAAGCAGAACCAACCCAAACTAAATCATCCCAGCCAGGGCTTTATCAAGCTGGGCCTTAGAAACCTCTAAGGATGGAGATTCCACCACTTCCCTAGGTAACCCATTCCAGTGTTTCACCACCCTCCTAGTGAAATAGTTTTTCCTAATATCCAACCTAGACCTCCCCCACTGCAACTTGAGACCATTGCTCCTTGTTCTGTCATCTGCCACCACTGAGAAAAGTCTAGCTCCATCCCCTTCAGGCTGCTATCAATCACCCTTCACTCTTCTACAGACTAAATAAGCCCAGTTCCCCTAGCCTCTCCTCATAAGTCATAGTCCTAGACTATGTCATTGTAAGAACACAGGATCTAAGAGATGTCCAAATCACCCATGCCATGAGAGGAACTGATGATTGCTGGACTGGCCAGCGCCTGGTGCGGTCAGTCATGTCCATCAGGATTGCACCGAAACATAGAAAGCAATCCAAATCACACAGATGGCAATACAACATCCAAAGACTTCAATCCTCAGTGTACCAAGAGAACTTCCAAACGCTCCTCAGTGAAAAAATGGCCATATGGAAATAACATAAGTGTCGAAGAAGACTGGGAAGCCCTAAAACAGACCATCCATGAGGTTTGCGAGGAATCCATTGGCCTTGCTACCCGCCACCATCAGGACTGGCTTGACAACAACATTATTGAGATTACAGCCCTTTTGGACCAGAAGAGAAAAGCTTTCTGCGACTGGGAAAACCAATCAGTATCTAGTTAGAAGCAGAGCTCTTTCCATCAGCTCAAAGCTGAAGTTCAAAGGAGGATCAGAGAAATAAAAAACGAATGGTGGGAAAACAAAGCAAAAGAAATCCAAACATTCGCTGACAGACATGATGTGTGGAGCTTATTTTGTGAGACAAAGACCCTGTATGGACCAAGCTCATGTGGCCTCACACCTCTGAAATTCGAAGATGGTATTACACTTCTGAAAGATAATGAATCCATCAAAGATCGCTGGAAGGAATGCTACCAAAACCTTCTAAATAGAGAATCGACTGTGATTTGACACCATCAACTCCATCCCTCAGCATCCAATTTGGGAAACACTTGCCAACCCACCAACACCTGAGGAGATCTGCAAAGCAATTAATCAAATGAAGTACAATAAAGCACCAGGCCCTGATGGCATACCAGCTGAAGTACTGCAAGTGGGGGGAGAAACATTGACTAACAAGCTTCACTTGCTGTTTCTCAAAATCTTTAGCACCGAAGAAATCCCTGCTTACTTACATAATACTAACATCATCAGCATTTTCGAAAAAGGAGACAGTGCACTTGTTTTGTTTTGTTTCCCTTATAAAAAGTCATTTTAGGGCAAATACTGCCTCTCTATCTGTGGTGGGTCCCTGGAAGTGGAGATGGTGGGGATCTGTTGTGCAAATGGGAAGAAGATTTGGGGAGGTTTTTGGGGGGTTGAGCACCCCTTGTGTAGAGCTCTGCTCAAAAGAGGCTCACAGCTCCAAGGGGGAGAGGCCAGAGGACCCACTACTATGAAGATCCACCAGTCTTTGACCCTTCCTCTAAGGAATCTCCGTATGGGCTGTGGCTACGATTTCAGCCCTATAGGCTAGAGTAGTCTTTGTGGAGTGACTCTGTAGGCTCTCTGCCTCCTAGGTGACATGGCTTCTCCCCTGCACAGTTGGCCAAAACTCAGCTGGGTTACGTGGGCTGGGCATTGGCTCAGGATTTGTGCCTTTGTGCTTAAATGAAGTGTTAGGAGAAAGTACAAAAAATGTTAATATCTCTGGGGACTGAGAGGGGTTTAAAAGTAAAAGTATTAGTATCCATAGTTTGTTTCCATTATTTTCCCATCATTGGAATCTTTTTACTGGAATCTTGTGACTCCTGTGGAAAATCTAAAACCAGTCTTGATTCTAGAGTAGAAGGGGTTATTGGTTATTTCTTTTTAGTTTTAAAAAAGTGCACAACAAGAGAACTTTTTTGTTTTAACCACTCAAATATAAGTAATGATAATGGTGTTACTGAGAGATCCCAAAGCAAACCAGCATTATTTAGAGACAGGTCTAAGGTAGCTCTGTGTAAGTATTTAGGAAATAAACTTCTGTTTTCATTGCAATAGAAACAATAAAAAATGAATGCATTTGTGTTTGAGAGACCCACACAGTTTTATGTTATTTAAACAGGCTAGGATAATATTTGTGGTGTGTTCCTACCTTAGATTTTGGTGACTTAGATGTAGCGTATGTTGTTGTACTGCATCCTCTACAAATTTGATGGTCTTTTCTTTAATTCTGGAGGATCCCTCCAGAATTCCTAATTGTTGCAGTAAACATGTCTTTCTGACTTAATTTTATGGAATGCATGTTTTATTTAGTGAACAGTAAGACTCATTCCATTGTTGTTCACAACCATTATAAAGACATGTATCTTTGATTTGCAAAAAGTTTTGAATATTTATAGGTGATAAAAATAAAGAGGTTGTTTAGCAGGTGCTGACTTCAATTTGTAGTTACAGTATTGCAGTCGTATCATGAGGTTTGTCTGGTGAGAGAATTAAACAAAAATAACTTCAAAGGATGTAGGTAATCTGCCTCTAATGCCAAAGTATTTCAGGGTGTGCACTTTACTTTTTCCCCTACATTTGCGTAGATCGGAAAACTGAATGTTCCAAACAACTTGTGGAAACTTTTCCACATTAGCTTTACATGTACTAAAAATGCAATTAAATGTGTTCAGCTAAATACATAAAAATGCCTAGAATTAATTCATGTGGGAAAGAATTAAAAAAAAATACTGTTGATTTGTTTTTAGCTGATACATTTAACATGGCAAATTTGAAATTAATCCTGGTAAAAAGTCAGTGGCACCTAATTAAACTTATTGAGAATACCAATATACACAGAATTCATACAGCATTTATTTGCACAAGACATCTCTGCTTCTATCAATGAGTTCATGGTGAACAATGCAAAGCCATTATATGCTCGAATAAATAGGAATAAATGTAAACATGTATTGTTTGTTTCCACATAATGAGTCATCTCCTGTGGTATCCATCTTGTTTCAAAACTGGAGCCATTTCCAAACTTTTTAATCTGTATTCCTTTTGTGAGAATGGCACCTATAGTTTCCCCCAATCCTTACGTCTCCTTGTTGCGTTAGCTTTTCCTCCTGCCCTTAACTCCTATACATTAGGCCGAACTACCTTATGTGGCTGAATTCTTCTCACCTCTATCTATCGTTGAAGCCTCTAGAGTCATTGACATTCTCCTTCTCTTGCCTGTCTTTATTTTAAAGCCCAGCTGTTTGTACAGTGAGAATAAGCTTACTGTTACTCTGAACGCCTTTACAGTCTCTACTTTCTAAAAGTCACGTTGGTTCATTTGGTGAGAAATTTTGTATTTGTTTCAAGCCAAGAGTGCTCAGGAGACAAACAGCTGTGAATTTTGTGTGCGCGCGCACGGGGATAAAGTTCACACTACCAAAAGTATGGTGTAATGTAGATGTTGTCATCTCATTTACTGTTGCTTTTTGCAGACCTGCAGTTAAAATACCTGCTTCACTTTTAGAGTATGAGCTCATGTTTTAAAAGTTAGCATGTTCATAAAAAGCTAAAATAAAGAGCCTCCTGGTTACATTTTCCTTCATCTAGTCTCTTTTCTTCCCTAAATTTTAATGATTGAGCTAGTTGCTTTTTACATCTGGAAGAAAAGAAAAGACCTCCAAGGGCCACTTCACTGTGATAACTGGCACAGCTGGTAAAAAGTTGTTTTTACCCAGGTGGGTTAATATGGAGTACAGATGTGTTCACTGTGTTTTTTTGGATGAGGGGCATAAGTTAGATCTGAAGTGGCCAATGGCATATTAGGAGGGAGTTAAGAAAGAACTTGCTTTAATTATATAATGTGTTTCCTAGCTACAGCACAGCAAATTTAGATTAAATGTCAGGAAAAGCATCCTAACGTAAGCACAGTAGGACAATGGAACGAAATACCTAGGGAAGTCATGGAATCTCCTTCACTGGTGATTTTCAAAAAGAGGCTGGATATAGCCACCTGTCTTGAGTGGTGGCTATATCAACAAATCCTGCATCTTGGGACGGGGTTAGACTAGATGACCCTTGCAGTGCCTTCTAACCCTATGGTTCTATGATTCTGTAATTCAACAGTTGTCTTGAAACCCAGGGCCAGGGCCAGGGCCAGGGCCAGCTCCAGTTCAGTCTCGGGATGGTAGGTGATAACTGAGGGCATGTCTACACTACATAATTGTCGACCTATGTTAGGCTGACTTACAGTTACCACAGTATTTACTGGGATTTTTTCATGTACACACTACCCTGTTGGTGGTGCACATCCTCACCAGGAGTGCTCCCACCGACTTAAGAGGGGCAATGTGGGGGGCTGAGAGCCCAGAGCTCCCTGTTGGGAGCCCAGCTGCCTCCTGGGCTGTCAGCTCCACTCACTGCTGAGAGCCCAGCCCAGGGGGCTCCCTACTGGGAGCCTGGCATCCGCCCTGGCTCTGGGCACAAAATTCTGCATCCCGCGCCTGGGCAGCACTCGTGCTCCCAGTGGGGAGCCTGGAGCTCAAACAGTAGCTGGGCTCACAGCTGGAGCTCCACAACCACTCTAGGGGTGACAGCCACGGCTGTTAGCTGGGTGTGGGGTTCACAGCAGGGACCCTACCAGCCTTTCTTGTCAATTTCACAGCTCCAGCGCAGAGTGACAGCCACTAGCTGATGTAAGTAACACAGTGTCTACACAGACACTGCATCGCCCTAACTATACTGACATAAGCCCTATGCCTCTCGTGGAGACATTTACATCGGCTAGTAGTGTAGACACTGACATAATTAGATCGACGTAAGCTGCTGTCTGTCTTAGGGTACTTCTACACTGCAGCTGGGAATGATCTTCCCAGCTCAGACAGATGAACTTGTGCTAGCAGGACTCGAGCTAGCTTGCTAACAATAACAGTGTGGATGCTGCAGCTCAAGCTCACCCAAGCCCCTGGGTCTGAGCTCAAGTGCCTAGCCTGAGTCTCAGCCAAGACTGCAATGTCCACACCGCTATTTTTAGCGCAAACTCACTAGCATGAGTTTGTCTACCTGGATTGGGAGTCTGGCCCCAGCTGCAGTCTAGATCTACCTTTAGGGACTACTGCAGCCGTGTGTCCTGTTATGACAACTGAGATCAGTAGGATTGGAACTACTAAATGAAATTAGCACCCAAGGGCCCAGTAAACCTAGCTTTTGTCAATACAAAATGTTCAAATCAAAAATATCGTTGGGTCAGTCCTTTTTTTTATAATTTACTAATTTAATGAGAAATAGCATTGCTGCCAGTGCAGTGTAAGGGGAAAAAATCATTGGAACTAGTGGCCGATTGTATCCAATATGACCACCTAGGTGATGTATAGCAGGGGTTCTCAACCTTTTCCTTTCTGAGGCCCCTCCCCCCCAACATGCTATAAAAACTCTACAGCCCACCTGTGCCACAACAACTGGTTTTCTGCATATAAAACCCAGGGCTGGCATTACGGGGTAGCAAGCAGGGTAATTGCCCCGGGCCCCACGCCAGAGGGCCCCCCATGAAGCTAAGTTGCTCAGGCTTTGGCTTCAGCCCCAGGTGGCAGGACTCAGAGACCCGGGCTTCAGCCCCACGCGGTGGAGCTTTGGCTTTCTGCCCTGGGCCTCAGCGAGTCTAACGCTGGCCCTACTTGGCTGACCCCCTGAAACCTGTTCGCGGCTCCCCTCGTTGTGAACCACAGCTGTATAGTGTCTTGTGTTGGATACAACTTTCAAGTATAACAAAGAACACTTTTCTTTCTCATTAGCTATTTTGAAGTCTGCTGACCTTGTTGGATCTATGCACCAAGTTCTAGATGATGTATGGAATAAAACATTTCTGTTCAATTGGTGGACTGTTGTCAGTGCTCAGCAGTTTGTTGTAGCACAGTATTTATCTTAGACCACACACAGAAGCCCATCAAGTACATAATTCTCATCTTAAAAAGAAGGCCATTTCCGAATAAATCAAGATATTTTTTCCCAGGAAGTAGGGGGGTGCGTGTGTGTGTGTGTGTGTGTGAGAAAGAGAGAACTTTTTTTAAATTCTCTCATATCCTCTCTCCCAGTATGTATCCATGCAGTGGTACCTGTAATGACCAGATGTCTAAAGTTGACCTCCCGTAAATAAGACACCAAAAATTAAAGGCACAAGAGTCGCCTATAAAGGAGCCAGAATAGGAATTCAGGAATTCTTGGTGCTCAGCCTATGAGCTAATTGTTAGGGATATTGTCTCTATATCAAAAATTATTTGTTTTTGGCCTGTCCATCATTTCTTATTGTGAAGCTTACCATAAGGTTTAGTGAAGGTTGCTACTAAATAAATTATTTTTAAAAATTCATTTCTTTTCTAAAATCTGATTGTTGTCTAAAATGGAAGCAGTTTAAATCTATCTTATACTCATGATAACACAGCTGTACAATAAGGCCATTACCTATTCTTTTCAGATTTCCACAGTTAAGTTGGAAAAGACTTGGGATCATGGTCTGCCTTGGAGGTGAATGAATGGAACCTTTGCAACTGAAAGGCAGTTAAAGATCAGACTTGCTTAGCGCTTGTAATACATAGGCATGACTTTTGGCTCTCAATCTCCAGCAAAGACGGGGGAATGTCTGAACTATTCTGCCGTTTTCCGGCTGGCCCTACGTGAGACCTCTCCCTAACTTCATTTAGTGAAGCTGAGGCTCTGCTCTAAACTGTCACTTGGTGACTATTCCCAATGCACTATCCACAAGCTGAGGAAAGACAGAAAATGGTGCACTTTGGCCACACCCCTAAGCATAGCCTGAAGGGAGTGGTGTATGAGCTAGCCTCACCAGTTCTATACTCTGGGGACTCCATGCTAGGACAAACCCCAGCAGGACAGTGCTGAGTAGTTTCTGTGCTCTTTGTGCTGCCGGGGTGTTGCAAACGGGATGGAGCAGGGAAGAGAATCGGGCTATCTCTTTCTGTTCTGTAATGATCCTATGAAAGCATGAACCATGCTTCCCAAACCCACTGTACGCGATCAGGCTAAAGGCACAACGGCTGTTACAAAAGATTATCCCGATAAACATCAATTTCTCAACAACTAAATTCTTTAACTCTTTGCATTAGTGTGGCTTTGACTTACGTGACTGCAGTTATCTTACAAATATAAGCTATGTTCTCAGTAATGACTCTACAAGAAAATCTGAAGCTGCCGAACAACAAAGCATTTGCCATGGTAAAATTCATTTGGAGGATAAAGTGTCTCTGTTAGGCTTTTCTAAGAGGACTTTTACCCTAGTAAATGCCAGAAGTAGGGTCTTGCTGATCAGAGTGATAAATGCCATCACTTTTCTCTCCGTTTGTTTTGTTTTTTATTCCATTGCCACTGAGCTGAAGAGTTGATATTCATTACAGTCTTTCCCCATTACCCCCTAGACTGGCATGCTGCCATTTCTAGTGAGATGTACCAAGCCTCTACTGACAATTTACATGAATCTGCTACTGTACAGAAAAGAAATCTAATATGGAGCTGACTGTGTGTGTGTTTGAGGTATTGGGGAGGAAAATGATCTTGTAGTTATAGGCTGTCCACTCTATAAATGTGCTCAAATGCTTTGAAAATCTGAAAGAAATCATGGTACTCCATAGAACAGAGAAATGTGCATTTGAAGTCAGAGCCCAGCAATTCAAATCTTCTGGTCTCATTCATAGCAGGTAAAAGGCTGCCTTGATGACACTTAGAGCAAATGAGTTTCTCTCCTGCAGTCATGCACTGAATAAATCGCTTGATCTGGTTTGGTACAAAAGGGCAGGATCTATAAATAGTTAACTGAGCTTTCTTCAGGACAAGTGATGTATAGGCTGGAACTCTCTCTTGGGGTCTTTTTGAAGTAAGTGCAAATATGAACAAAAGGAAAGTTTGTAAAAAGGGATTCTTCTAATGAGATTGAAACCTCACACATTTTAACTTCTTTTTGAGAGTACAGGGACAACCACTTCAAACGTATTTAATGCTGACCTTGCATTCGTTTCAAAAAAAGAAAGGGGGGGGAGAGGGGAAAAAGCAGATTTCTGTTAAACTGATGTGAATATATTTTTGTCAACAGATGCACACAGATAATGCACCTTATCACTGATTAGTTAATTTGTATCAAAGATGTTCCTCTCATATAAGCTGTAGTGCATCCAGCTTTTATTTGAAAGCCACTGCTAGCAGGTTTAATGTGAGCTCTCCCTTTTATTCCTTTCCCAAATTGCTTTTGCATTGTGCTGTGCTGTGCTGTACTGTTCCCCAAAGGCCCTGCCTGTCTTGTTTGCTCTTTCATGCACCTTTTCTGCAGCTCCTCTTAGATATATTTATTTTAAATCATTGCTGTGATTGTGTTGAGTGATGTTCTGGATCTAACCTAAATAAGGCTGTAAGTTATTCTCTGGTATGAATACCTCCACCAAAATGTCTGGTCAGTGGTGGATATGGTAAATAAGGCTCTTCAGAAATACTACAAAGAGGCATCTGTTTTCAAGATATTTTCAGCGTCAGTTTTTTCTAAGGAGGAAAGGTTATTTTCCAATTGAACCTAAGCAGCTGAAAGTCTTGAGTCCAAACCCTCTTCTTTCTTTCACTTTGTCTTACAGCCAAACCAACCAAACAAATGATCTTGCACATTCAAAACCTGCCATGTGGCCCCAGGGGTCGTAGGAGTTTCCTGATTTTTTGTTGTAGCCTCGTTAGCCCGGGACAAAAATTAAACAAAAGATTAGTGCTGCAAAATTTGCTCATCTGTTTACTACTTAGTGTCTGTAAATCACTCAACTGTACTGTTGTCCTTGTGTCATCCTGTAGTGTCTGAATAGCCGATGCCTAGAGGGAGGTGTCTTCAAATCTCAACAACCTACCGATGCTGATTTCTGTTTAAAACAACAGTATGGACAGGCTCAGCAGAATTCTATTTCTCTCTCTATATTTTTTATAGTTTTGATGGATAATACGTTCATTTATAAGCTTGTTTTTTATATTTATTTATATTTTTTGCTGTTGTGTGAGATGGCTTTGAAACCTATTTTTTCAAGTTTATCTGTTAATTTTCACAGTTTCAGGAAATTATGGGGGAGTCCGATATTGGGGGGATCAAATAATTTATTGACAGTAGATATTGAGGTTCAAAAAGTTGACACTATATAATGATTAAAACACAATTTGTCACCATCATATGTCAAAATAGACAAATATCCTTAAATCAAACTCTAATTAATAAGTTCTCAAGCACTATTTTTCTTACTTTGCCTTTTGATTATCATCAATGGAAATATTTTTTCACTGGTTTGTGTGTACAGTGAAATTGACGTTTAGTGACATTTACTGATTAAAAATCGAATCCTTCCAAGCCTAATTATAGAGGTTTGTGACATTCCCACTGAGTCAGACAGTTCTCTGACCATCATATTTGGCTTTCTGCTTCCATCCCCTTAGCTAGCTTGGCTTTTGGACTTGTGGTTCTGCTCTTACTTTACTTGGCTCATTTCTGGAAGGGACAGCCTCACTACTTTAACAAGTAAGGGTCTAATTAATCCCACAAATAACTGTTTTTTCTTTGTTTTTGGCTTGTATAGAAGCTTCTTGCTACATAGCGCAATTAACCTGCTTCCTGCAAGGCCACTCTGCTTTTATCCTCAGACCTTGCCTCATTTTTCCCATGGTGAGATATATTTTCCCCTCCCTTCCCTGCCACTTTAAGCATTAGAGCTTTTGCTGTCTCTGTCACCTTTGCAAAATTTTCTCTGGACTCTCTTTGGTACATACTGCATATCTGATTCCCTCATTGGGCCCTTCATGTCTTGCTGAATGGTGAATATATGGTAGAAACAATGCATTGCCTGCATTTTCTCTTTTTCCACACAATCCACAGTAAATGCTGCAGTGTTTGAACCATGTTTCACTAATCAAATCTGCTCCAGAGCCTCTGACTTGCATCATCGCCACCCTCACAATGCGTTCTGCCCCAGTTCTTGGATGCTAACTTCATCTGAATCACAGATGACTAGACTTGTACATATTCTTGTGAGAGCTCAGAGTTTGGTAACTTGCCAGCGTTATACTTTTTAAATACCTTTTTACAGTGATAGAGGAACTCATAATGAAATTGGTTGCAGAGTTGAGGTGTTTGAATGGCACCCTTCACCCTTGATTAGTACTTAGATGTCAGCTGTAGCTTCTACCAGACTCTATGTAAGTCTTGCAGAAGTACAACCCCAGAGTGCAGTCTCAGTTGCTTGTTGGCCCGTATTCAGCTCTGCTCTGGTAGCTGCTCCTTTGTTGTTCCTGAGAAACATTGCAAGTTTATTATTATTATTTCTTATTTATTTGTATTACCATAGAGCAGGGGTGGGCAAACTTTTTGGCCTGAGGGCCACATCGGAGTTCCGAAACTGTATGGAGGGCCGGATAGGGAAGGCTGTGCCTCCCCAAACAGCCTGGCCCCCACCCCCTCCCACTTCCCACTCCGACTGCCCCCCTCAGAATCCCTGACTCATCCAACCCCTCCTACTCCTTGTCCCTTGACCTCCCCCTCCCAGGACCCCCTGCCCCTAACTGCCCCCCCAGGACCCCACCCCTATCCAACCCCCCTGCTCCCTGTCCCCGACTGCCCCGACCCCTATCCACACCCCCGTCCCCTGACAGGCCCCCCCCCCGGGACTCCCATGCCAACCGCCCCCTGCTCCCGGTCCCCTGACCATCTCCCATAGCATCTCCGCCCCATCCAACTGCCCCCTGCTCCATGTTCCCTGACTGTCCCCTGGACCCCCTGCCCCTTATCCAACCCCTCCGTTCCCTTACCATGCTGCTCAGAGCACCAGGACTGGCAGCGGCATGGTGAGCTGAGGCTGCGGGGGAGGGGGAGACAGCGGGGAAGGGGCTGGGGGCTAACCTCCCTGGCCGAAAGCTTAAGGGCCTGGCAGGACGGTCCCATGGGCCAGAGGTGGCCTGCGGGCCCACCTCAGCCACGGAGCCAAGGAGCCCTAGTCATATACCAGAACCCCATTGTGTTAGGCACTGTACAAACACAGAACAAAAGATGGTCCCTGCCCCCAAAGATCTTATAATCTATGTATAAGATAAGAGACAACAGATGGCTACAGACAGACAGGGAAGTACTAGGAAAGAATGAAACAGTACTGGTCAGCATGATAAACAGTAGTCTCAGCACTCCAGCAGCCTCGCTGTTGCCAAGATCTTTGTAGGCATCAGTGCAAAGGATAATTTTGAGGAAGGATTTGAAGGTGGTCTTTGATGGTGATTGTTTTAGCACAACTGATTTTTTCTTGTTAATGTTCTTAATTATGTCATCAGAGAAGGATTGGCTTTTCTAGCAACTTTAGTTTGGAAGGACAGCTGTCAGTCAGAGAGTGTGAAGACAGGGCAGCAGGCTTCTTCTGCTCTAAGTGGAGTCTCTTTCACAAGTTTGTACTGTTCTCAGCAGAGATAGTATTTGCCAATTTACTTTTATTGACATTGGGACAGATTCACTGGTATGCTCCGGCTGCGTTGTGCTGCTCCTGTGATGCAAAGCAGCTGTAAACCTGGTTTAACTTAAGCCAGGTTGATGGCTGTTTTGTATCACTGGAATAGCACAAAGCAGCTGGATCGTGCCAGCTGATCTAGCCTTTTGGTGAACCATTATAAATTATTTGTTTTATTTGTGGTCTCTATACATGACTGTATTTGAAGTCAAAACCTGTAGGAATATTGAGTTGATCATATCCATTAAAGAAAACTTTTATATTCTAAAATAAGCGTCTGTGGAATTAGAGGTTTCTTGGGCTAAAGCTTTTCCAAGCTAAAATGAAATTATGCATGTTAGCCATATATGTTTGTTTATCTGGAACTCCTTTAGATACAATATAATTTTTTCTGCATTATCCTATTGTCAGATACATTAAATGAAATTATTAAATGTTAAAATTTAAAAATGCTGATTTTTAGATGTCTTTACTATGTTGTCAAAAAAGGGCACAACACTTACTGTAAATACAGTTTTGTTGTAGCAGTGTTTTCTTCCAGTTTACTGAGATAATTTCAGTGGCATGAAATATAAGTGATTTTGATAAACTTGATGTTGTTTGTGATTTATTGATTTGACATATTCTGGGTCTTTTGAGGGTATGACTGGATGCAGGATAACAAAATCCCCATTATTTTCCTTTTATTTAAAATACAATGTATAGTTGAGATCATTTGTACTTTGCACTTGCATAAATAGCATTTTACATGTTCAAAGCACTCTACAAACATTAATCTTCATAATATTATTGTATAAATGGTATTTTTACTACCTTTTTATTAAACTCTGCTGTTGTTAAACTCTGAGGTCCTTGTAGCATAATACAACATTCAGCAGTTGTAGTAATTTTTTTTTAACAGGGGGTGATAGCCCAATTAGAGTGAATGTAAGAGAGCACAGTCAGCATTATTCCTGTTACTAACTTTGTTTCATAACTCAGTTTGTTTGTCCTTATGTAGAAAAATTCTCTTATTAAAAAATACGCAGTGATGATTTTTTCCCCTTAAGTCTTTCAGGATAACCACAGTGGAATGTAAGTGTGATATCAGTCCTCTGATTAGTAGTAGATTGAGGGAAAAACATGACAGAACTTGCAAAGTTTGATTGGACTTTGAGGTGTAACTCCAAAGAATTAATTACTGCTTCATATTAATCAAGATAACAATGCAAAACCCTTCATTAAGATCACAGGGAAAGTTCTTCCTTGGTCCTTGGAGAGGATATTATATGCAAGCCCTGTGGTGTGGGTTGCAAAGTGTCACTGGAATTTATATGCATTACTTGTCTAATTGCAGTAAATGTAGCATGTCCAGTTAGATTTAAAAGTTGGATGGGTGTTTGTTACTTACTAGAAATCACTTGAAACCTCACTACTCGGAGGCAGCTGTTCACAGGTCCTTCACCTCTCCCCAGAGATGCCTAGAAGACTCTGTTGTTGGACCCTGTCTTTTATGGCAGAAGCAGTAAACATGACAGGTTGTTTGGGAGCCATCTGTTTTAAAACAGTTTCTGTTTGGTATGCAGCAATGAACTTGAGATCAGCGTTCTGTCCGTCATCATGGTAACAGTCTTGTTTGGTGTCACAACAGGTGGACGTTGATGGGATGAAACTAAATGTGACCAATGAGTGGAACCTGGCTTCACCCTTATCGTCTGTCACCATTGATGGCACTCGGAGGACTATACAGGTAAATTCACTGACACATTATTTGTGGAACTGAAATGACTGCACCCCTTCAGATCCAAAAACCACTGATATCTGTATGGATACTAAATCTGATGTACAACAGAAAAACACTGTGTTGCTCTAACATAGTCTTTCTCCCTCCATTTAACAAGCCCGGAGCTTTATTGAGATCAATTTCTAGAGAAAATATTTGAGAAGATGACATGGTCAGAATACTCTTTATATTAAAGACAGTATCACACCTTTCAACTATCTCACTTTTCAAATACCTCACTCATTGTAGTCTGAGACTTACCTACGTTTCTCATAATTGTAGTGTCTTCTCACTTCTATTGTTGAAATAAGAAGTATGTATTTATTAAAGGAGCAAATCCGAAGTCATTCCTGCACAAATAATTTTGTGTGTCCCTCGTTTTGAGTCTTTCCAGATTGAAAGGCAAGGACCGCATCTTTCCTGTATTGTTGTTTTTTATTAATGTATATCAGTTTCTTGCTTTAAAGAAGAAGAAAAAAGCAACTCCCTAACCCCCACAAAACTCAAGAATAGTTCATGAATGGCATCAGATTCTAAAGTGTCCCCATGAAAGTGTTTAAAAACAAGAAATTGCATTGCCATGGATTTTATATTAACTGTTTTTCAATTTTTCTCAAGGTAGGGTGGTTCAGAATTTGTATAGGCTATGTCTGCACTACCACTTATGTCAGTATAACTTACGTCGCTCAGGGCTGTGAAAAGTCACCCACCTGAGCGACATAAATCACACCAACCTAAGCATCAGCGTAGACAGTGCTACGTCGGCGCGAGAGCTTCTTCCGACGACATAGCTACCACCACTCGTGGTGGGTGGATTAATTAAGCTGAGAGGAGCTACACTAGAGCAGTGGTTCTCAACCAGGGGTACATGTACCTCTGGGGGTACAGAAAGGGCTTCCAGGGGGGTACATCAACTCATCTAGATATTTGTCTAGTTTTATAACAGGCTACATAAAAAGCATTAGAGAAGTCCGTACAAACTAAAATGTCATACAAAGACTTTTATACTGCTCTATATACGATACACTGAAATGTACGTACAACATTTATATTCCAGTCGATTTATTTGATAATTATATGGCACAAATGAGAAAGTTAGCAATTTTCAGTAATAGTGTGGCTGTGACACTTTTATGTATTTTTATGTCTGATTTTGTAAGCAAGTATTTCTTAAGTGAGGTGAAAGTTGGGGTTACAAACGACAAATGAGGCGTCTGAAAGGAGTACAGCAGTCTGGAAAGGTTGAGAAACACTGCACTAGAGAGCTTATAGTGGCACAGCTACATAGGTGCAACTGTGCCGCTGTAAGCTCTCTTGTGTAGCCAGAGCCCCATTTACTAAATAGTCATTTTATTAGTAAGATCAGGGTGTCTGCAGACCCTACAAGTTATAGGAAAGAGATTAAGATTCTGAAACCCTGAAATTACTTGAAAAATAGTATAAATTTATCAGTGATTCAGCATTTTTTAAAAATTACTGCTGAACATGTAAATGTCACAATGATGACTTTTTCCATGTGTCTGAATTTGAACGACTTCAGCTTTGGGAATCCGAAACAGTTGTCTTTCAAGGATGGTATGAGTAGGAAATGAGTGACAATCTCACTGTATACCCAGGCAAATATATACAAATGGGTCTTTCTAGCACATCTATGTGCTATTAGGGACTATTCAAAGTTTTCTTGCAGGTTCGTGTGGCTGGACATGATCCTCAACTTTTACTTACATGCTCCACTCTCAGAATTTACCTGCTGCTATCTAAAGAAAATCTTTAGGTTTTGGTGTCTGTTCACTTTACTAATATTCAATGAGGAGCAATATATATTTATAAAAATATAAGAGATGTTCAGAAGAAACCCAACATATTTGGTGTGCATCCATACATGTTTTCAGATGAGTTTCCATCAAAACTAATGGGAAGTGAATGAGGACATATTACAGCAGTACACAGCATTAGGAAGCTTTTATTGTTGCTGACTAATAGTAGTTAGATTGATTATATACCAAACGCATGATATTTGAACTTGCATCTTCATTTAATTCCCAAGGCACAGAATGTAGCCATAGCTGAACATGTTTATTGCTAGGTAGCTGAGCCCACTAATGGGGTCCTTGAACTGCTGGAATACAATTGTCATATGAAATGCGTGCAGGGGTCACTTCAGCTGCTGTACAACAAATATTTTGAAGTGTGTTATACAACAAGAAGTGTAAAAACCATAGTTATTGTTTCTCCTGGAGATATCATCTGTAAACCTCTGTTTTGTTGAGAAATCCTGTAGCTTGAAAAGTTATTAATGTTGTGATTGTCCATATATGTAAAATGATGGTTACAATGTGATTAACCCTTGATATCTGCTCATTGGAATCCAAATTGGATTTTGTGTTATGTTTCTCTAGACTTGTTCCTCTGCAAGGACCAAATTAGACCAGCGTGTTCCTATAGGTCCATTTGTCCCCAAGAGCATTTGATCCCTGAGTCTTAGTGTATCTTCCTTCAGCAAGTCTTCGCCCTAGAGCCATTTAAGCAATTAACATAAATGAATCGAATAATTCCAGCTGTGCTTTATTAATTTTCAGACATTCTAATTTCTCTTCATAGTTGGTTTCATTCATCTAAATTTGTTTAACCGGTATATTCTTTGTGAACATAATATTTCTTTGAAGATTGATTTATGCACCTAGGGCTTGATCCTGAAAGGTGCTGAGTGCTCTGATCCCAATCCAGCAAAGCCCTTAAGCACATAAGGAGTAAAGAAGGAAATGATTTTCAAATATTTTGTTTTAAAATGTATTTATGCAAATTGTAGTCTAGATATTCAAATTGTTGCATATCTGTCACCCGATTAAAATAAGTAATTAGACATATGAGTCTATTTTCACTCATCTGCTAAAGGATCTTGGCTCAAAATGTGTAAATAAGGGAAGTACCGGTCTAAGCAAAGAGTAGATCAGTGACATGCAAAAATGGGTGGGTACCAGAAAATACCTTGATCCTGCAAAGTTAAAATTCGAGGGTTCCTGTTCTTAAAATTAACTGTGTGCCTAAGTGTTTTGTTGGATAGGAGCCAGAGTACCTTGCTGACAAAATCTCAAAAATAAAATATTGCTGAGAGTTCAATGACTGTAGATTATTTCATTGATCTGGTATCTCAAAACAGTTTTGCTTATTATAGATTATGTATTATTTGGGTTTCAGACCCTAAATACAGGAACTGCAAAACATTTTTGTTTGTTTAAGCAATAGATGAGTTTGGAAAGATTTACTGAGTGAGGTGCATGAAGACTGATTGATGTCTTCCAGTAATACACAGCTACTGTATACTGTTAGTTTCATTTTGAAATTGTTGCAGGGTCATTTTTACTATTATCTCTATGAAAGAGAAATAAATATTGCGTATGCTCCCACTTCTTTTTCTTAGATGAGAGAGCAGGCCTGGCTTTTCTCAGAGCTTATAGGATTACCCTATGTTTTCACATTTGCTCTGTAAGCCCCCAATCATCACAGCAAAAGGAGCTCATCAGTGTTACTCCAGACATGATGAGATGGGTTGCTACTGAGTAACTGATTTTCCTTGCCTCACTTGTCACCTGTTCTTGGCAATTGAAGCAAATACAAGAGATCTCTCAAATACCTCATTTAAAAAACAAAAAAAAACCCACAATCCCCCTCTCCACTCTTCCCTTCCCCATCCCCCAAAAGAAAAAACTTAGTGACTTTTGCTGAAGTATGCAGCGTTGTATTTCAGGCTTCCTTCTTTTTTTTTAAACTTATAATCTATGTTGTGTGTATTTCTCTGTGCTGTCCCTCATTATTTCCCTACCTCCAATTGTGCAAGCAGAGTGGCAGTTCAGCAATTCCTCTTTCTCCACTAGCTCTGAAACCTGATTTTATGACTGAATAAAACAAAAGTTTTCTTTACTTCTCTTCATTAAGAGACAAAAACTTCCAGGACTTTGCTTTCTGTACCAGGCCACCCACTATGTTCTTTCCCTCCCCGTGCTTCCCCTTCCCACTCATGGAGGAGCAAGCTAGGGTTGGGTATTTGACCAGTTCAAAAATAATTGGTCAATTGACCAGTCAAATATTGTCAAATAATGTCAAATGTTTTAAAGCACTAATTTATAAGAACAGTCACAAAAAAGAGTAAGACTTTATGGTCTCCAATAGGCTTACCCTTAGATACTTATACCTAATTACAAAAAAACTGAGTTATTTTAATTCAGAAAAATGCAAAACACCATGAAATGATTTTCTCAAATATGAGAGTAATTATTTTTAGGTTGGCCTTTAAATGTGGACATTATTCGTAAATGAATGAAATTAAAAATAAAACACACACAGCATCCATAAAACCAAAAAATCACTTATGCTAGATAGGCAGCAGGCCAACTCTACCAACCATTTTATGGCTGTGCATCTTTACTGTTTATGCTGGGGGTGGAAGTTTAATGGCTGTGAGCCCTCCTCTCCCTCTCCCACTCCCTTCTGAGTTTATTTCTATATCATTGTCTAGTCAGTTTAGGTTGTAAGCTTTTCAGTGCCAGGACTGTGTCTTTTAACTTGTTTTAATATGCTTCGTAAATGACATGGCATAGAAATAAAGATATACATACATACAATGTTTGTTCTAGAAGGTTCAAGCCAATCAAGATTCTCAACTTTCAATTAGTTGACTTTTTTCCAAATAGGTGGCGTTATCATGCAGTTAAAGTGAGTGATCAAGATATTTCAGTAGGTTGGCTAACAGGTGGCACCATGATGCAATCAAAAAGGGGGTCCTCTTGCCTACATCATGACATTTGTGCTGGAATATTTGACAATATTTGACCATGTTCAAATAACATGTGTCAAGTTACATTATTTGACCCATCGATTGACCAGCTTGCAAAGTCTAGAGCAGGCTTAATAGGGCAAATCAAAGACGAGGTGCTCCATCTTTGAAAAATCCCTCTCAGGAACCACATAAAGGGAGCTCAGACTGGATAATTTCCAGGCTGAGCAAAGAGAAAGAGCTCAGAGAATGGGCAGATTGCTTGGGCCTCTTCATTCCCCTCTCTGCCTCTGTACATCAATAAAGACTTTTCCAGAGACAGCTCCAAAAGGACAAGTGTCAATGTTCCTCTTTGCTCTCTCCAAAATGGACCAACAATGACTCTTCAGGATTGAGGCCAAAATTCCACTCCCCAAAACCCAAACTTCATTGTCCTTTCCACCACCACCACCTGTAAATTGGCAGTGATTTTTTCATAGATTCATGGATACGAAGGTCAGAAGGGACAATTATGATCATCTAGTCCAACCTCCTGCACAACGCAAGCCACAGAATCTCACCCACCCCTCCTGCAAAAAACCTCTCACCTATGTCTGAGCTATTGAAGTCCTCAAATCGTGGTTTAAAGACTTCAAGGAGCAGAGAATCCTCCAGCAAGTGACCCGTGCCCCATGCTACAGAGGAAGGCGAAAAACCTCCAGGGCCTCTTCCAATCTGCCCTGGAGGAAAATTCCTTCCCGACTCCAAATATGGCGATCAGCTGAACCCTGAGCATGTGGGCAAGATTCACCAGCCAGATAGCAGGAAAGAATTTTCTGTAGTAACTCAGATCCCACCCCATCTAACATCCCATCACAGGCCATTGGGCCTATTTACCATGAATATTTAAAGATCAATTAATTTGCCAAAATCATGTTATCCCATCATACCATCTCCTCCATAAACTTATCAGATAGGTCTTTTCCCCCCACTGCTTCCCTTAGAAGGCTATTCCAAAACTTCACTCCTCTGATGGTTAGAAACCTTCGTCTAATTTCAAGTCTAAACTTCCCAATGACCAGTTTATATCCATTTGTTCTTGTGTCCACATTGGTACTGAGCTTAAATAATTCCTCTCCCTCTCTGGTATTTATCCCTCTGATATATTTATAGAGAGCAATCATATCTCCCCTCAACCTTCTTTTAGTTAGGCTAAACAAGCCAAGCTCCTTGAGTCTCCTTTCATAAGACAGGTTTCCGTTCCTCGGGTCATCCTAGTAGCCCTTCTCTGTACCTGTTCCAGTTTGAATTCATCCTTCTTAAACATAGGAGACCAGAACTGCACACAGTATTCCAGGTGAGGTCTCACCAGTGTCTTTAAATGGTGTAGGCAAATTCCACTTAGTACAGTTCAAAATTTGGGGTTAGTGACATCGCATCCTAAATGAGGCACATGTTGTTCCCAAACAGTTGTTCTCAGCCCTGGGTTCTGTGTAGATTTCTTTTCCACTATTTTTACTGATACTAGATCTGGACACTGCAATATTTGATAAGTTGGCTACTGTCCATCCAGTAGGTTACCTGGAAGACTTCATCTACAAGGAATGAATGGATCTACCTCAGCTACAGGTGTATCTACAATATTTCCCAAAGCTGAAGTCAGCTTTGGCATTAGCAAATTGGAAGATACATGAATGGTATATCCTATGCCTGACTGGTTTGGAATGTGATATCCAAAACAGAGATAAGGAAAGGTACAGAACAACAAGTTAAGGAACCAATGAGTTAGATCTTAGGTGATGGAGAAAGTGTTTTTTAACTTGTAAACAGCCATGATATAAATAGAGGTAGTTTTGGGGTGTATCTTCAAAGCGCACGTTCTGCGTAAGATAAGAATTACTTCCCGGAATAAGGGTATGTATATCTCCTTTGGTTATTGTACTGTTTTGTTTTGTCTTTAGACAATAACTCTGGCTAAACTTTGGCTCAGCTGTTGAACGACAAGTGTAGCCAATCAGTTGGCTGTATGTTTTAATCAACACTTCGACTCAACCACATGGGCCTCTGAAGTGTCAGCAGGCAGGGCTGGGTGTTCACCTCCTGGGATCCAGATTCCCCAAGCGCACACAACTTGCTGAATAAGTTAATGTGGCTCTAATCTGCAGTAATTTATGCAATTTCTTCCTCTGCACTGCGGAACTCTAACAGCTCTTCCAGGCGCAGCCCTGGTTAAGCAAGTTCCTTAATGCAAGTCTTCTGCAGGGAACAGAGATAGGAAAGGCATGTGTGGAGTCAAGGGGCTTCTTCACAGACTCTTGTTGCCTCCAGCAGATCTCTGAGGTCCATGTGGATCTTGGGGGGTGTCTTTAGGTTTATGAGGTGCAACCCCTGGTCTCATCCAGGTGGAAGGAGAAATGTGAAGGAAGAAATTTGGGGAAATTTTGCAAATTTTAAAATACTGATTTTTTCTATTCCTGTATTTTAGAAATAAATCACATGTAGGTATAGCCCATATTTTCATAGGTTAAATTATCTAAAGTGTCTACTAATTTGGGGTGAATCGGTGTTTGGGTTCCCAACATGATAAACCTGATTTTCAAAAGGTGTTGGTACCCGCAACTCCAGTTGAAGTCTACGAGAGCTACGGGTGCTTTGGCATCTCTGAAAATCAGCTCCTTAGTGTGTCAAGTTGGAAACCCATTGATCGACTCTAAAGTAATGGCCGCTTTTAAAAAATTTTTAGCTGCGGTATTTAAAATGTGTTCAGAGTATTCACATGGGCTGTGATATTACTGTAATTATTTTTTGCTACTTTTTGTGTTTTATATTCTGTATATTTTAATACATTTTACCCCACTGTTTTTGCCTTGGTGCCAAGCATTGACTAATAAATATATATATGCCACCAATAATATTTACATATTTCTAAAAACCCAAGTACTCTCCATCTTACCTTGAGCAAATGAAGTAGTTTTCAGTATCACAAGATATAATTTGTTTGCTAGGCTTTAATATATTTTTTTCTTGTTAGTGAGTATTGTTTTGACGCGACACATTAGTTGTTCATTTGTAAGCAAAGCAACTGCTGTTGGTCTGTTTCAGTTTCTTTGTTTGCAGTCATTTCTTCTCTCCACCTGCTCACAGCAGGTAATCTGCAGATCCAAGAGTATCTGAACACTTTTGGCAAATACCTCAAGATCTTCTTCCGTTCTAATCATGCCTATATGGGTGTGGTGTCTCTGTCTCCCTCTCATATTTTGTAGTTTGGGGGGAGTTTTCCTTCCCTCACCCCTCTTTTATAGCTTGTTTCTCAATTTCATTTTTATCTAAAGGTACTCATCCATTGCAGGCTTGAGTACTGAGCTGATTGTAACCCTACTGCATCATACACTGAATAGCTCATTGATACCCAACTAAGTGGAACTAATTTTCTATGGCAAAGCAGAAGAATTTGGAGTAGTCACAGAAACCTCTTGTAATTTAGTGGGAAACACCAGATTGAATTGATTCCTTGTGAAATTATTGCATATAATCATGCAGATATGTGTGATTGCACCCATGTCTGTACTTATATGTAGATAAATGCACACCAGTTTACACTTCCTAGTTATATACTGTGTTTACACAGATTATATCCTGAATGTACATGTTCTATTTATGTGTAAATATAAATATATACATACAGCATAATATACACAAAACCACATGTATATAATATTAATCATTGGATATAAATTTGACAGCTTTTAGAATTTAAATGTTTTTTAAAGTTAAATCATATTTTCTAAAGTTTTAGTTTAGCTGTCTGGCACCTGAGTTCCCATGAAAAAAACTATTATAGTTTTAAATGGGATTTTGTTAATTTAGAATCTCTCAACCTATGTTAATTTAATCAAAAAGAATATAAATTATTTTTAAAAATCCCATGATTCACACATACAACATAACATTACTATTTTCACAGGAGAAAATATATTATTTAGGCTTTGTGAAACTGGTAGAAATATACTTTGCATTAATTATTCTCTGCTTCAGACCTCTAAGCAAATGTTTTGCAAGTTACTTTAAAAAAGGTTTTTACACGTTGCAAGTAAATAGCTGTTCTTTCTGGTTACTTGCATTTGATTACTTTACTGTTATCACACATAATATGAAACCATGTATTAGAATGTATAGTTTATGTAACTATACAACTTAGAATAGGTGGAGATTGGTATATTCTTTTTCTAAAAAGGTAGAAAATAAGAGAAACTGTTAACCATCTTCTTTCATTTTCTTGAAAACATCAATTACATTTACAGATCTGAGAAACAAGCCCATCAGTAGAACAGAAATAATTCCTTTCAGTATGGTTTTTTTTAAAAAAATCACATTTAACAGCTGAGATTTATTTACAACTGAAATTTGAAACATTAATTATGATAATGTACTGACTTTTGTAATATGGTGTTCAAAAGCCTGGCAGTTTTCTTTTTGGTCTTGGTAACATATGGTTGATTTGGAGAGTCTATCCACCTTTTTTTTTTTTTTTTTTTTTTTAAATATGCCCAGAAGGAAAATTTCTTTCACCCCCCCGCGTTTGTTAATTTTTCTCTCCTTCCCCCACCCTGACTTTTTTCTCCTCACTCTGTTAATTTGAGGGATGGATTTTAGTGCTTACAGTGAACTCTTGATACCACTGAAGACTGAATGCTGTACTGCATATTGGATATAGTGTAAGCAGGTGCCATGGGGACTTACCGTACTGCGATGCCTATGCCCTTTCAACAATGACAGGCTAAGGAAGAGGGTATTCGTCTTCTTATCCCTGATACTGTGGTTATGGAAGACAACTTTTGGGTATAAATATGTATTTGGTATTAGGTTGTAGATTCTAATCTACAAGTTTCTGAATTTATTTTCTAGATGACTCAACAGTTATCACATGAGCAGGCATTTTAGTTACTTGAAAGTGTGGTGAAGTCCTTGCATTCTTTGGATCTGATTTTGCAAATCTCCAAGCATGCAAGGAGATCCTACATGTGAGTAGGCTCATTGGAAACCAAAGGACTGCTCATGTGAGTAAAGACTACCTGCATGAGGAGAGGTTTCCAGGATCTGATCCATAGCTATGAAAACCCACAAGTCCATTCACGATACTAAGTTATTGCTTTGAAAGTGTTTAAAGGAAAAACAGAAACAATATTTTGTTTTGCTTTGTATTCCTCTACAAAATGAGAGTGATGGGGAGATTAGCCAAAAAAATTGGAAATTTTATCAGGCTATAAAATTATTGTTAATGGCCTCTTCAAGGGGATAAAAGGGCAGCACAATAAGTGACAGCACTCTAATGAGGGCGAGGGCATTCCAGGAAAAAAAGAAATTAAGTCCCTTAGGTTATTTTTTTTTTAATTTGCCATTTTCTGACAGCTTATCAAGTGGTCAGTACTTGTTTGTTTTGGCATACAGTTCATTCATTGTAGACTATCGGTACTTTGTTCTTCTTTGCAGTTTCCAAAACCTGATTGTGTTTATACTAGACTGTGGGAAAAGTGTATATTCCTGTTTCCTTTATAAAAGTAAACGTCAGGTTTTGTATGAAATTTTATTTCCCATATTTTCCATTCCATTAATCATTATTGTTGAAATATGTCAGGCCTTGGCACATCCTTCTTTGTTTTCATATGATTGTACAGATTGCAGTGTCAGTACATGACCTGTTAATCAAAAAAATGCAAGTTTATGCTGTGGTAAGAAAGCTATTGCTTATATATATATATATAAAATATAGCTGCAAAACATGCCACATTGTCAGCAAAGGGACAGCATTTGACTTAGTACTACTATTGTATAGCATTTTGTCACTTCATTGTAATTGTCTTTAAAATGTGAAAGTACTAAAGGTAGTTTGCATTTTATACCTATCCTTGTAATATATTGTATATGTTTTCATACAGATCTATACACAGGGCATATTGTATAGTATTTATATCTCTTTAAATTTAGACCTATGCTATGTATTTACACTTTTTGACTTTGGTCTTGATTCAGCAGAGCTCTTAACCACATATGCTGTGTGAGGGCCTATGCATTCAGTAATTTGACAAATGAGAGAGAAAATAGAGATATGACAGAGCAAATCAGAGAATTAGTATTCCGACAATGTAATTTATGTTAAATAGTCCAGCTAATTGTATTAAATATTATCTTCTGTAAGTCAGACAGAGGAGTACATTTTCACTTATTTTACAGGTAAATTTGAAATGTTAAGTCAAAACGCTTCTTCCCATGAAGATGCTTTACAAATATAGTATAAAATATAACAGTTTGGTCTAACGTAGAATTTCTTGGTGAAATGTGTGTGCTGTGAACAGCTTTTGAACTGAAGGAGGAAAAGACTCAAAAGGAGCAGTAACTTCTTGTATATTTTCCGTGTTTAGGTTATAGGTAATATCATGTATAACCAATAATGTGCTTTCTTTTGCATTGCCTAGTGGCTTAATGACAGTATGCTCTATGATTGGTCAGAGACTTGAGCCAACAGCCCCAAGCCCAGTAGATAACCAAGTGTTTCACAAAATTATTTTTTTTCTGTTTTCAAAGGAGGAGCATTGTGTGCATTCATTTTACAGCACCCTATCACAAAGAGGAGATGAAAACGTCTCTTTAGAATGAGTGACATGCTTAACATTTATAGAGTTGAGGTAATATGGAGTACATGAAGTGAGAATACAGATATACATGCGCCATAGAATCACAGACCTTAGAGGTAGAAAAGTCCTAGTAAGTCATAGAACCATAGGGTTAGGAAGGACTGCATGGGTTGTCTAGTCTAGTCTTCAAGACAGATGGCTATCCAGCCTCCTTTTGAAAACCTCCAGTGAAGGAGCTTCCACAACCTCCCTATGCAGTCTGTTCCACTGTTGTACTGTTCTTACATATCATAACGTCCATCTCCCTGAAAATACATACATTCTTCCTTGTATGTAGACATGTTTGTTTTCAGTACTCTTCAAAGTAAATTTGTTAGAATCTGTTAAAGCAAAAACTAGAATTTGAGCTTAAGCATGAATCAGCTTCTTAGCATTGAAGCTCTTAAATACATTTTTACATTATGTTTATTTTGTGCATATGTAATATAGCTACAGGCATTTTGGTTATTTCCTGCAGACCTTACAAGAAGACAATAGCACTGCTTCAACTTACTGAGAAAGCTACTAATTAGTTTTTACACCTGTTTTTTTCAGTGCCTCTCTCGAGATGCAGCTGGAAACATAAGCATTCAGTTTCTGGGCACAGTGGTAAGTATTCAAGATCTACTATGCTACATTATGCCTGTATTGAAATATAACTTAACAAAAAAAATAGGCAGTTGATAATGACTGCACACACACGCCTGTGTTCATGAATTTTGTCAGTATCTGTTTTAGTGTGTGTTTGCTTCAAAGTATAGGATACATAAAATCCCCATTCCAGGTATTTCAAACCGGATGGAAGCAGAACTATCCTTCAGTGAATGCTACAAAACGGTTACATTCCACATTTCACTTGATATGATTCTATAACTTTTTGGCCCCTAAAAGGGTAAGGTATAAATGAAAGTACACTTGTAAGAAATAGGAGATTTTAAACTTGTAATCTATTGGAATATATTCAGATTTCATCCGATTTCTCTCCTTCTCCCACTCCCTGCTCATCCATTGGTGTTCCGTACATCTTTGTCTGAGCTGAGGGCCAATTTCTTTCACTCTATACTTCTCATCCTCAAGGCATTGTAGTCGCCATCCTCCCAGCTAAGGAGGACGAGATGAGAATAGCTTTTTTAATGGGCAATTCAAAGCACTGCCTCCATCAACATCTCACTCTACTGAGGAGCTGAGAGCTGTTTCGGGCAGAATAATAGACTAAGAATCATGGCCAGGTCTCTACCATAGGAGAAGTAAGCAATCGGGCAGATCTTTTCCCTCTTTCGTGTACCTTGGGTACTCATGTATAAGATGGAAAAACAAAATTGTGTGTTAAGTGATAGATGCTTCTAAGGCTATATACTATATATCAGAATGGTATCTCAATTCTTATTGAAATGGTATCTTAATTCTGTCAGTCATGTGGTTAAAGTGATACTTAAAGTGCTCTAATTGTATTTTTCCAAGTTTAATTCTAAACTTAAAGCTTTGAACAGATTAAAAAAAAAAGTAATTCTCCTCAAGGATTGTGCTTTTACTTAGGTCTCATTATTACCAACCATATTATTGGTGTTTAACAGTCAGTGAACACTGTCCTATTTATGATGTTGGGCTTTGGCACTGGTCATTTGCTTTGCAGGAAAGGATGTTGCTACATGGCTGGTCTGATAGCTCACAGCAGGAAAAAATATTTATTGAGACTGTTGCATAAGCATACTAACACATCTTGGTCAGTTAATAGTAAAAAGTCAAAACAGACTTTAATCAAAACCCTATTTCTGAGCATCACCAAACTTCAGAAGGTACTGGTCAAATCCATGACTAGTGACATTCTTTTTTTTTTTTTTTTTTTAAAGTGGGATGCAAGTATGTGTTTTTATTATTGATTACTATTATTATTAATTTGTATTGCAGTAATTCCAGGAACCCCAGTGTTACATCAGTACCTCATTGTGCTATGGGCTGTACAAACACACAAGAAAAAGGCAGTCCGTACCCTAGAAAGCTTACAGTCTTGATATGCTTTTAGCTTTAAGACATTGAGAGTAAAACAAATAGAATATTAGTCATTTGTTTAATTCTCTATTGCTGATGATTACTGTCTTAACTAAAACGAATATTGATTAGCTCACACTGCTTTATCAAATCTGCATCTGTTCAGAAAAACTAATAATTCTTTAACGAAAAAGGGAAAAAACCACCAGAATATGTTTTTGGAGATGGGGGGAAGAGAAGAAGAGCACGTAGGGTATATCTACACTACGAAATTTGGTCGAGTTTATAGAAGTTGGTTTTTTAGAAATCGGTTTTATATATTCGAGTGTGTGTCCCCCCACAGAAAATGCTCTAAGTGCATTAAGTGAATTAACTCGGCGGAGCGCTTCCACAGTACTGAGGCTAGAGTTGACTTCCGGAGTGTTGCACTGTGGGTAGCTATCCCACAGTTCCCGCAGTCTCCGCTGCCCATTGGAATTCTGGGTTGAGATCCCAATGCCTGATGGGGCTAAAACATTGTTGTGGGTGGTTCTGGGTACATAATGTCAGGCCCCCGTTCCCTCCCTCCCTCCGTGAAAGCAAGGGCAGACAATCGTTTCACGCCTTTTTTCCTGAGTTACCTGTGCAGACGCCATACCACGGCAAGCATGGAGCCCGCTCAGATAACTGTCACCGTATGTCTCCTGGGTGCTGGCAGACACGGTACTGCATTGCTACACAGCAGCATCAACCCCTTGCCTTGTGGCAGCAGACGGTACAGTATGACTGGTAGCCGTCATCGTCATGTCCGAGGTGCTCCTGGCCACGTCGGCCAGGAGCGCCTGGGCAGACATGGGCGCAGGGACTAAATTTGGAGTGACTCGACCAGGTCATTCTCTTTAGTCCTGCAGTCAGTCCTATTGAACCGTCTTATGGTGAGCAGGCAGGCGATACGGATTGCTAGCAGTCCTATTGCATCATCTTCTGCCGGGCAGCCATGAGATGTGGATGGCACACAGTCCTTCTGCACCGTCTGCTGCCAGCCAAAGATGTAAAAGATAGATGGAGTGGATCAAAACAAGAAATAGACCAGATTTGTTTTGTACTCATTTGCTTCCCCCCCTCCCCCGTCTAGGGGACTCATTCCTCTAGGTCACACTGCAGTCACTCACAGGGAAGGTGCAGCGAGGTAAATCTAGCCATGTATCAATCAGAGGCCAGACTAACCTCCTTGTTCCAATAAGAACAATAACTTAGGTGCATCATTTCTTATTGGAACCCTCCGTGAAGTCCTGCCTGAAATACTCCTTGATGTAAAGCCACCCCCTTTGTTGATTTTAGCTCCCTGAAGCCAACCCTGTAAGCCGTGTCGTCAATCGCCCTTCCCTCCCTCAGAGCAATGGCAGACAATCGTTCCGCACCTTTTTTCTGTGCGGACGCCATACCAAGGCAAGCATGGAGGCCGCTCAGCTCACTTTGGCAATTAGGAGCACATTAAACACCACATGCATTATCCAGCAGTATATGCAGCACCAGAACCTGGCAGAGCGATACCGGGCGAGTAGGCGACGTCAGCGCGGTCGCGTGAGTGATCAGGACATGGACACAGATTTCTCTGAAAGCATGGGCCCTGCCAATGCATGCATCATGGTGCTAATGGGGCAGGTTCATGCTGTGGAACGCTGATTGTGGGCTTGGGAAACAAGCACAGGCTGGTGGGACCGCATAGTGTTGCAGGTCTGGGACGATTCCCAGTGGCTGCGAAACTTTCGCATGTGTAAGGGCACTTTCATGGAACTTTATGACTTGCTTTTCCCTGCCCTGAAGCGCATGAATACCAAGATGAGAGCAGCCCTCACAGTTGAGAAGCGAGTGGCGATAGCCCTGTGGAAGCTTGCAACGCCAGACAGCTACCAGTCAGTTGGGAATCAATTTGGAGTGGGCAAATCTACTGTGGGGGCTGCTGTGATGCAAGTAGCCCACGCAATCAAAGATCTGCTGATATCAAGGGTAGTGACCCTGGGAAATGTGCAGGTCATAGTGGATGGCTTTGCTGCAATGGGATTCCCTAATTGTGGTGGGGCCATGGACGGAATCCATATCCCTATCTTGGCACCGGAGCACCAAGCCAGCGAGTACATAAACCGCAAGGGGTACTTTTCAATAGTGCTGCAAGCTCTGGTGGATCACAAGGGACGTTTCACCAACATCAACATGGGATGGCTGGGAAAGGTAAATGACACTCGCATCTTCAGAAACTCTGGTCTGTTTCAAAAGCTGCAGGAAGGGACTTTATTCCCAGACCAGAAAATAACTGTTGGGGATGTTGAAATGCCTATATGTATCCTTGGGGACCCAGCCTACCCCTTAATGCCATGGCTCATGAAGCCGTACACAGGCAGCCTGGACAGTAGTCAGGAGCTGTTCAGCTACAGGCTGAGCAAGTGCGGAATGGTGGTAGAATGTGCATTTGGACCTTTAAAGGCGCGCTGGCGCAGTTTACTGACTCGCTTAGACCTCAGCGAAACCAATATTCCCACTGTTATTACTGCTTGCTGTGTGCTCCACAATATCTGTGAGAGTAAGGGGGAGACGTTTATGGCAGGGTGGGAGGTTGAGGCAAATCGCCTGGCTGCTGGTTACGCGCAGCCAGACACCAGGGCGGTTAGAAGAGCACAGGAGGGCGCAGTACGCATCAGAGAAGCTTTGAAAACCAGTTTCATGACTGGCCAGGCTACGGTGTGAAAGTTCTGTTTGTTTCTCCTTGATGAAACCCCCCGCCCCTTGGTTCACTCTACTTCCCTGTAAGCTAACCACCCTCCCCTCCTCCCTTCGATCACCGCTTGCAGAGGCAATAAAGTCATTGTTGTTTCACATTCATGCATTCTTTATTCATTCATCACACAAATAGGGAGTTGACTACCAGGGTAGCCCAGGAGGGGTGGTGGAGGAGGGAAGGAAAATGACACACAGCACTTTAAAAGTCTACAACTTTAAAATTTATTGAATTCCAGCCTTCTATTTTTTTGGGCAATCCTCTGTGGTGGAGTGGCTGGTTGGCTGGTGGCCCCCCCACCGCGTTCTTGGGCGTCTGGGTGTGGAGGCTATGGAACTTGGGGAGGAGGGCAGTTGGTTACACAGGGGCTGTAGTGGCAGTCTGTGCTCCAGCTGCCTTTGCTGCAGCTCAACCAGACACTGGAGCATACTGGTTTGATCCTCCAGCAGCCTCAGCATTGAATCCTGCCTCCTCTCATCACGCTGCCGCCACATTTGAGCTTCAACCCTGTCTTCAGCCCGCCACTTACTCTCTTCAGCCTGCCACCTCTCCTCCCGGTCATTTTGTGCTTTCCTGCACTCTGACATTATTTGCCTCCACACATTCGTCTGTGCTCTGTCAGTGTGGGAGGACAGCATGAGCTCAGAGAACATTTCATCACGAGTGCATTTTTTTTTCTTTCTAATCTTCACTAGCCTGTGGGAAGGAGAAGATCCTGTGATCATTGAAACACATGCAGCTGGTGGAGAAAAAAAAAGGGACAGCGGTATTTAAAAAGACACATTTTATAAAACAGTGGCTACAGTCTTTCAGGGTAAATCTTGCTGTTAACATTACATACATAGCACATGTGCTTTCGTTACAAGGTCGCATTTTGCCTCCCCCCACCGCGTGGCTGCCCCCTCAACCCTCCCCCCTCCCCGTGGCTAACCGCGGGGAACATTTCTGTTCAGCTGCAGGCAAACAGCCCAGCAGGAACGGGCTCCTCTGAGTGTCCCCTGAAGAAAAGCACCCTATTTCAACCAGGTGACCATGAATGATATCTCACTCTCCTGAGGATAACAGAGAGATAAAGAACGGATGTTGTTTGAACGCCAGCAAACATACACTGCAATGCTTTGTTGTACAATGATTCCCGAGTACGTGTTACTGGCTTGGAGTGGTAAAGTGTCCTACCATGAAGGACGCAATAAGGCTGCCCTCCCCAGAAACCTTTTGCAAAGGCTTTGGGAGTACATCCAGGAGAGCCATGAATGCCAGGGCAAATTAATCCTTTCACATGCTTGCTTTTAAACCACGTATAGTATTTTAAAAGGTACACTCACCGGAGGTCCCTTCTCCGCCTGCCGGGTCCAGGAGGCAGCCTTGGGTGGGTTCGGGGGGTACTGGCTCCAGGTCCAGGGTGAGAAACAGTTCCTGGCTGTCGGGAAAACCGGTTTCTCCGCTTGCTTGCTGTGAGCTATCTACAACCTCCTCCTCCTCATCATCATCTTCTTCGTCCCCAAAACCTGCTTCCGTGTTGCCTCCATCTCCATTGAAGGAGTCAAACAACACGGCTGGGGTAGTGGTGGCTGAACCCCCTAAAATGGCATGCAGCTCATCATAGAAGCGGCATGTTTGGGGCTCTGACCCGGAGCGGCTGTTTGCCCCTCTGGTTTTCTGGTAGGCTTGCCTCAGCTCCTTAAGTTTCACGCGGCACTGGTTCGGGTCCCTGTTATGGCCTCTGTCCTTCATGCCCTGGGAGATTTTGACAAAGGTTTTGGCATTTCGAAAACTGGAACGGAGTTCTGATAGCACGGATTCCTCTCCCTATACAGCGATCAGATCCAGTACCTCCCGTTCAGTCCATGCTGGAGCTCTTTTGCGATTCTGGGACTCTATCATGGTCACCTCTGCTGATGAGCTCTGCATGGTCACCTGCAGCTTGCCACGCTGGCCAAACAAGAAATGAGATTCAAAAGTTCGCAGTTCTTTTCCTGTCTACCTGGCCAGTGCATCTGAGTTGAGAGTGCTGTCCAGAGCGGTCACAATGGAGCCCTCTGGGATAGCTCCCGGAGGCCAATACCGTCGAATTGTGTCCACAGTACCCCAAATTCGACCCAGCAAGGCCGATTTAAGCGCTAATCCACTTGTCAGGGATGGAGTAAGGAAATCAATTTTAAGAGCCCTTTAAGTCGAAATAAAGGGCTTCATCGTGTGGACGGGTGCAGGTTTACATCGATTTAACGCTGCTAAATTCGACCTAAAGTCCTAGTGTAGACCAGGGCTTAGTGTGCACCGTCAGACACTTAATGTGGCTGACGTAATATAGACTAGTTTTAATGTGTTTCTTGTTGGTTGAACCTAAAGAGAGAATTTTAATTCATAGATTAGAGAAATGGTAATGGAGACAAACCTTTTTCTAAGTCTGCTTTCTAAGCTACATGTAGGATCTTTTCAGTGTTTGGAAGCAGAATTGATAATCCTTTGCTACAGAAGATGTTAGCATCCCTGAGGTATAGTAGGTGAAAGTTGGAGGGATGCAGGGTGAGGTAAGAGAATTCTGGACATTCTCTCCTTTGCAGATTGACTCTTTGCTCTGACTTCCCTTCTCCCTCAAAGTCCTCCCTATGGCTTGTCTCTCTCTCCCTGGTGTCTATGCTCCTCTCCATTCTGCTTTCCTTATCACCTTCCTTCCCCACTCCTTTGCTCTTATTAACAAGTCCCCTCCTGCCTTCCCTGCACCCCAGCCTACTACTCAACAGAGAGGGGGAGAGATTAAAAAAAATCAGAACTGCCATGATGTTTGTCAGCTGTCACTCTGAACTATATTTCACCCCTTTCCACTACCATGTATCTGAGTTTCTCTTCAGATTACAAGCTTTGGGCCAGTAACAGCATCTTCCTGTGTGTTGGTGCAGCATCTAGCACAGGGGGAAGGGCTGATATGGATTAGTGCTTTTTGGGCATTGCTGTCATATCATTAATAATAACTAATAAAAATATAACTCCAAAGCCAGAAAAGAGGAGCCCTTTCTCCACTCCTGGAACCTCTTTTTGGGGACTCCAGTATGTATGCACTATCATGCCTGTTACTAAAAGAAAGAAGGATAATCAATGCATTATAAGGTTGGCAGTGGGTTCTTTTCCCTCATAACACTAACTGCTTGAAAGAAATATTTGGTGATATGATATTTAGATTTCTCAGTATCCTGCTTGCATATGGTATGCATCACTGTAGAAATTGGTTATAAAAACAATTTATATTTGATTTTAATATTTTCTATTGAGAGAGGAAAAACTAGCTTCAAGCATTCTCGGTTTCATACGTATGCAAATTCATCATGAGCTTCAATGCTGACAAGCAGTGTGGTGCTACTTAGCACATGCCCCCTATACCTTTTCATCAGCACATGTTTTTAGAACCAACTGATTGGGACCACAGTCATCCAACTTGTCACGAGGGCATCAGCTTAGATAAGATAATTCACTTGATTTCCTGACAGACAGCAAAAGCAGTTTTGCTCCTGGTTTTTGATAAGAGATGAGTCTCAACTTCACTGAGCAAGCTGACAGACACTGAAGAGAAGCAGAGAATGCTTCTTTGTTAGAAACCTCATTGGCATCCCTTGTAGTTAGTTAACTGACAGGGGAATGTACACTTCAACAGAAAGACTTGCAATTAAAGAAAAGGCTTTAATATGAATCTTAAAGCATAATGTGTAGTAAACTTGTAAAGATTTTCTGTTAAGGAGCAGCAAAGGTATTTGTTTCTCCTGTTTTAAAAGGGAAAATGGAAAAAGTCATGCTACTGTTTCCAAATTAAGTAGGGATCATGAGTTTGAATTCCACAGGGTTGACATAATTCAGAGGTTCTACGTGGGTCTTTAGTAATGTTTCCTTTTGCTGGACATGACTAGAAAGTCTTTGCTATTTGGGACTCTCTCTTCTGTTAGTTCATAGTGGCATTAGGCAGTTTAAGCGTTGTTGATATTACTAGCAGGAGTAGTATAACAGTAACACTGAGGAGCCCTAGTCATGGACCAGAGCCCCATTGGGCTAGGTGCTGTACAAACACAGAATAAAAAAGGCCTGAGAAGCATAAAATCTAAGTATAAAACAAGAAACAACAGATGGATACAGACAGATGGGGGGAGTACAAGGAAACCAGGAGACAACTCTTTCTCAGTTGTCTCACAAGACATTGTTTCTTCTCTTTATCCAATAAGCCTAAGATTTTCAAAAATAGGAGATCTAAAGTGAGGCTCCTAACCCCTTATTTAGGCATGTTCCTGATTATCAAAAAGTGCTAAGCACCCATTATCTTCTGCTGACCTCAGTTGGAGCTGTTGGCTTCTCTGTACTTTTGAAATCAGGCAGGGACATAAATATAGATATAGGTGCCTAGCTTTAAGTTCTTCTTGAAAATCTTGGCAGAGATTATTACCTCACATAACTTTTGATATCGTATGCTACAACCCTGGTGAGTCCCCCTGGACCCAAACCTTGTATCCCACATGCTCTTGGGGCTGGCAGAGTTTAGGCACCATCTCTCTGTCTCTGGACCTCTAGGCACATACTCCAGGTGCAGACGCTGTGTCTGATACCCTTCTTGACAGAGGCAGTCCAGTTGCTCAGGCTCAGTGCTGGTTCTCCCAAGCCTCCCCAAAAGCTGGTGCACTCTCCCAGAGTTCCACCAAAGCTGTTGACCTTCTGGTTTACTGTGTCTTTCTTCTGGGGCTATGGGACAGGGTAAACAAGTAACTCACAGACTCTGCAGAGGAATTTTTAAGCACAGGTACTTTTGCTCATAGAGAAAGCACAAGAGCAAAATCTATAGATCTGTGGAAAAACAACACAACTGGCACACAAATCCCTTCTCTGGTGTCCTCACCACCTTTGGGGTTTGGCTGTCCTTTCAGGGGTCCCAGTACCCCCTCCTGTACCATCCCTCCCTCCTTTTCAGCCATCAGAGTCTCTCTATCTCCCCTGTAACAAGCTCCCCTTAGATTGTTCAGAACCTTGTTAGGTTTCCCCACGTGTCTGTTTTTAACAGCAGGTCCTAACACCTTTTTTTCTCTTCCTTCTTTTCTGCTAGGGAGTTTCCATTGCTCCAACCCTATCCCCTGCAGGCAAGTCTGGGAGAACCAGCTTCCTTTAACATCCCGATTGTTCTATCAGGGCTGAGCTGTTCAATGTTAGCAATTTTTCAATTGTCCTGTACTGACTTCCAGACAGGGTTTGTGACATACGTGTCCAATCTTTGCTAGCAAATAGCTGCTTCTGTACACATTAATGGTTTGATTTTACAAACTCTATGTATAACTTTATCAGAATTCATAGGTTTTACATAGACAAATTCACCAAACCATCACATCCTGTTACCTGGTTTATTGAATACTTTGTCATTTTGTGGACCTACAGTAAATCTGTTTACTAGTTATAGATTAAAGCTAGGAATACAAGAACATTCTCTTCAGTTTGTTTTTCCTGGTAATGGACTTGCATTGGTATGTGCTTACTTCTCAGACACCCTTCCTTTACCATTGCCGATGCTTATAAATTGTCGACTTTGAAACTTTTCAAGCAATGTTATAGTCAGTTTCTTTCCTCTGTTTTCTCTTTCTTGCATCCTTGCATGGTCCAAATAGCGGTAGAGAATGTGACGCTTCCATTGTATGACACTGTGACTCAGGTTGCAATGGCAAATGTTTAATAACCTGCTTCTTTCATTATTACAGATCAGTCCAATTCTGAACATGCTTGTTTTTCAATATATAGCACTACTGAAACTTTAGATATGAAGGCCTGTGTGGACTTTCAAAAGTGATTTTGAAACCTGTGAAAGCTACAGATATTCTATCTAATGGGATGTGTAGACAGTATTAATAGCAAGGAAAAAATGTCTCACACACTTTAATCTTGCAAACTTTACCTTGTTTTCCACAGTTCTTTTTTGGTTTGTTTGTTTTCACAAAGTACCTCTACTTGAGTTTTGCCCTCATCAAGAGTCAAAGCTTGCTCCTCCAGAGTAAGCAGTGGGTATGGTCTCTAGAGTCTGAAGATCACTCGGGATCCTTGCTAATCTGAACTGAATTCCTCTGAAATCATAGCAATCATGGGAATCACTCTTTTTCTTTACCCTGGCTCCAGAGCACTTGGCAGCATTGCTCCAGTGTGACTTCTGGCAGGGGAGTTACACAGTGCAACAGGGACTCCAGGGAAAAGTTAATAATTGCCTCAGGAAACGTTATTTTTTTGTGCATTCCTTTTGAATATGATGGTGAGCATCCTCTTGCCTACGTCTCTCCACAAAATGGCCCTGGATGCTGCCGAGAGAAAGGAGTGATCGCCACACAGAGATTTCCCTTTGTCACGTTGAATAGTTTTAAAGAGTAATAACGTATTAAGATATACGTTGGAGTTGGGATTTTTAAACGTGCTTAAGTAATTTCAGAATACAAGTCTCCCTGAATGTCAATTGGACTTTGTTCCTAAGTCACTTAGACACTTTTGAAAATCCCAGCTGAAATCTCAAAAAAGTAAATAAGATATGTATTTTTTGCATTTAGTTGTCTGTTTTAAAAAAACAAACAAACAAAAAATCCACAAGAAATTACTTCTGTTTATCAGCTGTAACATTTAAATAGTCCCAGTTAGTCTTTGAAGTTCATGCCTTCAGAGATGGGCAAGTTCCCACGTTTGTTGCTGCAGTTGACTCCTGAAAAGTTAGGTTACCAATGTAAAGCAGTACGTCTCCTTGGATTGGGGTGACTATCTTCTGTAGTAGCAAAAAAAAGAAAAGAAACTTAAACCAAGATTTTAATAAATGGGTTTATTGCAGTTAGGTACCTAAAGTCTTATTTAGGCTACTGAATAAGTGGCCTGACTTTTAAAAGTGCTGAGTACTGATTAGCTCCCATTGATTTCAGTTGTGTGGAGCTGCTGGGTGCCCAGTCCTCTTTGAAAATCAGGCCACTTGCTTAGGTACCTAAATAAGGGCTTAAGAACCTAAGTAGCACCCAATTATTTAAATCTTGGCCGATGTTTTTAAATGAAAGCTTAAAATTTCCAGTGAGAATTAGCAATGATGGCATTTGTAGGGTGGATTGCACTATAGTACTTGAATATCTCAAATGATACCATTTGCCTCCCAGGAAAACGAACAGAACTTTGTAACTTTCTCTGTATTTTGCTTGAAACATTTAGACTGCCTCTTATTCAGCTTGTTGATACTTTCTGCAGCAAGGACAAGGGTTTAGACTTGGTGGCTGCTTGAAGGATAAGTTAACAGGTTACCAAAGGTAGTTCAATTATTTTCCTGTGGGTGGATTAAGACCTACAAGTAGTGATTGAATACTGCCCTATTAAGATGATTACATCATGGTGAATGTTGAGCCTTTCTTTTCTGAGACAGATTTCTGCTGCCAAAAAACCAAACATATGTGTAGCCTGCATTTTTTTAAACAGCTTTTTGATGGCTGCAGCTTTGGCATTTACCCAAGAGCTGTTTAGGAGATATTAATTTATATGGCTGAGAAGCTTAACCAGGGATCTTAATGAAACAAAGGCATGATGAAGTTAGTAAAGCTAATTTAAGTCTCAGAATGTACATTTTAAATTAAGTTTTTATTGATAATAAATATACTTTGTTTCTCATTAGTCTTCTAAGCTTCAGTGATAATATCTGTAAAGAAAACATGTTTTACCAAGATTTAACATTAAGAATGCTATTAATATGACCCTTGGTACAGCAGCACAATTAGATTTCAAAGTGAGCATTTAAGATGTAACAGCGATTAATGACAACCATCGAAAACAATTTTGAACTCCATCGGTTTAACTCAGGAGGGTAAACTTAATATGATAATATATCTAGTTGAATTGTATCAGCTTAGCAGGAAAGTATGCAAATATGTGACCCTTACCTAGCATCTAAATGGATGCTGTGCTGATAGATTTATCAGTTCCATTAAAGAACTTTAGGGAACTTTGGAATTTCAGCAATTGTTCCCTTGGAGGCTGAAAACCAAACCTGATCTCATACTGGGACCATTCTGGTCTGCATATTTCCATAATTTGCCTTTGCTACTAATATGACAGCGAGACGCAAATAACTGTTTCTAATAATATCAAATAGAGTTGTGGAGGACAGCATTTTAATGTAGTAAAAGACCTCCCCGTGGGGTTGTTATTGCCATTGTAGAACAGCAGTTACACAGTTGCAACAATAGTCTCTTAATTGATTCGTTTAATTAGCAAGAGATGAAGCTTGTGCTCCATCTTGTCTTCTGATATCGTGGGGGCAGCTACAGAAAGAATTCTTTGCATTTCTCATACTTTATACTCAGGTATAAGTACACTTAATGAAAAGTTCCAAATGCACTTTTCTGCAGAGGCAATGTTTGAATGTTTTATGCATTTAAAGCTTTCTCTTATGATTTTTATGATTTAAGAACTGCTTCACCCTTGGAGTCTAGGAATAGAATTTATGACAAAGCATTGATGTATTAGAAGTGGGAATTTGTAATCCAGATTTGCTTGCATTTCTAACCTAAATATTCAAGTCTAAGAATTATAGGAATAATGGATCATTGTAGTAACAGTTCACTAGATTTAGTCTGGAAGAAATAAGGTCAGATTAGTGAAACTGGCCATCTGCCTTGTGCCAGCTTTTTAGTGGTATTTTTATTCCCCCTCTGGATAGACAATGAATTTACATGACCACATGGTATAGTCGGTAGCATGTGTGAGAAAAGAGATTCTCTTTGGGCTTGATTATAAACAAGGATATGATACAGTGTTTGCTTCTGGGAAATGAAATAACTTTTTATTCAGTATGTTTTAAAGGCATGTAAAATAAAATAAGTATATTTAGTTTTAATTTGATTTTCCTTTCCTCTTAGCTTAGTTTTGTCTTCTGTTCAAGGTTATTCTTCCTTATGGAGGGAAAATATTTCTAAGAACAAGACACGCTTCTTGTTAAATGCTAATTTAAAAAATGAAGGTTACATTGGCTTACTTCCATTGTCATCATACTGACCTAAAATAAAGGAGCTCTTATAAGTCTAAAGTAAATCACAACAGGGAACAAAAAATTCATCCCTGTGCTCAGAAGATTTCAGAGCTGTCTCATCCTGTTTTCTATAACACTGTTACGAGTGGGTGCTGTGGCACAGGAGATGCCATCAAGTTAGGAAGCACTGTGCAGCTTGGTGTAACTCAAGGTAGCAAAGGGATAGTGTGGTGTTGAATGGGCTGTCTTTTTGAGGGACTGTAAATGATGAGCCGGCTCACTTACAATCATTAAGGTTCCCATGGTAATTTGCACAAGCCCCATAGCACTTTGCATTCTCCGTGTCTTGGCCAAATTCCACTTTGTGTAATTACCTTCTGTCTACATAAATTCCCACCGCAGTTTCAGCTGTATTTGGTATTCTACACTTCCTGTCCTAAACAGTTGTGGTGCTGCTGTGCACTGTCAACAGGTGCTGTGGCTGTATTTCAAGTGTGGGTGAAGTGATTCCTGTATACTTCTTTAATGAATTGTTTGCTCCCATTGCCATAGAGTCTGGGTATGTGACATAAAACAAGACACTAAATTAAAGTGGTCACAACAGACAGCACAAATAGCCTAACTTCTCAATTTCGCTAGCCGATCATAAAGAAAATCTTTCAAGGGATGATCTATAGGCAGACAAATCTTTGACCAGAAAGCTTAACCTTGACCAATATGACACAAAGGTCAGTAGACTTGGGTTCTGGTGGACTACTAGAGGGAGTGAAGTAGACAGTCAGGAACCTTCCTGTGAAAACATTCTGCTTCCACATCTCAGTAGTGTGTATATCAAGGGGCTATGAGCTGAACTGTCTCTGGTGATCTCTACCATTGCAATCGGGAAAGGTACATAGTAAGAGAGGCCATCTCTAAAGTATCCACGTCCCAAATCTTAAATCAAACTGAAAACCTTGCATCGCACCTTGAAGCAGATGGGAAATCAGTACAGAACTCTGAATACAGCTGTAATGTGGCTGTGTACTCCTTTAGAGCAACTAGAAAATTCATCCATTTCTACAGTTGAAACCCTTGTCCACACTTGGTTGTCTCTCACCTTGACTATTACAGCTGCTGCCTCCTCCTCCTTTGTTGATTTCATCTCAGCTCTGATGCTGCTAAAATAATCTCTTCCTGCTGCTCTGATTTATCTCTCTTCTCTCTGAATTGGCTCACTGCCGTTTATGTGAAGTTCAGTTTTGTCTTCCTTTTCAAGGCCCTGCATTACTTTGTCTTACCCATGTCACATTTCCTCCTGTTTGACTTCTAAACATCCTTTTGTTCAGTCTTTCTTCCACACTTGTCTCCACAGCTAGTTCCATCATACCTCGGTGCTCAGACTCTCACTTTTCTTATGTGCCAGTCAACCTCTTTCTCTTCCTCCAAGTTTCTTTTAGAAACATACTTTTTCCCAGAGGGCTTATCACTGATGGTCTCTCCAAGATATCGTCTTTGATCTGAGTTTACACCATCAGCAGCTGACTTATGTGCTCATTGTATCATTCTCCCTCAGGTCCCTTTGATGGGGCTGTGAAAAAAGGAGCAGGAAAAAAATGCACTAAAGAGAGGATGAAAAATTGAGCAGCTTGGATGGAGCAAAGGTAATGAATTAAAAGATGGTGGCAGAGGAATAGGCAGGAGCTTGGTTGGGCTGCACATTGAAGGCATGGACAAGGAGCATAGATTTGATGTAAAAGTTGAGGGAAAGCCATTGAAGGGTATGGACATGGTAAGGTAGACAGTCGTCTGTGGCAGCATTTAAGAGAAAAGGAAATGGAAGGAATGACAAGGTGAGAGGCCAGAGAGAAGTTTGTAGTAGTTGAGGTGAGAAGTAATCAGTGCTGAAAAAACTGAGGGGGGGGGGGGAATAGAAAGAAAGAGATGTTTGGAACTGTTGTAGAAATGTATTGAGCGAGTCAGTATGGAGGGAGAAGGAGAGGGCACTATGGTTCTGAGTGGAGAAACAGACTGGACTGTGAAATTGCCAGTGTCCCCTTGTGATATAATTGTGGACACAGATGAGCAAAACTAATTGCTCTAAACTTTCTCTTCACTGCAGCACAATATATTTAAAACTACATTTTCATTGCTGTAACAGGTCTCTCAGGAACCTCTGATTCTCCGAAGATCAGCCAATCTGCCTACCCTGCAGCAAATAAGTACTGGCACAAGTAGGCAATCCACCTCTTCAGTTTATTCTTTCCATGAAATATTTATAGCCATTGACCCTCAGAAGTAAATGGCTACGAAGGAGGTGAAGGGCAGAGCAGTTGTGGTAGGTCCTGTAGAGCACAGGAAGTATCACGCTTGTGTGACGGTCTTTCAAACACCGGTCCTTAGTTTTGGCGAGATGCCATATTTGCAGCATGCACAGGAAGTATTATCATAGCAAATTGTGTTATGAGCAACAGAGCCACAACAAGGTCCTTCCTGTGTCTGGTGGTGGTTTGATTTGGGAGGAGAAGAGAGGAGAGAGGTCAGGACAACGGGAATGGAAGGGGAAAGTCCACTGTTGTAATACCAGTGAAAACAAATTGCCCAGGTAGGTGCCCAAGTGCTTCAGTGCAAAGGATATGGTAAAACTAGCGGGAGTACAGCAAGATTCCATCAGCGCTGCAAAGTCCAGTTTCTACTAATGCTGTCCTGGCCCACCCAGCTCCCCCCCTCACCTCATTCCAGTCCCTCCTAAAGAGTCATTTTTTCTGTAATACTCTCACATGCTAACTCTGAAAAACGCTTTCTTTGTGCCAATGTTATAAGAGGGGGGAAAAAGTGATATTAGAATTTTAAAATATCTAAGTTAATATCCTGTTATCGGTCTCCCAGTGCTTAAGATCCTCAGGCTAGGACTTTTGTTTGTATCTTGCAAGCACCAAGCATAATTGATGCTCAAAAAATAATGCATTATAGAAGTGTGCTGGGAATCCTCCTTCCCTCTTCAGAATTAGGAGATCAGCAAGCTGTGCAATCAAATGTAGTCTGTGCCAAAGCCAGGTCTGCACCACTCTTTGACAAGGGTGAAGGAGATCAGAGACCTCTAGATACTCTGAGAGGTGTCTTGCAGCCAGCTTGCCTACAATCTTACTCAAAACGGGAAATATGAAATCAAGCTATAGTTGGCCAGATTATCAATCTCATATGATGGCTTTGTGAAGCAGAGGCTGCACTGATCCTTCCCTCAAAGCACTAGGCCGCCTGGCCTCTCTAAGAGAGGCATTTACACTCCCCACCACCAAAGAGTTATTTGCCCACAGCCATACAGTGAGTCCATGCTATTGGGATTAGAACTCTGGAGTTTCATGGTTCCCAGTTGAGTCCTTTTGATCACACAACGGCAAATATAGCAAACGTAAGTGCAGTGAGCGACATCCATGGTAAATTTGCAGCCTTAAAAAGGCAAGAGAGAAGTCGTCTCAAAAACGTATTTAGGAATTATAAGCATATTAATTCATATGGAAAGAAGGGATTCATAAAGGCATTATAGAAGAGCAACATATATGGAGAGACTAAGTTTCAGTATTTTTAGCTTGAGGTAGTGTTGAGTTCACTTGAAAAGCAGAAAGAGTGTAAAGAAGAGAAAGCAACTTTTACAAGAACTCATACTGGTACACCAACAGTATCCTGAATGAGGAGAGATCAGAACCTTTGGTTTTAATCCAGGAGGAGCTGGAGACCCAAGCTAGAATAATATACATGCAGCAGAATATAACTGCAAGGTATTGCACATATTTGAAGATCAAGAGAATTGACAGGTTGATACTGCTTAACCTGTCAAAATCCAGCTGGAAGGTGGTGATGGAAGCTGTAGAGAAGGTTAAGAAGAGATTAGCACCAGAGATAAATGGAATTCTTGAAATAATCCACCATTAGTGCTCTGAAGAAATAAGGTTTAAAGAAATATCGGTAGGGTGCCTAGAGAACAGCAAAGATCTTAGACGCAAGGTGTCAGGCAAATAGAATCGCTATCCAAAATAGAGGGCAATTTTTCCTCAGTGGAAACTTTAAATTTGTGTCCTTGTTAAAAGGAAAATACTTAAATTCAGTGGTGGTACATAATATCACCATTTTTCATCTGGGAATGCTAGACAAACTATTGTAGGAAGAAAAACTGCATGAATGCCAGGGTCATAGAAGCATGCTTCAATAACATAGAAGCTTGTTGAGAGGGTAAGCAGAAGAAAAAGAACAGCAAGGTAATGTAATTTGATCATCTAAGATGTCAGTTTTTCAATCGTTCATTTCTTGCTCTTTGTTATCCTCCAACATTTGTACCTTGCTTATTTCAATGTAAGATTCACCATTTAATTATTTGCTACAATACAGCAGAAGCTCAGTGTTTAAAATGAGACTATGCATCAGATACTGTTTTTCAACTTAATCCTGGAAAATTTGATGGGAGGGCAAAAGGAACCAGGCATCAGTGATTTCCCTGGAATTCAAGAATGATGTTTTCACAAAAACATTACTGAACAATTTGGCGTCAGTAGCCAGTTTGCCAAGAGTAAATGTAATATACATGAAAATTACATCAGATTGTGGAAGAGACTGCTTTAGTTAAGCTTGTATAAGGCATGGTCTACTCCAAGGAAGTTTCCCAAAAGTTGTAATCTGTTTTAAAACTGGTTTTAAACCTAGTTGAAGATGTATTGTAGAACTGGCTCCAGGGGGCATGAACCTGCTTCAAAACCACTCTCAGCACAGAGGGAATGCTGGGAGTCTGTCCAAAGATAGGGAGAAACAAGACTGCTACTCCACTTCCTCATTTCTTCTTTCTGGCTTGGTTCATGGTATATTCAGTCTCCTGTGCGTACTAGCTGTCCTAGAATTACGATGGAAATGGCATTGAGCCAGTGCCAGTCATTCATTCAGGTGTCTTATCCAAAATCAAATCCAGAATGGCACTCTTTTTGTTGACAGATGATCCTGCATTTATCAGCATCACTAATACTGTAATGTTAGTGTTCTTGGGTGATGTCTTTGCATCCCAATGATAATAGTGATCTGGGAAAGAGTGAGACAGTAGTTCCTAGTTCCCATGAAGGGGCTGGGTCTCCCTTTCCCTTGATGCTAGGGGTCTGACAGTGTTGTGCTGTCCTTTCATCCAGGTTTGCCTGGTGGCCTTTTGTAAATGTGCAACTGATGTACGGATGTGAGGAAGTGTTTGGAATGGTGGGGCAAAGGGGCATGGAATGGTGGGGCAAAGGGACATGAATGTCCATAGCAGACTCAGTTAGGAGTTTCCTCTTTCACTTTTGTCTTCTGCTTACAGTTCTGGGTGATCTGCAGTGGTATTACCAGCCATTGTGGTGATGTCACCTACCACTCTGTTGGAGTTGGGTGCTGATGTTACTGCCTGGGGCTTGAACGACAGGCCTCCCAGCGCATTTGGCTAGCTGGGGTGATAAACAATGGAGGATCTGAGCAGCCCCTTCAGTGCCACTCCATGGAGAGGAGCAGAGTGAACTCCCACTGGCTTTAGCTGCCTGGAGTACTGCAGTGTGAGCAGGATGTAGGAGAACTGTGAAACCCCTACTGGCTGGTGTAGGGAAGGAGGAGCAGAGAGGCTCCTGCAGCTCCTTTCCCTAGGAGAAATCTAGATGAGCAAAATATAAATACCTGAGTTGCAATTCAGACTGGATGCTGTGGCTACCACCTGTTTTCATACAGAGTACAAGTAGCATAGGAATCTTTAATTTGAGGTAGTCAGGTCCTGGTTTAATATACAGCATGAAAGTTGAATAGTGTATTTCACTTCTTGATTTAAATGTAGAGGGATGGATTTTCAAGTGCACTAAGGTTTAATTGCACCCCAGATATGGCTAGTAGAGAACTCCCCCTGCATAGAGGAGTTCTCCACCAGTATAGCCACCTCCTGCACCAGCTGCCTGTCCTCCCCCAATACTCCCAGGGTAAGGTGAGAGAAGAGGCTTAAAGACATGGGATGTGGTGGGGCAGGGTTCCATTGTGTCCTGTTCTCCATTGGTGTGAATTTGAGCAGCCTCCCAGAGCTGAGCCCAGAAACTTGTACAGAGCAAATTAGCATTTTTATTTAGTGTCAAGATTTCCTGATGTAATGGACGACCAAGACTGGCTTTAAAATAGTTACCCTTAATATTGTTCTCCCTCCCCCTCATTCTTTCATGTTTGAAGGCTCCATTAGTGTCCATAACAGTGAGGGAGTAAAGCAGATGGTAAACATTTTTACCACAGAACACCAACAGTGAACACCATATCACAGATTTATAGTCTCTGTACTGTGCTTGCTCAGCTGTACATAATCACTCTCATTTCCTTCCCTCGGGTTTCTGGTCTGCTTAGGGAGACTTCACTAGCAAGTTCAGTGAAATCCTATTGACATCACTCAGCTATTGCTCAGTTCCCATGCGTGCCGCTCTGTGGAGCTAGAGGCTCCAAGTTAGAGAGAGTATACATTGCTTCATGGGGCATTCTTTGACTACTGAAAATGCAGACTCACTATGCTTACTGTAGTACATTTAAACATTTTGGAGAAGGAACTGTGCCTGCTTTTGGGCTTGTACTGCACCTAAGGTAATGGGGCCTTTCAATGCTACCATAATATGAACAATAATAATCCTAGGGAATTGTGTTAAGCCTGCCCTCCTGAGCTTTGTGGGCCAGCTGCCATGGAGGAGGCTACAGTGGATTTATTACAGCTCATGGAATATTTTTAAAGTTTGTTTTCTTCCTGAGTGTGTTAATAAAATTGTGCAAGGTGTGATTAAGGGTTTTAACTCTATATTTAGTTCAAAGAAATCTGCACTTTGAACAGAGTAATTTTATTTATTAAATGTAATATTATGAACCTTAAATAGATGTGAGGTTACCATTTCATTTATTTGTTTAGCAACAACAAAATAACAAATGTCGGCTGTGTCCATCTAAAATGCAATTAGATCATCATCTTTATCTGAGTATAAAAAATAATCTCTGATGTATGTTTCATGTCCATGTTATATGCCTAAAATGTAATTGTTTCATTGTTTTAATGAATAATCATTATTACCATATACCACATCAGGCAACTATTGTGGTTTGTTTGCTGTTCTGGCTTTTTTCCCCCCCTTAATCCCAGTTCTTGGTTACTGGCAAAAGCATTCAAAGGGTTTTTGCTTGTCAAATGGAGAAGATCAAAACTGTCTGAATTTCTAGCCAAGTTCATGTTCTCTGGAGCAGCATTTCATTTACTGGACAGAGAATATGATGTGTAGTAACAAAAAACTCTGGCTAAGTTCACTTGAACAATCTGAACTTAAAGAAGAAATAGCAAAACATATACTTTTTAATTCTTGTGCCTTTTATATTTACATTGGCGTCGTCTTCCTCAGATAAAACATTTTGATATTAAGCAGTTCCTCTAATTTTTACTGGGTTCTGTTTCTTTTTATGGTAACACACACTGTGCAGGAAGGTCATTATACTGAGAAAAAAAGGTGACAGCATAAAAGAGAAAGTTAACATTGCACATGTTGTCTTTGTTTATGGGGTTCCTGGAATGTGTTGAGAATCAAGCCAAGTGATGGCTTAAACTGTTCTTTACAATATGCTGGACAGCTTCTTCATAGGTTCCTCCAATCACAGGTACTTCTTGAAAATGCAGATGGTAAAAATATCAGTAAAAAGTATCTAGCATGTTTCTTTTATATGTTAGCCCATATAAAGAAAAGTTAAACCATTTCTAAAGACCACCTACAGTACTTGTATTCCTACAGTGGGAGGGATATGATTGACATTACATTTAATTAACCCCAATTCTCCATTGTAAAAACATTGAAATGACTATTAAAACACGTTTAGGTCTGTGAGAGCATGCTCTGGTCCCAGACGAGCCACAGGGCAGGCTCGAGTAGGGTGCAAAAAAAACTATAGGTGTGTTTTTTTTTTTACACCCCTCCTGAGCAGGGGTTCCCTAAAGCAGTCTTAGTAGGCCCCTCAGGCCTCTCCCAAGCAGCCCAGCCCACCTTTTTACAAACAAGCAAAGAAAAATACTCTCAAAATAAACCCAGTAGTCCTAGGCCTGGCCTACCTTGGTCTGGCAGTCTGCTTTCTCTGTAGAAATCCTGAGCTGATCCTTTCCCTCAAGGAGCAACAGATAAGATGTGTTATCTCTGGTTGGCCAGCAACTGAGCTGTTCTCCTTCCTTTTTAACTGCCCCTTCATCACCTGACGGCAAGTGTGGTGAGGCAGGGTTGAGTGGTCAACAGCAGCTCATTAATCCTTGCTGGCCTGGTGTGGGGTTGGTATCCCCCTAACCAGGTTTCAGACTGAAATCCAGCTTAGGTCAATAGGTAATGAATGAAAGTCAGTGCTGTCTGATGGCTGTTCATCACAGTGACCTGTGCAAAATGCATTGATGATTTCTGTCTCTCATTTCTTACTGGACAGGTGTCCACATCACCATCCAATAACCATCCTTTTGTTGGCATTGCTGTTTGCAGTCTCAGCAGAGAGGCCAAAGATTCTATAGCTACCTCATCTTTCTATAGAGCACCCCTCTGCTCCAAAGCACATTTCAGATATGTGGATAGAGCAGGGTGGGGAAGCAAAAAGTTTGCAATGGTAGCTTAATGTTGGGCAAACAAGGTCTTACATGAGTAAGATACCCACATGATTTTTAATTTTGTATTTTATTGCATGAGAATTGTACTTCTGACCTACCTAAACTGAAAACTTCCACACTCAGTTCAGTCCTGAAGTCAATAAAGTCCTGTCACCCACTGAAATATAAGCATGTGGGGCTAACCTAACGTTAATTGCCTTTAAGAATTCCTGCTTAGCCAGTCCTTCACAGAAAGGAGGTGTCTAATGACTTAGATATATAGGGTAAGTTCAACTATTAAAAGATAATAGCAAGTGAGGGAAGGAAAGGGAAGGTGACTAGCCAGGAAGGATTAGCCTGAGTCATAAACAAATTGCCTGGAAGTACTCAAGCAGGATCTTGAGAGGAGATAGTCACTCCCTAGGAGAATAACCTTTCAAAAATGTATGAGCCAGTTACAAGCAGGTTTCAGAGACTGGCGAGGAAGAAAGTCTATTTTGGAGCAAACCCAACATGCTGCCTTATAGGATCAGAGAGAAGAAATGATGCTGTTAGAGATACAAAGGTTTCCACTAGCCCCTAAGAAAAGCAATATGCATAGTACCACTAAGTTTAATGTGCTAGTTCCCCCGATCCTTTCCACTGGGGAAAATGGAGTGTTTATGTTTCATTCCATGAAAATGGAATGTTTTCCTTTATGTAACATCACTAGACAGTTAAAAGCCTAATTTGTTCAAGAAACCCGAGAGTAACTGTTATAAATAATATACTGGGGACAAAGTATCATCTGATGTTTTTAAAGAGATCAGTACTAGGTATTCTGACCCAAGGCAACTAAAACCAGTGTGACAGCCTGGGTAGTGGTCATAGTGAGGAAATAGACTGCAGTTTCTGCTCACAAGAGATGCTACCGAAAGATCTGCAGGCATAGTGTGGGTACATAACATGAAATGACCTGGAAGTGACAGGTATCGTCACAGCTACCTATGTTTGCTTGAGTTAATATATTGCGAGACCTATTGTGTAACCCTGAGTGCCTGTGCATCTGCATTGTGAGTTAACATGAGCCTATGGTTGTCTCATATTCATTGTGGTTTGTTAAAATGGATTCCTTCACAATCCAAACTAGTGTATTTTTCAGTTGTGTTAGTGTCAGAGATGTATGGTAATAGACACCACAATATGCTAATTTCCAATTTCTATCTGAAATATAATGCTTACCTTATTTCTTCAAGGATAAAGTGCTTGAGCTGGTATATCTATGGAACAGCCATTACACCAGTATTCAATAAGGCTGATAGTGTGTTTTTATCCTTAGATTTATCTATCCTTCTCCTATTTAAAGGAGGCACTTACAGTGATTTGGGTATCAATGGTTCAGCATATCTGTAGCTACTTTTGGCTTATATAAAATATAAAAGGCCTCCAGTCCCAACTACCAAGTCTATGGATATCCGGAGCCAACAGAGCATTTCACTGAATGAGAAAATGCTATGTTAAAAGTATCATATTATTTTTTGTGTGATTACCAAAATATATCTTTGGACTCAAAGCGGGGAAATGTAATTGCCTCTACATCCTGGTAAAGCTGTGGCATCTGGAAGTGGCTTAAGAAAGGGGAAGATTGAGTCCAGTTTTGTTCTGAATACTTCAGATATTTTCTTTCTGCCAGCCCTTTGGTTCAACTCAAGGAACAGGAGAGGGATTTCCTGTGCTGGTCAGCAAACGTGCTGTTTAGCACTGGGAGTAACCCCAACAACAGAGCTGGGTAGTGCTGCTCTGGGACTAACTCCACGTTAATACAGCTGCTAACAGGAGTCAAAGTTTAATTACCAGTATGACATTTGACTCCATAGTGAACTGGAAATAAATTCTGAAGCAAGAAGTATGTCTAACGGCATAGTTTTTTTTTCTTCTGTGATTTTGTGCTTCTCCTGATGACAAAAATATATATTCCTGGCCATACTGGGGTTATTTAATTTAATTAGTCATGTTTTCTCTATACATCTAACAACACCGAGTCATTTGTTTTAGGGAGGGAGAGGGATAGGCTGAGAAAATCAGCTTGGAAAAATAGCTCTAAAAGTATAATAATTTTTCCGTCAAATTATAGAACTTCTGTACTCTGTTAGTTGAAAGCACGTAATGAATAGGAAGTGAGCACTAATCTATCTGGCTCTGTCTGAACCCTCATATTTCTGTTTATCACAGTGGGAGATTTTAATATTCAGCTGATGGTATTTTATATTTTGCTGATTTTCAGGTTGAGATAGTGGCACTTAAAATCAAGTTGACTGGCTGAATGAGAAATAAGGTTTTATGAGAATTAATGAAATCATGCTATTATGAATTTTGAACAGGGGAGTAGGTGATGTAAATAGCGTCTGAAAATGGTTTAACGAGCTAGTTTAGTTTTATTTCAAAACTCAGTTTCAAACATATGAATTTTTTTTTGCCAAAAAATATGTTAAGGGTCAGATTCTGCCCACCTTATTCATGTCTAGTAGTTTGCAGTACTCTCTTACTCAGAGAGTAGCCCAAATGAATATGACCATAAATGACACAAATATGAATAAAATGTCATTACTGTAACTGTTTTTTAATAAATAATGTCCATTATAACCTTGTAATGTAAATTACTTCTTCCCACCCCAGATTATCCTCTATTTTTCATTGAACACCTGGCCTGTCTCCACCAATTTTCCAAAATACTGTTGTTAAACATGCTCTGCCTTTGTGATTGGCTCAGTGACTCAGCAGATCAAGACTTCTGGATTTTTCATTCTTTGTAACACTGCTGCTTTAGGTCATAACCCAGTGGACAAATCTGCACTTTGTTCTGGTGTGGAGTGGCTTACTTTTAATCTCCATCCCAACCTGGCATTGTTTTCTGGGGAGAATGAAAACATATTTTTGTACTTTGATATTGTATTTGTGATGAATTTGTCACTGGGATGTGACAACTTACTATAGTGAGGTATGTGGCACCAACATATGAACCAATGTTCTCTTTAGAAATGGTCTATAAAAAAAACAAACCTGTGGTCAATTGATGTTGATTCCCCTCCCGCCTCCCACCCATTTCTAATATAACATTTAACATCCAGAAGGCTCTTAGGACCCTGTTCTTGTACAGTGCTTTAAGGATTCAGAAACAGATCTTACTCCCGATTAAGTCAATGCTAGCGCTCTTTGGCTTCAATGAGAATTGGACTGATCCCTACCCAAGTTCAGGGAAATCAACACCTTGCAGAATTGGGTCCTTACAAATGATAAACGGAATTCTAGAAAAAGGTGAAAGGGAAGCAGTCACTGATTTCAAGTATTGACAGAAAGCATATATATGTGAATGTACACACACACACGCACACAAACACACAGAGGTCTATGTATATACAGCTTTCATAGAATATGTAGTTGTGTGAAGTATTTTGTATGGGCTAAATAAACTGCAGTTCTTGAAGTGTGAAAGTATGCTTGATGCCCAGTGCTTGATTTGGAAGGATGGCTTTGTAAAGTGCCAAAACACTTTTTATTAACTACATTAAAGAAATCAAAACACCAGAAAGGGGTGTAAAAATAAGCCATTGTAATCAAAAACAACAAAAACAAAATTGCAATCCCATATATGGGCACAACAATGCTAAATCAATCCTAGAATTTCCCTAAGCTGAAAGTGTTTAGGGAAATTCTAAGAACCTTTTTGGCTACAAAAGTTTCCAATTTTTTATTTATTTTTACATTGTCACAAGGGGATGAACTGGCCCCTTCTAAGGGGCTTTGGGCTCAGTTTCACCTGGGAGTAGTTTACCTGCCAGACCATGAGGGTTACATCATGGTGGAGCACAGGATTGAGAACCAGGCCTGAAGGGAGATATAAAAGCAAACTGTGCTCAGTTGAGAGAGAGACCTACAGGGAACTGGAACTACTGGGGTAGGTCAGGCAAGAGACCTGCTGTAACCAACCTCCTTTTGACACACTGCCAATCTAATCCTCTTAGTTGAATAGGAAGGATGATGATTTTTAACCTTGTGTTTTCCCACATAAAAGAGCTATCCCTCAGGATAGGTGATAAGTTGTACCAAAGAAACTTATTTGAATTCTCAAAAATACCAGAATGGAACCACTTAAGAGTCCATCCACCCATGTTAGAGACTATAACCATATCAACAACACCTCATGGTCAATGGTATCAGAGGCAGCTTACTGATCTAAGGCCCTGATTCAGAAAGACATTGAAGCACATGCTTTCCTGAGTTGGGTCTCGTAAGAGTCAACATGGACACTTGTTTTTTTTTATCCTGATCTGTCACCAGGAGATCCTCAACCAATGTCTCTAGCAGAGTTTCAGTTCCATATCCAGAATGTGTTTCATTAGGATCAAGGAAATCTGACGTCTCCGGGACTCATCAAATTTATCCTGATTCCACCTTGTCAACAGCTTTTCCTCCAAAAATAAAGATTGGCTACATGTTGATAATTAACAAGATTATTACTGTCAAGTAATGATTTCTTGAACAGCTTTATAACCGTTTCTTCATAAAGAAAAGTGTCTGCATTGCACCTCTAAAGAGAACCTAGTGCTACTGGGCTTCACCAGCCAGGAACAAGAATCTGATTCACTGCTACTCCCCCAGAACCTCAATAAGTGACACTGGCTGAAACTGAGGGCAGCTCTACACTTAAAATGCTATAGTGGCACCACTTCAGATGCTATTACACTGATGGGACAGCATCTCCCATAGCATAGTTAATCCATCTCCCCAAGAGGTGGTAGCTATGCTGAGGGGAGAAGCCCTCCTTGTGACATAGTCTGTCTACACCGGGGGTTAGGTCAGTATAACTGCGTCGCTCAGGGGTGTGGATTTGCACACTCCTGAGCAACTTAGTTATGCTGATGCAAGTTTGTTTCCTGGGGCAAGAGAAGACCTATCATTTATCTCCTTGAGACACTGCTCCCTTATCACAAAATGACAGTCTGGATCTCAGTGATTTAATCCACAAAGTGACAATGCTACTGATTGACCTCTTGATGTCCTCTAATAGAAAGGACAGAAGTCAGATATGAGATTTCCTCCCCTCCTCCATACTCCGTGGCTCGAAATGAATGAGTGTGATTTCCTATTGCTAGCTCAGGTGGAAGATTAAGATGGTCAATGAATCACCACATTGCCAGTGTCCTGTTATATTAGATATGCAAATAGTTTAGGTAAATTAAGATGTTACCATCAACTATTATGCACTGCTCAAAAGATATTGCCAGGGCTATTTGTGACCTCCAGGGCAGCTCCAGGCTTCTATGGGTCGTCTAAGCTACAGGAAATTCCAGTGAGTTCCTCTTGCAGGCCAGTGTGCAGGAGTTTCTTTAGCCCTATTATAATGCAGGGTAGAGGGATTGGACAGCAACCTCTCACACCAGCATTACATTTAAACAGAGTTCTGGAGACAAAGAAAATGAGAGCTTCCACATTCTGGAGCTATTGCTCTCCAAAGTTCCTTGACTAACATCTAACTAGTTCCTTGACTAACGAAGTTCACCCTAACATCATGAAGGCCTGTGGCCATCAAAGCCCATAATGGACCTCCAAGTTCGGCTGTAAGCATATGCGATTTACCTATGCCCAATTCTGCTAACCATACCAGATGAAGGAGATGATAGACTCCATGATAAAAGAAGCAGTCACATTATCGCATGGTGATGCTAGTGTATACCTGCTGAAATCTAGCAGCGGGCAGCATATGAGTAAACAAAAACAAACAAATTCTTAGTAGGCCAGAATCTCAGCTTGTGTAAATCATCATAGCTCTATTGAAGTAATTGATTTATGCCAAATTACACCCGCTAAGTATCTGGGCCTGTGTATTTAGTATTATTTCTTCAGCCTTACTATGTTGTGATTACCATACCATACCAAAGACTGGACCTTACAGAGAAGGGAAGGAAACAGATTTAAAATGTTTATAGCCAGATTCTACCACCCTTACTCATGCAGAGCAGTACCTTACTCCACAAAGTAGTCCCATTGAAGAACATGGGATTGCTCGATGAGTAGTACCTTATTGCACAGGAGTAAAGACAGAGTCTGACCCTTAGATAAGAAAAGGCACAAGCACTTAGGCCAGGGATCGGCAACCTTTGGCACGTGACCTGTCAGGGAAATCCATTGGTGGGCCGGGCCGGCTTGTTTACCTGCAGGGTCCGCAGATTCAGCCGATCGCAGCTCCCACTGGCCGCGGTTTGCTGTTCCAGGCCAATGGGGGTTGCAGGAAGTGGCGGCCAGCACATCCCTCAGCCCGCGCTGCTTCCCGCAGCCCCCATTGGCCTGGGAGGGTGAACCACAGCCAGTGGGAGCTGCGATCGGCTGAACCTGCGGATGCTTCAGGTAAACAAACAGCCCTGGCCAGCCAACAGATTTCCCTGACAGGTCACGTACCAAAGGTTGCCAATCCCTGACTTAGGCTATTTCTGTGGCCTGCTTTTCAGAAGTGCTAAGCTCCCACCAATAGTAGTCAGTGAAAGTTGGAGGTGCTTAACATCTTTCAGAATAAGGGCACTATTGTGGTAGGTTTCTCCACAGTCTCTAACTCTGAGCAAGTTATTTCTGTCAACTGATAGAACTATAGACTTTTTTTCTGTGGATTTGTCTGTAGTTCATCAGTGACATCTTTACTATGCAGGGATGCATGCTGGCCCAGTGGGAGTTTCAGTTCGCTTGTTATGAGTCATTTCCAGGCTTTGGACAGAGAATTTGTCATGCAGAAATGGTTATTAATGGTTGCGTCAGAGACTTCTTTTTTAGTGCACATAATAAGAGCCAGGTTTTCAAAGATGTATCTATGTCTTTGTGTGGATATAAATTTGTGCAGATATCTTTTGTACGAGTGTATGCATTGGGTGATTGTATGGATGTGCAACCAGTTAAGTTAAGTGGCCATTCGCATGTGGAAATATTCAGTCAGTGTATGCACATCAGTTGACACACATGCTGTAAATTAGATATGTATAGTTATAGCACCCCCAACACACGCACATATATTTGAAAATGTGATTCTATAAGATTCTTTTTGAAAATCCCACTGATTATGGCGATGCTGTACAGGAAAGTGACTTCATCCAACAGAGAAAGAGAGAGAAAAATGTTTTAATCAGAACAACAAAGAAAATCCATGCGTACTCATAAATAAAGGGTTAGTGATAGGTTTTACTTTTTTTAATTAAAAAGTAAAAAATGAAGTCTCAAAATTAGAATTCTTGCTTCTGTTTCAAATGATTTCATTTCATCATTACTTACTAATGCTGTTTTACCGTGCAAGAGGAACTTTATTTATTGTATTTATATAACAATGCCTGAGAAACAGCATGGCTGCTTATATCACAGTGATGTTGGAATAGTTTAACTACAAATATTTTTAATGTTCTCTGTGCTGATGGATAGATTAATCCTATTGCCAAAGGTAATGGCTCACTTGAGTAGTTTAGGGGAACAATTTGAGTGTCAGTTTCACAAATGAAAAAAGTCCCAAAAGGAAAAGGAAGCAATTCATTCACAATGGGACATGGTGCAGAGGAGGATAACCTGCCTTCAAAGATTTTTGTTTTGAGTATTATAATGTTTAATAAATAGTTTACTTCAAAGGCCTTTACTGAAAAAAAGGCAGTTTTCCTGCTATTCTTGTTCATTGGTTCAGAGTTGCTATAAGTAGCTCATATCCTGTCCTCTGTGGTCTCAGGTGGTTAGCTTTTGTTTGTGAAACTGAAGCTTCAGCTTAAAGAGCTGTGTCACTAGTTCAAATTATTAGCAAGTTGACAATATAATCTCGAAAATTGATTGAAACTTTTCATGATTTATTATAAGGATAATGGGCAGAGGCTACATGCAGAGTCAGAGCACCCAAAAATAGAAATTTTCTGAGAAGAGTTTGTACACCCCTCTCCCCCCCCAGTAAGTACTCTATTTTGTAGGTATTATAAACATTTCTATACTGTTTGTTTTCCAGCCACTAAGTATTGTATCCAGTACCTGTGTTCCATTGATGAAAAGCTGGCTTGGGCTACAAAGGAAGGACTGGATATGTCCCAAACAATTGCTCCTAAAATTCTTTGGTGCTGGCCAGATGAACAAAGCAGTAACTCAGCTCTTCCCTTCCTTTCCTTTTAAATTCCAGGCTTTTAAAGTCAATTTCAGGACAGTAGTTGATGAACAGTGTTATACTACTCCCTTCCCAAACCCCACCATCAGTACCACCAGTTTCCTTCACTGGGAGCGCATTTGGAGATTCAAACAAAACCAAACAAACAAAAAACCCACTCCTAGCCCTAGAATCTTTCATGGAACAGGACCTACTGCTGAGGTCCTTTCTTCTGCTTGTTCCTATCTTCCTCCCAGCAAGCAAAGACGAGAAGGTATGTTTTGATAAATGGGCCTACAATTTTACTCTAATTGTGAGCTCATCTGTAAAAAGTGTGTGAAATTTCACATAAAATGTCCCAATAACCTATAATAATGAATGTCGATGGGGAAAGGTACTAAAAGAAGACAGACTAAATTAGTACGAACAAAAAGCCTATTGATATAACTTAACTTATGTTAAAATTGAGTTATATTATGCTCTGTAAAAGTTGAAGATGCGGATCTGGAAATTAATGAACCAAAATAGGCCTGTTGGATATTAGACCTAATTGGTGGACAAAACAATGAGGGGCTGGGCAATTCCACCCATTGCTCCCTTTTTGGAAAGAAACTTTGGGGGAAAATAGAGAACAGACAGAGCTACAGGAGTGAGCCTCACCATCATGGCTGCCATTGTCGCTGTTTCCTGAGGCCCTGGGCCTTCGTTGCGCTGATTGTGAGAGATCCTGACCGAATTGGGCCAGAGAAGGATCTAGATGACGTGGCCACCCCTACCTGCTCCAGCTGAATCCTGAACACCTCCTGAGATGAAAGGGGATCAGGCTTTAACAGCAGCAAGAACAGCTCCAGCCCATCTCCACTAACTTATTCTCTTTCCCCCTAGAGGACAATTATTACCATCTTTAATACCATCTAAGAGATGGTCAGACAAGGGGTTTTCCTTCTAGACCTCTCTCCAGCTAAAGGGAACAAGGCATGTTGTTAAAATGAAAGACTTATTTACTACTTTACATTTCAAATGCTTTACCTGATTTTCCTTCTTTTCTGTATCTTTAATAAAAGGTTTAAAGGATTTTTAATGGTATGTTTGCCATATTGCTAAGCTGGCTGAGGTCTCTGTATAATAGACCCCAGACCTCGTTTAACACTGTTTAGTAGTGAAAGAGTTTATAACACCTTTAATTCTTTTGGCCCTTGAGATCAACACATCAGATAGTCCACCTGTGACGAGAGCCTTCGTGGGCCACAGAAGAAAACTCTGTAAGCATTGCTCCCAGCCTGCACCACGTTCTGCCAGGAGAAGGGTCTCTGAATGTGGATGGTGTTTGAGAGTTTCTACATCCACTACCCCCATCCTGCCACCAGCTGAGTCACATCCAGACACGCCTCTGCAAGAGTGCATCAGTCCTCAGTGTCTGGGACCTAGCAAGCAGGGCAGTCTGCTCCAATCGGAGACCTGTTGTGGGTAAGCCCAAGTACTCTCCCAAATGCCTTCCCCCTGGTCCCATCCAGTTCTAAGAAGAAAAATTCCAGAGCCCCTTTTCTGGTCCCCAAGTGGATAATGGAGTCTGCTGAGAAGGGGTCTGGTATCCTGTTCAACTCACTTTCCTTTCAGGAAGGGTATCTGGATTCTCATAGGACTTTCCTCCTGCATTTCCTTTCTAACTAATGTCCTATAAAGAGGTGGATGGGAGCTTGAACTTCACGTCCTTTTGGATCTTAGCCTGATGGTGTATCATCTAGGAATAAGCACCAAGCCAATCCTGACAGGGATCAGAATCCTTTATCCAAATGACAAAAGAAAATTAAAAATCTAAAAAGGCCAGAAAGAATAAGAAAAAGGCTGAGAGGCCTTCCAGACCCTGACCCTCTTCTACTAGCTCTAGCTCCAGCTCCTCCCTGAAAGAAGGAGCACATGGTCTGTGCTTTAGAAGACCATGATAACTCTGAGCCAGAGAAATGAAATTCTTCTCCCCCAATGTGTCTGAAGTCATGGCTCACAAGGTGATTCTACCTTTGAGAGTCAGCAGGAGGAGGAGGAGCAGCAGGAGAACAAGCGAAAACTCCCCTTCCAAAAGCAAGGCAGAATTTCACAATCCCTTTCAATTCTTCCTACAGGGAAGGCATCAGGGAGGAATAGGAGAATTCTGTTAGAGAGAAAATGCTAAGTCTGCAAGCAATTCAACCGACTGCAACCGAGCCTACTTCAGCTTGTAAAACTAAATCTTTCAAGCATATATGGATCAGATTGATACACAGCTTTGGTTGGATACACTGCATCCAAAAGGGATCAGAACCTATTCAGTATATTCCACTGCAGCATCCTGATCAGAAAAGGGACCCAGCTGCCACAGGGAAAATCTGTGAAGTTGACACCAGGTCTTCCCTCAACAGCTTTGTAAAGGTACAGTTTACTCACAGCCTCAACCTGCAGTTCTCTGCAGAACAATCCTGTGGGAAGAAGCTGCCCCAAGCAGTTGACCCAACATAGTACAACTATTCTAATTAGCAGCTGATTTAATCGTGTTCTTCTATCCTGTATTTCTCCCTCCTTGATAAAGCTTCCATACCATTTTCTACATCCCAAATGTGCCAGGCAGAGGAGAGGCCTTGTTCCAGAATGGAAAATGTTACCTGATATAATCCCCACTACTGTGGCGTCTGAGTGTTACAGACATTCATGAATTTATTCTCATAACATGACTGAGAGGTAGGGAAGCATTGTTATCCCCATTTTACTGGGAAACTGAAGCAGAGAGATAAGTAGTAACCTGGCCACTCTTACACTAGAAGTCTGTAGCAGAGCCCCTGAAATTGAACCCAGAGCCTTAATCATAAAACTGCCCTTTTCTTTTTTGACTCAAACATATCAATATTGCTGAATGTAAATGTTAGCTGGCTGTAAGGGATATAGAACTGTTAGTTTTTTAAGAATAGGTGACTCATATTATCAGAGAACTTTTTTTGGAGATGCCTAAAAAGGTACATGTCAAAGTCAAAACTTCTATCACTGCCTCTCTAATGTTGCTGATTGTGAGTGAAAGGAAAAATCTGAGTTTTTTCCAGTTGTTCAAACTCTTCTCCCTTCTGCCCCCAACCCAAAATTCTTTCTATCCACACAAGTAAACTTATAAGAGCAAAAAATTTTGAAAAACAAAACATGATTCCTCAACGAAGAAGAATTACTGAATTTTAGATTATAAAAGTTGTTAAACAATTAGCAGAATTGCAGAGATGCTCTTGCATTGAGTGCTCAGATATTAAGGTGATGCATGTGGTATAACAGCTTAGATTGATTGTTATCATATAACAGAATTTACTCAAATATTAAATGAATTGATGGAATTACTATATAGAAACTTATAATCCAGATGAAATAATGTAAAGTAAAAACCAGAGCAGGCAGAGTGAAACAAAATGTTAAACTAAAAATGAATTATTCCTATATGGTAGTGGTTGAATTGATAGTGTCACCTTAAATTACCTTGCTGCCCCATTGGCGAACCCTAGGGTTTAGGGACTCCTACAGTTACAGTAGCTTTCTGAATCGAGCCTATGTTTGTATTGATTTCAGTTTGCCACCCCATGAGTCAAAATGTAAATTATGCAAGCTTCTTTTCCGCTTGTATCAGTATTTTAGATGAAACACATCTCAAATGTAGTATACTAGCTATAATATTTTCAATTTAATTTTTATATTACTGTTTTAAAATTACAGTAAAATAGGGTCCATGTAATTTCCTGAGGCAATTATGGGAGCTCAATTCTAAGCAAGTAAAGAAAGGTCTAATAGGACACAAAATGTTATAAGTCAGATATTATGGAACACTGCACGGTGAAAGGCTAATACAGGGGGAAAAAAGACAATGCAGCATTCCAAGTCTCTATGCTTGTTTTTGATGTGGAACATTTTTTTCCCCAAGCTTGCACACCAGAACAATCCCAGCTTTTATGTCTAATTGAAAAATTTTGGTTGGGAAATAAACTTCCTTCTAAAGTTTTAATTGGTTTGCACATTTTTGCTGAGAAAGCAAACATTAGTTCAGATATTGTCCTGTTAAGGTGCACAAAGTAAAAGAAAATGCGGAGCTTTGTTGATTACACCAGATATGAACTATATAGCTCCAGTAGGTATAAAATTTGAATACATTTCTCTAGACACAAATACATAAAATAGGTCAGTATTAACCCCAATTAAACAGAGCAATTTGTTTACGTTTGCTTGCTTTTTACCGAAAGGAACATTTCATTAGTAAATAATCTGTAAAGCCTATGAACAGTTGTACTCTGAAAGGGATTTACAGCAATATACTTCCCTAGGTTTTCTGTGAAATAAAACCAGGCTTGCTCAATGTAAGTGAAAGTTGACAAACATGGCTTAAGAGAACAGCACACCAAGCTGGGTAAAGGCTTCAGTGGAAAAACTGAAAAACTTCAGTGGGGCTGCCTTGAAGATATTGCTGTAGGCTTGGAGTAATTTAGGGGAAAATTTTCAAAGGCGCAAAGGGCAGCTAGGCACCCACCACCCAGTGCATGTCAGTGGGAGCTGGGAACTTACATCCTACTGTGTCTTTGAAAAGCTCCCCCTTGAACTTTTTTTTTAGCTTAAGAAACATCCAAAGTGAAATTATTTAGTTAACCAAAGACTCTGGCTCTTTTGTGTAAAAGGGTATCAAAAATTCTGCCATGAGTTTCTTTTTATGATTTTGAATACACATTGTATATGTCTTAAAGATTATTGATTGATTGGATCAGTTGATTATACTGTTCTTTTTGTTCTGTTCAAATGAATAATAGAAATGTTGTGGATATCAGTAATTTTAGGTGTCTATCCAAGATCTCTATTTTGAATGGAGCATACTGAATTTTACTTTACACGCTCTCCACAATATGTGGATTTTTTCCCCTTCAACTCACTGTTCATTTTAAAAGATGATTTTTTGAAAATGGAAAAAGTTTAAATTTAAATTACTCTCATAAATCACTGACAATGCAAAGAGCAAAGTCTTTCAAGGAAAAGTGGGGAAATTTTAATAAGACTCATACATTAAATTTTTAACTTCATGCCTGTCATTCTGCCCAGTATAGGCTTTAGTGGAGGAGGGAAATATTTAGTTCATAATGGGACCAGTGATTAATTTTTCTGAGTTCCTTTACAGTAAATAGTATTAGCTGTGAAATTTAAAATCTCGAACAGAAATTGTTGTGTAAAACCTAGCAGAAGAACTAAAATATTTTGAGCAAGACTCAGTGCTCACTTCAGTTACATTTTGTTCATACACCACAAAACACACATTTCTGAGTATCGATTGTGTTCATTTACTACAGTAAAGTGCATTCATTGATAACTACCTGCTGATATTGAATCAATTTTATGTGCAGCATAGGGCATTATTGTCAGGTAGGGTAAATAATATTGATTCCATTTTAAAATGAATAGAGCATAGGAGAAATTGATTTAGTTCTATGAAGTTATTTAATTATGCTTTATTGACTATTTAAACAGTGAAGGTCGTGAATAATATGATATCATGAGGCAAGATGCAGCCACAGGCCTTAGCAGGGTTACAAGCTACCCTTTTACAATAACAGGGAACATATTTTTTTTTCTTAAAAATATTCCACTGACTGTAGTTGATTATTCTTAATATAGCATCCTAATTGGTTAAAAAATCTCTGCCATGCAAATTAATTGCTAACTACAACAATACAGATCCACAGTTATACTTACACCATCTTTGTTTCATTATTAGTAGACAAATTTTGACAAATTAGTGGACAAATCAGTGGACGGTTGAGCAGGAGGACCCCATGGTGGACATTTTGATATGACATCAGATATTGTTCCGAAAAATATATACTCTAGTTGCAAAAAAAGTTTAACCCACAAAAAGAGCAAGTAAACAGAAATAGAATGAAAAAGTAGACGTAAACCTTTTGTTTAATTTTGTGTCAGCCTGTCCCTGAAATAGAGCAATGAGGATAGACAGATGCTACAGGCAAAGCTATTACAAATGTAAGCTATGCAGACATTTTCTTCACAATTGTTCTTCCAAATAACATCTTACAGTGACAATGAAACATTTTCTATTTCAACAGCAGTCTGGATGTTAAACAACAACTACTTTCAATAATTTCAGTCTGCAGGACTGAATAACTTTTAAAACTCTAGGGTAAAAGAATTGGCCAATGAGTTCTCTTAGCCGTTATAGTTACTTAACAGATCTTGGAATACGGGAACAGTTCCAGAGCACTGGAAAAACTTAATGTTTTGTCAGTATTTAAAAAGATGCCCAGATAACTAAAGCTGTTTAATTCAACACTGATCACAGGAATCAATTATGGGAAAGCTGATATGGATGCAGTCTGTGAAGAATGAAAGATAGTGGAATAATGAATGCCAGTCAACATGGTATTATGGAAAATAGGGTCAGACCAAACAAACGATATCATTCTTTGAGATTATAAATTTGGTTAACAAAGGTAACTGTTGATATAATATACTCAGACTTCTTCTTCAAGTGCTTGTTCACGTCCATTCCACATTAGATGAGCGTGCGCTGCGTGCATGAGCGTCGGAAGCTTTTTCCCCTAGCAGCTCCCGGCGGGCCCCCCAAGTGGCGCCACTGTGCCGTGCATATATACCCCTGCCGGCCCGACCCCCTCCAGTTCCTTCTTACCATCCGTGGTGGTGTTGGAACAACACTCCCCCCCCCCCCCCCCGTAGAAGAGTAGCTGTTATCAGTTAGTTTACATACAGATTGTGGACACTTAAGTCATTAGGTGCTTGGAGGCCTCCAGCACCCACCCCGGGCTACGGGGCATGCCGCAGGCCCACGGCTTTAAGACTTGCGCCATGTGCCGCAAAGCTGTGCCAGTTAGTGACCCCCAAGACTCCTGTCTACGTTGCCTGGGGGATGGACATCAAACTGTATGGTGTAGGATTTGCAAGACGTTTAAACCAAGGACAAGGAAAGAAAGAGACTTTCGCCTAAAGCAGCTGTTGATGGAGGTTGCATTGCAGCCGCCAGGCCCGGACCACCCGACGCCGGCTCAGGCTTCCTCGGTGCGTAGTGCCCCGGAGCTGTCGAGAGACCCGGCACTGGCTAAGCACCATAAACTGTTGGCCCCGGAGCACCAGCCTAGGCCCCGGCACCGCTCGTCCTCCCCAGTGCGGCCCCCAGCGCAGCCTAAAGGAAGGCGCGGTCATTCCCCGCACAGGAGGCCGGCGCCTCCCAAGGCCCCGAGCGCTGATAAGAGCGGGAAGGCCGCGGTACCGGCAGCACAAGCCCCACCGAGCCCAGACCTAAGTGAGCGCAGTGCGGACGATTGGCTCGAGGGCATAACGGATCAGCCCTCCACGCCTGGCACCTTTGAGGCTGTAGAGGACCTCATTGAGCTGTTGGCGGCGAGCCCCCTCCCGTATGGGGAGAACCCTCTGGCACCCATGCCTCGGGTGCCGTCGAGGGGTAAGCCGGCAATGGTGTGCCGCTCGAGGACACCGTCCCAGCACTGCTCCCGGAGTTGGTCCCGGTCGAGCTCCGACTCTGCGGACTCACACTTGCCAGCAGCCCAGAAGGAGGTTGCGGCACTGTCAGCGGGTCGATGCGAGTGAGCACCAGAAGGGGCACGCTGCTCTCCAGCACTGCCCAGAGACCAGCTCCGGGAGGCGTCAAGAAGGCCCTCGCCAGAGGACTCCGGCAGACGGTTGTGGTCCCGGTCCCGGTCCTGGTCCCAGGGATACCGGTACCGCTCCCAGTCCTGCTCAGCCAGGAGCTGCTTGTTCTCCCACCAGCGCAGATCGTTGGCACCGCCATGGCCTTCGCGATCGGCGTCGCCGCGATCGGTGTCGCCACAGTCTGGCGTCGGCTCCAGCCACTATAGCTACTCGTACCGGGGCCTGGACAGCAGGGAATGTCAATGGGGGCCGCCAGGCCATTGGCCCTTCTGGACCCCCTGGGCCTATCAGGAGCGCCAAGGGGCCCCATCCAGGGCGAGTTACTCGATGCAGCAGTCCTGGTCCCCACACGGATGCCAGGTGGTGCCGGAGGCAACAGTATCCAGGCCTCCAGCATGCCCCCAGCATAGACCAGAGAGTCTGGCACCGAGCCTGGTGCCGTCCCATGGACTCCCGTCCCAGCCTGAGCTGGAGGCCCCTACCACAGGAGATGGGGAGTTGGAGGACCAACCAGAGGGGGTTGAGCAGCAGCTAACCTCCTCATCTTCCCCCGATAAGGCAGTGGTGGGTACACAGGTGTCCGGTCCTCCGCCGATAGACCATAGTGCCCACCAGGAATTGCTGCGCAGGGTCACCTAAAATTTGGGGTTGCAGGCTGAGGAGACGGTTCAGCAGGAGGATCCCATGGTGGACATTTTGAGCCCTGAAGGCCCATCCAGAATAGCGCTCCCGCTCATTAAGACCATTCATTCCAACTGTAAGACCATATGGTAGACCCCGGCCTCCAGTGCTCCAACGGCTAAAGGAGTGGAGCGTAAATACTTTGCCCCATCTAAGGGCTATGAGTTCCTGTTCTGCTACCCGAGACCATGCTGCCTAGTGGTCTCAGCAGTAAACGAAAGGGAGCGCTATGGACAGCAGGCCCCGGCCCCTAAGGCCAAGGAGGCAAAACACCTGGACCTTTTTGGCAGAAAGGGGTACTCATCTGGGGGCCTTCAGTTGAGGATTGTGAACCAGCAGACCATCCTCAACAGGCACAATTTCAACTCCTGGGCGGCAGTGGGGAAGTTTAAGGACAACCTTCCGCAAGGTTCCCAACAGGAGTTCCTGGTGGACGAGGGCAAGGCAGTAGCCAAGACCTCTCTCCAGGCCTCCCTGGATTCGGCAGACGCAGCGGCTAGAACAATCGCGTCAGGGATGGTCATGAGGCGCGAGGCGTGGCTCCAGGAGTTAGGCCTGCCCCCTGAGGTCCAGAATACACTCCAGGACCTCCCCTTCGAAGGGTCCGGGCTCTTCTTGGACCAGACAGACACGAGGCTGCACAGCCTCAAGGACTCACGAGCTATGCTCAAGTCGCTGGGTATGCACACCCCAGCGACCCAGAGGAAGCCCTTTGAGCTGCAGCCTCCCCCTCAATGCCAGTACCAGCCTCGCCATAGGCATGAGCCTTACCATAGGCGAGGCAGGGATAAGAGGCGACGGTGCAACAACAATAATAACAATAATGTGCCGGGCCCGAAACAAGGCCAGCACAAACCCCAGCCGGGTACTAAGTCAGGCTTTTGAAGGTGTGCTCGAGGACAGCGTACCAGACCAATCAGTGGATCCGTCCCTTTGTTTCCTGAACCGCCTGTCCCGTTTCTCCCGTGTGTGGTCCAACATTACGTCAGACCGTTGGGTCTTACACATGGTGCGGAACGGGTACTCGCTGCAGTTCTCCTCCCTCCCCCCCCACACCCCTTTTCCCTCTTCAGGGACCCCTCTCACGAGCACCTCCTAGAGAAGAAAGTCCGCTTGCTGCTAGAGGCGGGGGCGGTAGAGGCGGTGCCGCATGGACTAAGGGGAGAGGGGTTCTACTCCCGGTACTTCCTCATCCCCAAAGCCAAAGGGAGCCTTTGCCCCATCCTAGACCTGCACAGGCTCAACAAATTCCTGGTCAAGGCCTGGCTCCGCATGGTCTCTCTGGGCACCGTCATCCCTTCCCTGGATCCGGGGGACTGGTACGCTGCCTTCGACATGAAGGACGCGTACTTTCATATCACCATCCACCCAGCACATCAGTGGTTCCTACGCTTCGTCGTGGGCCAAGAACATTACCAGTTTACGGTTTTCCTGTTCGGTCTAGCCGCAGCCCCAGGGGTGTTCACAAAGTGCATGGTGGTGATGGCAGCCTTCTTACGGAGGCAGAGAATCTGGGTGTACCCATACCTCAACGACTGGCTCCTGGCAGGCCAATCCGAGGCGGAGGTGCGGGGCCATGCGGAGGTGGCCCTGAGATTGTTCTGCAAGCTGGGGCTCCTGTTCGGCATCCCTAAGTCCACGCTCGTACCCATGCAGAGAGTGGAATTCATAGGGGCGGTCCTGGATGCGATGTAGGCCAGGGCAAGCCTCTCAGTATCCCGATTCCGGGCTATCCAACAAGTGGTGGCCTCCCTGCGCCAGTTTCCAATGACAAAGGCCAGGTGCTGCCTGCTCGGTGACATGGCAGCATGCACGCATGTGATCAGGCATGCCAGACTGAGACTCAGGACTCTGCAGGCATGGCTTGCTCGGGTGTACCGACCAGGCAGGGACCCCCTGGACTTAGTGGTGACAGCCCCAAGGGATGTCCTGGACTCCCTGCTGTGGTGGCAGTCCCAGCCTGTGGTTTGCGAAGGCATCCCCTTTGCCGCCCCACTACCGGACCTGATGCTGGTGATGGAAGCGTCAGACCACGGATGCGGGGCTCACCCGGGGGACCTCATGATGCAGGGGTTGTGGTCTGGAGCAGAGCAGTCGCTCCATATCAATATGAAGGAGCTCAGCACGATTCGTCTCGCCTACCAGACTTTTCACGCCACTCTGAGTGGTCACAGTGTGACAGTTCTGACGGACAACACTACTGCCATGTTTTATATAAACAAGCAGGGCGGGGCTTGTTCCTTGCCACTGTGTTGTGAGGCTCTCCTCCTCTGGGACCTTTGCATAGCCCATGCAATTCACCTCGAGGCGTCCTATCTACCGGGGGTGCGGAACGAGCTGGCAGACTCCCTCAGCAGGTCGTACCGCATGCACGAGTGGATGCTCACGGCGGACGTTGTGCTTTCGCTCTTACGCAGGTGGGGGTTTTCCCGGGTAGACCTGTTTGCCACTAGGGCCAACGCCCAGTGCCCGTGGTTCTGCTCGTTCCAGGGCCGCAGCCCGGGCTCACTCGCGGACGCGTTTGCGATCCCGTGAAGAGCGGGCTTGATGTATGCCTTCCCCCCTCTCCCCTTGGTGCACAAGGTCCTGCTCAAGGTGCACAGGGCAGGGCGGCGGTGATCCTCATCGCCCCCGCCTGGGCCTGCCAGCACTGGTACACATCACCCCTACAGCTGTCGGTGGAGGCCCCGGTAGTCCTGCCTCTACACCGGGACCTCATTACACAGGATGGCAGGTGGCTTCTCCACCCCGACCTACAGTCACTGCACCTGATGGCGTGGAGACTCTGTGGCTAAATGCCCTGGAGAGTCAGTGCTCCCTTCCCGTGCAGCAGATTCTGCTTGGCAGTAGAAAGCCCTCTACCAAGGGTGGCCTATATGGCCAAGTGGAAAAGATTTTCATGTTGGTGTGAACCCCGACAGGTGCGGCAGGGCCAGACCCCAGTGCAGGCCATTCTGGAGTACCTCCTGCACCTCAAGCAGCAAGGACTAGCCCCGTCCTCACTCAGAGTGCACCTGGCAGCCATCTCCGCCTTCCATCCGGGGTTCTCGGGGGGCTTGGTGTTTTCCCACCCAGTGGTGAGACGGTTCCTTAAGGAGTTGGAGAGGGTGTTCCCTTACTCCTACCCCCCAGTTCCTCCATGGAACCTTAACCTGGTCCTTTCTAAACTCATGGGACCCCCTTTTTCAAGCCCCTCGCTACCTGTTCTCTCCTCCACCTTTCCTGGAAGGTGGCATTTCTGGTTGCCATTACCTGGGCCAGAAGGGTTTCCGAACTGAGGGCCCTCACTTCTGAGCCACCATATACAGTATTTCACAAGGACAAGGTGCAGCTCTGGCTACACCCCAAGTTCCTCCCTAAGGTGGTCTCCCAATTCCATTTGGGCCAGGACATTTGTCTGCCAGTGTTCTTCCCGAAACCCCATAATGACCCGAGTCACCGCAGCTTGCACACCCTGGATGTGCGTCGAGCACTGGCGTTCTATTTGGAGCGCACCAAGCCCTTTCACAAATCCGCGCAGCTGTTTGTGGCTGTAGCCGGGAGGATAAAAGGCCTCCCAGTGTTGGCGCAGCGGTTTTCGTCTTGGATTACAAGCTGCATCCCGGGCGTGTTATGAGCTCGCAGGTGTTCTGGCCCTGGCGGTCACGGCCCACTCGACCAGGGCGCAGGCGACTTCCACAGCTTTCCTGGCACAGGTTCCGATCCAGGAAATCTGCAGAGCAGCCACCTTGTCCTCGGTGCACACCTTCACGACCCACTACGCCGTCAACCAGCAGGCCAGAGAGGACGCAGTAGTTGGCAGAGCGGTCCTCCAATCAGTTGTTCCGTGACTTCTACCCTCCTCCAGAGGTAAGGTTGTAATTCACCTAATGTGGAATGGACGTGAACAAGCACTTGAAGAAAAAAAACGGTTACTTACTTTCTCGTAACTGTTGTTCTTCGAGATGTGTTGTTCGCGTCCATTCCACCATCCACCCTCCTCCCCCTCTGTCGGAGTTGCCGGCAAGAAGGAACTGGAGGGGGTCGGGCTGGCAGGGGTATATATGCACGGCACAGTGGCGCCGCTCGGGGGGCCCACCGGCCCGACGGGAGCCACTAAGGGAAAAAGTTTCTGACGCTCATGCATGCAGCGCGCGCACACCTAATGTGGAATGGACGTGAACACATCTCAAAGAACAACAGTTAAGAGAAAGTAAGTAACCGTTTTTTCTATAAGCGGTTTGATTTAATACCGCACAACACTGTGATTAAAACGTTCGCACTATACAAAATCCAGGTAGCACATACTAACTTAATTTAAAAACTGTGTAACTGAGAGATCTCAAAACATAATTGTAAATGGGGAATCGTCGTCTAATAGGTGTGTTCCTAGTGGGGTCCTAGAGTGATCTGTTCTTGGCCCAGTGCTATTCAATATCTGTATCAGGATCTGGAAGGAAATATAAAATAATTGCTGATAACGTTTGCATCTCACAGTTGATGGAGTGATAAATAATGACAGGTCAGATCAGGTTTACAGCACAATTGGGATTGCCTGGTAAGATGGACTCACTTGAACAATATATGTTTTAATACAGCTAAATGCAGTGTCATACATCTTAAGAACAAATTATGTAGGTCATACTTACAAGATAGAGGACTGTGTTTTGGAAAGGAGTGACTCAGAAATGGCCTTGGGAGTCATGGTGGGTAACCAGCTGAAAATAAGTTCCCATTGTGACCCAATGACCAAGAGAACAAATGCTAACCTTAGATGTATAAGCAGGAAAATGTGGCGGAGACTTACCACTATGTGCCACATTGGTGAGACCATACCTGAAATGCTATATCCAGTCTGGCATCCACACTTTAAAAAACACTTGACAAATAGGAGAGTTCAGAAGAGAGCCACAAAAATTATTCAAGATCTGGAAAATCTGCCTACAGTGAGAGCGTTGAATTTATTTACTCTATCTAGTTTATCCAAGAAAGGATAAGAGGTGACTAGATCATGTCATGATACATAGCTACGTGAGGAGAAAATTTTCGATACTAGAGGTCTCTCTTAGTTAGCAAACCAAGGCATGGCAAGATCCAGTGGCTGGAAGCTGAAGCTAGACAAATTGAGGGTATGTCTTCACTAGCAACGTTAAAGCACTGGCCGCGGCAGAGCTTTAACGTGGCTGTGTAGTCACGGCACCAGCGCTGGGAGAGAGCTGTCTCAGCGCTGTAAAAATACCACCCCCACGAGGGGAGTAGAGACCGGCGGTGAGAGCGCAGCTCCCAGCGCTGGTGCATTGTCTGCACTGCCACTTCACAGCGCTGAAACTTGCACATCGCCAGGGGAATGTTTTTTCACACCCCTGAGCGAGAAAGTTTCAGTGCTGTACAGTGGCAGTGTAGACAGTGCACCGGCTCTGGGACTAGAAATAGCTTAGACTAGAAATAAGGTGCACATTTTTAAGTCAGTGTAACAATTGGAACAATTTACCTAGGAACGTGGAGGATTCTCTGTCACATGAAGTCTTTACATCAAGATTGGATGTCATTCTACAAGATATGCCCCAGCTCAACCAGAAGTTGTGGGCTTCATGCAGAAATTACTTGGTGAAATGCCCGTGTTGTGCAGGAGGTCAGACTAGACAATCATAAAATCTATGAGTTGGGTCACTTTTTAAAAACTTGAGCTCCAAACTCCAGTCTGTTTCATTATCCTCTTTAAATGTATCATTCTGCCCTACTGCATATGAACTGCAACTTCCATTATCCTCTGCTGAAGGGTCTTTTTTTAGTTTGCAGAACAACGTTATCTTCTCAGCCAGTAACAGAATTCTAGCATTAATAGATGCAATAATTTTGGATAAATTTAAGTAAAAAATGATTAATTTCTATAATTTCTGTCCATCACATTCACTTTAAAATTTCATTTTAAGCAGTATTGTAGGACTCAACAGTTTAACATTATCCTTACTTAATTTTTATTTTTGAATGATGTGTAGTTTATTTTTCTTACAAATTTGAAGTCTACAAATAGACTGGTAAGTCTTGAAAGCAGCAGAGGAATCTGGAAGTGTATTCCTAAATCTACACTGAGTTTGGAATAAGTTTTTAAATTTCTTTGTGTTAAGAATATCATGACGGGAAATAATTAGTAATTGTTCTCACATCGTGCAGAAGTGGATTTTTCCCCTCCCCCCCACACACTGGCCAAAGTGTGCAGACTTTTGTTTACTTTTGAACTTCATAGGAAACTATTAATATTAGAATATTTGTAAGATTGATTAATGTAACTTCTTATACAGTTTGCAGGCTATTATTACCAGTTGTCATTAACATGTACATTGAAATTCTGTGAATAAAAAGTAAAATAATGGTCTGCTGCAACATCAGTGGTACAGTGCTAAAATGCTTCCCTGGGGTCAGCGGTTCTCACACTGAGGTCTGTGGAGCACCAGTGGTCTACAGAACTCTTTCCTGGTGGTTCAGAAACTGTAAGTTTGGGAAGGGAGGTGAGTCAATGAGAAGAACTTTGTGTTGAGAAGTACCTCACAGAATGAAAGTTGAAGAACCACTCTTCTAAGTAGCAGAACCCTAGTGGCCAAGTTCTCTGCCCGTCTAAATTGATTTCAGTGGAGTATCTCCCATTTACACAAACAAAGCATTTAGCCTTATGATCTTCTTAAATAATTTTTTTAGGGACCAAACTGCTGAGCAGCTGGGAAGAGGGTATTAGTGAAAACTATTATAGTTCAGAAGACCAATCAATTAATTGGATTGTTTTTGCAAATCCAAGGGTGTAAAGTAGATAGGCATAATTTTTATATAAAATATAAGGTGATAAAATATGCATACACAAATACATCCTAAAATACATTTCATCGTATAATAAAACTAATTAGGAATGTCTTTTTGTGGCACAAAAAGAATCATCATTGAAGTGAGGACTGGTTGGACCAAGATGCTATTTGTTAATTCAGAGTATAAAACCATTTCTCTTTGTGTTTTAAAGTTTCATTAGCTATTGCGGAAAAAAACTCCTTTTTTGCAATTCAGGTTGGCTGTAACAGCTTCATAGGAGCATATGCAATTTGCTTTTACCTGGAAAAAAAAAAAAATCAACGAGTTCACAGAAGCCAGCAGTGTACTCAGACACACCGTGTTCTTAATTCTTTATTCACAAAATCTTTGTCTAATTTAAAAAATTAATACTGACTCATTCAAACAAAAGCTGCAAAATAGTTCCCTAAAGACAGAAGTTAACTCTGTTGTAAAATAATGACCAAAGCTCACATTCTTAACTTTTTTTAAGCCCTTGAGAAAACTCCATAATTTATATGTGCAATACAGATGGAGTTGCAGTTTGGAGACTGGCTCAGCAGGGTAGTAAGAATTGAAAAGTCTTTTGTGCAAATGTATTTTTGCATCTTTTTCTAATCTCCCAAAAATGTAAATAGTTACAATAGAAGGTAGGTTCAATTGCACTTCAGCAATATATCGCAGAAAGTGCATTCAAGCATAATTCAAGGTTACATCAGGAAGTATGGGGGAGGCCTAAGGGGGAAGTACACTCTAAAAGCTCAAGTGATACACTGAGAGACAGGTTTCAGAGAGTAGCTGTTTTAGTCTGTATCAGCAAAAACAACGAGGCGTCCTGGTGGCACCTGAGAGACTAATAAATTTATTTGGGCATAAGCTTTCGTGGGCTAAAACCCACTTCATCAGATGCATGGAGTGAAAAATACAGTAAGCAGTATAAATATTACAGCACATGAAAAGATGGGAGTTGCCTTACCAAGTGAGGAGTCAGGGCTAACAAGGCCAATTCAATTAAGGTAGAAGTGGCCTATTCTCAACAGTCGACAAGAAGGGGTGACTATCAAGAGAGGGAAAAGTACTTTTGTGCTGAGAGACAGGGAGATTGTCAAAGACTCATAGGGTATTTGGATGCCCAGCAGCCAAATGCCCTTTTGCCTTTGGAAATCTCCATCATAGTACTGTATCTCCATCATTCAGATGAGTCATAAGACCAAGGTCCTGACCACTTCTTATTAAAGTTCTCATGATGCTTTTAGCATGAGTCTGTTAACCCTGGTGATCTGTCAAAATTGCATTTGGGTGATACCTTCCACCTGTCTTCTGCCTGCAGTATAATTTGATGTGATAATCTTCATCACTTCATGTCTTAAATCTATTGGGTAGTATTGCTGTTGATTGTCAAATGACTGCCATGACTCACTGCAGCTGTGGCTGCATTGTAGTGATGGGCTAAGACATCCCTACCATAGAGCTGATTGAATAGTACTCTGCAATCACTAGTCTTTTTTTTTTCCTTTGTGAAGCATTTGTGAACAAGTCCTAGTTTTGCAAAATAATGGCCATGATTCAGCAAAGCACTCATGAGTGTACTTAACCTTCAGCATGGGAGAAGTCCTTTGAAAGCAATTTTCTGCTATTTCTTGTGTTTTTACCTTATATTTTGTTTTGTGTTCTATTTTCATGTATTTCTTTCTCTCCCTTCTGCCCTCCCCACTCTTTCTGTCTGTCTGTCTGTCTGTCTTCTTATTTTACCTTTATTTTCCCATTCTCCTACTCCAGAGCTCCTAGTGTTAGACTTTAGCAGTTCTACTATGTAGTGCTCCAACTGCAAACAGCATTAGATGTAGTACATAGTAAGTAGAGCATCTCATTTCTAACAGGAGTAGTGCTGTTAGTAATTCCAGATGGGACAACATGCCATTCTGTCCTAAAAGCATTAGAGAATATAGACAGTGGATTCAGATTACTCATTCAGGTCTCAGTCTCGCATCCTGAAATCATCCCATGAAACTAAATACTTTGGTATGCAAAAACTTAGGTGTTGTAGGGATATAAAGCTGAGATTCAGTATAATTGGATATTTAGTACACAGTACTTAAGATACATTACTTAATTAAACTAAGTATCACATCATAACATTAATAGGAGTTTTTATGCAATAATATGGTTACTTACCTTGCCCCCAGTCTGTTTTGTTAGTTTTATTGGAACTGGAATAAAATTGTTAAAGCAGCCTAAGACTGGACAGTGAAAAAGGAAAGTGAAGAAACTGACACAATTTCCCCGCCCCGGTATTAATCAGCAGTTATTCATTTGATCACTCCTAATGCCATGATTGCTGCTGGGAAAACCATAAATATAGGGGACCAGTCTATAAAAGAACATTTTTTCAATCTGCATTGTGCCTCTTTATGTCTGATATAGCATCTGTCCTTTAAGTGGATGAAGGGCGTGAAGCACTTAGAGCATCTTGGGTGAAACCTTGACCCTATTGAAGTCAATGGGAGTTTCGCTATTGACTAAAATGCAGCCAGGATTTCATCCCTGGTCGCTAATATGAGAAATGCTACTAGTAATCCTAAATTCCTTGCCAGTCTGTGGAAGTGATTTGGCGAATAGCAGGTAGTGTGCATGAAGGAGGTTATTACATAGTTTACAGCAAGCTACACCATCTCTGGTGACTTTTATAAACAGAGGTTCAGTCAAACCTTTTCCCTGGTTTCACTTCATGAATGGTCACACTTCTCTGCTTTGACCAAGTGTTCGCTGGCTTTGTGTTTTCCACCTCAACCCATAATTCCGCCCAGGTTCACTGATAGGTTCACAAACTCATCCAAATCTTGGTTTTGTAGCAATGCCCTGTTTTCAGGTTATTACAAAATTTCACACATTTGTCTTATTATTCCTTGTTGTTTGTATTGCGATAGTGTGTAGGAGCCATGTCATGTACCCCACCGTGGTAGGCACTGTAAAAACACATCACTAAAAGACTGTATGACTTACCATATAGTATATTGGAACCCTTGATTACAACTGTCTTCTCTAACTCTGAAGTTCCAGATACCACTGCAGTGAACTGATGCCATGTCACACAGGCAAATAGAGTAGATTTCTTATGCTAGATTATGCACAGTATATTCGTAGTTAGGCTTTAAAATGTGAGTATCTGAACTAAGGCATGCTTTCCTTTTTGAGACCAACATCAGTAAGTAACCCTATTTTACTTTTACCTATGAAATTATACTCAAATTGCGGTTCTAAACATGAAAGAAAAGCACATTAATCTCTTAAGTCACTGAACCCTTTGGCTGGCCCTAGACTAGACGCCACCATGGATAAACCTTCATTCTGGGTCTCCTTTGCTTCCACCATGGTGCTTAGCAGTGTCAAATGCGTCTCAGCCTTTACATCCTCCCTTTGTACCCGTCTCTAACTTGCTATTTCATGTCTGTGTTAAACCTTCCGAACTCTGTTAAGACATCTTAATGCTGAAAACTTCATTGTATCTTGGGTGAGGTGGCTACAGCTGACTGTATGAAACAGGCAAGCTCTTAACAATAACTTTTCGACCGTCAGCAAACTTTGTAAACTGTGAAACTACACAATTCACTCACTTTGTCCCCCTGTGTAAAATAAAGATATTAAAACTCATCTTGCTATAAGTATAGTGTATGGTCCATTTTAAATTGTTCCATGTTCTTACACACCTGACCTACTGGAGAAGGTGATTCGGAGTCTGCTCCTACCCCCTTTAAAATCACTATCAGAGGTACTATTGACCTCGATGGGAGCAGAATCAGTCCCTTATTATTCAGTCACCTCCCAAATAGGAAAAAAGCAGGAGTGTTTTTGTTGGTTTTTTGTTTTGTTTTGTTTTTTTCCTTAAATTGCAGCAAAATGGCATGTTTATCAAGCCTACCTGTTTATTGACAATGAGCCTCACCGTGTTCTCAGGTGAGTGAATTTTGCCATTGACGTTCATGGAAGCAGGATTGGGCCCATAGTTGGTGGTGATAATTGTTGGGGTTTTTTACACTATTTTGTTAACTTCTCTGTAAGATGATACGCCTTTAACTATAGATTTTTTTAAGCGAGGGCTCTATCGTACCCCAAATTGTATAGTGCTTTTTAAAAAGATACCTTACTTAATGGCTTATAGACTTGTAATTAAATAAAACAATTCAAGCCAAAAAATAGGAAGTAGCCTGTTCCCTTAGCAGATGTTGGCATTGTTATGTCATTGAAAACAAGGCTTTTGAAGATCTGTATTATTTTTTCTTTTCTTTAAGTTATTCATCAGTTATAATGTATCACCCAGACCTCTGTGCAAACCAAAATGCACATGTTCCCTTTGTGAGCATTGTACAGTTAATTCTCAATGGCCTTGTTTTGATGGCTGTGGAAGTGCCACTTATTCCAGCAAATTACCGTTGCAACTTATGCACCTACTTGTTAGACAGCTTGCAGTCACCTGTGGGCTGAGCGCCGTTCATCGCCACCTTTATTCTTTGTGCACCTGCACAAGTCTTCTCTGCTGATAGCAAGCTCCAAAATAGTTACCACAATTAAGCCAAACTTTCTCCCTTTGAAAGATGTTAAAGACCTGCTCTTAATGGTAACGTTACCATTAACTACAGCTACTTGCTAATTATCATAGAATCATAGAATATCAGGGTTGGAAGGGACCCCAGAAGGTCATCTAGTCCAACCCCCTGCTCGAAGCAGGACCAATTCCCAGTTAAATCATCCCAGCCAGGGCTTTGTCAAGCCTGACCTTAAAAACCTCTAAGGAAGGAGATTCTACCACCTCCCTAGGTAACGCATTCCAGTGTTTCACCACCCTCTTAGTGAAAAAGTTTTTCCTAATATCCAATCTAAACCTCCCCCATTGCAACTTGAGACCATTACTCCTCGTTCTGTCATCTGCTACCATTGAGAACAGTCTAGAGCCATCCTCTTTGGAACCCCCTTTCAGGTAGTTGAAAGCAGCTATCAAATCCCCCCTCATTCTTCTCTTCTGCAGACTAAACAATCCCAGCTCCCTCAGCCTCTCCTCATAAGTCATGTGCTCTAGACCCCTAATCATTTTTGTTGCCCTTCGCTGGACTCTCTCCAATTTATCCACATCCTTCTTGTAGTGGGGGGCCCAAAACTGGACACAGTACTCCAGATGAGGCCTCACCAGTGTCGAATAGAGGGGAACGATCACATCCCTCGATCTGCTGGCTATGCCCCTACTTATACATCCCAAAATGCCATTGGCCTTCTTGGCAACAAGGGCACACTGTTGACTCATATCCAGCTTCTCGTCCACTGTCACCCCTAGGTCCTTTTCCGCAGAACTGCTGCCTAGCCATTCGGTCCCTAGTCTGTAGCGGTGCATTGGATTCTTCCATCCTAAGTGCAGGACCCTGCACTTATCCTTATTGAACCTCATCAGATTTCTTTTGGCCCAATCCTCCAATTTGTCTAGGTCCTTCTGTATCCTATCCCTCCCCTCCAGCGTATCTACCACTCCTCCCAGTTTAGTATCATCTGCAAATTTGCTGAGAGTGCAATCCACACCATCCTCCAGATCATTTATGAAGATATTGAACAAAACCGGCCCCAGGACCGACCCCTGGGGCACTCCACTTGACACCGGCTGCCAACTAGACATGGAGCCATTTATCACTACCCGTTGAGCCCGACAATCTAGCCAGCTTTCTACCCACCTTATAGTGCATTCATCCAGCCCATACTTCTTTAACTTGTTCTTTAATTATAAGAACAAGAGGAGAGAGGCTGGCTACCTATGTGGTATTGTGTTTGTATTTTCAGTACACTGTGCTTTTGTAGTCATTGTAGTTATGATATATTTCAGATCCGAGCAAACAGAAATGATGTTAAAATTAAACATGGTTAAGTACCAGGGCATTGTTTTGTTTTGCCTGCTATTGCTTGTTCTGTTTTGCATTGTACCTGCTTTGCCTTTAGCCTGTGTGCTCTTAGGACCAAGGGTCTGTGATTTGCTTCAGCACTGCCTGCAGTTACGGCCCCACGTAACAATGTTAATGAGAGCTGGTTAAAAAACACTGACATTTTCTTATAAAAATCAGACATGTTTTGCAAACTTGTTCCCATTCTTCAACTAGCTGTGCTGCTAAACCACCCTCTGCCGTGGGATGAGGAGAGCACCTGAGGGAGAAGGCCTTGTCAGTTCTTAAATTTTACTAATACAAAATAAGCAGGGCAAATGTTCGTGCACATTTAAAATACCTATGCACATTAAATAAAACCTCTATTTAAAAGATTATGGCACGTGATGGGGTTAGTTAGGTTTAATTGCTCTCCCTGTTTCACAGCACTTCATACAGTCTTTTTCCTCCTCTAGAGGAAACTGTGGCCTCGATCCTGTAAAGATGTCTATGACTAATTGCATAATATGAGTAGTCCCACTGGCCTCAGTGGACTGTTCACATGTGTGAAGTTAAGCACATGTGTGAGTGGTAACAGGATCAGGGTCTGACTGCAAATCTGAGTTATTGCTTTAAACCTTATGGGGTTTTCCCAATACTTTCTCAGACAGACCCTGTCAGAGATATGTCCACCTTCCCAGAAGGAATTTCTAGTGTGGTGAGAGCAAGAAACAGTCTGTTGATAACATAACTAATCTGCTCGTCCCCATTAGAAACTGGTGTGTCAAGAATCCATCTCTGGCCACACAACAGGCCACGTGGATGTGTTCCATTCCGAGGTAGCTCTCACTGGGCTTTTAGTTAAATAACAGATGTAAAAGTAAATGTTTTAAGTATGGATTTGCCTATAAATGTAAGCAAGAGTGATGAAAGTGATGCATTAGATCACTGTAACATATTGACATTATCAATTATATGTTATTAAACAGCTTAGCTAACTGAATGATTTACCTTGTGTTTAGCTGCCTTTTTCAATTAAAGGTTGCAAATGCTGGGGAACTGGGGCACAACAGTAGAAACCATATATTTTCTCCTGTTAACACCAGCACTGCTGACATGCAAGTGATGGGAGTGTTGGCGTTTTGCTGCAGGCTGTAATGGGCTAGTTTAAATGGTCTAAAAAAAGTGATTAATGATTAGAAACAGGGCTGTTACACAGCTTCACAGCACTTTTCCTCAATGCGTTTCCATTTATGTCAACTACCTGCACACTTGGGAGGTGTTATTTCAAAGTAGTCAACACAGTTTTTTTTTCTGCTGCCGTTTGTTTCCATTTCATAGGTCCCTTTGGTTGTCTAGATATAGCTAATGTTTCTTTACAGTTCTAAGCTTCACTGTAAAAGAAGATTATCCACAGGCTTTATTAGTCTAGTAACCAAAAGCTAAACTGTTGAATCTGAGTGCCACTTTAGACATGGGGGAATTTCTTTCCTGATATCACACTATGCTTGGTATTATTTGATATACAGTGTAGCAGAAATTTTATATGATATCCTGAAATTAACCGAACAACTCACTTTTTCAACCAATAGACAGTTTACTTATAACCATGTTAACTTCTGTGTACTAGAATTTGCAGCAAACACTAATTTGCACATTATTACTGCTTTATTATAAATAAATCTGTAAAAATGCTACCGATATTATACATGTATATGTGTCTATTTGTGTGTGTGTGTGTTGCTTTGGGAAATGAGACCAATACAATTTTTCTGAAGCTACTACTAGACATAACCCGTTCCCTTTGCCCTATAATGCAAATCAGACACAGTGGAGTAATGGCAATTAAAATAGCTTACATCTCTGTACACATGGCTTGGAACCTGATATTGGCTATATGCTGGGTTGCCATTGAAACTCAGCATTTACCCACTGTTTTCATGCTACATTCTCCAAGATATCAACTTATTTCCCTGTGCTTGCAATGGGAGGAGCGTGGTCACTGTTGACAGTGTTTCAGCGTAGCAGCCGTGTTAGTCTGTATTCGCAAAAAGAAAAGGAGGACTTGTGGCAACTTAGAGACTAACCAATTTATTTGAGCATAAGCTTTCGTGAGCTACAGCTCACTTCATCGGATGCATTCAGAGGAAAAACTGAATTCCACTGAATGCATCCGATGAAGTGAGCTGTAGCTCACGAAAGCTTATGCTCAAATAAATTTGTTAGTCTCTAAGGTGCCACAAGTCCTCCTTTTCTTTCTGTTGACAGTGGTTATTTCATGGGCGACCACAATATGAAGCTAATTGTTTACCCTCCACCCCTTTATTGCTGTATAAAAACAGGATTTTGCCATACGTTTCTTGTTTAAAAAGTAGAGTCCTGTTAGTTCAAGATAGCTCATTGTGGGCTAGCAGTACACTCCTGCCAGGCAGATCTTAATATGGCTCTAAAACAGTGATGGGGCAACCTGTGGCCTGCGGGCCACACACGGCCCATCGGGGTAATCTGCTGGCAGGCCATGAGATAGTTTGTTTACGTTGACTGTCCGCAGGCACGGCCGCCTGCAGCTCCCAGTGGTCGCGGTTTGCTATTCCTGGCCAATGGGAGCTGTGGGAAGTGGTGGCCAGCATATCCCTGCAGCCCGTGCCGCTTCCTGCAGCTCCCATTGTCTGGGAATGGTGAACCGTGGCCACTGGGAGCTGCGGGTGGCTGTGCCTCCGGACAGTCAACGTAAACTATCTATCTTGCGGCCCGCCAGCAGATTACCCTGCTGGGCCGTGTGCAGGCTGCAGGTTGCCCACCTCTGCTCTAAAAGAAACAGCAAACACCACTGGATAGGGCACGTTGCTGACTAGAAGCCTGAACATGCCGCTTATCTGCAGAGCTTTCTGGGACATGAAGTGTTGGAAGGCTCAGTAGCCAGCTTCCCTTTTGTAGTTGTCTTTTTACCTTTGAGAGATGCTGCTCATCTAATTCCTCCAGATTTGTTTTCTATTAAGGTGCTTGGCCAGAATGTCAACAAGTCATAGAGAAAGAACATCACAGTAGGGCAATGAGACAAAAATGGACCAAGTTTAAAAAAAGAAAAATTAAGAAAAGTAACACTGAGCGTTATTTTCAAACACTTTCAGCATACCTCAGTGCACAAAAGGAACACCACTTTAATGTTCTTGCAATCATAATGATTACAAGTTTTATGTGTTTGTAATAATTTTGCAAGAGAATATATAATATTTTGTAACTTCAAGGTGGCTTGCACAGCACATGGGGAGGGACTCCTCAGGATTTCGTCCTTTATATAGACATACATTAACTGGACTGAATATTATAATATATAATTTATTATTGGAGCATGTCGGAGTCTGGGATCCCAAGCTTCCATCTTCTCTCTGCCTAATAAGGTCTCTAACTAATCAGCAACAACTTGGATTTTAGTTTTTAAAACAGAGACTTTTGTGTGTTGGAAGAATTTGTATTTCTGTTCTATTGAAGGGTCAGCAAAACACCTGCTATGGATAGTTTGCAAGTGTTACTTGTTAATTCAGGCTCCCAAACCCTAAACAGAATGTTGTGACCATTCACAAGTCATGCTCTCCCAATTAGTTTCCTATTACAAGTATGTGTCCAGATTCATTACACATATTTTTTTAGTTTTCTATTGAGCTCAAACACTTTATTGTAGAGTCTGTTCGTAAATCATGATGTAAAAATTATTTTTTCCTACACATCAGTACGGCACTTTTTCCCCCCGTAGTTTAAGAAACACTGCTCATGGGCAGGTTTCAAAGGAACCTCATCTCCATATGGTTTTACTTGATAATCCTTTATCCACCATCTTCAGCTCTCATTCCGTTGCTTTCTTGCCTGTGGCTACGTTTCTATCTCTGCATCAATTAGCACAGTGATTTATACAACAAGCAAGCAGTTTAGAGGTAATGGTACACAATTAACATCTCATTCCACCATAAAGGGTATGCTAAATACCCCAGTCACTGCTTTCTCTGCCTTGAATTGAAATAAGTGTTTGTCCTAATTCATATGCTATCTGATGTGAAGTGGGCCTGCTTTGTACTGTACTACACCATTAATCTAATTATAGATAGCTGCAAATGAAGTGCTGTCTGAGCATAGAGACGAAAGAAAATAGCGCTTTTGTCATTTAGCATGACTCTGTAAAGCAAGATCGCACTTTACATGGCACTATGGCAAAATGGAAATCTGAATAATATTGCTGCCTGTTGCATCTTTTCTAATTACAACAGCATTGTAAACACAACTGGGCGCTGATATAAATAGAGCTGTAGATATGCTGTCATGTGGGTTGTAGGAGAAAATCCTCAGAGTGCTGTTGTATTAAATGATGCATCCTGATTGACAGCTACCTTGAGACTGCGCTGATGGAGTTGTCAAAGCATTATGCTAACAGGCTGCGCCAGTGACTGCAGATGTAGAAAGCTCTGAGGCTCACAGAGCTTTCTAACGTCTGTCTGTTCATTTCACCTTCTTCGTCTGGGTTCTAACTCCAAGAGAAGGACATCTACAAGCTTTAATGCTGTATGTTTTTGATCCTGACTGTTTAGCCGTAGCCTAAAGTGAAGGGGATGTATTTTGCATGGCTTTAGCCCTTGTTAGGTTTTTCTGGAGTGTTAATTATGTATCACACAATGAATTGAAAGTGGGAACGATGGCTGGATTGCAATTCTAATTAAGTTTTTGCTGCTGGACTGTGTTCACTGATGGTGATTTTCTCCTTCTTCCCCCTCTCCCTTTTGCCGCTTTTAAAGGATCATGCTTTTTGTGGGTATTCATTTTTGACTGTCATTTTCTAGCACGTGCAGTGTTTGCTCTTGCACTATATTAGGGATGTAGTTGCTTGTGTGGAGATCTTAATACTAGTTCTTACTACTAGTAGTTCTTACAGTGGAAGTAAATTAGCTCCAGAACCCAGAGCTCAAGATCACTGTAATGTGAGACTTACTTTAAATCTCCTGGTTGAGTAAGAAGTCCTTGTCTCTAAAAGATGATGATGACTGCCATCTTCAACTAGTATGGAATAAATACACAAGCTTTCCTATTTATCTGCCATGGTGAAAATATAAACAAGGATATGGTCACTGCTTTGAAATGGTAAAGAGGAAATAACGAAAAAGACAATGTGCTGATAGCAGTTTATCATTGAACTTTACTTATTATTGACTTGAACGATTACTGGAAAACTGTTACTCATGAGCTCCTGATGGCCAATTGACACCTGTTAAATGACTTGAGACAGAAAAGGAAGCTTCCTAAGAGCGTTAAAGGGAAATTACCTAGCTAATTAAAAGGTTTCAGAGTTTATTAATTCAGAAATGGACATTATTCTACTGTATGCTGTGTAGTTGTTGTACTGAAAACAATCAAGATGCACAGTGGGCAGTTTATTTGCTGGAAGCTGAGCAATTTACAATTTTTAACCTTCCTACCAGAAAAATGACAGGTTTTAAAAACATGTCTGAATATCATGTAAAGCCTACTGTAAATTTGCTTCTGGTCAGCAATCCAAATAGGTATTTAAGTTACATATGTATATTGCTATGTTAGATTGCTCTATAAAATATCCAGTGGAGTTTGAGTATTTACAACTCATGAGAATGTGAGATTAAGGTATGTAGGGAAGGTCATATTTAATGAACTAATGCAAAATGTAACAGGATGCAGTTTGAGCATCATACTTGCGGCATATTATATTCTGTCATAGTTGGTAGGATAACCTGTATAGTTTACTGAGCTTTTCTTTAAGTGGAAATGTATTTTAGATATGTGCTTGTGACCTCCTTTAAATCACAACGGGTTGCCTACATTTTTTTTCTCTCTCTCTTTTTACCACTTATTCTACTTAAGAGATTTATACAGTAGGTTTAAAATAAATATATATAGTTTTCATTTGATTGCCTTCTCTTTGTACCTTTATTCCTGCACATCTGTTATTATTATGCCCTTTTCTCTAGTCACAGAGATTTAGTTGTAAGAGGTGGTTTTCCATTACATACACCATAACATTCATTTACCAAGAGACCTAGGACTGTTGGTAGCGTACTGTTACCCTAAGCAGACTGTTAGCTAACATCCCCTTTCCCTACCGTCGTTTTTGTTTACTGATAGTGGACTTCAACAATCCTGTGAAAAAGAAATACCTGTTTTCCACCCAATCAGGCATGCCTGGCTCCATTCAGGTACTTTTTTATTAACTTTACTTTGGCTGGCAGAATTACCCTCTGAAACCCCGCAGAGTGGAGCAGTGACCAGAGACGACTGCTGATGAGTTCAGATCTGATCAATGGCAGATTTCGCTGCTGCTAAAGTCCACCGACAGACAATCTTGCTTATGACTCCAGCAGATGTTTCTTCTGTTTTAGACCAATGGAAACCTTATGGTCTCCACTTGTAATCCAACCTCTGTAACGTTCCCCATTTTCCCCCTCACCACCCAACCAAAAAACACCTTAAAAAAACATGGAAACATCCACTTCAGATTTTAGATTTAATTCAGTAAAGCCAAAAGTGCAACAGTATTAATTGTGTGATATAGACACTTTTGGTATGTCCCTAATTGTCTTTGTTTTAGAGACATCTGTAATCATTGTATGATTACTTTGGTCTTCCTAAGGCCTTTGCAGTTCTCATCAAGCCACGTGTTTATGTCTCAGGTTAGGATCAAGAGCTCACTGACCCCCCTTTCTGTAATATGGTTTCTGAGAGCTAAGAGATAGCTTTACAAAGGAATGCTTATGTGGGGATTTAGTGGGTCCAGCAGAAAGTAGAAATACATCAAAGGTAACCTTAAAGAAGGAACGTTCTCTCTGGTGCTTTGTCTTCTTTTTTATATTCCGAAAGGTCATTTGTTAGCCAACTGCACCAAAAAAGGCCTTTCCTGAGAAGTTTACTGTTGTTATTTTGTACTTTTCGATTACAATAACTCTCTTATCCCCAAAACAGACTAAAGAACAATAAACAAATACAAAAGCAAAAGGAACAGCTCATCAATAACAAAGACCTGCATTTGAAAGCTGTTAGTTTACTGACTCTCACATCTCATTCCAAGAAAAGCAGGAGTCCTGCAGAGAAAGGAATGTAAAAGATATGAAAATTATAAAGATGGTAAAAACTCAGCATTTGGTTGGTAGGGATACTATAACTTAGTATGGAAAATTGAGCTTTAAAGTGAAACGTACAGCAGGACACTCTCCCTGTCTCCCATCCCCCTGCATTGCTGCAGGTTTTGATGCGGATGGGGAATTACTTTAAGTATTTCAACCTCAGTGAAATGTTGTAAGACGGCTTGTTCCTTGGAATTAAAGCAGATTTTTTTCTTGCATTTAAAGTTTAAATTTTGAGGTTGGGCAGTACAGAAGAATTGATCTATATAATAATTAGAAAACCAAATGGAGGCTAACCATAACTTTTGAAAACCATATCGAAGTAATCGCTAACACCATACAGTAGTGCCAGTCCAGAAAGCTGACTTATTTTTGTTTTCTTCCAAGACCTAGTTTTTTATTATTATTATTATTTTCAAACTATGATTACAAAGCAGACACTAACCACGGATACTGAAACTGTGCAATTTGGGGTAATTATATTCCCCCCCATAGATTTAATGAAGGACTTTTAAGTTCAATTTATCTTCAATAAATAGTCCCTCTGCACAGAATGTTTATTAGATTGACAGCAGAATGCACTCTGCTAGCTTTTTTCCCCTGCCACTTATGACTCAGATGAATTTAAATAGGAGCAAAAAGCTTTTATTTGCACTGTAATTCACTTAAGGATCATATCCTTCAGAAACTGGCAGACACTTGTATGTCTTGATTGCAACACACACACTCAAGAGTAAAGAAACATGCATAAGATGTTATTTGACCTGTCACGTTGTCGCAATTTTGCTTGCAACTTACGTTATCAAATCTCCTCTAGGCATCTTCTCCCACCCCCCACAAGTGTGCATACACGCACATGCACAGTTTTATTTTTTTTAAAGGGACACGGCAAGCAGCTCACTGCATTCAATTTAGTCATTTGTGCAGAAAGGTAAATAACTTACCTTATTTTGTTTTTGAAAATGTACACTCCACACTCTAATTGACAGCATGCTGCCAGCAGGATGTTTTCAGTTAAAGCAGCTTTTTATATACAAAGTGGTGCAAGCTCATATGTGCAGCATCAGTAGTACTCAAGGCATACGTATTTTGGTAAATCCGAAAATCTCCATGTGGTGGGTATAGCTTCGTTTATTACAGTGGCACATGACTAAATTTAAAGGTTTTATGTGTTTCATATAAATTGTATCTCATATTTCTGATAAGTTCCAAATATTTTCCAACCAAATGGTTACCCTGCTCACTGCACATGTTCCATCTATCTGGACAGCATTTATGTAGGATGATAACCCTCTGTTAAAGCCAAACAATGTGTGTCTTCAGAAAGCTGTTTTTTAAAGATTTCCACTGCAGTTAATTAGCTTACCATTGTCTTTTCCGAGTATCCCATTTTTGCTCCCTGTTGAAGCAGAAGTTAGACTCCCCTTTGCCTTCATCTGTGTCACTTTGTATAAAAATGAAAAGCAGAGACACTCCATTTAACAAAACAATGGTTAACTATTTCAGTAGACAATATACTTTTTAAAAGGTATTAAAATTTACCTCATCAAAATACAAATTTGAATTTTAAATGAACTTCAGCCTACAACACTTATTACTGAAACCTTTGTTTAAATGACTGATGTAGTGCAATGCTGTTCTTTCACTCTCAGTTTGTGTTGGGAGATAAGGAGTTTCTCACAGAGACATGCTGCCATCTACTGGATTTCTACATTCAGTTTCACATGCACTGCAGCAGCTTTGAAGAAAAATTCTCACAAACTCAATGAAATGTCCATGAAAGCGTACACAGGTTTTTCAGAACTAAAGTAAAAAGGGAAATTGACATACAAATGTACATAGTTTCAGAAAGGTTTAGTTTAAAGGGATGCTGTTAGATAGTTCAGGCCCTGGCATTTTGTTTTGTTTTTTTAATTTATAAAACATCATAGAAATATATATTTTTTTAAATTAGACAAAAACAGTTAAACAGTTTAGGTTGAACAGGACACATCACCCTTATCCTGGAGGGTTTCCATTCTTTCTTACCTCACATAGAACTACCAACAGGACATTTCCGTGCCTTGTTTGCAGCCCTATGCTTGTACGCAATATTATGGAAGTGAAATTGTCTGATCTGTTTTGATTGCAAAAGCTGAATGAAGTGTAAGATGAAAACACTGAATTAATAGTACAAAGTAAAGTAATGTTTTAAAATTCATTCATTGTTAATAGTCTAGGGAGGCGTTAGTAATTCAGGGCTAAATTCTAATTCTGCTCAGTTACACACAGGTGTGTGTCTGAAATTATTCCATCTAATTACTCCAGACCTAAACCAGGGTAACTGAGAGTAGGATTTGGTTAGAAAAAGGATATTTTCTCTCTTTAAAATTATTTTTAAATTTTAATCTTTTTTCCCTTGGGGGGGGGGGGGGAAGAACCTGAAATGTGTTAACCAGATTATTAATCTGATATTGCCCTTTTAGTTATTCAGTGCTGCTGTCTTGGGTTGTCTTGTATTTTTACTTTTTTCCCCTTTACTCAGGTAGTGAAAACTGTGACTCAGATTCCAAACTTTAGACAGTTCCATATAGTATAGATAATGTGTGTAGTATACAAACACCATCTCTTAAGTCATCATACAAATAGTATATCAATGCGAGACTTTTAGATCATTACAAAGAATTCACAAGAGACATGAGATTAAATATTTTAAAACATTTTTCTTTTTGTCTTTTCCTTAAGTACAAGTTACGAATACTAACCAAGCTTGCTGCAGAGTTGAGTAAATACATGCCAGAGAAAGCAGTGGAGGATACAACCAGTATTTTGAGATCACCAATGCCTGGAGCAGTGGTGGCGGTTTCTGTAAAGCCTGGAGACTTGGTAAGAGAGGCTCTTTTACTATATATAATTTTATTAAGATGATGTTAAAATAAAAAGAAAACGATACAGAGTTTAAGCGTAGAAGTTTCTGGTTATCAGGGAATAACGTACAGATTATCAAGGGGTGTGAAGTTCAGTTTAGGGTCGGATGGCATAAGGAATACATAATCTGCAATATCCCCAATTGGGGGTAAAAGGTTAACGGGTCAAAGTACAGACATTGAGATGTGAGGGTATGTTCATATAATGGCTATGTTCAGGTGTGGAGTATAATGAGTGGATACGATGATGAGGATGGATTTACCCTCATGTGGTGAGATTTAATGTTCAGTGAGTTTATGGTTCCAGTTTATATGGTCCAATGGAAAAAGTCTCTTGGTCCCTTTCCACACAGTTTCCTCAACAGTATAATTGAAAGCCTGAGCCAGTCTCCTTTACAGAACTTTCTTTTGTAACATTATCTGGAGAGTATGATTGTGTGTGTGCATTACTTGCTTCTTGTTTCAGAGTAGCAGCCGTGTTAGTCTGTATCCCCAAAAAGAAAAGGAGGACTTGTGGCACCTTAGAGACTAACCAATTTATTTGAGCATAAGCTTTCGTGAGCTACATCCGATGAAGTGAGCTGTAGCTCACAAAAGCTTATGCTCAAATAAATTGGTTAGTCTCTAAGGTGCCACAAGTCCTCCTTTTCTTTTTGTGAATACAGACTAACACGGCTGCTACTCTGAAACCATAAGAAATCTCTGTAGGCGATTCCCTCACCCTGTCTAAGGAGCAAAAACTAGGGATAGGAGGGTAACAGGACACATCACCACTATCTTGGGGGTTTCCATTCTTTTCCAACACACAGAACTAGAAAAAAATGTGATGTTTGAGAGTTACGTGTAAGTGCTTTACATTACTCAGTTTTGGGTGACCTCCAAGCACAACCACATTACATAAAATTATATTTAGGGGTTAAGGGACTTGAATCTGAGCCAAGGAGGTGGTGTTATACTGGGATAGGGGACATTAGAATGAAGCAACAGAGGCCTGAGTCTAAAGTGCATAGTACTGTTATTGTTTAGACAGTGCCATAAATAGACATGTGGCACTTTACAGGCAAATAGAAAATCCTGATCCCTGAATTTATAATCTTAGGGTCCACCTGTGAAGCAAAAAAAGACCAGCAGCGGCAAGTCTTCAGAGTCCAGGTCAATGGACCTGGGGCTTGTGCTGCAGGGCTTAGAACAGCAGTATAGACACTCAGGTTGGGGCCCAGGCTCTGGAGTCTGGGCTCTAAAACATGGTGAGGGGGGCAGGTCTCGGAGACCAGGCTCCAGCCTGAGCCCAAACATCTACATTGCTGTTTTTAGCCCCACAACATGAGCCCCATGACCCCGAGTCAGCTGACCCTGGCTTTGAGACATCTGCCGTTTTGTTTGTTTTGATGTGCAGACATACCCCCAGGGTACAATCCCGACTTCAGTGAGAGGTTGAGTACAAACTGGATAAGGACCCCAAATTACTACATGTTTAATCTCAAAAGGTGTTGCCCTGTAAAATGGGGGTGATGTTTTACACATTTCCATGCTGCTTTCTCTGCTTTTACACAGCATACATACGGGCATTTCTCTCCGTTGGTAGGAAAAAGAGAGCGGAAATAAAAGCTCCAGGTGCAAAGATCCAGAAAAGAGGGTCTTTGCCTCCATAAGTTTATATTAAATATGTTAATATCTATATGTTTATATTATGTTAATTATATATAAATACAATGTATGTATATGTACACACACACAATCTGAACTAATTCCAGTTTGGTAAAAATGCAGCCGAAAGAAAAGCTCCACTGTGTCACGTGGCAAAGGTATGAATATTTCTTGACTGTTGTAATTGTTGCTTGTGGCAAAAGTTGTTATATGTGCACTTTTAAAAACTGTTGAATTCACTTAAAATTAACCTATTTCACCACTGAATCATAACAAACTCTTATGCCTGGGAAGTGACTTTATGCACAGGAATAGCTCCATGGAAGTGAGCTGGATTACTCACTTGTGTAAAGTGACTAGTGTGGGGGTGTCTGCAGGATCAGGGCCTAAAACACTCAGATGCCTCTTTCACAAGCGATCAGAAAAGCTTATTAGTAAATCATGTGATGTTTACAGCAAAGTATTCGCAATGTGTCAAGAATAAAAATGAACCGTCAGTTGTTGTTAGTTAACAAAACAGCTAATCTTGAGATCTGCCTAAAAGCTGGTTGGAAAACTGACTGCTTACAACAGATTCATCTCCTCATGTGGAGAGTGAAACCCACTGCTTCTATACAGAGGCGGTAAGA